>NC_081407.1:289739588-290355509 GCF_030272615.1 Cryptomeria japonica
ATCAACGGTCTAAACTTCAACGACAAATTGAAGATAGTTACACTCTGAACTTGAAGATGCAACAAGAACAAGAGTCAAAGTGCTTCAAGTCTACTTTCTAAACTACTAATTTGTTTTGGAAATAGTGGAGATTAAGGGCTTGAAAAAGGGGGGCCACAAAAAGTGGTCCTATTTTAATGCAAAAAACATAACATAGCGTCTATTGTGCCCCCCCTAAAATGTTAACTTTTTTTTTGAATTTTTAAAATCGCTTCAGTGAGAAATTAGCTAATACCTTGTAGTTTATGCCAGATTTTTCAGCTAATTTTTTAATGAGTATATGATTTTTTACTAATTTTCGAAGTGGACACATCCTGAAAAACAGAAATTTGAGCGTGCTCCCCCCCTGAAATCATTGATAACTAATCAAAAATCAAAACTTTTTTTTGAATTGTGTAGAATGGAGTCTAGTTTCTAAAAATGTAAGTTTCTTCAAAATTCGATGAACGTGTAAAAAACTATACCCAAAATAGTGCATGTTGGTTTTTGACCAAAAACAGACACACTAACAAAAGAAATTATAGATGAAAGCCTTAACGAACTCAAAATGTGAAAATAATTACATGTTTGGATAGCTAAGAGAGAGATCGAGGTCTCTATGGTGTTTTTTTTTAGTTTTATTGAAACACATGCAAACTTGATGGAGAGCATGGCCAAAAATATGTGAAATTTTCTAATCTTCTATTAAAAACACGTCGGAGGCCTGAAATGGTCGTCCAACCCTTTGGGTTGGATGCCCAAGTACAATCCAGCCCAAAGGGTTGGTGGTTTCCAATGCAGACCATTTGGCAAGCGCCCTATTTGGCACACACCAAATGTCCTACATTTTTCAATTTGAAGGTTTTGTGATGCAAATTTTTCAACTTGGGCACAAGTTATACCCATCCTAAGAGGAGAATATATATACATGAAATATAACATTTAAGTATAATTCATTTCAATATGTTTTCAATATGTCTTTTTCTTTCTTATACTTTAAGTTGTATTTCATGTATATACTGGTAGGATGTTTGAGAGTGGTTTCAACTTTATAGGAGTTATAATGTAGATTCTAGTTTTTAGAGGATCATATTGAATTTCATACTTAGTCAAATTTCAGTAATCAACATACTCCTACTAGCATTCTCCCCTCTCTAGGTATATCCCACCCTCTCTACCTTTCATCCCTTCCTCAAGTAACCTAATTTATATCCTTGACCCCCTTCCTCTCTCTTCTCTCTCACTCTCTTATTATTTCTCTCCCCTCCCACTTGTTTCTCTTGTTCAGTACCGATCCCTTCTATCCTCTCTCTCCCCATATCTAGGGCTCTCCTTCCCTCCCTATTCACCTCACTACCCCTCCCTCCTATATTATTACCCACCTCTCTCTCCCCCTCTAGGTTTCTCACTTATCTAATTGTCCACCCTCTAGTTCTCTCCCTCCCTCTCCACCTTTATCTCCCTTTCCCTTGCCCCTATCTATTTATAAACACTCTCCCTCTCTTCTCTCTCTCCAAACCTAAATCCATCTCCTCATTCTCTAGGTCTCTCGCTCCCTCCATTTCTACCTCTCCATCCATCCCCTCTTACTCATCTCTTTGTTCGTCTATCTCTTCTCTTCTCTCTCCCTTCCCTCTCTAGATCTCTCCCTTCCTTTCTTCCCCTCTACATTTATATCTCCTTCCCCCACTCTCTCGTTATCTCTCTTCCTCTCTTATTCTCTATCTTCATTGTCTAGTTCATTAACTCTCCAACCCGCCCTCTCTCCCCTCTCTAGGTTTCTCCCTCCCTTCCTCTCCACCTATCTACCTTTGTATATAAGTCTCATTATCCACCTCTCTTTATCCCCCTCTATCTATCTCACTCCTCTCACACAATCTAGGTCTCTCACCTATCTATATATCCCCTCTATAGTTCTCTCTCTCCCTCTCTCTCCCTCTCTCCCTCTTCCTTAACCCTATCCCTTTATGAACTCCCTCCTCTTCTCTTCCTCCCCTAACCTCTTTATCTCCTCCTTCCATAGGTCTCTCACTTCATGTCTACCTCTCCATCCGTCCCCTCTTACTCCTATCTTTGTCTTCTATCTCTTATCTTCTCCCTCCCTCCCCTCTATAGGTATCTCTCTTCCTTTCTTCCCCTCTCCCTCTCTATCTCCCCATCCATACATACCCCCATATATATCTCACTCCCCCACTCTTTTATTCTCTATTCCTCTTGTATTCTCTCTCTACATTCTATGTCATCAACTTTCTCTCTCCCCTCTCCAGGTTTCTCACTTCCTTCTTCTCCACCTATCTACCTCTACATCAAGTCTCATTACTCACCTCTCTTTCCCCCTCTATCTATCTCAATCCTTTTTCTTGTCATCGAGGTCTCTCATCTCTCTTTCCCCATATATTATGACCTCTAATGACATGTAATGGGTCATATGGTGTTCTAAGGGGTCATAGGACACCATATGACCCCTTAGGACACCATACGACTCATAACGACACTATATGGTGTCCTAAGGCCCCTTAGGACATCATATGACCCCTTAGGTGTCGGTAGGGGTCATATTGTGTCCTAAGGGTTCATATGGTGTCCTAGGGGGTCATAGGACACCATATGAACCCTTAGGACACAATATGACCCCTACCGACACCTAAGGGGTCATATGATGTCCTAAGGGGTCATATGATGTCCTAAGGGGTCATAGGACACCATATGACCTCTTAGGTTACCATACAACCCATAACGATACCATATGGTGTCCTAAGTGGTCATGGGACACCATATGACCCTAAGGACACCATATGACCCATAACAACACCATATGGTGTCCTAATGGGTCATAGGACACCATATGACCCATTAGGTGTCATTAGGGGTCATATTGTGTCCCGAGGGGTCATATGGTGTCCTATGACCCCTTAACACACCATATGACCCCTTAGCACACCATATGGTGTTGGTATGGTTCATATGGTGTTCTATGACCCCTTAGGACACCATATGACCCCCTAGTACACCATATGGTGTTAGTATGGTCCTATGGAGTCCTATGATCCCTTAGAACACCATATGACCCCTTAGGACATCATATGTCCCATAATGACAACATAAGGTGTCCTAAGGGGTCATATTATGTCGTAAGGTGTCATAACACACCATATGACCCGTTAGGACACAATATGATCCCTAATGACACCTAAGGGATCATATGGTGTCCTAAGGGGTCATAGGACACCATATAACCCCTTAGGACACTATACGACCCATAAGGACACCATATTGTGTCCTAAGGGGTCATATTGTGTTGTAAGGGGTCATATGGTGTCCTAAGGGGTCATAGGACACCATATGACCCCTTAGGACACCATACGACCCATAACAACACCATATTATATCCTAAGGGGTCAAATGGTGTCCTAAGGGGTCATAGGACACAATATGACTCCTTACAACACTATGACCCTTAAAAACCCCTTGCGGGGTCATAGGACACCATATGACCATTTAACACACCAAACAACTTATAATGACACCATATGGTGTCCTAAGGGGTCATAGAACACCATATGATCCCTTAGCACACCCTACGACCCATAACGACATCATATGGTGTCCTAAGGGTTCATAAGACACTATATAACCCCTTAGGATACCATACAACCCATAACGACACCAAGTGGTGTCCTAAGGGGTCATAAGACACCATATGACCCCTTAGGACATAATATGACCCCTGACGACACCTAAGGACTCATATGGTGCCCTAAGGGCACACCATTTGACCCCTTAGGACACGATACAACCCATAACGACACCATATGATGTCCTCAGGGGTCATATGGTGTCCTAAATGGTCATAGGACACCATATGACCCCTTAGGACACACTATGACCCCTAATGACACCTAAGGGGTCATATGGTGTCCTAGGAGGTCATATGACACCATATGACCCCTTAGGACACAATATGACCCTTAACGACATCTAAGGGGTCATATGGTGTCCTAAGGGGTCATAGGACACCATATGACCTCTTAGGACACCATAGAACCCATAACGATACCATATGGTGTCCTAAGGTATCATAGGACACCACATGACCCCTCATGACACCATACAACCCATAACAACACCATATGGTGTCCTAAGGGATCATAGGACACCATATGACCCTTGAGGATACCATATGGTGTGCTAAGGGGTTATATTGTGTCCTAAGGGGTCATAGGACACCATATGACCCTTTAGAACATAATATGTCCCCTAACGACATCTAAGGGGTCATATAGTGTCCTAACGGGTCATAGGACACCATATGACCCCTTAGGACACAATATGAACCCCAACGACATGTAAGGGGTTATATGGTGTCCTAAGGGGTCATAGGATACTATATGACCCCTTAGGACACCATATGACCCATAATGATACTATATGTTGTCCTAAGGGGTCACATGGTGTCCTAAGGGATCATAGGACACCATATAACCCCTTAGCACACCATACAACCCATAACGACACCATATGGTGTCCTAAGGGATCATAGGATACCATATGACCCATTAGTATACAATATGACCCCTAACAACCCCTTAGGGGGTTATATGACACCATATGACCCCTTAGCACACTATACGACCTATAACGACACCATATGGTGTCCTAAGGGGTCATATGGTGTCCTAATGGGTCATATAACACCATATGACCCCTTAGCGCACCATAAGACCCATAATGACACCATATGGTGTCCTAAGGGGTCATAGGACACCATATGACCCTTTAGGACACCATACGACCCATAACAACACCATATGAGGGCTCATATGGTGTCCTACACCATATGACCCCTTAGGACACCATATGACCCATAACAACACCATATTATATCCTAAGGGGTCATATTGTGTCCTAAGGGGTCATCAGACACCATATGACCCCTGAGGACACCATATGACCCACAACAACACCATATTGTATCCTAAGGGGTCATATGGTGTCCTAACGGGTCATAGGACACAATATGACCTCTAACGACCCCTTAGGGGGTCATAGGACACCATATGACCCCTTAAAACACCATATAACGCCTAACAACACCACATGGTGTCCTAAGGGGTCATACAACACCATATGACCCCTTATCACACCATACAACCCATAACAAAACCATATGGTGTCCTTCATCTAACACCATATGACTCCTTAGGACACAATATGACCCCTAACAATACCTAAGGGGTCATATGGTGTCCTAAGGGTTCATAGGACACCATATAACCCCTTAGGACACAATATGACCCCTAAAGACACCTAAGGGGTCTTAAGACACCTAATGACCACTTAGGACACCATAGTGATGAATAATGATGAACAACAGATACCCCAACCGGTACTGAGAGGGGGGGTGAATCAGTACATGCAAAACAAAAACTTTCTCAACAACTTATCTAGTTAACGTAATACCAACTGCTTATCACCATTACCGAACTTAACCATGGCAATATCGGTTAAACACAATAAGACACTAGATACCATAAACTGATAAGTCTGAACACTTCAGATACGATCAATACTTGACATCAACTTCACCCATAAACATATGCATGTGGTATACTAGTAATACCATAACCTATTAACTCTGCATGCATAATCTTTCAACCAAATACTTCATAAACATCACATGAAAAATGCATAACACATAACACACAGCTTTTTCATGTAGAAACCCAAGTGGGAAAAACCACGATGGGGATGAATACCCACAAGCTTGTTTTGAACTCTTTTGAAGCTCGCCCTGTTAGGAGCCTAGTCCGGTGAAAAACTTTACAATAAGGTTCTGCTAGGAATCGATCCTGTTAGAGATCACCCGATTAAGGGATGGCTATATACCCTGTTAAAGGTTACCTCGCTAGAGGATTTAAAGAACTTAATGATCTTGAATCACCTGGTTACAGGTTTTACAATAAGCCTGTTAAAGCTACTCGGTAAAGGGATTTTCAAAATGTTGGAATGGTTAGAAGACAATAGGTAAAACTCTGATCTGATAACAACACTACATGCCAAGGCAGATCCTTTTCATTTCCTCTACTTTGCAATCACACTCTGTAGTTTTCCTTTTACTGGTCTGGCAAGTATCTCATCACTCGGATACACACACACACAACATTTGCCAACAACTTTACAATAACAAACATCATCAACCTTATAGACAACAGATAGGTCGGTAGCATAAACCCTAAACCCTAAGCATCTTAGGTTTACAACATAGGCGGTCCATTCCTGGCCGTCCAAACACATTGCATAGAGTATTACAAGTTCAAACAGATCACAAGACAATCTGCATCGTTCATTCTTCACTACACATGGTAATCAATAACCCATCACGCTCTCTTCTCATACCACTAAGAAGAATGATCATTCTCAAGGTAGACTCCAAACGCAGTCGAACTTCTCATACCTCAATCCTTCACGCACACAAGGCTGACGTGGCACCTCAATCTCATTCACGTCTCTTAGCTAACTCATCACAGAGTATCATCAGTTCCATCAGACAAGTTGGATCACCAAACCGATAACCATAGAGCTGAGACTACCAATCGGTAGTCCCACTTAGTGAAACCCTAGCACCAGTTCACTACATCTCTTCATGCCTCTTCATACCAGTTCACCAACTTCATACCGGTTCACTTACACTTATTGACATCAATAACAACATACATTATCATCATATCAACATGTTGGTTCATCATATGCCAATGATATCCAACAATCTCCCCCTTTGGCATTGATGGCAATACTCAATGTAGCATTGCAATTAAAAACATCATAGACCAATGTATCTGCATCATCATATATCTTCTCCCCATACATTAGATATCTTCTCCCCCTTTGACAATAATGCCAAAGTGGAGGCACAAGCTTCCAAAATCTACTATGCTGCTCCCCCTAAGGAGTAGCATCCTTCAACACATCAATCCTGAAAGATTTGTCACTGTAGTACTTGACTGATGCAGAGCACACAAATTTAGTTGACTTCATGAAGGGGTAGAACCCCTAATTCACCTCTCAAATAGGTAAATGTAGTCTTCAGTAAGGGCTTAGTGAATATATCTGCTAGTTGCTCCTTATTGGAAACATGTTGTAGTACAACCTCCTTATTCTAAACTTTTTCTCTCAAAAAGTGATATTTAAGCTTAATGTTCTTAGTTCTAGCATGCAATACCGGGTTCTTGGAAATATTTATTGCACTTGTATTATCACAAAATATATTCACCGGTTTAGATACAGGTACCTTGAAACCTTCCAATACATGCTTCATCCAAATTGCTTGAGTGTAGTTCATAAATGCTGCCACATATTCTACTTCAACTGTAGATTGGGAAATACAGCTCTGCTTCTTACTTGTCCATGATACTAATCTTCCTCCAAGAAAGAACGCTCCATTGGTTGTTCTTTTCCGGTCATCCACATTACCTCCCAAATCGGCATCAATATATACCTTGAGATTATAGTCACCATTATATGGATACCACAATCCATAATCAACTGTTCCTTTCAGATATCTAAGAATCTTTTTAATAGCTACCGAGTGGGATTCTCTTGGACATTTCTGAAAATGAACTACTATGCCTACTGCATGAGCAATATCTGGTATGTTGTGCACCACATAGTGCAATTTATCTATCATTAACCGGTACTCTTTTTCATTCACTAGTACTGAATCATCTTCCTTGGTCAATTTACAACCAGTCACCATTTGTATACCAACCGGTTTGTTTTCCTCCATGCCAAAAGTCTTCAATACCTCTTTGACATACTTGGACTGAGTAATAAAGATACCCTCTTTCATTTGCTGAATTTGTAAACCAGTGAAGAACTTTATTTCTCCTATCAAAGACATCTCAAACTCTTTCTTCATTTCATCTGCAAATGCATGACTCATTTTATCATCTCCTCCAAAGATTATGTCATCCACAAACACTTCATAGATCAGAATCTGATCACCTTCTAATTTCAAGTAGATGCTGCTATCTTTACTTGTTCTCTGAAATCCAATCTTCACAAGATGAGAAAGTAATCTTTCATACCATGCCCTAGGTGCCTGTTTCAGTCTATACAGGGCTTTGTGTAACCTGCACACCATGTCACTATCTTCTGATAAGGCAAACCCTTATGGTTGCTCTATATACACTTCCTCTTTTAGGATTCCATTCATAAAAGTAGACTTTGCATCCATTTGATAAACCTTAAATCCCTTAAATGCTGCAAATGCAAGTAGCATTCGAACACCTTCTAGTCTAGCCACAGGAGCAAAGGTTTCTCCATAGTCTTCTCCCTCCTCCTAAGCATGTCCCTTGCATACAAGCCTAGCCTTGTTCCTTACAATTGTGACTTCTTCATTCAACTTATTCCTGAAGACCCATTTAGTACCAATGATATTTTTATGTTCCGGTCTGGGCACCAAAGACCATGTCGCATTCTTTTCTATTTGGTCTAGCTCCTCTTCCATTGCTTTAATCCAGTCTTCGTCTGTAAGAGCTTCTCTAGAAGTCTTGGGTTCAAATTCAGAAATCATGTAAGAATTCTCCTTCACTTTTCTTCTTGTGAGTATCCCTGCATCTTTATCTCCTATGATTTGCTTGGGATGATGATGCAGCTTCACATATCTAGGATTGATTCTAGCCTGATCTGCTATCTTTTCTTCTTCTTCTCTCACTGTAGCTTCTACCGGTACAGGAACACTGAGATCTTTACAACTTTCTTTCTTAATCGGTTCCCAGAAGGCTATACCCGGTTCATCTTCCACTTCTTCATTGCATGTTTCCTCAGGTTCCTCAGGGGATTCATCAACCATGACATTGATACTTTCAACAATTTTCTGAGTTCTATTGTTGTAGCACTTGAAAGCTTTGCTCTTAGTGGAATATCCTAGAAATATTCCTTCATCACATTTTGCATCAAATTTGCTCAAATGCTCACCTCTCTTGATATAGCACTTACTACCAAACACTTTAAAGTAACTCACAGTGGGAGTTTTCCTGATCCAATACTCATAAGGGGTTTTATCTTTACCTTTCTTGACGAGTACCTGGTTCATAGTATAGACTGCAGTGCTCACCGCTTCTCTCCAAAAGTGTGAGCAACCTTTCCTTGGATCAACATTGTTCTAGCTGCTTCAACTACACTCCTGTTATTTCTTTCTGCTATGCAATTCTGTTGTGGTGTCCTTGGGGCAGACAGCTGCCTCTTGAAACCATTATCTTCATAGTACTTATTGAATTCATCAGAAGTGAATTCTCCTCCTTGATCAGTTCTCGGGCATTTTATCTTTTTACCACTTTCTTTCTCTACTAATGCTCTGAAAGCTTTGAACTTTCCAAATGCTTCAAACTTGTCTTTCAAGAATGTGACCCACATCATTCTTGAGCAGTCATCAGTAAGAATCATAAAATACCTATCTCCCTGAATACTTCTAGCTTTCGTAGGACCACACAAATCAGTATGCACAAGATCAAGTAAATTTTTTGCTGAGAAAGACTTACCTTTAAAAGTTGAGGAAGACATCTTCCCCAGTTGACATTCTCTGCACAAAGAATTCTCAGGTTTGTTTAGCAAAGGTAATCCTCTTATCGCCTTGATCTTACCGGCTTTAACAATGTTGTCAAAGTTCATATGACAGAGTCTCCTATGGCATATCCAACTACCATCAAACTTAGCCATTAGACACCAACTTATCTTGGCATTCAACTAAAATAGGTTACCTCTGGTCTGCTTACCGGTCGCAAAAACTTCATCACTCTTCCTAATTATACTGCAAATTCCACCTTTAAATTCCATAACTAATCCTTTGTCATTTAGCTGAGCAACACTCAACAGGTTATGCTTAAGACCTTCTACCCAATAGACATCATCTGCACTGCTCTTTCCATTCAGTGAGATGGATCCTTTACCTTTCACCAAGCATGGTGCATCGTTGCCAAATCTGACAACACCTCCATCATATTCCTCTAGAGACATAAACTTTCTCCGGTCACCAGTCATGTGGTGAGAACAACCACTCTCAATTATCCACTCATTAGAGTTGTCAATGCGAGAGACAAGAGCTTTCTTGTTAGACACTTCTTCCTTTACTGCTACAAACACTATGTCTTCATTTTCTTCATCCTCTGATTCTTCATCAGTGACACCTTCATCCATAGCAACTAGACAATTTCTTCTGTTTCCTCCTTTATACTTTCTAAACCTCTCCGGTTTATCCTTATTGTCATTGTTAGGACAATTAACAGCTATATGTCCTATCTTGTTGTAGGAAAAACATTTCAAAGGAAGTTTACCTCTGTATTTTCTTGTTCCCTTCGGAAGTCTTTTAGCAAGAAGAACTTCAAACTCCATTAGAACCTCTTCATCATCCATATCTCTGCATTGTCTGGACTCATAATTGGTACTAGTTTCTTTTCCTTTTCTGGATGTTACAGTAGATGCTTTAAAGGCTAACTCAGTCTTCTAAACACTACCATCATATCTATTCAACTCGTATGTAGTTAACTTTGCAATGATAGAATCTAAGGATACCTTGGTTTTATCAATAGACCTTTGTTCCTAGATAGCAGCAACTTTGATTGCATAGATTGGTAACAATGATCTAAGGACCTTACTAACAATAGTGGTATCATCAATAGTTCCACCAACGCTTTTGATATCACCAACCACAGTCTTAATCCTAATGGCATACTGTTGAATGGTCTCACCTTAAACCATACTCATATCCTCAAATTTACCTCTAAGGCTCTCTTCCTTAGCTTGCTTTACATGCTCATCACCACCATAGATGTTTTCCAGTGCATCCCATACATCCTTAGGTGTGTCCTTGTCTTGTACATCAATAAACTCAATGTCTGACAGGCTGCTGATAAGGGCTTCCATGACTTGCCCATTTTCATGGATCTCTCTCTTCTGATCATCAATCAGAGTGCTAGCGGGAGTAATATAGGCATTCTCAACATAGCTCTAGTGTTGAGCACCCCTACTCTTGATGTAAATCTTCATTCTTTCCTTCCATATCTTAAAGTTATCTCTATTGAACTTAGGACCTTCCCTCTTCATCATTACAGTAGGATCTTGTACCTCAAGCGGTTATACTTATATCACTGAGGACTTGGAGGCGCTCTGATACCAATTGATGAATAATGATGAACAACAGATACCCCAACCGGTACTGAGAGGGGGGGTGAATCAGTATAGGCAAAACAAAAACTTTCTCAACAACTTATCTAGTTAACGTAATACCAATTGGTTATCACCATTACTGAACTTAACCATGGCAATACTAGTTAAACACAGTAAGACACCAGATACCATAAACCGATAAGTCTGAACACTTCAGATACGATCAATACTTGACATCAACTTCACCCATAAACATAGGCATGTGGTATACTAGTAATACCATAACCTATTAACTCTGCATGCATAATCTTTCAACCAAATACTTCATAAACATCACATGGAAAATGCATAACACATAACACACAAATTTTTCACGTGGAAACCCAAATGGAAAAAACCATGGTGGGGATGAATACCCACAAGCTTGTTTTGAACTCTTTTGAAGCTCGCCCTATTAGGAGCCTAGTTCGGTTAAAGACTTTACAATAAGGTTCTGCTAGGAACCGATCCTGTTAGAGATCACCCGATTAAGGGATGGATATATACCCTGTTAAAAGTTGAAACCCTGTTAAAGGTTACCTCACTAGAGGATTTAAAGAACTCAATGATCTTGAGTCACCTGGTTACAGGTTTTACAATAAGCCTGTTAAAGCTACCTGGTAAAGGGATTTTCCAACTGTTGAAATGGTTAGAAGACAACAGGTAAAACTCTAATATGATAACAACACTACATGCCAAGGTAGATCCTTTTCATTTCCTCTGCTCTGCAATCACACTCTACAGTTTTCCTCTTACTAGTTTGGCAAGTATCTCATCACTTGGATACACACACACAACATTTGCCAACAACTTTACAATAGCAAACATCATCGACCTTATAGACAATAGATAGGTTGGTAGCATAAACCCTAAACTCTAAGCATCTTAGGTTTACAACAGAGGCAATCCATTCCTGACCGTCCAAACACATTGCATAGAGTATTACAAATTCAAACAGATCACAAGACAATCTGCATCGTTCATTCTTCACCGCACATGGGAATCAGTAACCCATTACGCTCTCTTCTCATACCACTAAGAAGAACGATCATTCTCGAGGTAGACTCCAAACATAGTTGATCTTCTCATACCTCAATCCTTCACATGCACAAGGCCGACATGACACCTCGATCTCATTCACATCTCTTAGCTAACTCATCACAGAGTATCATTGGTTGCATCACACAAGCTGGATCGCTAAACCGCTAACCATAGAGCTAAGACTACCATCCAGTAGTCACACTTAGTGAAACCCTTACACCGGTTCACTGCATCTCTTCATGCCTCTTCATACCGGTTCACCAACTTCATACTGATTCACTTACACTTACTGACATCAATGACAACATACATTATCATCATATCAACATGTTGGTTCATCATATGCCAATGATATCCAACACATATGACCCATAATGATACCATATTGTGTCCTAAAGGGTCACATCATGTCCTAAGGGGTCATAGGACACCATATGACCCCTTAAGAATAGAGAGAGAGATGGTGACCTTGAGAATGGAGAGAGAGAATAAGAGAGTAAGGAAGATATATGAGAGAGTTGGGGAGGAATATATATATATATATATGAGGGTAAGGAAGAGGGAGACAAAGAGGGAGGGAGAGACTTAGGGAGAGGAGAGAGAGGTGAGAGAGAAGAGAGAGAGAGAGAGAGGAAGATGGATAGATAAAGGGAGGAATAATTATGACCACTACCCTCAACCCTATGTTCCCTAAACTATGTACCATCAATCTTGTATCTTATACAGTAAATCTTATATCCTACAACCCATTATCTAAATACTATATTAGGGAGGAAGAGGTGATGACCTAGAGAGGGGAGGGAGAGAGAAGAGGAGAGTGGCAAGAATAAAGAGAAAGAGAGAGATAAGAAGAGAGGGAAAGTTGGGTAGGGGGTGACTAAGAGACCTAAAGAGGGATGGGGTAGATAGGTGAGAGAGAGAGAAGAAAATAAGAGAGAAAAATAGGTATGGAGATAGAGGTTGGGAGGGATAGGTAGTGATCAAGAGAACAATGAGAGAGTGGAGAGAAACAATAGGAGGAGAAGAGAGATGGATGGAGGGAAGGATAGATATGGATACAAGGAGGGAAAGTGAGAGAGAGAGAGGGAGTATAAGAGAGACCTAGAGAGGTGGAGAGAGAGAAGAAATAGAGAGAAAGGGAGAGTAATAGGTCTAGAGTTTATGGAAGATAAAGAGGTTATAGGAGAGATAAACAAAGGAGAAAGTTTATAAAGGGAGATGGGTAAGGGGTGATAGATGGAGAGGAAGGTAGAGAACTAGAGAGGGGATAAATAGAGAGGAGATATGTAGAGTGTGAGAGAGAGGTTAAATACATAGATGAGAGAGAGGGGGGGTCATAGAGATGGGTTCCTAATGAGATATTGATGGATAGGTATATATTTGTAGAGGGAATGAGGGAGAAACCTATAAATTTAAGAGGGAGAGATGGTAGGAGGGAGAGGTGATGACCTAGACAATGGAGAGAGGGAATAGATAGAAGAGTAAAGAGACGAGTAAGAGGGGATAGATGGAGAGGTAGACATGGAGGAATTCAAATACCTAAGGAATGATGAAGTAGATAGGTTTAGAGAGAGAGAATAGAGGGAGAGAGTTCATAAATGGATAAGGGTAAGGGAGAGGGAGATAAAGATGGAGATGTAGGAAGAGAACTAGGGGGTGGACAATTAGATATGTAAGAAACCTAGAGTGAGGGTGAGAGGTGGATAATAATATAGGGAGGGAGAGGTAATGAGGTGAACAGGAAGGGAGGGAAAGCCCTAGATATGGGGAGAGAGAGGATAGAAGGGATAGGTAGTGACCAAGAGAATGGAGAGGGAGGGGAGAGAAATAATAAGAGAATGAGAAAGAAGAAGAGAGAGGGAGGGAGTCAAGGATGGATATGGAGTTAAGGAAGGAACAAAAGATAGAGAGGGTGGGATAGGAAGGAAGTGAGAGAGATAGAGAGGGATAGAGATAGGTCTAGAGTTTGGGGAAAATAAAGAGAGTCAGATCTACATAGCTAAAGAATGCTAATAGGAGCATGTTGATTACTAAAATTTGATATACTGATTACTGAAATCTTGCTAAGTTTGAAATTTTACATGATGCTCTAAAAACTATAATCTACATTATAACTTCTATAGTGTTGAAACCACTCTCAAACCTCCTGCCAATATATACATGAAATATAACTTAAAGTATAAGAATCTTTTTTCTTATACTTAAATATTATATTTCATGTATAGATTCTCCTTCCGAGATGGGTATAACTTGTGCCCAAAATGGGAAATTTGCACACTCACAAAATCTTTAAATGCAAAAATTGACTTTTCACATTTGGTGCGTGCCAAATGTGAAAATTCAAAAAATTGAATTTGGCGAGTGCCATATTTGGTGCTCGCTAAATGTTTTGCATGGGAAAATACCAACCCTTTGGGTTGGTTTTTCCTTGGGCATCCAACCGAAAGGTTTGGATGACCTTTTCATGCCAATGACGCATTTTTATGGAAAGGTAAAAAGTGACACCTTTTTGGTACCACAACTTTGTGCACTTACCCTGATTGTACATGATTAGTTAAAAAGGTAGTCGCAACATTAAGTAGAGAAAGCTCCTCTTTGTTGGTCACTCATTGACCTCTTCAACAATCGACTAGCTGGTAAGAGTCTTGCTCCTTGTTGCAGGCTTCATCATAACACCACTTTCTTAGTACAGATCTGCAAAACACGTTAGCACATACAAACAACCACATTTCCCGAATCATCTTGAAACAATATTATTTTCAACACATGCACATTTAATAGATAATTACGTAGCATATGCATTAGTATCACAAATTGTTTCAAGGTTAAACTTAAGCCCAAAAGGTGATAGTTTCTAAGGAAATAACATAGTAAATAGTGACATCACAGTATCAAAGTCTAAAGTATCATCATGAACAACATAATAAATCCTTAGAAAATAGGACTATAAACTTGTCTCATCATTCCCCCCAACCTAAGGTCTTGTTGGTTCTCCATCAACATTATTCCTTAGTTGGTCAAGGTTCTCATATTACCAATTGCTAATTGTCCTACACCATGGTCTGCATCCTTTGAATTAGGATCCCAATAAAATCCATTCATATGTTCCAACCTATTCCACCTTGGCCTTTCTTTGGCTATATCATATTGATAGTATCTATAGTTTGGCATTGGCCACAACAGGATGGGTGGCTAGAATATTAATGAGAACTAGTAATATTTATTTGTTCTACCAACCTGTATATATATGGTCCATCTTTTATATGCTACATAATAATTTTGCAGTGAACGTGGCTCGACTTTCCTTAGCTGGTCAGTCAAGCTATCCCATCTTTGTGAAAGGTACCCTGCTACTATTCTTCCTATAGTATCCTCTACTTGTTCATATTCTACATAGGCTTCTTCCTACAAAGGCAACACTTTGTCCTTAATATCCTACTTGTATATAACTTGGTGCCATTCATAAAACATTGTTGCAGGATCTCAAGATTCAACTCTAAGAGGCAAGGATTCTCGTAATCCCTTCTCTCTATAAGCTTCGAGCTACACATCCCAATTGTTTTCATTTTGAATCCAGGAAATAAATGCCCTCAAATGGATATCTCCAATATACATCAGTGGGTTCCATTGATGGTCATCTAGGATAGCATAATTTTGTAGGTACAATTCACAAAGTAAATTCTTAACCTCTGTTGGAGATTCTCGGTAGGCTTGAAATAATTCCTTAGGGAATTTGATGGAAGGGTTTAATCCTGAAATTACCCTAGAAAATCGGAAAGAAAGATACATTTCATTTAAATCCAATGTATAAACCCTTGGAGGGATCCTACATTCCATTAATTGTGGCACTAATTCTACCACATCATCCACTTGTTTCTTCAATTCAACAATCTCCTCATCTTTCTCCCTAATTTCATTATCCTTTTTCTCAATTTGTTTCTGCAATCTAAGGTTTTCTTCATCCCTCTTTTCTATTTCATGCAACAATTTCAACACTACACTATTCCATGAATATGCAGGGGGTTTATGAATACCTACCAAAATTTTCCTGGCAGTATGCTCGAATTGAAGTACTGGCGGTTGCTCGAATTCCTGCTGAAAGGGTCCATCCTACTCTTGATGTTGTACTTCCTCTTCTTTTGCTTGCTCTGCAATGGCAACAAGCTGATCTAGCCCCATTTTTGCATGTTACTTAGATGCATTCTCTTCAAAAGTGCTCTCCTCTTCATCATGTATCTCTTCCTCAGATTCTGCTAGCACTTTTCCACCTACTTTCCTAAGCCTAAGGCTTTTTCTTGGCATCCTACCAACATCTAATGCTGTTGGATTTGTCTTCTTAGAAGGGGTTTTCCTATTTTCTGCTTCTACAGGAGGAATATTGTCTCCAATTTTCTGTTTTCTAGGGCTAGGGCCAGGTTTTGCTATTTCAGGAGTCTCAGCACTAACTTTTTCTTTCCCTTTTTTTACTTTCTTCTATTGTTCCTCTACTTTTCTAGTAGCTTCCCTAGTTCAGCGTGGGGTTTGGAGTGAAGTATCACCATCATGGCTTGAAGAAGGAGTTCCTTATTCCTGTGATTCAGAGGAATTAATTGCTATAGCCACACTGGCTATAGGAGGGCTTGCTCTAG
Source organism: Cryptomeria japonica (assembly GCF_030272615.1). Taxonomy (NCBI): domain Eukaryota; kingdom Viridiplantae; phylum Streptophyta; class Pinopsida; order Cupressales; family Cupressaceae; genus Cryptomeria; species Cryptomeria japonica. The sequence continues at coordinate 289,756,478 of NC_081407.1, forward strand.
GTCTTACACCAGAGGTAGACGCCTCAGAAGTGGATGCAGTAACCTTCCTCATTTTTATAGACCTACGAGACTGACTCCTCTGTTCCACATTTTCTGGTCTGAATCGATCCACATTCTCAATTTCCTCCCATGTCATACTAGAAACTTCTCGTAAATATTTTTCAACTAGCAATTTTATCAAACAGTGGTGAGACATAGAGTTGGACCTACCTTTTTGAGTTTCAACCGCCATAATCTCCAACAATCTGTAGAGAACATTAGGCATGTTCATTCTCCTCTCATTCCTTAGTTGGTTTAAAATCTTGAAATGAATGGATTTCAGACAAGACTGGTAACCCTCATAGGTAATATATTTGCAAATCTGCACAACTGCATGCATCCACTTGTTTGGTAGCGATGTTCTCCTTGCTCCTTGTTTATCTACAACAAGTTGTGGGTCACTAGGTTCAGTGAATTTTGTTGGTATTATGGATGTGTTGCATTAGTTTTGTCGTTGATGTCAACACTTATCCTTCTAGAGATCTACATTGTTGATTTGATATTATTGTTATATTGGTTTACTGCATTGTGTTCACCGACAAGTTCAGTGACTTATGCACAATCACCAGTATATTTTTCACTGACAGGTTATATGGTTCACCAACACTGATGATGATTTGTTATCATCTGGAGATCACTTGATTATGTCAAAGACATGGTTTGGATACTTGGTTTTGGTGATTTGGTTATTTGTCTAATCGGGTTGACATATTGGCTATTATCGGCAGACTGGTCTAGGTTATGGACCGGTATGCGTTATCTATTCCAGATCAGCATGACATGTTATGGAGATGATTTATTGATTGAATATTGTTGTAAATGTATTGAGCCGATATGTTGTATCACATCAAGACTTATTTGTAATTGATTTTATTGTAATATTCTTAGTGAGCCAACCTACACATTTGGTCTTAGGTTTTGCATATATGTAAGATCTCATTTGTGAGATGTGATATGATTATGATATTTAAGCTCATGGTATGGTATTGTAACATGGTATGTGTGAATATTGAAGATCATATGAGCAGACCATAAAGAAGGTTCAAGGAAGGTTTGAAGGTGATTATCAGAGCTTAGCCGATACTGAATCCAGCATTGGAGATGCTATTTTGAACAGTACATTATTCTAGGATTTAACCATCCTACTATAGTCATTGCGACTCCCATTTGAGCAGTGTGCTCTAGGCGGTTGGCCTTTCTACATGTGCAGACCCCATTTGTATACATATACTATCTGTAGTAGTATCATCTGATTGTGGGTAAGGTTTCCCACCGTGGTTTTTCCCCTTATAGGGTTTCCACGTCAAAATCTATGTGTTATGTGTTGTGGATGTTGTTTCTCTTTCTGTTTCATGCATTAAGTTTCACCGGTATTGATATTAACTGCTAATCTGTTAATTGGCATTAAGTTTGGTTTACTGGTATAAAGTATCAAGTTTGATTAAGTTATAATTGGGTTGAAATTCATTGACAATTGATTCACCCCCCCCTCTCAGTTGCCTTCCGGTTCCTAACAATTGGTATCAGAGCCAAGTCCTCTTTTTGCAGAAGCCTAACAACTTGAGGAGATCCTATGGCAACTAACATTTTCAGGAAGGACAATCCTAAACTTGATGGAACTAACTATGGTATATGGAAGATCAGAATGGAGACACATTTGAATTGCATTGGAAGAGACATATGGGAAGTTACAAAGAATGGCTATGTTGGTCCTACTCCAAATCAACCTAATCCACCAACATTGGGTAAAGATCAAGAAAATGATTGCAAAGAAAGAGAAGCACTTTTGAGCGCATTATCAGATCAATAAATCATGGGATTATCAGACCGATCTACTGCTAAAGCTATTTGGGATAAATTGGAAACATTGAATGAAGGAGATACCAATGTCAAAATTGCAAAACTGGAATGTTACCGGGTTAGGTATGAAAATTTGAAAATGGAAGAAGATGAAAGAATTCTACTTTTATGGAAAGAGTTAATGAAATTGTTTTAGGAATACAATGTTGTGGAGGATCCTTAAGTGAAGATGAAATTGTTTCTAAAGTTTTAAGAGATTTGTCACCGGCATACAAAATGAAAGTAATTGCTATTAATGAGTTGAGAACAATGCCTAATACATCAGTATCTAGAGATACCTTGGTTGGAAAACTTTCAACATTTGAGCTTGAGGAATTTGGTCCTATTGCTACAATTAAGACATATTTAGCCTTCAGAGCATCATCATCTACATCATCATCATCATCATCTGACAAATGTGATTGGAAAGCACTATATGCAAAAGAACTTGAAGATATCATAAGGGAAAATGAAGAACTAGAAGAACTTGAAGCACTATTTGCAAGGAAAATGCCTAAAGGTCCAGTTGGAAGTAAGTATGAAGGTAAAGCACCATTTAAATGTTTTAATTGCAATAAAGTTGGTCATATAACATCTAGATGTCCTGACAGACATGCAAGATTGAGAGAGGAAGCTAAAAGAACATATAAGCCTAACCCTGAATACCAGGGATATAGATTTAAGAAGAACAGAGATAAATCTTATTAGTATGTTGATGAAGGAGTTATTGATGATTCTGATGAAGAACTGACAGACAATGGATGGGCTTTTGTTGCAATAAAAGAAGATCAACCACCACCTACTATTCCACCGGTAGAGTAGGCCCTGGCAGCTAAAATTGAAGAAAAAGATGAACGGATCATTGATAGTTGATGTTCACATCATATGACTAGTGATAAAAGTAAATTCTTATCTTTTCAGAAATATAGTGGAGGTCTAGTAAGATTTGGCGATGATAAAGCTTGTTTAATCAAAGGAAAAGGCACTATACCTTTGGATGGTAAGCACAATACTGAAAATGTTTATTATGTTGAAGGTTTGAAGCATAATCTTTTGAGTGTTGGTAAATTAGTTGAAAAGGGATTTCAGTTACAATTCAAGAATGGTAACTGCAAAATCATGAACAGAACTGGATTGGATATTGCAACCGGTAATCAGACTAAAGGTAATATCTTTCATTTGAATAACAATGATAAGACATGTTTGATTGCACATATTGATGAAAGTTGGTTATGACATAAGAGACTTTTTCATGTGAATTTTGATTGTATTGTAAAGATTAGTTCAACTAAGGCAGTAAGGGATTTACCTAAGATTGTGAAAACTCATAATTCGGTATGTAAGGAATGTCAAATGGGAAAGCAAGTTCGAACAACCTTTAAGAATATTTCTGAGAAATCCAATAATGTTTTTGATTTAATTCATACTGACTTGTGTGGTCCGACAAGAACAAGAAGTCTTCAGGGAGATAGATACTTTATGCTAATTATTGATGATTATTCTAGAATGTGTTGGGTTACTTTTCTCAGGGAGAAATCAGAAGCTTTTGGAAAATTCAAGTTATACAAGGCAATGGTAGAGAATGAAACCGGTAAGAAAATCAAATGTTTAAGATTTGATCAAGGAGGAGAATTTACATCTAAGTAATTTAATACATTCTATGAAGTGAATAGAATCAAAAGACAACTATCAACACCCCAGACACCTCAGCAAAATGGAATTGTGGAAATGAAGAACAAAACTATTTTGGAAGCAGCTAGAAGCATGATATTGGAAGCAAATCTACCTCATGTGTACTGGAGGGAAGCAGTGAATACATCGGTTTACACTTTCAATAGAGTTCACATCAAAGGTGAAATCGGTAAGACCCCTTATGAACTATGGTTTGGTAATGTGTGGTGAAAAAAGTGACACTAAGCAAACATGCCCTAATCTCACTTTCAACCACACACTTGTAGAATATGAAAGAGCCTAGAGGTATCACACAATTGGCTACTTCTTCTTGTGGAAGAGAGAGCCACGGGCTACCTATTAGGATTTCTATTCATTTGTTGTAATTGAAAGATGAAATGATGCAAGTTCAATCCCTAACCCCAAAGTGCAAGTATGAACTAATGACAAGATTGCAGAATTGAACTTAAATAATGAAAAGCTGTAAACACAAGGACAAGAAAAGAATGCAAATGCGTACCTGGAGTTAAAATCTGACTGAAAATGTTCGGGACGGGGGCGCGGGCGCCACTGTCCTGATTCTGCCCCTGAAACTGCTCCAGAAACTGTTGTTTTGCACTTTAGAAAAAGCTGTCAAAAATGCTGAAAATGCTGTCTGTCAGGAGGACCAGGGTGCCCAGCGCCCCTGTCCCAGGGACCAGGGCACCCAGCGCCCCTGTCCTGGCAGGACCAGGGCGTCCCATGCCCCTGTCCTGGTCTTTTGCTTTGAGATTTGGTGTGTTGTTCGGTCTCCGTCTGCTTCTTCCGGATCTGTAACTTGCGGCGTCGTCCGAATCCCGAAACCTGCACTTATATCTGAAAAGGGTATGGGCAGCTATATAGGGTTTTGCCTTAGTCAAACCCCCGCTTTGGTGATTTCCACCTCCATGAATAGCCAAGTTGTATTGTAAAATGTATTGTGTGTGCAGACCTAGTGTGTGTGCAAGGTCCTTAAATGCAAGAAAGCAAACTAGAGCAACCTAGAAAGTAAACCCTAATTGCTTGTAAATGATAATGTAAATGCTCTAAATCAAGATGCAAAGTGATCTAAAGCATGAATAAAGGATATATTGAAGCTTATGCAAAGACATGAAAACAACATGAAATCATACCCAACCCTCAAGGGAGGAGTACAAGCCAATCTTCAGTCGGTAATCTCCTATTGTTCTTCAATGTCTTCCAAGCCCTAAATGGATGAATGAAATTGATAAATTCTTGATAGAAGGATATTTAATGTTGTTGAAGTCTTCAAAGATCTTCTCTTTCGCTGCATATGAGGTCCTTCCAAGCCAAAAATCCGGATCCTTTCAAATGAAGAAAGAGAGCTCTTATGTAGGAAACCCTAGGTCTTAATTTCAACTTTAGGCCGACTTAGAGATTGAATATCCCGCCAATTTCTTGGGGTTAAGCTTTATTTTATGATTGGATCGTGCTCCTAAAATTTTGGGAAAAATGTCCGGGACCATGTTGCACTCCGGGCGCCATGGTCCCGACAACTTTTCACCAAATTTTCAGGACTGTCGGATATGATGATTTTAGAGAGAATCCCGAAGTAACAGGTGATTTCGAGATGTTTTGACCCCCGAAATCAAGCCCCCAAGTTCAAAATAGGACCTAATTAGGGTTTTTGATTAAATGATGTATTGGAAGAATAAAATGAAAGGGGCACACTTTAATGAAAGGGCCCAACTTTATGATGTGGGAGATGATGAAATAGAACCTTAGACCTAATTAATTTGACTAATTAAGTGCTAAAAGGGAAATGCAATGCAAAATGCAAAATGTGCCAAGGCGGGTGCTAAACTAGGTGTGAAATTGTACCACCCTAGCAAGTGCGTACAATTTACGACGCTACATTTAGCCCCCACTTAGCGGTCATATGAACACTACGTGCATATGCAAGCTAAAGTACAGAAAAGTAAACATTATTTGAAAAAGGATATATCCATAAGTCGTCGGACGAAGCCCCCAGCGGTATCTGCAGTACACAGTTAGGAACCGCACCCTACAAAACACACGTTAGATCACAAAATCACCTAATGCTTACTAAGGAAGGTGATGAAAATTCGAGGGTAGCTATATGCCCCCCCTGTTTCGGCTTGCTAATTTTAGTGAGTTGAAACAGGGTATCATGTTTACCACTTCGAATTGTTAAACAAAATTGATGACAAATGCTCACAAGAAGATTTGATATGAGATCAAAAACTAATGGAGAATCATTTGGTAAGAAAGAGGACTAAATCTCAATTCCAACACAACAAAGAGTGTGAGGATTTGAGAGTTCTCTAACACGAGATGAAGGATGTAAATGGAAACAAAACGCAAAGAGAAGAAAAGAAAGGAGAAAAGCATGAATACACACATTGGTGATCCATGAGAAGAATAGTGAGAGAGAAAAACACGGACTTCTCGCCCCTAGATCTTGTCTAGGTGATCCATGGAAAAAGGACATGGAAAACTAGCCCCTAGAGTCTGTTTAGGTGATCCATGTAAGGGAGGAAAGTGAGAAAATCTAGCCTTATGCCGCTAGTTCCACTCAACCTCGTGCATGTGTGTGTAAGTGAGGTTAGAAGCATCTCATAGGAGTCTATGCCTGAGTATGCTACAACCTGTATATGTATAGTACAAAAGCGCGACATCTCGCTCTAAGAGTCTGTGCTCTGGTTCCGAGAATAATCACCTTGCATAAAAGAAAAATGGAGACATCTCGCTCTAAGAGTCTGTGCTCTGGTTCCGAGAATGACCCATTGCTCAAAAAGTGTAATGTTTATGTCATAAGAAAAGTAGAACAAGGATACCTACCTTCATCACAAAAGAAGATACCCCAAAAATGCAACAATGTCATAGATCCAAGCAAGAGAGTTTTGCACTCTTTAAGCAAGGATAAGATAGTTGAAAAGGGATATCTTGTAGTATGTGTAAAGGAGATCCTTAGAGGAGAAGAGATCTTTGTACAAAAGACATCTATCCCCGAGAGGAATTGTCTTAGACAAATATAACATCTTTCTAGAATAAGACAAAGAAGAGAATAAGAATGCAATACTTCCTTCTTTTGCGAGGTGAAAGTGATTCTTAATGAAGGATGACGCTCTTTTTAACCCAATTAGGAGAGTGAATTCACTATGGATGTATTTTACCAAGTGCAAAAGAGGTTGTAGTCAAGGACTTACACCTCTTGTAAGAGAGAATCCTTGAACCAACAACAACAAATGCATACAAGGCATAACATCAGGTAATAAAGTCCACACCATCCACAAAATAGGAAAAAGTGGATCCTTAGATAAAAATAAGGAAAGATCATTGCCTCCCAAGGATAAGGACAATGAGAAGGACTTACACAATCTTCTAGGGAGAGATTTGGACATAAGCAAAAGAAGAGATGTATGAAATCACTCTTGTCCCCATAGGAACAAGAAAAATTAGGCTATTATGTTGCTTCAAAAAATATGATTGCACTTGAAATTGTACTATCATGAATGACAATAAGCCCCTAGTAAATGAGCTACCAATGTCACATAATGATGAGCAACATAATAGCCATTAATGTTATTTAAAGACATGATAGATTGAATGAGGTATTTGACATGCTAAATGCTCAACTATAAGTGAGATCAAAAACATGTATAAAGTGATAAAAATTGAAGAAGGACAGTTACGAGAAATCTTAGAAGAAAGATGAGTGTAATTTATTAGAGCCTTATCCCTGGAGGAAAGGACTTTGTGATGAATAGGAGATAAAGATTCATAAGTGGATCTAGAAATTTGAGGGGAATCATAAAGAGATTTGTTCATCGCCAAGATTTCCTTATGAGGGGAATGAGAGATGATAGAAGTGGAAGATGATTTAGTTGAAGTGAGATCATCATCACTACTAAATATAGCATTCACATTGAGAGATGGTCTTTTAGATGCTTTGGTACGTTTGCAGGGATTATAGCCGAGCCCAAAGGCATAATTGTGAAAATTAGTCTCTAGAGGAACTTTTATCCCTTGTTCATGAGCACCACAACCATTTCCATGATACCCATGCTTAGCAAAAATGCGAAAACCACGACCATAACGATCAGCCATTTCAGGAAGAGAAGGTGGTTTTTCATAAGACAAAGAATCAAACTCTTCATAATTAGAGGTGTGAGGAGAAGAAGTTTGAGAAGCGGCCACAAAATTATTGCTCATAGGTTCAAGTAAGACTGATTGATCTCTAGTTTATTCCTTCTTTTTACCTTTAAGATCTCTAGGAGGAACCCTATACTCACCTACAAAGGTGGGATTGAAGTCAAGAGATCCCCAATCATCTTCTGCGAGAACCTTCTCAGGATCAAAAGCCTTTTCATGTGTAAACTCAAGTCGAGAAGGATCTTCTTCAGGAGCTTTAGACTCATCCAAAGAATTTTGATTATTAGAGGGTGATGATTCATCCATAGGTATCTTGTTTAACGAGTCATCACTAGAAGAGGAAGGCTTAGAAGAACTCCCTTTGGAAGTAGATGTTTGCAAACAAGCCTGAAGATTAGTATCACCTATCAAGGTATATGTCTTATTGTTATAAATAAATTTAACTTGTCTATGCAATGTAGAGGGGACAGCTTGCATACTGTGAATCCAAGGTCTCCCTAATAACAAGTTGTATGTTAGATTTCCTGACATAACATGGATAGGAGTAGGCAAAGTAACAGGTCCCACTGTGATGGGTAAGGTGATAATACCTAATGAAGACTTAGCCACATTATCAAAGCCTCGAATGGGATGAGAGTCAGGCTCAATAAGGGATGTATCCACATTCATCTTATGCAATAGATTAATGCTACATACATTAAGGCCAGAGCCATTATCTACTAGTGTTCGTCTTATAGCCGTGTCATTTATGATAACCACAATCATCAAGGGATCATATTGTTGTTGAATTTCACTAGTAGGCAACTCATCTTGGGTAAACACAATTTGAGCTTTAGGATTCATCATAGAGTTAACTAAAGATGCTATACTACTAGATGTATTCGGTGGAGGAACATTCAAATCTTTCAAGGCATCTTGTAACATTCCATGATGAGCGGAAGAAGTTTGGATCAAATCCCAAAGGGATATCTTAGCAGGGGTAGCTTTAAGTTGTTCTATGAGATCATATTCCTTACCAAGAACTTGTGAAATACGTGGAGCTTGCGGAAGAATTGGTTGAGAAGGAGGAAGTGAAGTTGGGATAACTGGAGGAGGATTAGGTTGCCTATTGTTTCTTGTGTTATAGGTATGAGCAATCGCATGATAACTCTCTCTAGTCAGTTGCTTAGCATACTCATAAGGGCTCTTAGAAGAATAACCTCCTTGCACAGTAATAATAGGTTTCTTAGGAGTGCAAAAAGAATCATTAGCATAACCACCTTGAACCACTAAGATAGGCTTATTTAAAAGTTGAGAATTTTGAGAAGGACAAGCACCTTGGACAGTGAAGAGAGGTTTGTTAGGTGTCTCATTCACATGTATCAAATTGATTGAGGATGGTTTAGAGGAATGAACAAAAGTGTTGGAAGAATTGTTGATAGTCTTCTCTTGCACTAAAATCTCATCATGGATTAGATCAATTTTAGGAGAGAGACAAGGGATAGGCATTGATGTTCTAGTAGGAAGAGTAATACTAGGAAAGGTCATATCATCCTTTATCATCATAGGATCTACATGGGGAATAAACTCTCTAGGAGAAGGATCAACATTACTCTCTAAAGTCTCACTTTTGAGAGGGAGATCTTTGAAAGAAATGTTAACCATCTTGCTTTGAACTAGGGTTTCCTTATGAGTAGAACCAAGTTGAGGAGAGGGAGATGCTTTATTTTTAGAGGGAGAATGATTGAGATTCAAGGAAGGTGAGAAACTATCAAGGGAGAGAGAATAATCTACACCTTCTTCTAATGGTTCATCCCAAATAGTGAGGTTGTTGAAAGGAATGTTTGAAGTATTGTCAATTTCGGGAGAGGAGATAACATTGTTTATTAATTCCTCATCCTTAGGAGGGAGAGCATCAATAGATGTGTTAAACTCATCCTCTTTCCTCAAAATATATTCAATATGATCTTTAGGGGAGAGAGAATTAAGGAAATTGCTTATTATTTCATCTTCTTTCTCTAAGGGATGCTTATGTGTAAGACAAACTTTAGGAGAAGGGTAAGCATTTATCATTAATTCATCATCTCTAGTGGGAATTTTGTTAGAAAAGGAAATGCCATCAATAGGAAATGTAGGGATAATGTCATCTTCTTGCACAAAAGGATCCTCATGAAGGGAGTGTTTTTTAGGAGGAACATGAACATATTTCTCCAAAGATTCATGCTTAGGAAGGAGATCTTTGAAAGAAGTGTTCATAACCTCTTGTTGCACTAACATGCCCCCATTGGAAGGACCAACTTTAGGAGAAAATAAGTCAATGTCCATCAATACCTTTTCACTTAGAGAAGCATCATGTAGGGAAGGTAAAGTAACATTAAGAAAGGTGTTTATGATATTATTCTCTTCCTCTAGGATAGCTAAATAGGAAGGGCACATTTTAGGAGAGTTGTCAAGATCACTCTTAAAGTCTTCATCCTTAGAGCATGGGAGAGTCTCAAAGGGATTGATAGCAACTCTTTTAGGCACTAAAATGTTGTTATAGATAGGGGAGGTTCTTTAGGAGAAGGAAAAATTGAAACAAGGGAAGCTAACCCATTATCAAATGAGTGCATCATGACAACAATTTTCCTCTTTCAAACGATAACACATGCAAAATAGAAGGAAATTTTTAATTTTAACCAATGCAAGCACTTAGAATGTAGATTTAGAAAATGAAGTTTATGATTCAAATGAGTTCCTAAATCAGATTTGAAATTAATTAAGCTATCCACAAGTTCAACTTTGAATTTTAGCCAAAATTTCCTCTAAATTTTTGAATCTTGCAAGAAATTGAAACTTGTAAATACAAATTTGAATTTGAAATAGCATAAACACTCAAATTTGAAAACATAAATTAGAGAAGATTGGAGTTCACGTCGGGTTCACCAAAATGTGTGGTGAAAAAAGTGACACTAAGCAAACATGCCCTAATCTCACTTTCAACCACACACTTGTGGAATACGAAAGAGCCTAGAGGTATCACACAATTGGATACTTCTTCTTGTGGAAGAGAGAGCCACGGGCTACCTATTAGGATTTCTATTCCTTTGTTGTAATTGAAAGATGAAATGATGCAAGTTCAATCCCTAACCCCAAAGTGCAAGTATGAACTAATGACAAGATTGCAGAATTGAACTTAAATAATGAAAAGTTGTAAACACAAGGACAAGACAAGAATGCAAATGCGTACTCGGAGTTAAAATCTAACTGAAAATGTTCGGGACAGGGGCGCGGGCGCCACTGTCTTGATTCTGCCCCTGAAACTGCTTCGGAAACTGTTGTTTTGCACTTTAGAAAAAGCTGTCAAAAATGCTGAAAATGCTGTCTGTCAAGAGGACCAGGGCGCCCAGCGCCCTTGTCCCAGGGACCAGGGCACCCAGCGCCCCTATCTTGGCAGGACCAGGGCACCCCACGCCCCTGTCCTAGTCTTTTGCTTTGAGATTTGGTGTGTTGTTCGGTCTCCGTCTGCTTCTTCCGGATCTGTAACTTGCGGCGTCGTCCGAATCCCGAAACCTGCACTTATATCTGAAAAGGGTATGGGCGGCTATATAGGGTTTTGCCTTAGTCAAACCCCCGCTTCGGTGATTTCCACCTCCATGAATAGCCAAGTTGTATTGTAAAATGTATTGTGTGTGCAGACCTAGTGTGTGTGCAAGGTCCTTAAATGCAAGAAAGCAAACTAGAGCAACCTAGAAAGTAAACCCTAATTGCTTGTAAATGATAATGTAAATGCTCTAAATCAAGATGCAAAGTGATCTAAAGCATGAATAAAGGATATATTGAAGCTTATGCAAAGACATGAAAACAACATGAAATCATACCCAACCCTCAAGGGAGGAGTACAAGCCAATCTTCAGTCGGTAATCTCCTATTGTTCTTCAATGTCTTCCAAGCCCTAAATGGATGAATGAAATTGATAAATTCTTGATAGAAGGATATTGAATGTTGTTGAAGTCTTCAAAGATCTTCTCTTTCGCTGCATATGAGGTCCTTCCAAGCCAAAAATCCGGATCCTTTCAAATGAAGAAAGAGAGCTCTTATGTAGGAAACCCTAGGTCTTAATTTCAACTTTAGGCCGACTTAGAGATTGAATATCCCGCCAATTTCTTGGGGTTAAGCTTTATTTTATGATTGGATCGTGCTCCTAAAATTTCGGGAAAAATGTCTGGGACCATGTTGCACTCCGGGCGCCATGGTCCTGACAACTTTTCACCAAATTTTCAGGACTGTCGGATATGATGATTTTAGAGAGAATCCCGAAGTTACAGGTGATTTCGAGATGTTTTGACCCCCGAAATCAAGCCCCCAAGTTCAAAATAGGACCTAATTAGGGTTTTTGATTAAATGATGTATTGGAAGAATAAAATGAAAGGGGCACACTTTAATGAAAGGGCCCAACTTTATGATGTGGGAGATGATGAAATAGAACCTTAGACCTAATTAATTTGACTAATTAAGTGCTAAAGGGGAAATGCAATGCAAAATGCAAAATGTGCCAAGGCGGGTGCTAAACTAGGTGTGAAATTGTACCACCCTAGCAAGTGCGTACAATTTATGACGCTACAGGTAATACTCCTACTCTTAAATACTTCATAATATTTGGAAGCAAATGCTATATTAGGAGAGATGAGTATATTGGTAAATTTGATCCTAGAAGTGATGAAGGAATATTTCTTGGTTATTCATCTAAGAGTAAGTCATATAAATGTTTTAATAAAAGATTGTAGAAGATCATTGAAAGTGCTAATGTGAAGATAGATGAACACTTTAGAGGAAATTCAAGGTATATAGATTATGAACCGGCAGTTGAGATGATCATAAATGAACCTATACAGAGTGCACCAGTACAGAATATGGATCCAGTCACTACTGACATCATCAAAGAATTCCACAGTGTCTGAAGAATAACAACATGTGAATAGACTCAGGTATGTAAGACTGAATCACTTAGAAAATCAGATAATTGGGAATAAGTATCAAGGTGTTATGACAAGAGGAAGACTGGAAAATGAAGAGGTATGCTTAATTTCTCAAATTGAACCAACATCTATTATTGAAGCATGTCAAGATGAACATTGGATAAAAGCAATGGAAGATGAATTAGAACAAATTGAAAAGAACAATACATGGACATTAGTTCCCCGACCTAAAGACAAAAATGTAATTGGAACTAAATGGGTATTTAGAAATAAACTTAATGAAGTTGGTAAGGTAATCAGGAACAAAGCAAGATTAGTGTGTAAAGGATATTCACAGAAAGAGGGAATTGATTATAATGAAACCTTTGCACCAGTAGCTAGAATTAAGGCAGTTAGATTATTTCTTGCATTTGCAGCTCATAAGAACTATAAAGTATATCAGATGGATGTAAAATGTGCATTTCTGAATGGTGATCTTGAAGAGGAAGTCGACATTGAACAACCTGATGGATTTTCATTGACAAATGTTAAAGGTATGGTTTGTAGATTAAGGAAAGCTTTGTATGGATTGAAGCAAGCTCCCAGAGCTTGGTATGCTAGATTGGACAAATATCTTTTGAAGCTTGGTTACACTAAAGGTAATGCTGACAACAAATTATATTTCAAAGTGACTAATGATGACATCTTGGTTATTGAAGTTTTTATTGATGATATCATTTTTGGAGGAGAAGATGGATTGTGTAAGGACTTTGCTAACAAGATGTAGGAAGAATTTGAAATGTCTATGATTGGGGAGATAAAATTCTTTTTAGGATTGTATATTTCACAAATTGGTAAAGGTATATTCATATGTCAAACAAAATACTTGAAGGAACTACTGAAGAAATTTGGTATGGAAAACTCTAAACTGGTAAGTACTCCTATGACTACAACTGATAAATTGACATTGAAGGATGATCCAACTCTTGTTAATCCGACAAGATACAAATCTATGATTGGAGGTTTACTGTATTTGACACAAACAAGACCTGATATAATGAATGCAGTATGCATTGTTTCAAGATTTCAGAGTAATCCTAAAGAAAATCATGAATTAATAGTAAAAAGGATTTTTCGGTATCTACAAAGCACAACAAATCTTGGTTTATGGTATCCTAAAGATGAAAATTTTGATTTAGGTGCATACGCCGATGCAAATTGGGTAGGAGATGTAGATGACATAAAGAGTACCACTAGCGGTGCATTCTTTCTTGGTAATAGATTGATTTCATCGATAAACAAGAAGCAGAGTTGTACAACATTATCAACAGCAGAATCAGAATATGTTGCAGCAACAACTAATTGTACTCAGGTATTATAGATTAAGAAAATGTTGAAGGACATAAAGGTAAAATGCAAAGAACCTATAATCATTTATTGTGACAATTCAGCAGCAATTGATATATCAAAGAATCTGGTATTTCACTCTAAGACTAAGCATGTTTCTATCAAATATAACTTTCTGAAAGAGAATGTTGAAGCAAAAGAAGTAAGATTGGTTTATGTGAATACTAAAGAGAAGATTGCAGATATCTTTACTAAACCTTTACCTAAGGAAACTTTTGAATATATCAGAGAGCAGCTTGGGGTAATACCCTCACTGGTAGAGACTTAGACAATTGAAGTTTGGCATCAAATCGACAGAAACTAACAGAAGAATCTTTTTTCTGGCTTTGATGGAGGAGAGCTACTTCTCAGGGGGAGTAGTTGGTTGTATGTTCTGGTGTTTTTTATTGCTTTGGCATTTGATGTCAAAGGGGGAGAGATCTATGGAAAAACATTCTTGGAAAACATTATTGGGAAAGAGATCTATGAGACATTATTCATTGGGGAAGAGATATATACTCTTTGTATTTGTATTTTGATTTCTGGTATTGATCTATTTTGGAGATTGTTGGTTTTTGGTTTTCGGCATTCTGTTTTGGCACTTAGATGTTTTTCCATATAGTGCCATCAATGCCAAAGGGGGAGATTGTTGGTATTATGGATGTGTTGCATTAGTTTTGTCATTGATGTCAACACTTATCCTTCTAGAGATCTACATTGTTGATTTGGCATTATGGCTATATTGGTTTACTGTTGAACCGACACATTATGTTCACCAGCAAGTTCAGTGACTTATGCACAGTCATTAGTATATTGTTCACCGGTAGGTTATATGGTTCACCGGAACTGATGATGATTTGTTATCATCTGGAGACCACTTGATTATGTCGAAGACATGGTTTGGATACTTGGTTTTGGTGTTTTGGTTATTGGTCTAACCAGGTTGACATATTTGCTGTTATCGACAGATTAGTCTAGGTTATGAACCGGTATGCGTTATCTATTCTAGATCAGCACGACACATTATGGAGATGATTTATTGATTGAATATTGTTGTAAATGTATTGAGATGACATGTTGTATCACATCAAGACTTATTTGTAATTGATTTTATTGTAATATTCTTAGTGAGCCGACCTACACATTTGGTCTTAGGTTTTGTATATATGTAAGATCTCATTTGTGAGATGTGATATGGTTATGATATGTAAGGTCATTGTATGGTATTGTAACATGGTATGTGCGAATATTGAAGATCATATGAGCAGACCATAAAGAAGGTTCAAGGAAGGTTTGAAGGTGATTATCAGAGCTTAATCGATACTAAATCCAACATTGGAGATGCTATTTTGAGCAATACATTATTCTAGGATTTAACCATCCTATTGTAGTCATTGCAACTCCCATTTGAGTAGTGTGCTCTAGGCGGTTGGCCTTTCTGCATGTGCAGACCCCATTTGTATACACATACTATCTGCAGTAGTATCATCTAATTGTGGGTAAGGTTTCCCACTGTGGTTTTTCCCCTTATAGGGTTTCCACGTCAAAATCTATGTGTTATGTGTTGTGGATGTTGTTTCTCTTTCTGTTTCATGCATTAAGTTTCATCGGTATTGATATTAACTACTAATCTGTTAACTAACATCAAGTTTGGTTGACCGGTATAAAGTATCAAGTTTGATTAAGTTATAATTGGGTTGAAATTCAGATTCACCCCCCCCCCTCTCAGTCGCCTTCCGGTTCCTAACAAATTTTGCCCTTGTTGTTCTTGCGTCTCGAGATGCAAGGTATGGTTCCCCATCAATGGGTAACCCTTTGAATTCTACAATTCTCTCCTCTATGGCTACTACTTCCAATCCTTTTACCATTACTTTACCATTTGAAAAAGTCTATGCAAATTATGTAGCAATGTCGTCATTGAAACTCTGCAACTTCAAGAAGTAGTCTAACTAGCCATAATTTTGAAATTTTGCTAGACAAACAACACCCTGTAGGATTACATCATGAACAGTGGGTTCATTCCTAATTATTTGCCCACCCATCTTTCCTGCAGTCACTCTCTAAAACATCTCCTGCCGTGTCTTCATTGAAAGAGTCAATTTTGCTTATTCTTTGCAAATTTAGTCTTTTTTTGATTTTTCTAACCCTACAACTTACCTTTGTTTCAAAATTTGTCGATTAAGACAGGGGAAAATCATTAATAAAAGTTTTGGAAAGGCCTTCAATAAAAAATGACGATGCTTGTTACTTCTCAAATGTCACATCATTGGGTCAAATCAACTAAAGGGCAACTAATGGGCGTATACTTCCTCCCACCAATCTAAATCAAGACATATGTCCTCACAGGTTGGAGTTTAATTGAAAAATATGCTATGCAAATATTAAAATTAATGAACATGATCAAAATTAATGCTATTTAAGATAATTATGGGAGAAGCAATCATTCACACATACCTGATGAAGTGGCTATGCATGTCCAAGATATATGGCGTGCGTAGTACCTATCAATCAATCAGTTAAGTAATAAATGAAGTATGAGATGGAGCGTAATGATGAAGAGAATTATGGAGTGAAGGTGGATGTACAAAATGATAGAATAATTGGATTTCCATTCAAGTGGAAATATTTATTATGATTTGATGCATATATGTATTAGGAAGAAGGATGGACACTTGGTCTGCTTCCTTCAACTGCAAGAAAGTCGGTGAATTGCTACATGAATATTGCTTTTGAAGCTGGTTTGTGATATAAATGCAAGCGATGACCGTTGATTAGCAGTTTGAATCTAACAAGGTCAATTGTGGTAAGTTGAATGACTCCATTTGAAAATACTTGTGCTACCTCATATGGCCCTAGCCATCTAGTTTGCAGCTTGCCTGCACCTTCCTAATACCGAGAGTCATAAAGAAGAGCCCAATCACTTGGTTGGAACTGCTTCTCTTTAATGTATTTATCATGCCATTTGATCCGCTGAGCTTGCACTACTTCTATACAATGAAGTGTTGTCTTCCCCATTTCATCTAAGTTATTGAGCTGCATGATCCTTTCTTTTTGTGCTTCTGATATGTTTATCTTCAGATCCAATGTAGTTCTTAGAGTTTTATATTCAAACTCAATTGGCATCATGGCTATCTTTCCATACAACAATTCAAAGGGCATGAAACCAGTTGTTGTTTTCCATGTGGTTTTGTATGCCTAGACTACTTTTGGCAATCTGCTGGCCCAATATTTCCTATGAATGGCCACTATTTTTGTCAGAATTTCTTTAATTTCCCTGTTGGTTACCTCAACTTTCCCATTTTCTTGAGGATGATAAGGAGTAGATTTATGATGCCTAACATTAATGTATTCATTAACTAGTGTTATAACAAGGGTTGATGTAAATTGAGCTCCTTGATCTATCACTATCTCCCTTGGAACTCCCTATCTTGTGAAGATTTCCTCATAACAAAATTCTGCAACCTTATTATCCCTTGCATGTGTCATTTTCTTAGCTTCAACCCATTTAGTGACATAGTCAGTACATACTAGGATATAGGACTTACCATTGGATGGTGGATCAATTGGACCTACAAAATCCAAGCCTCGTTTGTCAAATGGTGTGATAAAAACTTGAGGGTAGAGGGGCATCTCATCTGATTTTGTTGGTCGTCCCATCCTCTGACATCTATCACACTTCCTAGTGTACTTGCTTGTATCTTTATGAAGTGTGGGCTAGTAATAACCTATGTTGAGAATTTTCATCACTGTCCTTTTGGCAATAAAATGTCCTTCATAGGGTTCATCATGACATGTATGCAAAATGTCATAGGTTTCATCTTCTCGGACACATCTCCTCATCACATGATCTGGTCCAGTGTAGAACAAACATCCTATGAGAAAGGAAAATTTTTCTCAATGAGAATTCTCCTATCTTTTGGAGAGATGTGAGGAAGCACCTTCCCTGCAACCAAATAGTTTACTATGTCTGCATACCAAGGTGTATGCACGTTGATTGAAAACAATTTCTCATCAAGGAAAGCATCATCAATTACCTGAGTATCTTTTGATGTAGTCAATCTAGATAAGAAATCTGCTACAACATTTTCTTTGTCAGGCCTGTTAATTATGGTGATATCAAATTCATGCATCAACAGTAACCATCTTGCCAATCTTCTTGTGACCAACAACTTATTCATAAGATATTTGATTGCTGCATGATTAGTATGGATAAAGATCTGATATCCTGTGATATAATGCTTAAATTTTTTGAGGGCATATATGACTGACAACATTTCTTTCTTTGTGACTGTGTAGTTAAACTCAACCCCTTGTAGGTTCTTGCTGACAAAATAGATTGCATGTTCAACTGATGCCTCTTTCTGGCCCAAAACAACTCTTATTGCATAATGAGATGCATCTATATGAATGTGGAATGAAAGTTCCCAATTAGGACCCTTGAGCACAGGTGCTTGTGTTAATGCTCCTTTTAGATTAGAGAATGCTTTGTCACAATCCTCTGTCCAATGAAATTCTGCATCTTTAGTCAAAAGGCTATAAAGTGGTGCTGCAATTTGGCTGAAGTCTTTTATGAAACACCTATAATACCATGCATGTCCTAGAAAACTACTGACATCCTTTTGCTTTGTAGGTGTAGGAAGACTAGAAATGATTGCAATCTTGGCTGGTTCTACCTATATTCCTTTTTGAGAGATGTAGTGGCCAAGGAACACTCCTTATCGCATCATCATGAAACACTTTTCACTATTTAGAGATAGATGACGATCTTAACATCTTTGCAACACTCTTTCTAGTCTTTGTGATGCTTCAACAAAATTAGTGCCATAAGTAGTAAAATCATCCATATAAATTTCCATACATTCATGTGAAATGTCTGAAAATATACTTATACTACTCTTTGAAAGGTTGCAGATGCATTGCAGAGACCAAATGAAAGCACTGAATAGGCATAGGTTCCCCATGGGTAGGTGAAATTTGTCTTCTCCTGATCTTCTGGTGCAATTTGTATTTGATTGTAGCCACTAAAACCATCTAGAAAGCAAAAGTATTGTTTTCATGCTAGTGAATTCAAAACAAAACAAAAACAGTGGAAGTGATGGCAATCGGGAGCGACGAGAGCAGCAGGAATGGGAGTGGTAGCAGGGACATCGACATGCGAATCAATGGCGAGCAAGCGAGCAATTCCCAACACCCAAGGATGGCGCAGGGGAAGATTGGATTCCTGGAGCGACATGGCAGACATTGAGATCCCTCTCAACATTAACCAGTTTGTCGGGAAGATTCACAATAATATTCCAAAGATGAAAAACTCGCAGAATTCCAATTATATGCGAAATAACCTTACCAATCGGTCAAATATCGGAAGAAATTTGAAGCCTCAAATTAATTATGGAAACCCATACTCGGATGGTAATCAATGGCCGATTAATCAACAAAAATGGAATGAAAATGGCTTCTGAAGGAAAAACAATGGCTGGTTTCGAAATGCAAAACATCCGACATCTCTATTGGTACAAAATTGGCAGGCTCAGACAAAAATCAATAACCAAGGAGAGATCTTAGGGCAATCCAATCTTCTTTACAATCCATAATATAAAAAACTTAAAGCCTCAAATCAATAACCAAAATCTCAATAAGGAAGGGTATGGGCAATTCTAGCAAGACAATTATTCGAGGGCAGATCGGGCAAATACTTGGAGATCCACAATTCAGACCAATTCATTCTGGGATCAAGGGAAAAAGTCTATCTCATGGGGATATAAGTGACAACCAAATTTTCATTCCCAGCCCAAATTGGTAAGCAAAAACTCAATACCCACTATTTTTTTGGATGATAAAAAAATTAATGTGGCTAGGGCAAATCTGCGTGATTTCTGTTTCTTTACCAAGTGGGGTGGGGGTAAACCCAAATTAGGTTGTTTTGAGGATTGGTGTAGAAGTATGTGGGGGAAGGAGATCAATATCAATAGCCTCCCAAATGACTACTACATGATTGAAGTTATGAAACGAATAGAAAATGTGAAAGCCTTCAATGAAGGACCTTATATTTTGGAAGGGATTGAAGTTCATATCATTGATTGGCAACCTAATTTTAACCCCCAGACTCATTCCCTCCCTGGAAGTAAGGTTTGGATAAGACTCTATAATCTCCCCTCTAATTATTGGCACATTGACATTATTAAGGATATCTGCAAAGAACTAGGGGAATTTATATCTGTTGATGACATATTGGAGGACAAGTTCTGGGGAAGTTTTATCAGAATTTGCATTAGCTCGAAACAAATAGAAAAGATCTCGAAGGAAATCAAAATCATGGGCACTAGGAAAATGTGGATACAATCTATTGATAGGGAAGATCAGTTGCACATCTGTCCTAATTGTTTTTCCATAGATCATATGAGATTGGATTGTGAAGTTTCTACTAAAATTCAGGAAGACTATGCTTGTAGGCAAATCCCCATTGGGAAAGAACCTCAAACTGATTCAAAAATGTCAACCCTAGATAGGGGTGATGCGGATATATATGAACAGAAGCCTATGGAATTTCCCATATCTGTGGCAAACTAGATAACTTCGGTTCACACTCCTGTTATGCAACCAATCCATGGCGGTCAAAAACAGGAGGACTCACAAGATCTGTTTTTCTTATTAGAAAAAACAAAAGCGCTACAAAATGATATTGAATCCAGCCTTGCAGACCTATTATCTCATAGACTTGATGATATGGAAGTCCCATTGAGAATTGAAGGTAGCGAGATACCCCCACAGGAAATAAACCCGGCTGATCCTCAAGATATATGCATTAGAAAGGAAGGCTTGGAAGATGGTGAGATTGATTCATCTCCCTCATATTGGGAAGAGGATCTTGATATGGACTCTTCACTTATCATGGATGCCAATGTTAAAGGTTTTGAGAAATCATCATCCAACCTAAAATTTCCAAATATTAGAACCAAGGGCAAAAGGGGAAGAAAGTCAAGAAAGACAATGCTGAAAATTGCTGGTATGGCAATTGGGCAAACAAAACTTAATTTAGGGAAGAGCATTACCCTTCCCGAGGAGCAATGAGGCTTTTTTCCTGGATTGTTAGGGGCATCAATGCCCCTAACAAATGGCGCTTAGTCAAGCATCAAATCAATGAGACTAAAGGTGATATATGGCTATTGCAAGAAACTAAATGGAACCATAGTGAGATAGAAACTAGACTTAAGAATTGGAAACAATGGCAAGGAATCTTAAGGCAATCAGTTGGGGCTTCTGGGGGGATGGGTATAATTTGGAATCCCTGCTCAATAAAGGTAATACTCCTAGAAGATGATAAATATTGGCAACACTATGTAGTAACACATCTTATTAGCAATATGAGTTTCAACTTATTCAATGTCTATGGACCTACAACGACCAGTGAAAAAAGAGAACTTTGGAGGACATTAACTAACAAGCTCCAAAGAATCCTAGAAGAGAGAAGTATTGTTGGGGGAAATTTTAATGCTATCCTATCAGAAAATGAAAAAAAAGGTGGCATTCAGAGGATTGGCACTTCTCAAAAGGATTTCCAAGAATTCGTAGACTCTAATCAGCTAATGGATATTATACCCAAAAATGGGAATTATACTTGGACAAATAGAATCTAACTGGATTTACAAATATTGCCGAACGTTTAGATCGATTCTTTACTGCTGGGGATTGGTTGGGGCAAAACACTTTGATTGAATCAACAATCCTTTCCCTCGTTGGTTCTGATAATTTTCCCATTAGCTTGAATGTCTTTGTGGGAAAATCTGAGGGAGGTGCTCCATTTAGGTTTGAAAAAATGTGGCTCAGAGAACCTACATTAAAGGACCTCATCTCAAACTGGTGGAACGAGCCAGAATGCGGCAATAACTCACGACTATATATTCTAAATCAGAAGCTTAAATACATAAAAATGAAAGTCAAAGAATGGAATTTAAGCCATTTTAAGAATATACATAAAGAAAAACTCAGAATTACAGCAGAACTAGCAGAAGTTGCAAGTATTGTCATAAACTCAAGAATGGATGAGGAGTTTTTTTAAAAAGAAAAGGATCTCAAAACCGAATTAAATGAGATACTTCGAAGAGAAGAGATCCATTGGAGATAAAAATCTAGAGAATGATGGCTGAAAGAAGGTGATAGAAATACAGGGTTTTTCCACAGATCGACAGTAGCTAACAGAAACAAAAACAAAATCACAGAGATCAAAAGATATGATGGCAGTATGGTCAATTGCCAGGAAGAAATTTCAAAGGAAGCAGTTGACTATTTTGAAATTCTCATGAATGGTGCATGCCAGTCTGATGTAGAAGCAAAAAATAAAATTTTAAGCTCAATTCCCACAATAACCACTGAAGGTCAGAATAAAGATCTATTCAAGCCGATCACAATTGAAGAAGTTAAAAAGATAACTTTCCAGCTTAGTTCAGACAAAACACCTGGACAAGATGGTTTTTCTGCTGCTTTCTTCCAAAATTATTGGGAAATTATAGCTCAAGATCTACATCGAGCTATAGAAGAATCTCGGAAAAAAATGACTATGCTTGGGGCAACCAATCACACTTTCTTGGCCCTTATTTCACAAAAAAAAATCCAGAAAGTATGAATGACTTTAGACCTATCTCGCTTTGCAACACAACATATAAGATAGTGACTAAAATTATTGCCAATAGGCTAAAGCCTATTTTAAAACAAGTAATCTCTAATGAGCAGAGTGGTTTCGCTCCGGGTCGATCTATTGTAAAAGGAATCATAACGGCTCATGAAACCTTACATACGACAAGAAAGACCAAAGAGTCTTGCATGATACTCAAATTGGATATCCTCAAAGCATATGACATGGTCAACAGAGAATTTCTAACAGAGATTCTGCATAAATTTGGCTTTGGGCAAGAATGGATAATATGGGTAAAGAACTGCTTAACTTCAGTCAAATTCTCAATACTTGTTAATGGATCTTCTCATGGCTTCTTTTCCACCAAAAAAGGAATCCGTCAAGGAGATCCAATGTCCCCTTTTTTATTCATTATCATGGTGGAAGCGCTAGGCAGATCAATCACTGCCCTTCATCAAGAAAATCTTTGGAATGGTGTCAAAGTAGTGAAATGGAATTGAACAAACAACCCATCTACAATTTGCAGATGATACTATATTATTCAGAGAAGCTAGTAGAAGGGACGCAAGAATAATTAAGACTTGTCTGGATAATTACTGTAATGCATCGGGAAATAAAATAAATTGGAACAAGTTAGAGGTATTCTTCATCAATACTAATCCAACATTACAAGGAATTCTATCTGTATATGGTGAAAGTGGAAACAACAATATTGAAAGACTAAATAGATTCAACCACAAAACCCTAGCCTAACAACAACAAAGATCCACCATAACATATGAAGATTACCTAAGACAATGCAAATCAAATGAAATCACAAAGATTATACCATCACATGTCCAATAGGGTTTTGATCTCCATTCTTCCTATCTCCATTGATCTTGGTTGATATATTTGCTCTCAGATTTTATGTGTGCACAAGAGCTCAACAAAGAACGGAAATATGGTTGCAAGTAGGATTGATTGCATATGCAAGTTCGAAAGCGTAGTTGGGGCTGAATGCATAGTGAGGGTTTGATAATGAAGGAAGCATCTCCTTATATAGAAGACACTATAAGAAATGGAGGGATAAGATTGAGAGGTGTAAAAGAGGTTAGCTATGATTAAAGGGTAGGTAGAGGAAATAATAAAATAATGAGAGGGTAGGTAGTGTAGGAATTAAGAGATGAATGACATGTGTCATGGGTAGAAAAGGATAATTAATTAATTAAATAAATAAAGATTTATTTAATTAATAGAGGAAGTGGGATCAATTAAATAAATAAAATATTTATTTAATTTAGGAAAATGGACAATTTGAATAAATAAAGATATTTATTTAAATGAGAAATAAGGCTAGAAGAGGATAAATGAATTAATTAAATAAATAAAGATTTATTTAATTAATAGAAGAATTAGGCTAAAATAATAAAATAAATAAAATATTTATTTAATTAGACTGGACAATTTTAGGTGTCTACATTTTGCCCCTCTTTGAGACAATGCAACTTGTCGCGTTGTTTCAAAGAAGATAATATGAACTGATACAAAGTTGCCCCAAGATGGGAATGATATGCCCCCTCGAGAGATTGGATGAAAATGTCTGAAAAGATCGCAGACAATCTCTCGATAAGAAATAAAGGCGAGAATGGACTGACCAGATAGGATAGAGTAACAGAGTCACAAGATAATGAAGACTGACTTAGGAAACGAGGGCTAGGGTAGTCTATAAGATAGACCATGAGGGCAAAACATCCTCATTGTCATCCACACATCCAAGAGATCAGAGTGCAGAGAGAGAATAGAGTAGCAATAGTCAGCAACAATGGCATTGGTTCACAGATTCGATCGTGTTCGCCAATATCAGAGGCCAGCAGAGGCAGGAGAACCGGTAAGCACTGCAAAACCTCCTTGTACTTTGCCGCATTAATTATTGTCATAAATGTGTGCTAGGTAGGGAAATAAATGCGCTTTAGGTATGTCTAGAAAAAATGTCAAGCGGGGTAAAAACGCTAAGGCGCGTCTGCATCATGAATGCGTGTTTATGCCTTCAAGGCTGAATCGACAGTTCTGTGATAAACATACGCTGTCGATTGGATAAGCTGCTGAGAGGATACACTCAAGCAGGTCCTCTAGGGAAGACTAGAATAGCAGATAGGGCTAGGATTGACAATTCTGTGATAGAACATATGTTGCCAATCAGGAAACTACTCAAGAGGATACACTCAAGCAGAGGCCCTAGGATAGGATAAATCGAGGCACTTTGTGATGAACAATGAGTACCAAGACATAGTACTTTGTGATGAATAGTGCGTAATAAAAGAGAGCAACACTTTGTGATGAATAGGGAGTGCAAAAATGAGCAACACTTTGTGATGAACAGGGAGTGTCACTAGGATAGAGCACCATATGATAAATGTAAGCACTAAGATAAAGAGCAGCATTTTGTGATGAACAATGAATGCCACTATGACTGACATGATTGATTTGCTTGACTACGGGAGTACCTATCTATGCTGGAGTCACGGGAGAGATTCCCATCGACTTAGAGGTTACGACCAGAACTGATATTTAAGGACAGAGCCACAATTGAGGTTATGGGTCTGCAATTTATTCTGTATGTGCCTGAGTTTCGGGTGAACATGGGATTGTTGATTGTGCTGGCTGAGAGATGGCACTCAGAGACTTGCACATTTCATTTGCCGATGGGTGAGATGACAGTCACCTTAGAGGATGTATATAGGATTTTGAGGATACCGATCGATGGGGAGTTAGTTCCTTATGATCGAGAGGGAGACAGGGATGCACTGAGACGAGTGTTTCAGGATCCAAGGTTGGAGATGAGGGTTGGACATGTGGCTTGGGATACTATGACATGAACAGGATTAGCACTACTGGCAGTGCTGGGAGGAGTGATCAGTGGGTTCCTCTGTATCAGTTTTGTACCATTTTATATGATGATGTAGACACCTGCGGGTGATTATAGCCATATGATTTTGACATCATTGTATCATGACACTTATGATTTTGAAATATATATATGAGATTCATCCTTGCGGCAGCTATATGCATGTGTACCTATTTGATGTTTCTATGTGATGCATGTATCTATGTGATACAAATATGTACATGAGGAAATGCAATATTTTTGTTCTTTTATGTTTTTAATATGTTATGCATGATGAAAATGTGAATGTATGAAATGCAGACGAATATGATAATGCAAATAACTATTTACATGATGAGAATGTAAAATGTGCTAACGTGTGTTGTGTGTAGGATGTGATGCAATTGTGATATCTATATGTATGTATGAAATGAGATATGTGGTAATGCAGGTGCAACTACATGAGATGCAAATGTTTTTGGCGTGTCATTATACTCAGTCATGTGATAGCAGGCTACACAGACTCAAGAAGGACGATGGAGGTCAATCAAGAAAGGGGGATGGAAGATAGAAGATATGAAAGTGAAAGAGCTTCTTGTGCGTTATCATCATTGAGCTTTATTATGGCAAGTAGGTTATGACAATCGAGGCATATGTTCGACCCAGAAAGTCATTGTACCTGTTTGCATGGAGATAAGACAGTCGCAAACAAGGAATGCCCCAGTTCACACTAGACTCACAACGTCCTCATATCACTGGACAAGTCATAGCATTACTAAGAGACAATCCACAAACAACAAAGAAAAATAGGTGACGATACCCCATCCTCGCCTTTCTAGTCAAAGACATCCTGGAGATAGAATCTCTAGTCAGAGACATCCTGGAAAAGCTAAAAGACATGTCACCAAAAAGATAAAATCAAAAGAAAATAAAGACTCGACACAAACATTCACTGTAGTCCTCAAGTTTAGTGTCTCTTGTCACTTGTATAAGTCTTATTTGATTGTGGTCACAATGTTTACTTTCACAAAATGATAGATAGCATTGAACCATAATGTTGTCTGAGTCTGTTGAAAGATTTGATTTGTTGAAGCCCATTGTTGCTGCCGTGTCTCATCTGAAACTGACTGAATCCATGAAACTGATACTTTATTGTGGAGAAGACAGAACTTTATTGTGGATTGGCGATGTAAATGTTGCTTTATTGCGGATTGTGTGCGTATAGACTGAAGAAAATTGGAAGAAACTGTACTCCTCGAAACATGTGATGCTCTCAGTTCCACACCCATCACTAGACGTAGGATTTGCCTTAGCCACAGATAGGAGCTGATTTATTATGAATGGAAAGGGTGAAAAGGAATGTTTATTATGGATGGCTAACCAATCTTAGGTAGATCAATGACAGGCCATGATGGGAAATGGGTATGTTTATTATGGATGTATAGGCTGTGAATGTGTGCAAAGTGAAATGATGAAAGGGAATCTTCAAGGAGGGAGGAGAAATGTCTCTACACATGGCGCTGGTGACCCAGTTTTCACCATGGTACTTGCCCAGGGCGCCACCGAAGTGGTTTTCACCGTTGGACGAAATGTTTTTCTGTTTTTCAATTTTTTTTGTGTCACAAGGCGCCTGTTTGCCAGGTTTTCACCAAGTAACGATTTTTTATGTTTTTATGATTTTTTGTATTTTTTTTGTATTTTTGAATTAGGATATTTTGAAGAGCTATGTGTAAAACCTGCGAAGGTGCATGCTGTTGATAGGATCCTCTAAAGGTTCACCCTCTATGGTTGAGAGCTGATATGCACCAGATCCATATGCTACTGTGATGATGTAAGGACCAAGCTAGTTTGGTTTGAACTTGCCCTTCTCCTCTCTATCTTGCTGATTTTTAGGATTTTCTCTGAGAACTAAGGCACCCACCTCAAATGTGTGAGGCTTAACCTTATGATTGTAACTGCAATGTTCCTTGACTGAATGATGTATATCTTGAGTGACTGTCTTCCTTGATGAAGAAACTGAGATAGAATTACTAGTGTGTGGACTACACAAGCCCGTATGCGTGTCACTTGAAGAAGTTTGGGCATCCCTGATAACAAAGTCCTTCAAGGAAGCTCCATTAAAGGTCCATGATGTATCGCCAAAAGGGGATGGATGTGTGGAACAAGTGGATGAATTATGAAGGCTTATGACTGTGAAAAGAAGTGAAAGTAGGATAGCATGATGGAGACTTAGGATCAACAAGTGTTCTTTTTTACTTGAAATTGTAGAACTTTTGCCCCTAGTTATTTTGATATTAAGGGATATCAACTCTTGTTCCTTTTCTTTCATAGGATTTTTATCCTTGACTTTGATTTTTGCAGAGTCCAATAGCTTTTGATTTTGATTTGGACTAAAGGACTTCTCTTTATTTTTGACTTCTAGATTTTTCTTTTCAAAGCTTAATTTTTCATCCCCAATTAGTAAGGGCTTTTGTAATTCTTGTTGACCCAAGTCTGGGAGCGGAGAGGAAATGGAATGAATGGATAATATGGTAAGGCTATGTGATTTTTCAAGAGGTATGGCGATACGCTCAATAGATTCTTTTCTAGAACCACTCTTAGGACTATTGATATCAAGAGTTGCTTATACCACTAAAGGAGATTTGCATTTAGACTTAGTAGCCACAACACTAGGTGGTTCACACCCAATTCCTTGCAAATTGTTTATAGATTGTTCCTGCCGATTGAATACCTTAGGAGATAATGGGATTTGATCAACATGAAAGATATACTCAACACATCCCATGTCTTTAAACTTGAACTTTTCTTTGATCTCTGCTTGTTTTGATGTAGAATCTTTCAATGATTCAGGATCCACATATGTTGATGAAGGAATAGCTTCTCGATTGACTGGGATTGTTATTTCTGATCTAGGTTGCAGATTGTTGCAATATATGAATGGATTAGGATCAACTTTGATGGTTACTTCAACTCCATTGTGTGGAAACTTGATACATCGATGATATGTAGATGGGACTGTGCTCATCTCATGAATCCATGGACGTCCTAGCAATATATTGTATGTGAGATCGAGATCAAGGACTTGACGAACCACATCCATTGTAACTGGCCCAACTCTGAGAGGTAAGGTGAGTGTACCTTTGGATGAACGCTCTTCATCATCATATGCCTTGATGGTAATTTTGTTTGTAGAATTCATAGCTTTATCAGAATATCCCAATTGTTTAATAGTGCTCAATGTGCAAATGTTTAGACCTGCTCCTCCATCTATTAGGACTCATTTTATTTGATGTTTGTGTATGAAGGCTTCAATGTGTAATGGTGCATTGTATGGCTGACTTACGGAGGCATCATCGACTTCTGTGAAGGTAAGGGAGTGTAGAACAGAAAGGTATCCCACCATGGCTTGAAATTGGTCCACGTTTAGATCAGTAGGGATAGAAGTGTCTCTCAAAGTTTTGTCAAGAATGGCTTTATGTGCAGGGGATATGCGTAAGAGCTCAAGGATTGAGATGAGCGTGAGTGTCTTCCCTAACTGTTCTACAAGGTCATACTCAGGCTTGATTGATGAGGAAGCGGTGTTTTTAGCTAGAGCACCTTGCAAAGTGAATTTACCTCAACGAGTTGTGACATTACATTCAGAGGTAGGTTCGGAAGAAGATCCAATTCCTTTTAGGATAATTTTGGGTCTTTGGGTAGAATTCTCAGGTTTTTTGTCCTTGATGATAATGGTAGAGACATAATTGTCCATTGAAATGTGATTGATAGTTGAATCATAGTTATAAGATGCTTTGGTATAGCTGGTCTGGTCATCTGTGGCCTTAGCTTTTCCCTTGTCATGATTTGGGAATGGTTCCTTAAACATTTCATGTTCTTGATTGGATGAATGCCCCTCAATCTCAATGCCACCTCTATCAATGAGATCTTGTACAATGTTCTTCAGTCGATGACAATTTCCTGTTTTATGTCCCTTGCTCTTATGAAATTCACAATATTCATCATCATTCCACCAATTTGGTTTAACCTTTGGCTCATATGGAGGCAAATCTGGAATTGTTATTATCTTGTCTGCCACTAGCTTCTTGAAAATTGACTCAAGTGGTTCTCCCAATGGGGTGTACTTCCTTTGCGACTTTGAAGTTGTTTGAGTATTCACCTGATTGTTTGTAGAGCTTGATCCGAAATTTTTTTTTTTGGGTCGTACTGTATTGGCATCTACAACACCATCATTGACTGTGTTCTTGTTTTTATTCCAAAATCTTGGCTTGTCTTTTCCTTTAAAGTCCTCTTTGTTTCCCTTGAATATCTTAATGACTCCTTGTTCAATTAGGACCTTCTCTGTTGCTAAGCCTTTTTCAATGACATCCTTGAAAGTGGACAAACAAGCTTTTCTTAGATCATAACCAATGTCTTTGTTAACATTTTGGGTGAACATTTATACCATTTGTTTTTGTGGAATTTCACAAGAGCATCTGCTAGCTAGATTCCTCCATCTTTGTAAAAATGATGAAAAAGATTCTCCATCTTTTTGCTTGGTGTTGCACAAAGTAGTGACTGATATGTATGTCTCTATGCTGTATGAGAAATGTTGGATAAATGCCTCTGCTAAGTCACCCCATGACTTAATACCAGGTGGAAGTTGGGAGAACCATTCCATAGCTTGATCACCTAAGCTTTGTGGGAATAATCTCATCAAATATGTCTCTTCTACTACTTCCTCAATGCAAGCTGTGAAAAACTGTCTTATATGTGCCTTAGGATCCCCTTTGCCTCTATGTTTATCAAACTTAGGCGTCACAAAGTGTGTAGGAAACGGAGGCATTGGAATGCTCCTGTCAAATGGATAAGGACATATGTCTCTCATTGTGTAAGTTGGCTTCGGTGTATTTATGTCCTCCATTTTCTTTTGTAGATCCTTGATTTGTTGTTCCAAATTGCTTTTAGGTAGAGATCAACTTCTTGGACCATACCCCATGCTTGAGGCACCAATTGGAGGAGGAGCACGTTGCATATATGGATGATATTGATCATACACATGTTCATATGGAGGAGGTCTATAGTGATGTTGTGTATATGGACCACTTGGTATAAAGTCATGTTGAGGAACGAAATATTTGCTTTGTCCATGTATACCATACTCTATAGGCATGTCATGAGTTTGTTCTAGTGTGTTGCCCCAACATTTGATGCGGGGTTTCCTTGTGTCCAAATTTTGAGCATGCCTTTGGATATCCAATTGATTTGGTGGTTGATCCTTAGCATTGGTATGCGATTGAGCATATTTTTCTGCATAAGACTTCCATAATGGTCTGCGAAGGTGAGTATCATATGCTTGACCATGTGTGTAAGGGACATTTGGTTTTTGAAACAAAGATGATGGTGATTCAGGCACCATATGTGGTCCTCTATTGCCTCCACTATTAGGCCTCCTTTGATCCATGTTGGAGTGAGTTTGTTGCAAAGGTCGATTTTCCATTATTTGAGACATGTCAAAATCATGAGGTATCTTGGCTCCACTTTGTGCCATCACTTGTAAGAAATATTATCTATCTCTCCTCATTATTTCCTCAACCAATTGATTGAAACGGGGATCCATAATGGAGTCTTCCACTTCTGCTGAATGTATTGAAATGTTGTCCATATTTTCATTGTGTGTATCATTGTTGTTTGTAGTGTCAATGTTTTCAACATTTGGAATGTTTCTATAGGCATCCATGTTAGGTAATGTAGTATGATTAGAATTGAAAAAGACATCATTGTCATACTCATAGGCACTCATGTTTGCGGACTCTTGAGCCTCTTTAGCTTCTCTCCTAGATTTTTGGGAATGGGTTTCAACCATGAACTAAGTATTGACCAAGATGTGTGAGACTAGATGAAAATGGAAAGAGTATGGAAGACCAAGAGTTGGATGGAATGTAAATGAATCTGAATTGTACTTGCAATGTCCAAAGTGTAAGACCAAGTATGTATGTAGTAGAGTAGGTGTGACTTCCAAAGAGATGATAGTTTCTCTTGATGAGGTAAGTTGACCTTGACTCTAAGTAAGACCAAATGAGACCCAAAGGTGATAGACTTTGATGAGGGACCACTTAGTAAAATGTTGTTGTATGTAGTGTGTTGACAAAGTATGATGAGGACAAGCAAGTGACCTTTTGACTCGGGTTTAGACAAATGTGAATGTAATGTAAGGTGTAAAGCAATGATGGACTTTGTGAGACCCAAAGATAGGTTGAATGCTAGATGAAAATCTAGAGAAATAACTTAGGAAGCTCAAGAATTCTAAAACTAATTGCTCTTGTTTGTTGGACTGTAAATTTTTCCAATTTGTGAAGTTGTTTGTTGTGAACAAATCTGAAATTTTGACCGTATTTCCGTGACAAGAGGACACAATGTTGATGAAGACTCAATTTTTGCAAGTGTCTAGACTCAAAATGACTCAAAGAAAAATGTGTTGTTTGATGTAAATTTTTTTTGCATACACTTGAAGACACAAAAGACACAATGTTTTGTTGTTTGGTCTTGAATGTTTGATTGTTCAAAATAATTCAAGCACAATTCTTATGGCTAGCCAAGACAATAGTTGTTGATCCCACATGGAGTTTCCCCCGAGGCTACGCTATTCAGAGCGGATACTTAGATGCTTGACCCCACTGGCTCCACCCTCGACACTCACTTCTCAGGGC
This sequence comes from Cryptomeria japonica, assembly GCF_030272615.1. Classification (NCBI taxonomy): domain Eukaryota; kingdom Viridiplantae; phylum Streptophyta; class Pinopsida; order Cupressales; family Cupressaceae; genus Cryptomeria; species Cryptomeria japonica. The sequence goes on from NC_081407.1 coordinate 289,788,665, forward strand.
AGCCAGACATCAGTCTCCATGAAAACTCCCCGTGGCGAACTTTGTATCTCTACTAAGAACCGTATGTGTGTGGGCCACTACCAGAGGTCTGACCTCCTGCCCCAACAACTAGAAGGATTTTGGCTTCTAAAACAAAAAGGTGCTAGTAAGGGCATCCACTCGTGTGGCCATACATGTGACACTTTCAGCTCTGTAAATACAGAAGGCTCCCATCCGGTAGGGGTTACGCCCTACAAATGATCAAATAAATTTGATCAAACGGGTTTATGGGGAGACATAGTGTCGGTATGAACTAATCAGCACACATTATCCATAGTTTTCACCATGAATACAGTTATTTATAGTGGTTTGGAAGAAGATGGATTTTCTTTTGCTACCACTTGGGTCATTCTCTCCTCACTAGTAGTCTTAATGACCACACGGGGAGACAGGCCCTCTAAAGATTAAACAAAAAGAGCCTATTGGCCAAGACACAAAGGACACTGGTTCAATTTTAGTGCACCAATTGAAGTCTTTGATAATCTATGAAAACAAGGCACACAATAAAGATCAAAAGAAAATCCTTGTCAAGGTCTTGCAACAAAGATTTGTTAGTAGTTTGGATTGTTTCAAATGATCACCCCTTCTTGCAAGCACACAAGTTAGGTAAATTTTAGATCCAAAAGACTTTGTGAAATAGGGGTATTCAACAATGCGTTTTGCTGACCAATTAAAATATCTAATTCATCATAAAAAAGACCACCTGTAAAATTTGAAGAGATTTCCAGAAATGTAAGAAAATCCAAAACATTTTCTAATTTGCTCCAAAAATTAATTTTTTATGAAAAATCATAATAAATTCATATAAAATGTAAAATCGATCCAAAAAATCTAAATTTTTTTTTGGAGAGTCCTGATGGTCTTCGAAACCTACATAAAAAAATTTCTACAACAAATCCAAGCAGTTTGTGAGATATGAGTAAAATAATGCAAAACCCTAATTTTCAAAGATCTGATTTTTGAGGAATGATTTTGCATCAAATTTAAAATCAAAAAGAATAGATCCTATGTATAATTCTGAGAGATTTCCAAAAATGTAAGAAATTTTGAAAAATTCGCTAATTTTCTCTCAAAATTAATTTTTTATGAAAAATCATAAAAAATTCATATAAAATGAAATGTTGATCCAAAAAATCTAAAATTTTTACTGAACACTTCTAATAAGTTTTTTGGCTTGAAAAAAAAATTTGATGCCAAAATTCAAATTAGTTTGTGAGATCTGATCAAAATAAGAAAAAACCCTAATTTTTAAAGATCCGATTTTTAGGGAAATATTTTGCATCAAAATTAAAATCACAAAGAATAGATCCTATGTATAATTATGATAGATTTCCAAAAATGTAATAAAATCCAAAAAATTCACTCATTTTCTCTCAAAATTAATTTTTTATGAAAATTCATAAAAAAATCATAGAAAATTAAAATATGCTCCAATAGATTGGAATTTTTCTTTGAGAGCTCCTGATACTATCTTCAACCTGCAAAAAAAATTTGGTGCAAAATTTCCAAGCCATTTGTGAGATATGATCAATTCTCTCCAAGATCTTGATTTTGTGTCGAAAACCCTAGTTGCACAAGGTTATTCTCCAAATTGTTTTACAAAACAACAATATAGGGTTAGAAAAATCTACAAAAAAAACACAGATCTAACAAAAATCCATGTCCCATGGGACGTTTTAAAATGTATATGGTGAAAGTGGAAACAACAATATTGAAAGACTAAATAGATTCAACCACAAAACCCTAGCCTAACAACAACAAAGATCCACCATAACATATGAAGATTACCTAAGACAATGCAAATCAAATGAAATCACAAAGATTATACCATCACATGTCCAATAGGGTTTTGATCTCCATTCTTCCTATCTCCATTGATCTTGGTTGATATATTTGCTCTCAGATTTTATGTGTGCACAAAAGCTCAACAAAGAATGGAAATGTGGTTGCAAGTAGGATTGATTGCATATGCAAGTTCGAAAGCGTAGTCGGGGCTGAATGCATAGTGAGGGTTTGATAATGAAGGAAGCATCTCCTTATATAGAAGACACTATAAGAAATGGAGGGATAAGATTGAGAGGTGTAAAAGAGGTCAGCTATGATTAAAGGTTAAGTAGAGGAAATAATAAAATAATGAGAGGGTAGGTAGTGTAGGAATTAAGAGATGAATGACATGTGTCATGGGTAGAAAAGGATAATGAATTAATTAAATAAATAACGATTTATTTAATTAATAGAGGAAGTGGGATCAATTAAATAAATAAAATATTTATTTAATTTAGGAAAAGGGACAATTTAAATAAATAAAGATATTTATTTAAATGAGAAATAAGGCTAGAAGAGGATAAATGAATTAATTAAATAAATAAAGATTTATTTAATTAATAGAAGAATTAGGCTAAAATAATTAAATAAATAAAATATTTATTTAGTTAGACTAGACAATTTTAGGCGTCTACACTATCTAGAATACTTAATCTACGGGTTGCAAATTTTCCAGGGAAATTCCTTGGAACCCCTCTATTTATTGGTGCAAACAGAATAGATTATTGGAAACATTTAATCAATAAATGCAAATCCAAACTAGAGTTGTGGAAAGGGAAATGGTTATCCTCTACGGGTAGGTTTACAATGATTAAGTTGGTACTCTCAGCTCTCCTTGTCTTCTCAATGGCATGCCAAAAATTACCAGAGACAATGGAATAAGAGCTAATCAGAATCATGAAGAAGTTTCTATGGAATGGAACAGGGGAAAAAGACAAAATTCCATTGGTAGCCTGGAAAAAGATCACACAGCCTAAATCTGCTGGGGGTGCTGGCATTCGACAATTGTCTATCATGAATTTAGCTATGGGTGCAAAGTTAGTCTGGGAAATCTGCAAAGATGGCAAACAAAAGTGGGTGAGAATCCTTAAAAAGAAATATCTAGACTCATTGGAACCAAAACGAATTCTCACAGTCACGGATCCCCCAAGGGGATTGGTTATTTGGAATTTTATACTTGAATGCAGAAGGATCATAGGGGACTATGTATCATGGGAAATCAGGAACGGGAAAAGTGCCTCTTTCTGGCATGACTCATGGGGTGGCAACAAAATTCTAGATCAAAACCTAGCGCTACAGTCAATCATGAGAGAGACTAGCAACATATGGGGCCACAAGGTATGTGATTATGGTTATATAACGAAAGAAAATGGTGTTGATATATGGAATTGGAAATCTATGGATCCTCTGAATCTTGAACAAGATAAAAAAGAACTCTTTCATAAAATTCTAATGGATCGATCTATTTTCCCATCCCTTGAAGAGGATATTATTAGATGGTGCGGTTCGTCAGATGGGAAGTATAAGGTTTGTCTTGGTTATAAGTTAAAAGATGCGGCCATTGATAAAAAGGATTGGCCGATTAACCTCTTTTAGAATAAAAATCTCATTCCCAAGGCGGGTGCCTTTGCTTGGATGGCCTTCCAAAGGAAAATCTTAACATGTGACAAAATTAGATAAATTGGCTTTTAGGGGCCTAGTCGATGTGTTCTATGTTTCCAAGATGAGGAGAATGTAGACCATCTCCTATTACATTGCGATTATACTAGGAAATGCTGGAGGCACTTTATAGAAAAATTAAAATTGCCTTGCCCATTCCCACAAGGTATTGATGAATGGTTTCAATTATGGCCAAAACCCAGATGCAAAGCCCTATTTGGGGACTTATTTAATATTCTCCCATCGCTATTAATTTGGGAAACATGGAAAGAGCGAAATCAGAGAATCTTTCAAAATAAAAAAATGACTTTCACAGTCCTGAGCGAGAAAATTGAAAAATGTCTTATTGAGCAAATGAATGAAACAACAAATCACAAAAATTTGAAGAAGAACATGTATACGGAATGGGATTCAAAGATGAAACTCTCATTTCCAAATCTAATTATCCCACCCCTATTTGGCAAAGGAAGCCAAGATGTAATGATAAATCCAAGGTTAAATGTCAAATGGGAGTCCCTTGAGCAAGGATGGTATAAAATCAATTTCGATGGAGCCTCTGCGGGTAATCCAGGTCCAAGTGGTATTGGTTACATTGTTAGGGATTCTAAAGGGAAATGCCTCAAGGAAATCGCAGAAAATATTCGAGTAGCAACTAACAATGAAGCCGAATTCCATGCTGCATATCGAAGTCTACAGTTGGGCACAAATTTAGGATGGCACAATATACATTTAGAAGGTGACTCTATGAATGTCATCAATGCCATCCGAAATAAACAAAACCCCAGCTGGCACCTTAACCAATGGTTACGGCCGATACTAGCCCTGCTAGAAAGGCTAGATGATTTTCAAATAAGCCACGTATACAGGGAAGGCAATTCAGAGGCAGATAGGCTGTCCAAATTTGTTGTCGCGCTAGGAAATTGAAGCCGGGTTCGTGCCAAAGGCATAATCAAAAATTTTGTTTTTAGATCTTTGATCATATAGCATAAAGCTATGAGATGATGAAGATAGGCGGCGGTAGACAATAAGTACTTATGACAGCTCACAAGTTACCAAAATTATGATGGGCATGTGTAATTATGATTGCATCCTTTGAGGTTTGATCTACATTTAAACTCTACTTTGGTAAACAATGAATATGCCAATTCTGTTGGAAGCTACCTCTCGACAAATGGCGTTTCTTGGCGAAGTAATGGAAAAATGACTACTGGAGGTCCTTCATTCACAACACTAGGGAACTATTGTTCCCAAGTTTATGAGGCAACAGGGAACTATAGTTCCTAAGTTTTACTCTGTTATAAAACTTATTAGATCTTTTTTAGACTGTTAGCGAGGAATGGCATTAGACCTGCAAGCTACCGGTGTTAGTAATCATGTTATAAACAATATATATTAACAGATTAGGTTAGGCTGAGGACTATTGGATGTTGAAGGCCACTGGCCTGACTCTGTTTATACTATATCCCTCCAGCAATTTTGTATCTAGCTGGAAATTTGGAGCTATGGTAGGGGGTTTTCTTCCCTTGGTTCTTTCCCCCTACCGCCTCTTTTTTGAACCAGGTTGTAAATTTTTTCTTTTTTCTTTTTAGATAATAGAAATGGGTGCTGCCCTTGTGCAGTTATTTATCTATTAAAAAAAAAAAACTTGATCTATGAAAGGAAGTGGAAAATGATCCTTTTTATTTGTAGTGTTGAGTTCCCTGTAATCAATACAAACTCTTTATTTACCACCCTTTTTAGGCACAATTACCAAAGGAGATACCCATTGGTTGTCTAAGATTGGGTAGATAAATCCTACATCCAAGAGCTTCTGCAACTCTTACTTCATAATCTCCCTTAATGTAGGGTTAATTCTTCTTTGTGGCTACCTCACTAGTGCACAATCATCTCTGATATAGATCCTATGAGTGCATAATTTAGGATCAAGACCCTTCATGTCATGGTAACTCCAAGAAAATGCTTGCTTATGCTTCTTTAACAGGTTTGTCAATTCTATCATGGTTGTCTCACTTACACTTGGCATTTTCAATTCTCTAGGTAACAATGTGGGCATAATGTCTGTTGTTGTAGAAAGAGAAACCGAGAGAAGCATTGGCAAAGGGGTTTCTAAAATAGATGCATGGTTGGATGATTCTGCATGAGTTCATAATGATTTTGGATTATCTGGGACACAATTTCATCTTCATTATACTTTTGCAAGAAAGGGCTTCTATCTATCATCATGAGCTTAGCCACTGAATTAATGTCTTCAACTTCTTCTCCAACATTTGGCCAAATAGGATTGTCTATGTCTTGGGTTGGTTGAGCAGGTGGATAGATTAGCAACTTTTTAGTATTCCTATCGTCAGAGATGGTCATATCTCCTGAAAGACATCCTATATAAGCATCTGTTGTGGCCAATCATGGCCTTCCCAAGATAATAAGATATCCTCCTAGTGTGGCTTTAGGGAAAATGATCATGAAATTCGTTGGATACTCCCATGAATCAAGAGTAACCATTATATCTTCCACTATACCATCCGGTTTGACAGTAGAACTATCAACAAGCTGTAGGATGGTAGTAGTGGGTCTTGGATTGACACCATTTAGTTGCTGCAGGATCTCCTAAGTCATCACATTAATTGCTGCACCTAAGTCTATAAAGCGTTCTTTATTTGCATACCATTGATGATGACTGCAACTATAGGGCTACCTGGATCAACATACTTGGGGACAATTACTTTCCCAAGCACAATGTTTTCCAGTTGGCCTACCACATGAACAGTAGTGGGATCTTTCGCCTTTCTTTCTGGCTTTTTGAGACAGGCCTCTTTTATTGCTTTTCCATAGATTCAGACATCCTTAATGGCCTTAAAAAAAGGTATCTTGACACATATGTGTTTCAATTGATCCATAATGTCAAAGGTGGTCTCTTCCTTTTGCTTGACAATTTCCAACCTTTGAGGAAATGGTGGTTTTAGATTAGATAGGTGAGTTGGTTTAGGATCCTTGAATTGTTCTAGCTGAGTAGGTGCCTCGACCATATTTGGATGCTCCTCTTCCTCCCCAAGGAGGCCAGTTATGAGAGGAGTGGAAGTATTAGGCAAGGTAGTTCCTAAACGTATGTGAATATCACCTAAATTTACAACATATGCAGGGTACAGATTTGGATCAATAGAATAAACCTATTACTGCTGTGGTTTATTATTTAGATTAGGTGTGAGTTGAGCTGGCAACTGAGTAGGTCTGGGTGTACTAGCATTAGGATTAGGAGGGGGCATGATAGCTTGTTATTGAGGCTGTGAAGGTGGTTGCATGTAACCAGTTGCCTGGTTTGGCCATTGTTGTCCACCCCTCCACTGGGATGTTTGTTGCCAATTCCCTTGGGGCTGTTGCCAATTCCCTTGAGAAGGTTACCATTGAGGTGGAGCATTTTGGTAATTAGGCCAATCATTCTGAGGGTTATTCCAAGATTATGGTGGATACCCCCCAAAATTGGATAGATATTGGTGCTGCCATTGGTTATTAGATGCATACGAATTCATGTAAGGTCCACTAAAAGATAATGGATCAGGTGACATACCTTGTCTTGGAGCCCAAGGTCTTCTTTGTGCAACATAGAAGACTTGCTCTTCATCTCCCTCAATCAACTTGAACTTAGGTGGAATTTGCTTTCTATCAACATTGGCTACCATTTTACATTTGCAGTCCTTATTCTTCTACCTGTAGCGAGGACAATATTCTGCCAACATTGCTTCTCCCTCCCCTTGTTTCTTCTTTACTTGTAGGGTATCCAGCTGAGTGGCCATATCTTTTATGATATCCTACTTAAAATTTGAAAGCAAATTAGTGATCTCCATCCTTGAGACCCCATTAACAGATGATTTTCCCATTTGGTAACCTCTTCCTTTCTTGATAGTTGCTTGGGAGTAGTTCTGGCATATCTTCTTAGTGTCTTCCCAAGGAACTTGAGTAATGTCTCCTCCTATTAGATCCAAGGTTTCAGTACAACTATCATTGATTTTCCTGAGGAAAAGAAACCTTTAAGATTATTGGTTAAGAGTATGGTCCGAGGATTTCTTCAGGAAGAAAAAACCCTTGAAATATAGTCCTCCAAATTTTCATCTTCCCTCCACTGCATCCTAAAGATGTCATCTACCCTCATATTACCACTTCTATAGTATTCTTTTTACTTCTCAAGAAATTTTGTTTGCACGACATCCCAACTATTGACATCATCTCTCCCCAAGCTCATAAACCATCTTAAGGCTACTTCCTTCAAAGTTGCAGGGAACAACTTAAGCCTATGAGCATCAATGGTGTAGTCATAGCTTCTAAAAAGGATGTCAAATTCAAACAAAAAGGTATCTAAGTCCTCTATTACAAGCCCATAAAACTTAGGGAGGACCAAAGCAAGGATATTCTTGAGATTATTATTATCATGTTGATCAGTGACGGAGAATTCAAAAGTGATTTGGTTAGGTTGATTTTGTGCAACAACAACCATTCATGCTTGATAAAGTATCAATGCAAATATGTTATCAACAGGTTCTTGGTTAGCTAGATCTTTTGGATTATAAAAGTTGGCAAATATATCAGCCAAAGGATTTATCTCTTGGTCTTCTTCTTCAGGCTGATTGTAGGCTTCCTCAAAATGACTGTCAGGATAAAGGTTGTTATGAAGAAATCTCCCTAAAGCATCCCTTCTTTTATGCAACAGTATCAACTCAGTATCAGCCAATTCCACACAAAGAATTTGTGAAAGAATTATGGGCATGACTTATTCAAATGAGAGAATATTCTAAGAGAAACTTGCAGAAGTATTTAAACAAGAATAAACTAAAGGTCATTAAAGAACTTCTTAGTTTGACACCATCCCTGACAAAGACACTAAAAATGTTGGCCTCCTTTAATGGTTCAATAACTAAGCCCTTAAAGATATAACTCAGAGATTACACATCTATACTAAGTAGCCATCAAACTCATTATGAAGGTTCATTTAACTTATCAAACCAGGGATGTGAACTTGAAATGGGTCAGCATTTTATGTGCACTAAGACTCTCTTATGATCATCATAACATAAGCAAAGAACAATGCTGGAATTGAAATGCTGTAAATAACTAATGAAGGAAACTGAACTTAAATTAACAACTAATCTGAACATGCAAATCTTAAACTCACACAAACTACATGAATGAAATTTCAAACAAACGGATAGGAAACTACTCTACTCACTTTGGTTGCAGGAACATACACAGAACATAGTCCAGTGGTTGCAGGAATAGTCAACTGCTGGAACAATACTAACTACTGAATGAAGAATAACTACTAAGCTATTTGAACAAAGTTATCACCAAGTGGGCCCCCTTGAGTGAGACTTCCAAGATTAACGCAAGTGCTGAAAACTCATAATATCATTGTATTTATCAAAACAAAAGTACACAAGATATGGCAACATGCTCTTAAACTATATTTCAAAGTTGAAAGTAAAATTACAACATTAGAATTCCACCTCTGCAAGAGATCATCTGAACATTATTTATAGAAAGAAAACTACCAACTAATCCTAACTAACTGGGTGACTCCACAATATAAGGAGGGAGCCATTTATTGAAAGTATGAAAAGAGGAAAGGAAAGATCATGCACATGCGCTTAGCCAAGTCAGATAGGACTTTCTCAATGGAGATATAGTGCAACATGCCCCTAAATAGACTCAACTGATTGTACATGATTAGTTAAAAAGGTAGTTGCAACATTAAGTAGAGAAAGCTCCTCTACGTTGGTTACTCCTTGACTTCTTCAACAACTGGCCAACTGGTAAGAGTCCTGCTCCTTGTTGCAGGCTTCATCATAACACCACTTTCTTAGTACAGACCTGCAAAACACTTTATCACATACAAACAACCACATTTCCCAAATAATCTTGAAACAACATTCTTTTCAACACATGCACATTTAATAGATAATTACATAGCATATGCATTAGTATCATGAATTGTTTTAAGGTTAAACTTAAGCCCAAAAGATAATAGTTTCTAAGGAAATGACATAGTTGTAAAGCGGAAAAATCGAACCCTAGTCGTTCTCCCCTCCCCAACTCCAAGGAGAGAGAAGGGAGATTCACTAGGGTTGATGGTTTTTACTTAGGAGGGACTTTACATTCAAAAGAGGGGTTGAAACCCACAAGATCCAATCCCACGCAATGCAAGATTGGATTCTATATGAGTTTCAAGGGTTAAGACATCAAGGATACCCTCTTTTGTAAAGAAATGTAGATAGAAAGATTGAACTAGGAATGCATGTAAAGTAGGAAGATTCGCTTATAAACAGAGATAGGGATATGGGATGAAGCTGCGGACCTGGAATTAGCAGTAAAATGTCGAGACGGTGTTGTCCTGCAAATTGGAGCGAAAGTTGACGGGACGATGGCGCCCGATGTGCACACAGTCCTCCAGAAAATCCGCGAAACGAAGGTGGATCTGTTCGTCTCTGCACAAGGATTCCAGATCTTCAATTACAGCCGCGTACCTGCAACCTACACACAGAAAAGAGAGGATGATTGGGGGGTTAGGGATGAGGGGTTTGCCTTTAGGTCAAACCCCGGTTTTAGAATTAACCAAGAAATGAGAAATGCTGTAAATGTAATGTAAAACAAGTACTAATACCTTGTTGTAAGGATGTTTGTATCCTTATATGCGAAGGTATAGATGTTGTTGTATGTTGTATGTTGTAGTATGTGATCTCCTCTTCAATGGTTGAATCCTTGTCTTGAATGCAACACCTAGCCTTGAATGGAGACTTAGAATGATCAATTGCTTGAAGGAAATGCTTGAATGCTTGAATGCTTGAATGTTTGAATATCGTTTCCACGTCTTGTACACATCTGTCCTCCCTCTTCCAAATGGGAGAGGAAATGTAGTTTATATACTTGCCAATTAGGGTTAAAAGACTGATTTTTCCGACCTTGGGCCGACTAGGAAGTACTATTTTCCAAATTGCAAACATAAAGACCCGAAGCCCCATAGGAGACCGGGCCCAAATAGGGCCAGGGACCAGGGCACTGGGCGCCATGGTCCTGGGGGACCAGGGCGCCGGGCGCCCTAGTCCTGAAGGACCAGGGCGCTGGGCGCCATGGTCCCACCTCCAGGGACAACGGGGTGCAAGGAGGATCAGGCCAGGGTGCTGAAAAATGCAGTTTTTGGTGTCGTGAGCAAGTTTCGGGGTCTCCATTCAGGTTTAGTGTTGCATCGCCATCGTGAAGACCCAAATGCGGTCGAAATTGCAAGTGTCGCAATTTTAGGACGCTACATTTAGCCCTCACTTTAGCGGGAGTATAAGCGTACGCTCATACTTCCGGTAAAGTACAAGGAAACAACATTGAAAAACTTTCACCACGTCAAGGAGGCAAGATACACCAAGCCCCCAATGGACTAAGGATCTTACGACTTTGATTGACAAAGTAAAAGGGAAGATCACGAGGGAGAACCATGACTGTTAGTAGTAAGGTTCCCTCACTATGAGTCATGCAAGAAAGATATCCAAAATTTTCAAGGCAAAGCTAAATTTGTCAAGAAATTTTCAAGTATCTTGAAAAGATATGAACGGGATGTATGCCCCCCTACGTTAAAGCGATCACACATGCCTCACCGGGGGTGATTGCTTTAAGGTAGTGATACATATAAGAAATGAGAAAGGAGCACGTTATCACAAGGATTTAGCCCCCAAGTGTGAGATAAGCCCAAGGATAATAGACACAAAACACAAAGCACAAGGTGACTTCGCTTTCCTCGGGGTCAGTATGCTGTATGATAATTCATGTATATCATATGTATGTATGCATAATTGTTCTTCATTCCCCAATCAAGGAAGGTCACCTAGAAGAAGGGAACACATGTGTCTTTTGAGTCAACATGAGAGAGACCAAAAGAGATCTCAATGTTGTGCATCGTCCTCAAGTAGACAACACTAAGGACAACAAATAGAAGAATGAGAATAACATATAGAAGAAGTAACAAAAGAAATAGAGGAGGAGAGAATCTGCTATGCTAATGAAACTAGTTTAGCACGTCATCTACCCCCCGATCTTGCTGATCAATGTTTCAGGAAGGTAGGGAACACGCTATAGGAGGAACATCCAACACAGCAGATGGAGCTATCACAAGATCCAAACAAGGGCTATGTTCATATCCCAAGCCACGGTGTTCTTGTCTAGGAGCTAGGATAAGTGCTTTAGAAAATTCGTTAGATAGATAATTATCAACATCAACAGGAGTAACATTTTCATCATGAATAACATTTTCATCTATATCATCATCAAGATTTATAAAAATAGGATCTTTAACTCGCACAGGATCAAGACCATCATGCATCTTATGTTCAGGAGATTTCGACTCAATTTCTGGCTAAGGAGAAAATGGAATAATGTTAGTTGAAGGTGTTTTTGGGGATTGCATAGTTTGAGAAGCAGCTGCCTGAGCTCTAAGACGACGCTTTTGTCGGCGTTCACGTGCAGAACGATTTCGTCTAGTCTTAGTAGGAAGTTGCGAAGATTGAGGAGAAGGAATGTTCTCATCCTTATCACTTGGGTGTTTAGGTTGTGGTCTCTTAGGTTGAATAATAGGAGAAGAGAAAGGTCTCTTCTCTCCATAAGAGGAAGGAGGAGGAACTACTCCATATAAGGGACGAATATTTGGTTTAGGAAGGACACCAAGTCCATCATGACGAGGAGGTATAGGTCTACTCTTAGAAAGTTTATTAGACATAGGCATAGTCACATCCATAGGGATGGGTTGGGAATCTTCTTGAGGAAAGACATTAGTTTTATCTTTCAAAGGAAGAACTTCCTTCTCAAGAACGATAGGAATGTCAAGTTTGGGTGTTCTAGGTTCACTTAGAGATAGAATCATATCTTTTTTCCACTTTTGATAAGATTTGAAAAGATGATCACTTCGCGGAGGAAGAGATTGGAAATGTTTAGGCCAAAAATAATCAATAGGAACACTAGGAATTCTTTCAGCTGGTTTAAAGAGACTATGATTGATAGTAACAACTTCACCATTATGGGGAAATTTCAAACACTTATGAATAGGAGAAGCAATAGCTTTCATGGCAGATAGCCAAGGATAGCCTAGCTTCACACGAAATTGTTCGGATGATGGAATAATAGCAAAGTCCACATCAAGGGATTTGTTATGGACCTCAATAGGTAATGTAATAGAACCAATTGCAGGAGAAGAAAATGCATCAAATAATTTCACAACCACATTTGTTTCATCATAGATCACTTGATTCAATTGCAAAGTAAAAATAAATTCTTCAGTAATGATATTAACCATACAAGAAGGATCAATAAGCACTCCACGGAAAGGTGTATTTTTGACTTTTGCAACTATATATAAAGGACCATCAGGTGCCCTGATAGTTTCACTAGAATCAAAGGTGATGGAAGGTTCTTTAGGGATTTTCTGCTGCTCCACAAAGTTAATCACATTCGGAGTCATGGACACAAGATCATCAGGTGAGACAGAGGAATCAGTAGTATCAATCGCATTAGAGGTATGAGAAGGCAATGGATCAGTAAAAATCTTAAGATTTTGGTTAGGAGGAGCTACAGATGTATTGCCTTTATCATTCACACCAGAAACAGAGATAGTATTATTATCAATCAAATCTTGAATTTTACCTTTTAAAGCAAAACATTTTTCAGTATCATGCCCAGGTTGACGATGAAATTGACAAAAAGATTTGTTATCAAAATAAGGTGAATTAATCTTTGTAGGATCAATTTGCCTTATAGGAGGAAGAGTAAGCACATTTTGTTCCAATAACTTATTCATAATACTATGCAATGATTCATTCAAAGGAGTAAACTTTCTTTCTTTCTTGAAAAACTTAGAAATAGGAGGCACACCTGATGCTGCATTCACATTGTTGTTGATGATGTTTTCATTGAATTTGATGGAATCTCTGTTCGGTTTAAACTTTCCAAATGGTTGTTGACTGCTATCACCCTTATCACTCGGAGCCATAGGATGTGATTGTTCCATTTGACTCACAGTCAGTTGATAATTGTGAAGAGTTGCACACAACTGTTGGAAAGAAGTAAACTCAGAAAACAGAAGTTTGTCTCGAATATCTTTTTGTAAATTAGAAATAAAGATTCTTTGAATATCATTGTCAGGCACTGGAAAAGAAATTTGAGCATACAAATTCTTATATCTACCAATGAAATCAGTCACTTTTTCTTTAACACCTTGTTTACAATGCATTAAATCAATCAAAGTAACTTTAGGACTTATATTGTTTTGAAATTGTTGAATGAAAGCATTTGCAAGTTGTTCGAAAGAAGTAATAGAATAGGAAGGCAACGAGCAATACCATTGTAGGGCTTTGTCTCTTAATGTTCTAGTCAACAGTTTTGCAAGCAACCTTTGGTCATAAGCAAAATCAGTACATATTGTTTGAAAAGTCTTAACATGTGTTAGAGGATCACCCTTACCATTATAAAGTTCCAAATGCGGAATTTCAACATGTTTAGGGGGGATAGCTCGAACAATGTCAAGAGAAAGTGGGCTTGCAACATCAAATGTGGGCACACTAAACTTAGATTGATTCATAGAAGCAATTTGTTGCTGTAAAGAAGAGACAGTTTGTGCAAGATTGTTAATGGTCGCTTCAGTCGAAGAATTCATATTAGATGTGTTAGATTGAGATGGAGGTGTTATGTTATTGAAAGAAGGTAAAGAGTAAGGTGGCGGGACACTATGATAGTTAGTCATAGGAGATGATTGGTCAAGAGGAACACTACAAGGAGGAATGGAAAACGAATTGCCCCCTTGTGTCATGTTCATTTGTGGTGATATAATAGGAACACTTATTGAAGGAATGAATGAAGGAGTCGGATTGAATGAAGGAAGAGGGTTGATTGAAGAAGAGGGATTGCCCCCATGACTAGTGATCATAGGCGGAATGTCTTGTATAGAAGTAGTCATTATGTTTGATGTAAAGGTAGGTACGCTAGCAATAGGAATTGTCAAAGGAATAGAATGATTGACTTGTGTAGGAGGTTGTTTATAACCTAAAGTTTTGGCACAACTCTTCATAGGCATCACATTCGAATCCACAATGTGTGCAATACCACGCAAAATATCAATTCCATTCTTATCACTTTGAAGCATATGTTTTAGACCCTCAATTAAAGGAAGAGCTTGACTATCAGGGTATTCTTGAGACATCCATTGTCGAAAATCGTCAAATTGGTTATCCAATTTCGCAAGTTGTTCTACAGAAACCTCATGGAGAGCTTCTTCATCATTAGGAGGATTAGAGGAATTACTCGTGTCCTCGTTAAAAAGGCTATTCAAATTAGGTTCCATCTCCTCGGTAATTAAACCTCGGAAAGACTTAATTCTAAGGCTTCGTCTAACGGGAATAGTGTAAGTAGGGCTTATTGTTGTAAAACTCATGCACTAGGGAGAGAGAGAAGATTTTGAATTTAGAGGTAGCAAATTTCGGTAAAATCAACCAATCTTCTAGATTTAAGCTGTTAAATACAATCAGGACAATCTCCCGAAATTTCAGAAAAAATGTCCGGGACCGTGGCGAACGGAGTGCACACGGTCCTCGCAACTTTTTTTGAAATTTTTAGGGATGAAAGTTATGATGATTTTAAAGCTAATCTGAAAAAATTGAGTGATTTTACGATCTGTAGATAGGCCAAATTAAAGTTGCAATCTCAAAATTGAACCCTACCAAGATTGTCGAAAAATGCAAAATTTGAATTTTGAAAAAGAGAGGGAAACTGAAATTTTGAATTTTATGATTTTAGAGGGAATACCAAAAGCAATGCAAGTTTTGAAATTTGAAAGTTGACTCAATTTCACGCAAAATTCAATTTTGAAAGTGGAAATCAAAGTTGTTGTAATTAAGCACTTAATTTCAAAAGTCACAAATTGCAAAAATTTGGATAAATCACTGAAATTTCGAATGAATGATAACACACTTTTCAGATTTAGGACTGTAAGAAACACAATTTTGACACAAATTTCAATTTCAACAATTTTTGAATGATTAGAAGCCTCAATCCAAGCAATCGCTAGACCAACTTTGACTATAATTTTGAAGGTGTTAAAATTGATAAAATCAGTCAAAATTCTGGATTTCAGCAGAAAAATACAGTAAGATCTAGCTCCTGAAATTTCAGAAAAAATGTCGAGGACGATGGCGCTCGGGGTGCACACGGTCCTCGCAACTTTTTTCCAAATTTTCAGGGATGAGAGATATTATGATTTTATTGCGGAATCCAAAGTTACAGCTGATTTGGAGATGTTTTGATCAGTGAAATTGTTGGACAAAGGTTGAATCAAGAGGGTCTTAAAAATTAGGGTTTTGACATTTAACCACTTAATTTTCAGAATTAAAGCACAAATATGAATTGATAATTTGCAATAGAAGGGTAGATCCGAAACAAGCATGAACAGTTAAACATTTCACAAGTTTAATTACTAAAAAGAAAATTTTAGGGTTTTTATGCAATTAGCCTCTAAAATTTGCAAAAGATCAAACATGGAAATATGATTAAGGAAGCAAATTTTTCAAATCTAACCATGAATAATCAGAATGAGAATGTTCACGTCGGGTTCACCAAAATGTAAAGCGGAAAAATCGAACCCTAGTCGTTCTCCCCTCACCAACTCCAAGGAGAGAGAAGGGAGATTCACTAGGGTTGATGGTTTTCACTTCGGAGGGACTTTACATTCAAAAGAGGGGTTGAAACCCACAAGATCCAATCCCACGCAATGCAAGATTGGATTCTATATGAGTTTCAAGGGTTAAGACATCAAGGATACCCTCTTTTGTAAAGAAATGTAGATAGAAAGATTGAACTAGGAATGCATGTAAAGTAGGAAGATTTGCTTATAAACAGAGATAGGGATATGGGATGAAGCTGCAGACCTGGAATTAGAAGTAAAATGTCGAGACGGCGCTGTCCTGCAAATTGGAGCGAAAGTTGACGGGACGATGGCGCCCGACGTGCACACGGTCCTCCGGAAAATCCGCGAAACGAAGGTGGATCTGCTCGTCTCTGCACAAGGATTCCAGATCTTCAATTACAGTCGCGTACCTGCAACCTACACACAGAAAAGAGAGGACGATTGGGGGGTTAGGGATGAGGGGTTTGCCTTTAGGTCAAACCCCGGTTTTGGAATTAACCAAGAAATGAGAAATGCTGTAAATGTAATGTAAAACAAGTACTAATACCTTGTTGTAAGGATGTTTGTATCCTTATATGCGAAGGTATAGATGTTGTTGTATGTTATATGTTGTAGTATGTGATCTCCTCTTCAATGGTTGAATCCTTGTCTTGAATGCAACATCTAGCCTTGAATGGAGACTTAGAATGATCAATTGCTTGAAGGAAATGCTTGAATGCTTGAATGTTTGAATATCGTTTCCACGTCTTGTACACATCTGTCCTCCCCCCTCCAAATGGGAGAGGAAATGTAGTTTATATACTTGCCAATTAGGGTTAAAAGACTGATTTTTCCGACCTTGGGCCGACCAGGAAGTACTATTTTCCAAATTGCAAACATAAAGACCCGAAGCCCCATAAGAGACCGGGCCCAAAATAGGGCCAGGGACCAGGGCGCTGGGCGCCATGGTCCCACCTCCAGGGACAACGGGGTGCAAGGAGGATCAGACCAGGGTGCTGAAAAATGCAGTTTTTGGTGTCGTGAGCAAGTTTCGGGGTCTCCATTCAGGTTCAGTGTTGCGTCGCCATCGTGAAGACCCAAATGCGGTCGAAATTGCAAGTGTCACAATTTTAGGATGCTACAATAGTAAATAGTGACATCACAGTATCAAAATCTAACGTATCATCATGAACATCATAATAAATCCTTAGAAAACAGGACTATAAACTTGTCTCATCACATGGATAGCTTGTTTGTGGAGTCCCACCTTACATATTTGGGAGACATTATTGACTACACACATATTTTCTTTGATGGAGTTGATTATTCTTCAATTGTTGTGAGAAAAAATCTGATCATTTTATTAATTCTTTACATTATCATTCCTCATGGTTTGATATGAGTGTGGATAACTTTAAACAACATTTGGAGGAGACATTTTTTTCTTCAGAGGATATCCTTGTCATTGGATATTGTTCCACATTCATCTTCTCTAGATCTTGGATTTCCTTTTTCAATAATATGACATAGGATCCATGATTTGGAGGGGACAAATTTTAGCATCGACATGGGGACACATGAGAAAATTTAAAAAACTCAATACATTTTGAGATTTCTTCCTCCACCTTCCTTTCGGGAATGGGAAGACAACATTCACACACCTTTGGTTTTGTTTATTCCTAGGAGGAGGAAAATTATTTGATGATTGCGGACCATCTTCTACATCTTATTTTGACCATCTACTATTAGTGCATATTCTACATTGGGAGGTCTATATGGTCTCTCTTCTTCTCTCTTATGGGAGGGACTTTTTCCTCACATGGGGTTTTGTCCCTCTCATTCTTCTTTGAGATTATGTTGTGTTCTTATCTCTCTTTTTTAGAGGAGTTTTTTTCTTTTGGGTTTTCTCCTTTTCTCCATTTGTAAGAGATTGCATTACATTTGTACATGGGTACTTAACAAAGCCTAGTAGCTAGGACCCATCTTGCATCTTGCATTATTTGTATTTGTGTACATTTTTCCTAAGTTGCACTTAAGGGGGTTCTAATGTGAAAGGGGCATTGTACCTGGTAAGTTTGATATATAGGTCCTAATCAGACATGTTAGTTAAGTTTACTTAAGGATTTCATAAGATACTTCTCAATTTTAATGGACAATTATCACTTTTCCACCTCAAGTGGATGATAAGTTATCACTTTATGTCTCATATCATAAGATTAAGACTCTTGTAGTAATCTTATTCTATCATATGTCTCACTTTGGCCTATATGACCAAGGGCTCACATATATTGTATATTTTTTCTATTTACATTCTTGGTAGGAATACAATTTATTTTTGTTATATTGACATTCTCTTGTCATTGTGCTTTCCATTAGGCCTCTAAATCTTGGGTGGCTATCTTGATAACCAAATCTAACAATCACTATATCCTACAACAACATGTCATCAAAATATAAGCTCATAAGTCCAATCTCCTCCAAAGTAAAATCTACTATGCACAATGTACTCTAGTCTATTTAAAATAATGAACACAACTCGTCACTTGCATCCAACTAATCCCAACCACTAGTACACCTCATAATCATAACATATCCAGCCCACATATTAGCTCCTATCCTTATATAATTTTCACTATCCTACTCAAAGCTACCACTCTCTAAGGTAGTAAACATGCCAATGTACATAAAATTTAAAGACCCCTAGGAGTTTCTTGGGATGTCTCAGGGACTCCTAGGAGTCTCTTGGTCGTCTTAGGGATGTGTAGGAGTCTCCCATAGCCCCCATTTATAATTTGAACCCTTAGCAAAAATGGTGGAAAATTGTGAAAATGGCATCCTTGTCTTCGAGTCAGTCTCATTCTCTTCATCAAATAAATACATGAAATATAACATTTAAGTATAAGTCATGTATATATTGGTAGGATGTTTGAGAGTGGTTTCACATCTCTAGGAGTTATAATGTAGATTCAAGGTTTTAAATTTTTTTCAGACAATCAAATTTTAGTAATCAACAACCTCCTATCAACATTCTCTCTCTCTCTCTCTCTCTCTCTCTCTCTCTCTCTCTCTCTCTCTCCCCTTGAACTCTAGGCCTATCTCTCTACTTATTACTCTTCCTCTATCCCCTCTCTCTACCTCTCTCTATCTCACTCTCTTCTCTCTCACTCAAGATCTAGACCCCCCACCCCACTCTCTCTCTCACACACACATCTAGACCCCTCTCTCTACCTCTCTCTATCTCACTCTCTTCTCTCCCACTCAAGATCTAGACCCCGCCCCCCCTCTCTCTCTCTCACACACACATCTAGACCCCTACTAGGGGTGCTACCCTCAACCTCGTTTTGGTGTTATCCCAAACCCCCATCAAACTGTAATTCTAAGTAAGTAGTAAGCCAATGATGAATCACGATTAAAAATCATATTTTTGATATAATAGAAATCTCCAATTTGATAATTTCATTTGTCAAATTTTATTTAGTATTCAAGAAATCTTAGTATTTAGTATTTGCAATTTTGCTATTTTACTAATTTTTCAAAGTTTCATTTGAAATATAATTTTTATACATCTTTTCATAACTAGTTTTTCAAATACTATATATATATATCAACACCGGCCCCCGCCACCGCGCCGTCATCCCCAAACTTAGGCCTTTTGTCTTGTGTCCCCAAAAGCTGTTGAACACTTCTTTAAATTATTTTTAATATGAAAATTGAATGCATTTGCAAATAAGATTCTTTTGTTTGGACACTTGAAGATGAGCCTAACGCCTCCATAATTTTTTCAGGTACCTTCACCTAAACAAAAAAGATGACCCCGCTGTTATATTGAACCGCCAATTACTTGTTTTGTTACAGAGCAATAATGATCCATTCTATGGTGTGGAAAAATGGAACAGAACATATCATTTGTGTTTGTGGTCATTGAAATACTCATATCGTGATTTGATTTTAGAAGATACATTGTTACCGTGTGGAAAAATGGATAGAGCTGCGCATTAGATGTATCAATTTGTGCGTGTACTTCTTTTCAGTCTAGAGAATGGATGAATAATGTGCTTATAGTTACGAACAATCTTCATATTCAACAATTTTGTATTGTGAGGATGGATGGCGGATAAAGATGTGCTTTGCTTATGAACAATTATAATATCTAACACTACACCTGGAGTACTACAAGTAAGCCTCTAGTGCAGATTTCTGTATGAACCTTACAAAAGTGTTGCAAGAATTCTGTGAGGTGACTCTATCGAAGGGATGGATATAAATAAAGTGCATCCATTTCTCTCAGGAGCAACATGGCGTGCAGGTTTGGACTGTGTTGTTCCTGCCTTGAGGAGTCTTCGAACGCTTAGGTTTACATACTGTTCAATACCATCCAGGCGATTGTCAAGGTTTGTTGGGGCCTCCAAATGGTTGGTTGGTCACATTCACGATGGAGGTGTTTGAGTCCCTTTTGACAAATGTGGTGCATGTTTTGGGCTGCCTTACTTGGGGCTCCATTTTTGCCCCTAATTTGGCCTCAAATGAAGTGGTGGTGAAGGTCATCATCCCCACCTTCTCTTCTCTTCTGACTGTAGGTTCAATAGCAATTTTTTTTTTGATGTTGAAGGTGTGGATAAAAAGTTAAATTATTATCACGCTTTTCAGTTATACATGAAAGGAGTTTAAGATAGGTCCCTCAACTCATTTGCTAATTTATTATCTAGCATGGGGATCTCTTCTCCCCTCTTCAATTGAGAGGATGTATGAATGTGTTTGAAGGAATTATGTATATCATGTTTGATTCAATAAAATGGGAGTTGCCCTGCCATGATTTACCTTTAAAAAAATTGATGGTAAGTACAAATACAAATTTCATAACTTTTGTCGCTATTTTCTTTATTTGTAATGATCTGAGTGCTTTTGAAAAAGGCAAGGGGTATTTTTTTCAAAATTATAGTTAGAAATGATCTAGTAAACATGTATACTAAATATGGACGTATAAAAAGTAGCAAGTTGCTTAATATAATACATTGAAGGATATGGTCTCATAGATTAATACATTGAAGAATGTGGTCTCATAGAATGTCACGATTTATAAAATCTCAATCAAATTCAATTAGTGTTGGAATTTGAGAACTAAACAATCACATAATGATGACTTTATAAAGACTTCCAACCAACTAACTTCACAACTAACAAGAAAATAACTAACTAATAATAAATTAATTTGTTGGCAAATGACTTTGGTTACCCTTTGATTGGGTCCCCTTTCTGTTGCTTTCGTTGTTGAAGATAAAGCTTGTCTCCATTCTTAGGTGGATCCTCAGAGGAGGGCTCTCTCCTTCGACTCTATTCGGTGTGTGGAGCATCTTCCTTTGGCTCCTCAATCCCCTATTCTTTCTATCAATGATCAATGGGTAGACAAGGCTTCTTCTAGGTTGCAATCTTCTCATTGGTAAATTATTGAGGCATAGACTTGACATATCTAGATTATTCCTAAATGGGTTTTTGTTTAGTGGTCTTTTGTTGGTCATGTCTAGGTAATGGCCCTTTTGCATGATTATCTATTATTTTCCTTTAATTCTTTGAAAGATAGTAATGGGGTTTTGCTAAGGGGGCCCTAGTTCTTTGGCAAGGTATTTTTTCATTTGAAAAAATGGGTTGCTAGGTTCAATGCTTCTACGTTTAATCTGCTTCCTATTTGGTTCCTTGGTTGGGGATGGTAAGGAAAAAGATTGATATTTTCCCTTTGTCTTGGGTTCCTCTTGTAAGGGAAAGAGAAAGCTCCTTGTGGATCATGGGAGACATTCATTGGAAAAATCTTCTTGACCTGCTCCTCTCATGAGGCTGTGGATTAAGTTTGGATTTAAAACACTGTTAATCTTCCCTCTTATTAAGTCTACTTGTACCCTTTTTCCCCTTATGTTCCTTCTTTGTCCTGCTATTGAGTTGTTTTGTGAACTGGTAATGTGCTTTTAATGTCTTGTTGAAGCTACCTATGGGCTGTTTGTCTACAGGGTCAACACTCTTATTTTGTTTCTTTTAATATCAAATACAATATTATGTAAATTATTATTTATTGTCTACTAACATATGTCAACCTCTAGTAGTGGGGGTAGCTGCAAGAAAACCCCTAAAAAACACCCCAGTTTAACCTCTGAGAAACCTAAGGATGCACCTAACCTCTCTTGTGTAGTCAAAACACGAGTAAAAGCCCTATTGTGACTCTGGAAAAGAATTCCCTTGAGCTGACCTTGTTGGACTTAACCCTTGATAAGAGGAAAATTGAAATGCCAAGGAACACCCCGAGAAAAGCGAAGGGGTCTGGTAGTGAGTCGGCGGGAAAGAGTATTACCATCGACCTGGAGATACAAAAGTCCAAAGATGAAGGTGAGAAGGGAATGGAGCAGGAAAAAATTGAGAGCAGCTCGAGGGAAAAAAGGTCTGCTAGGCTCTGAGTGAAAGAGAGGAAGAATCCCATCAAGAGTGAAGAGAACATGACTAATACTAACCTTTATAAAATTTATGATTTGGAAGACGAAGAAGACTTAAAGGAAAATTCTAAGGAAGAAGATGTCTAGGTGGAGGAAGAGGAACCAACTGAAAGCCCCGATGAGGACCCGAAAGAAGAAGAGGAAGGAGAAGAAGAGAACAACAAGTCAGAAAGCGAGCATGAGTCTCCTTTCAAAAACACCAAAAGCCTTGACACCTTCGAGAACGAGGAAATGGTGCCGTGTTCACCTATGAGGCCGATCCAGGAGGCTAACAAAAACTTGGAGGAGCAATTGAATGAAATGAAGGAAAAAGCTCCATTCTTTTAATCATGAGTTATTAATGTAAGTTTCTTAATTCTTCTTTGACTACATTAATTGTATCTCCAATAACACATCCAATTTCATGGTCACTACGTAACTAATAAAATAAATTGCTATCTCAACAATAGAATTTTAAGTTTAACACTAGCACTTCAACTTGCCTCTAAACTTTTCTTAAAGAATTCTGGATGCACAGAATTGAAAGTTCTTATACTCATATTTCAAACTCAGCTTAGGATGTGCCAAAAAGTCAATCATTTCCCCAAAAAACTTTCCATATATTCTATGAAGTTATAGCTCACCATATTTTGAGTATCCCACATTGCAATTCTATGTATTTGTGAATTTTTTAATTAGAATTTAATCAATTTTTTTTTTAATTTAATTATAATTTATATCTGGTTTTGGGTGTTTATTGGATTTTGTTTTGGTTTTTGGCTCTCACTCTTCATGAGTCTTAATCTGTTTTCGCTATTGATTATGTAGTAGTTATGTAATGGTCTGATCCTCTCTTGATTTAATCTAATCAAAATATTTACTAATTAGAATTTATAAATTTAATGTTATACTTAAGCTTTTTATGTTGTGTGATTTAAAATATGCCTAAATAATTCGCTATGCAAGTATATCATATTTGAAGCTAGCATCTTCAAATGACATTTTGAAACAACAATCATATAATGTAGTCTTTTGAATATAAGAGATTATAATTGTCATAATTTGAATTGTTTATTGAGAATAATTATAGAAACACCATTGAGTTGGAAGTATAAGAAGGGTGGAAAGTACTAAAATTGTTAATCTAATAAAGTAACCAATTCTCATAATTTTTTTGTTGTTATGTGAACTATTTTAATTTTTTTTATATTTCTTTGGGAAGTTTGAAATTATCTAGTTTATTCCAATTGTTAATTCAAGATGCTACTCTTTTGTCAATAAATATTTGTACCAATCCTTGCTTAACTCATCTTAATACTCCATCCAAAGAGAAATGGATAATTGAATGATTTGTTACAATATCAATAAAAATTTATTCAAAACATTCTTCATATATATTTTTTTTGTTGTTGGAAAAATGAAAATATAAATTATAATAAATGTTCAAAAAGGTTTAACAGATCATTGAATTTACTTTAAAAGAAAGTTTTTGATCTAACAAATAAATGATGTAATTGATGTTAATTGGTTTCCAAATTCTATTGGCTAATGATTTTATTAAAAAAATTAAATTGGTTTTATAGATAAAAAACTGATAGGTTTTGTAACAATTTTTTTATATTAAAAATCACAATTATAGAAGGGAATTGAAATCCAACCCTTAGAATTAACCAAATATCTATTATAATGTATTTATAATATATAAAAGATAATGATGTCTTGGTTGATTCTAGAGGCTAGATGGTTGTTTCTATTATAATATTGATGTTAACTTGTTAAACCCCTCTCGACAATATATTAAAAAATTATCAATTAAACACTTGAAAGTTATAAGTGAAACGATATGCATGACAAGTGTTTCATGGGAGTAGTTTTTGTTCCAAGTAATACATCTTGCAATGCGTACACCCTTGAACTCCTTGTGACATGGCTTAACTGCCTCCTATGGATTCTATAAGTCTAGTGGTTGTATTAGGCATTAATAGGTTGATCTTTTGGTGCATTGACAACCGTACATCGAAATTTTTTATCAGAGCTTGGGTCACAAGTTCAAACCCCCTTTCACTACAGGGATTTTTACAAGGTTTGTGCCTTTCGTCTCCTTATGTTGTGTAGCACAATGCTCAGGTTTGACATGGATTAACTTCCTCGTATGGTGGGCATTAACAGGTTGATCTTTTGTTGCAACAACAATCATACTTATAAAAATAAATACATCATAATCCATAAATCTAGTGACAAGACAAAATCCATAGATTTCAAACACAAAAAATATAATTTACAAAAGACATTGAAGAAGTGAATTACAAGAAAACCTTTAGTGTATTTAATTTCAAACATTTCCATGTCAAATTTATGTTTTGTGCACAAATAGACTATTTAATATTTGATCTTTCTAATTGAAGCCATAAAACTTATATTTGGAACTAGAAATGAAATATTATGTATCAATGGAATCTTGAGAGAAGAATTGTTATGGTGTAGAAATATGAATGACTGGCTATAACTGTTTCAAATCTTATTCAAGTATGGGAAATTACTAAATTTAAAAGTTCTATTTATAATCATATATTCTTAATAACTTGAATATTCTTTTATCTTCATCAATCATATATCTGGTATTGATTTTTTTGGGCTGAATTTCTATTCATGGTAATATAAAAATAGAAGTGGTTTAAATTGGTCGAATACCCTTTTGTGTTTATTTCACTTTATTATGTTGGACTTAACAATGTAACATAAGCATTTTTTGTGGTTTAAAGTTGTAAATCGTATGTATTTTTTGTGAATTGTGTAATAAAACCTCTTTTAAAATTATTACTAATATTTTTATTGTGTGATTCCCAATTGATAATTGAAGGATATTTAGAAACTCATCTATCTCCGAATAATACAATTTTTTATCCACAAAAATATGACGTTTCAAAAATATATATATAAATGTTGAGACGTATCTTTTCAAAATATTAGAAAATATATTAAATAATAATGATGAGTGTTAGCTAATATAAAATAATAAATAATAATATTATTTAATTATATTATTATTGCATGATTTTTAAAAAATAATAATTAAAATTTCATGTAATGTGCAAATTTTGATCTACTCAAAATAAATATCTTATTATTTAAATTATATAAATTTTATTTCCATTTGTTTGCTTTGGAGGAAACGCAAGAGGAATATGCTACAATAAATTCAATATAATAGTAAATTATTTTCTTCTAATGATGGCTCCCATACAAATTCCAAGCATCAAATTTATAACAAAAGACAATAGAAATTAAAGTTAATGTGTTTTTGGAATTAAAAAAGTAAGCTTTCATCATCAACATTTCATATTTTAGATAATGATTATCATTCATCATGGTGAAGAAGAATATTATAATGTCAACAAAATATTTTTTCTTATCCCAATTCATGATGGATTAGTTAGTGTGAATCAAAATTAGTTAGTGTGAATCAAAACTTTGACATAAAACCTACACAGTGAAGTTAAAAAATAAACTCTTTATGTTCATGATCCATAGAAAAATCATGTCTACTAAAAATGAAAATTTAGTTTTCACTAATTTATAGGGAGGCTTATAATGTTTGAATTCAGACAAAGACATGGTAATAAATTGTTTTTTTTTCAATAGAGATCTATATATATTGAAACAAATATTTTATAAATATTGACGAAATTTTTTATATGATGAATCTAGTAGACTTGAAATTAAAAATATTTGAACTTAAACCAAACAAAATAACAAATAAGTATTTTCCTAATGATGGGTACAATATAGACATTGTAAAGGTCAAAATTTAAATGTAGTAAGTAGATTGATCAAGAAACATTAAGTAATTTAAAATCATGCAAATCCAAAGAAGAGCCTTTAACATTCTATACCTAAATAACCAAGTTGGGATTTTGAGTATAAGTATTACCATTTCTCAATGTCCAAATTCTCCTAGCATAACTTCAAAGAAGTAGGATAGCGGCCAAAAATATCGTTCCTTGTGTTTTTTATGTTTTCCATGAATTATATAGCAATTTCCTGTGCAAATGACATTAGGTAGTAAAAAATCAGCAACTTCTTCATTTCCCATCACAAATGAAAATATAATATATGGTTGGTGACAAGTTTTCCCATACTTCAAAACCTTTCATGATAAATCTTGCAAACTTTAAACAACTCATGTCACACTAACCCTAAGAAAATCTTAACGTGTAATTTAAAAAAAAGTTAAACTGTAATTTTGATAGATTATTGGCATTGAAAATTTCAGTAAAGAGAAATGAGTTTGTGTCCTGTTTAAGATTTACACCTAATAACAACTCTTACCTACTCATTTTAATAAATAAGAGGCCCTAATCAATTGTCAAGCGCCCTAATAAACCAAACCCTACTTGATATATCATATTCAAATTATGCTCTTTTGGTCGAGATATACTTTGGAGGATGAGTTATATTTTTTATATGGATCTCACCATGGTGCATGGTGATCTAGACTTAGTAATTTACATTAGAAGATGTTTTTGAGCTGACAAATTGATGTGTTTCATTATCTTTCTATATGTTTCATTTGGTGTCAATCTTGGAGATTGTGGGAGCATATGTGGCTTACTAGTATCTACTTGAATGAATGTATTATGATGTTTTTGGGTCCCCTTTATCTCCTAGAGAGGAAGGTGTGATTATTTTAGGTTCAGATGGCATAATTTATACATAATATTTCTTATTCTATTTTGGATGACCTAATAAAGGGTTTTGATGAATAATTTTTTATATAAAAATGCATGGTGGTATATGTTGATGTATGGAATGAACATGAATAATTTTGAAGTGGATGAGAATATTATTCAAGCATATTTTTAATTTTTGATGTGCAAAAATTAGTCGAGAAGTGCTTTGATGGTTATGACTGTAGAGTGACGGTGATCAAAGATAGTATTTATGATGAGATGTGCTTGCCATGATATTTCTCTCTTGAAAAAAAGGTTCAGGGTCAATTTTATGATCGGGAGATCTTACTCATTTTAGTTTTATCTATTTCTATTGTTTGCTGGTGGACAATGAGTCTATTGGTAGACTTTTGTATCTTTCTCTGAGATAGTGCATCTGAGTTCTACAAGTCTCTTTGTATCTTGACCTAAGGTTGTTCGCCTTGGCATTGTAAGTCCATCAGGTGCATATTGTTCCTTAGAAATGATCCTATTATATTGTAAGTGTGATTCTCACCGTGACTTTTATGTTATAGGATTTTTCACATAAATTTGGTGTTCATGTGTGCTTTTGTGATTTTATGCTTTGCAATTGTAGGAGAAGGTTGATTTTTATATAGATTTGAAAGGAAATGATCTGGAATGATTCACCCCCTCTTAGTCCTACAGTGTGTTCAACAAGATGCTAGTCATGAAGCTGGCCACACTTTAAGGGATCGACCAAGAAACTATCCAACCACAAGATAATGTTGTAACTTGAGAAATGATGACTAATTGAGATTGATTTGAATAGATTGACAAGATTTTACTATGAATTTATATATTACAATATAAATGAGCTTTCTTATATAGGCAAGAGATGTTGGAATAGTTACAACTACCCTCAAGACAAAAACTAATGCATGATGCTCTATAAAAATAATATGATGACACCTAAGATAATTAACATGAACATATTATAAATGATTGTGTCATGTGACTATAATGGGTGAAAATTAGGGTTTCCACCATTACATGTAAGAAAGCCACTGACTTTGCTTAATACATCATTATATTAGGGAGGAGAGGAATCTAATAGATCTAACCTCTTTAAGATTAAGCTTCTTATCAGATTTTTGGCCTTATTGAGTGGGGTTCCTTCCTCCTTTGAGTTGAAATGATTTGAATTTGTTGAAGATGATAAAACTAGGGTAAATATATGAATTTTGAAGAGATCGGGCATGAACAATGAGCTGAAATCATTACACGAAGTCACAAATCTAGACTTGATTAATGGAACATGATTCAGATCTGCTCCCCAAAATTTATCCTAGATTGTCGGGAATGTGGTGGTGGTTCCCTTGGTACTCCTAACTTTTCACCATCTAAAAGGAAACCTATTCATCTTTATGAATTATGTCAATCCTTCGAAACACAGCTCTGTACCTCTTGTTGCACATAGTTAAAAGGAGGAAATTATTGGGAATAGGGGTTTGTCTAAGTCAAACCTTCATTAAGGAATTAACATTAAATGAATAAATGCAAATAAAATAAATACTGAAATGATATACCTCAAATCTGCAATTGTTGATAATGATGCTTTGTTATTTGAATGTAATGATATATGTTGTATGAAATAGCGTGAAAATGACAAAACCCTAATCACACATACATGATTGCATATGGATGATGTAATTTTTCTCCATAATGGTTGAATGATGAATATGCAGACTGGAAGATCTCTAAAAATTCTTAATGATGAATGCTTCACAGATGAAAGAAATTGATTTCTTGGAGTCATAGATCAGATAGATGAAATTAGGTTTATCAGATATATTTATATAGAGGTATCTAGGTCATTTACCGATTGGGCCAACCTTCAATGGTAATGTAGAGTCACTAAGTTGAATTCCAACCGAAGAGATAGGATCCTTCTCCTATTTCAAAATTGAACCAACTAAGAGGGATATGGTGTTGGATGCCATGGTCCTTCTTAGAAAGGGACCACAATAAAGCCCTAGGGAGAAGGGTACGCCACCAAGGATTCTATCAATGGGTGTATACAACATCAAAACTGGAGATTGGGCACAAAACAAACCTAGATAGATGATGAGGAGGGGACACATAAAAGTGGGGGCACAAACATGAAGTGTAAATTGGCTCGATGACAATTTACAATGCTACATTTAGCCCCCACTTTAACAAGAATATGGGCAGATGCAAATACTCGTAGTAAAGTAGATGAAAGAATGAAAGAGAGGAGCAATTAGGAGCATAATCACAAGGAGATAAGACATCATGAATTTTGAGGAACCAAGCCCCCAATCTTAGGATCTTAACTCACTTAATCACATGCAAGGGCACACAAAACACAAAAGATAAAAATGAAAAACAAGACCTCAAGCCGACTAGCTGAAGAGACCTCGATATCAAAATATCTCAACCACTAATATCATTCTTGAAAAATACCATCTCAAGAACACAAGTGATCACATAAGAAGAGAAAGAGCACGCATCATCCATGAACTACAAATAGAAAATCTATGAGCTTAGGATAATAAAGGAGAGAAGCATGGATACACATTGTAGATTTGTTTTTCTAGGTGATCCATGAGAAGAAGGATGAGAGAGGATATGGATACACATTCTAGATGTGTTTTTCTAGGTGATCCATGTTGGGGAGGAAAGTAGGAATATTCTAGTTGTGTTTTTCTAGTTCCACTCATCCTTGTGGATGTGTGTAAGTGATGTCTAGTTTCAGGTTTTAAGCATCCTGTATAAGAGTTTATTTTCTTTAGCTTTTAGCATGCAAAAAATTGTGTAAGAAATGAAATGAAAATGCAAATGCGTGTCTAGTATCAAGAACATCTCGTGTAAGAGTCCGTTTGCTCTGGTTTCGCGAATGTGTAACCCTATGTAAGACAAATATAATATTGGTTTCAAAGACATCTCCTATAAGAGGTTTTTTGCTCTAATTTCAAGAATGTGCACCCCGTATAAGACACATATTAATGCTACATGGGTAAAAGAACAAAGTTGTGTCACACTTTTATAAAGGAAATTTCCAATGTTGATTCAACTTTTTAAATTGAATCAATAGAAAGTGATATATATGTTTTGAATTTTGAAATGACGTAAACTAATAAAATGCATTTTTTATGTATTTTAAGTTTGTAATTTTTTAAAAAATCTTAAAAATTATTTGAATATACTTTCTTATAAAGTAAACACAATAATTTAGTTGTTGATAAAATGTTAAAATTGAAGTTACATGAAGTGTCACACTTTATATAGTAAATTTAACCTTTTTAACTATTTTTTATGTATGTATATTTTTCAATAAATTTGAAAAGTTACATGTATTGAAATATCACTCTTTCCATTTTGTGTCACCTTTTTTCTTAATTATTTATCCAAATTAGAAAATAATTATATCATTTTGACATAGACTCTTTTCTCTAGTGCATTTATTTTTTTCAAATTTTTTAGATAAATTTGGGTATTTTCCCTTTACAAGATAATCAACCTTATATTTTAATGCTTATGACCTAATTTCAATAAAAATAAAATATAAAATATAAAAAATAATTAAAATATTAAAAGATATATATTTTCAAAAATTCACTCATAGATCTATAAAAGGATATTTTTTACATTTAAGAAAAACAAATTATTTATATGAGTAGGAGTTGTTGAAACATTGAGTTTTATAAATAAAAGTAAAAATTGGTAACTAGACACAAAGTGGTATAAAATATACATTTAGTTGATAATTCCAATTGGAAAAGTTGTGGCCCATATATAAGATAGCTATTATGAATCTCTATAGACCATATGTTTGACTAAAATTAATTTTTAGTTAGAATTACTTAAATTCATTTGTGCTGATAAGTTGGCCTAAAACGTAATTGATGGACTTGTAAAGCACTGAGAGGGGGGGGGTGGTGAATCAGTGACACCAAAATTAATACTACTTTAAACACTGACCGGTAGATATACTTAAAAAGTTTGTTAAACAATATGCATGCAATCCAAAATGATATAACAACATCCACAATAAGTAAAACATCCACCATAACATAAGTGTTTATACGTGGAAAACCCAAATAGGTAAAAACTATGGTGAGATGGGACTCACAAGTTAACTATTTGTAGTAATAGATAACTGACCGGTTAAGGTCTACAAAAAGTTGCTGTACTAGGAGCGAATCCCGATAAAGATCCCAAAGCTTAGTTAAAAGCTATACCCTGTAAAAGGTAGTACCTTGTAAGGAGTAACCTCGATAGAGGATTTCTGAATCCAAACTAATGGATCACCTGGTTAGAGGATTTGTACAATGAATCTTGTTAGAGCTTACCTGGTTAGGGGATTTGACTGTTGCAGTGATTAGAAAACAACAGGTGGTGTGATCTAGTAGTAGTACAACTTGCTTGAATAGATCCTCTTCTGTGCACTCAACACTTCCTTACCAACATACTCTGCAACTTAATACTTCTAACTTCGCATATAACATATCTCCTTCACTCATTTAAAATAATTCACTATGATGTCAATATATAGACATTTATATTTCATGTCAGCCTCTAGAAATCATATCACAATTTCCTAAGTGTAGTGTATCTAGTCAAACAATCATAACTCATCACAAAAATACCGCCAAAAATTGTTGGTAAGGATAACTCATCACAACTAGTGATAACTCATTACATAATCAATGAATACCGGTTGGAGTTAAACATATAAACCGTTTATCCTTTGATTCTCCTGTGATAATATCCGCTGGATCTTCAGGTTGATATCGAGTTATGTATATCCACTGGTTGTCTCCATATCTATATACCAGTTGTCACCATGTATCGGTTAGATATAAACCTCTAGTATACTAGTTGTAGTATAAAAAACTTTGAAGTCACACCAGTAGACAATATGAACATATGTGTGTGTATGTGTTTCATCTATGACAATATGAAGTTATTCATTACAACCATCATCAATCCAACAATCTCCCCCTTTGTCATTGATGGTAACACTTAGAAAATTTTACAGTAATACCGCTAAGTGTGCTTACAAATTTTTTTATACACATATACATATACTCCCCCTTACTACATACAATATACAAAATTTTCACAACAAATATACATATTTCTACTCCCCCTTTGACAAAAATGCCAAATTGAAAAGAAAACTACATATATATAGAGAAAAATTTGTAGCAAAATGTTTTACATATACAAAAACTTGAAAATCTGAATCAAGATTCATGCATTGCAAGCCTCAGAATAATGTCACTAAAGTTTCTCTTTAATTCAGAAAAAGAATGTTCCCATGTCTCCAGCAAGTTCTCAGTGATTTCAATTGTGGTCATAATCTGAGTATGGAACTCTTCCATTGAATCAAGTGTACAAGTTTCCGGAGTAGCTAAAATAGCTTCTGCATTCTTGTAGGCTCTTTGCTATATGTCCACTTGGGGTCTGAGTAGATTCTTCAGTTCCTTAAGGGATCAGAGTCTTTTTTCCTTTTCAAGATCATAAGTATCTAACCTATTTTGCAAATCATCCACAAATTTGCCAAAAGCAAAAATAGAATCTTGAAGTGGTACATATGCATTGCATATCTTCTCTAGCTCTTGCTATGTTTCAATTCGCCTGTTGTTTATATCAAAATAAAAGAATGAAACATTAGAAGTAGATGCAAGGAATTTCCCTCCTATTTCAATAGCTTTTCTTAATAAATATTTATTAAGAGATAGAGAAATTTTCCTGTATCAATCTTTTTCATAAGCTGCTCTCCATGCTTCTTCTTGTAACTCTTCGCAACATAAGTTTGCGTTGCTTCTTCTAGGGACTTAAGTTGGTCAGATGCATCAACAACCAATTGACCAAGTTTTCTAATAGGAGATGTCAGATGCCCTATAGTAGTTTCCAGTAGAAAACTTGTCAGAATATCCACAACATTTTGAATGGTTTCTGCTTCCATTCTTTGTTCTTTAAGTCTCTTCTTGTGTGCCCTAGATTGCGTGATAGTTGCAATCTTCATCATTTCAGATGCACTCATATTATCAACAATTATAGGCCCTGAGATGCCTAATCAGTCATCATCATCTTCATCAGTCTACTGTATGACTAATGATATTACTGGTTCAAGAGATGTTACCTTAACAATCTTCTCTTTCTCTGTTTCCAGTTCAGAAATTTGTGTATCAAATTTTTCATTAGATTCCTTTTGAGTGGCCTGTGAAATTGGTGGGATTTGGGGTTTCACTAGTTGTTCCTTGGCTAGTGGAATATCCACTCCTGGTTGAGCTGTGGGTATCTCAACTGAAGTAACCTGTGAGTCTAAAATTGTCGGTGGCTGCATATCTGGTGCAGTAACATTTCCAGATAGATCTATTGCATCTTGAATATCATCAACAAGTATGTCTCGTTGGAAAATATTGTCATCCTTCTTCTTGATAGGATAGACAACATCAACTTGCACAATTTCTTCCTCATCCATTTCAGGTCGATCAATAGTATCTTGCTCATCCTTAGAAGAATGTATAAGCTCTTGCATCCATTGGATATTATGAGTAATCTGATGAGTGGCGGTTTCAACAGGTTGCATCTTTCCACTAAGTAGCTTTAATCTTCTTGTCTTGAAAGCAAATTGGGCTTTGTACATATCAAGCAATTCATTCAACTCATCCTTTGACAAATCAGGAAAATATTGCACAAATACATCATCTATAATTTGTTTTTCTTTTTTCACAACTTCCTCCCATTTATTCAAAAGAATAGTATATAAGAAATTAGAGATATCCTTTTCAAGATCATGAGGTAATCTATTGTAATGGCACAAATAATTGATTACCTGTTGAATAATTTGTTCCTTTTTATCTTCATTGAATAAATCAAAATGATCTTTGACATTGTCAAATTTTTTTCTTCCTAATGTCTTCACTGTTCTCTCAAAGTTAGTCTCAGGCTTGTAAATTAAGACATTAATAGGCACAATTGCCTTTTGCACTTCCTTCACTTTTTTGGTTGTTTTACTAGTTGCTTTCATTTTCTTGGGTTCCTCCTCAGTATCAATACCTTCAGATTCTTCTTGGAGAATTAGTTTCCGACCTCTTTTCTTTGATGGAGTCTCCTTCTTTGCATATACTTTAGGTTCCAGTTCCTTTTTTGTTTGTACACTTCGTGTCACTCTTGTACTTTTTATCACTGGAGGTGCTTGCTCAACCTTCATCTTCTTACCTTTATCACTTATGGTTGGAACACTACTAGTTTCAGCTTTTGCAGTTTGAACTTCAACTCTATCCAATTTTGCCTTTTTTTGAATCTACTGGAGATGCCAACAGGTTATTGGCATAACCGATCAATAAGTCATAGTTGACTTCATAGCTCATATCTTCCATTTCTTTTTCTCTAGGTTCAATAGCCTCCATCAAACAAAAATTAGTGGTAGCTATGAAAATAATGTCCTTAGTGAAGTGTTTCACCACATCCTTAGGAAATCTTACCCTTATACTCATTTTCTTTTGAAATTTATTGAAATATTTATTCATGACATCAGAGAAGGTGTTCCTCATAGCCTTAATACTTTTCTTAATCTGGGCAGATACCAGTGGATCCTTAAACCATTCAAGATCACCAATTCCCGGTAGGAAATTCTAGAAATAAAAGAATAGACCGATCAACAACTGTCCAAATTTAAACTTTTGACTGCAGTCCTTCTTGATAGATTGAAGATTCAATAATAATTGGCTCCTTATGGCCTCACATAGGTCATAATTAGCATTTTTAGCTATCATTTTATAAGCAGTATGCACTGCTACAGATGGAACACTATTCAATCTACTAGAATAGAATATCCGGTAGCCTATAACCATAGCTGCCAATTTAACCACTAGGTCCTTGATGTTATTGACAGAAAAAGAACGCCCATCGGAGGTTGATCCGATTAGAGTGTTTACTGTCTCTTTTGAAATTTGCCTCAGCTTAGGTACTTCACCGGTTGAGTAAAAACCAGTTACAACTTGAATAGCCTCCTTGGTTATAGTATGAGTCCTTTCTAAATACATATTTTCCCCATGAACGCGACTCATAACAATTCGGATATGTTCCTCTCCAAAATCTTCAAGAAAATAAGTTGCATTATGAAAACCTTTCTCATAAACCCTAATATACTTGGGTTGAATCTTTCTGTTTTCATCACAAAGGGATTTCAACTGAGAATATATCGATAATGATCCTAAATCCTCAATTTTTCAATCAATGTTGCTGGACAAATATCCTTTCAGTACGACACCACTAGGAACTTGTGATAAAGCATTATAAGACACAATTCATTTTGCCTTTACAACTTCCATAGGTTGAGATGTGATCATCAATTTCTCTACTAGTTTAGAAGATGATGCCATTTCAGATAGATTAGATTCAAAGCAGGATTTTTCAAAGAAATACCTTATTTTACATGCGCTGCCTCATTTACCGGTTGAATACTCAAGTGCACACCACTTCAGTCTTTACTAACCTTCAAATCAACTTGATCACTTAAATCATGATACAACTTCGACTAAAATCAGCTAACAATCCTTTCTTCACTTTGCAAGCGCTCAAAAATTCTTTTTCGATTGCATTAGGGTAAAAATAACAAAGTGAAACTTGCTTTTATCCTTTTTACCTACTACATTGAATGCTCGCCTGTTAGGGTTACAAACCCTAATTATACTGCTTAATGATACATACAATATTGACTAATGTAGAACCGGTTGATAATCGATTGACAAAAAGTTATCAAAATTTCATGCATTCATATTCTCTTACCACTCATTCATTTCAAGGGGTCTTGAGATAGATTGGCCTACAAAGTTATGCTGGAGCAAATATGTGTTACCTAAGGTGGGGTATTTCCTTTGGTTAGCCTTTCATAATCGAAGTTTGACTACTGATAGGCTGAAGCGGATTGGTGTGGTGGGCTCATCCCAATGTGTGCTATGCAAAGAAAATGAGGAAAGTGGAGAGCATATATTCATGACATGTAAGATTGTAAAAGAATGTTGGGGATGGATTCAAAATATATTGCTTTGGTACGGGCTGAGACAGAATAAAATTAATCAATTTGTATGTGGTTGGTCTAGACCACCCATAAATAGTTACTAGCACATTATATGGTTTGTGGCTCCTTCTCTTATTGTTTGGCATTTCTAGAAAGAATGAAATCGAAGGATTTTTAAAGGAAAATCAATATGCAACGAGGAGCATATCAAGAGAATCAAGGATGTAATAATATAATTCGCCAATGTAAAAATTAAAATTAAAAGGCAAACCATTTTCTCAAAATGGGACAAGCATATACATAAATTATAGCCAGAATTGATAATTCCAAAAGCAAGCAAGAAGGTGGCAGAAATAAATAGGCTGAAGGTTATTTGGAAGTACTCGAGAATGCATAGATGGAAGCTAAATTTTGATGGAGGGACAAAGGATAATTAGGGTGCTACAAGAGCAGAATGCATAATCAGAGACTGGGAAGGGACATGTATTTGGGCCACGTCAAAAAAATTGGGGGATACTACCAACAATATGGCTAAAATGGAGGCCTTGGCCCTTGGGTTGAATTTGTTCATCAATAAGAATATTGGGGTGATTGATATTGAAGGCGACTCCTTAATATGCATACAAGCTACCTCGAGAGAAAAATCTCCAAACTAGAAAATGGATAATTGGGTTGTGGTTATAAGAGGACTATTGGAGAAAATTGGTGAATTTACACTATCACATGTTTATAAAAGGGAAAATATGACGATAGGTTTCTTGGCCAATTCTGGAATCTCATAGGACTGCCACATCAAAGTCCGGTCAAGGTTAGAAGATTGGGTAGGTTTGTAGGAGGTTATTGAATATGAAAAGAAAAACTCTCTAAATGAATGTACAGATTAATTCACGGGCAGGAAAGGGCACAAGATTTGGGAAAACTATCATTGACACAAAAATACAACTGAGTGATTGGGAAAGATTGATTTTATTTGGGAAGAGTGAAAAGCGAGCAACATCAATGACAGTGGCGGCATGGGCCTATAGAAATGACAAGGGCACATTCTCCCAATCTGTTGCAACACCACATAGCTGTAGAGAAGGTAGATTTTGTGTACAATAAATATTAACTGATGGATATGGTAAGAGATTGAAATATGGAAAGATCACGATAATATCAGGAATCGCATGCCAAAGTTATTATAATTAGACTAATACACCAATTACATTCACCTACAATCACAAACATGGTTAATCATTTTAGTGTAAGTTGCGTGTATCATCTAGAGTTAAGAGAACAACAATATGGAAGTCTCTTCATCATAGAGGATGTTGGCATGATCACTGCAATAAGAATGGTCTTATTTGGCCGATTGGGGGAAGATCGCCATTGGTGTGATAGTTTTATTTATGAAACAATTTGTTTTCTGCCTTGTTGATGTGTTGGGTTCAAAGGAAAGAGCCTTCAAACTTTTTAATGGCTTTGTGATAGGATTTAACTGGTCGATTATTGCCAATGCCTTAATGGAGCTTGAGTCGAGGAAGCTAACTAGTTTTTTGGGAAACTATTTCAAGTTGGAGAATGATGAGGTTGAGGATGAGGATGGGGTGATGGGGGGGTGAGGATGAACCGGGACCATCCACGAGCAAAAAGAAAAGAAAAAGATTCTCAAATATTATTGCATCTACATGGGAAATATACAGAGCCACCATTATTAGGAATAACTTTGATGCTTTCAAGGCTTTTCTGGGCTTCCAAGATTGCTGGATAAGCGAGACTGGTGGAGAGTCTATACTCATTGTGGGTCAAGGTTGGCCATGGTCTATGAAAAGATTCCATACCTTTCTCTCATGTATACAGGCCCAACCCTTTATCGCTATATAACATTTTAGTAGTTTAATATAGGGAGCTACTATCACATAGGTAGCACTTACCTTAAAAAAAATAAAATATAATAATGAAATTAATCTTAAATTTAATTATTAATTATTAGTGAACCATAACTAATATTGATTTATTTTTATGGGAGATCCCAAAATGATTTCTATAATCATTTCAAATTTCCCCATGCTTATATGAGAGATATCAGTTAATAATTAAGTTTAAGATTATATATTATTTTAATAATATATATATCTAATATTAATTATAATTGATCTTAAAAAAATAATTATTAGTAACTATAAAATTATATAATATAAATCCACAAAATGCAAATAATGAATAGCTCTGCACATCAACATTTCGATGATCTTCTTCCACACCAGAGTAGGAATGACAACAGGGTTGGCAAGCCTCCATCTAACAGGGATGCTCCTTCACTTAACCACCCGTGGCAATTAGTATTGGGGAAAAGAGATGCTAGGGCAGAGAAGAGGGAAGTTAAGGCTTCTCGGTGTAAAGCGGAAAATCGAACCCTAGTCGTTCTCCCCTCCCCAACTCCAAAGAGAGAGAAGGGAGAGTCACTAGGGTTGATGGTTTTCACTTAGGAGAGACTTTACATTCAAAAGAGGGGTTGAAACCCACAAGATCCAATCCCACGTGATGCAAGATTGGATTCTATATGAGTTTCAAGGGTTAAGACATCAAGGATACCCTCTTTTGTAAAGAATGTAGATAGAAAGATTGAACTAGGAATGCATGTAAAGTAGGAAAGATTCGCTTATAAACAGAGATAGGGATATGAGATGAAGCTGCGGACCTGGAATTAGTAGTAAAATGTCGAGATGGTGCTGTTCTGCAAATTTGAGTGAAAGTTGATGGGACGATGGCGCTCGGCGTGCACACGGTCCTCCGAAAAATCCGCGAAACGAAGATGGATCTGTTCGTCTCTGCACAAGGATTCCAGATCTTCAATTACAGTCGCGTACCTGCAACCTACACACAGAAAAGAGAGGATGATTGGGGGGTTAGGGATGAGGGGTTTGCCTTTAGGTCAAACCCCAGTTTTGGAATTAACCAAGAAATGAGAATGCTGTAAATGTAAATGTTTGTAATGTAAACAAGTACTGATACCTTGTTGTAAGAATGTTTGTATTCTTACATGCAAAGGTGTAATGTATGTAGTATGTTGTATGTTGTATGTGATATCCTCTTCAATGGTTGAATCCTTGTCTTGAATGCAACACTTAGCCTTGAATGGAGACTTAGAATGATCAATTGCTTGAAGGAATGCTTGAATGCTTGAATGCTTGAATGCTTGAATGCTTGAATGTTTGAATATCGTTTCCGCCTTTTTTTCATCTTCCAAAATGGGAGAGGAAATGTAGTTTATATACTTGTTAATTAGGGCTGATAGACTGACGAAATGTAGTTTATATACTTGTCAATTAGGGCTAATAGACTGATTTTCCCGACCTTAGGCCAACCAGGAAATGTTATTTTCCAATTTGCAAACTTAAAGACCCGAAGCCCCATAAGAGACCGGGCCCAAAAATAGGGCCAGGGACCAGGGCGCTGGGCGCCATGGTCCTGGGGGACCAGGGCACTGGGCGCCCTAGTCCTGAAGGACTAGGGCGCTGGGCGCCATGGTCCCACCTCCAGGGACAGCAGGGTGCAAGGAGGATCAGGCCAGGGTGCTGAAAAAATGCAGTTTTTGGTGTCATGAACAAGTTTCGGGGTCTCCATTCAGGCTCAGTGTTGCATCGCCATCGTGAAGACCCAAATGCAGTCGAAATTGCAAGTGTCACAATTTTAGGACGCTACACTCGGGAAAGCATGTGGGTGATCCCCATCACCTCTTGGATCCCCGGCTGTGCCACCAAAGCAAACTGCATTCCATTGGGTTTTCGAGAAAATTCTCCAAGCCTTGGACATCCCCTTTGAAAGCCACAACAGAACTCCCGTCCTCATAACTTCAGAGTAGAGGTTTATAGAGGACCCACTAAGGATGGAGGAAAGGCATTTCATGGCCACAAATCAGCCAATTACAGGTCGGTCTCGAAGCTGGGGAACTCGCTCCATCATGGTGCAAGGAGAGAGGGTGCCTTAGCAACGACAAAACCCGACCAGGAGTTCATCAAAATTTTGAACCCCAGAGAAGCCATGGATTTAAATAAATATTGCAGAGGACATGGGCTATTTGCAAAATGGGGAGGGAATAATCAACCACTCGCTAGAATAGTGGATTGGTGGAAAACTACATTCCACAACTAGGTAAGTATCATAACCCTAGCAAATAATTTCCTATACATTGAATGCTACAAAATATCTTTGAAGGCCAAACTATTGCATGAAGATTATGTTTTTTACAAAGGTGCAAATTTCAATTTCTTTGAGCTAATGGATATGAATTTAAATGGGTATCAAAATGGATAGAAATCCCCAATGTTCCGGTAGAATCAATGCATGCTAAAATTCTAATAGAAATTGGGGATAAGTTGGGTAAATTCATGGCCGTAGAGAAAAATTGGTCAGATAAATCTGACATAAAACTGCTAATAGAAGTAAACAAGGGCATGGAAGACCTGAAAAACATTATCATAGAAATAATAGATGGCAGCTACATCCTAAAATTGGTATGGTATACTAGCTCGGTAGCAGAAGATTTAGCTTTCTACAAAAGGCCAAACCCTAATCTACAGAAGCCACAGGAAATAACAAATTACAACCATAGAGCTTCAAATGATAAAATAAACATTCGATTTAATAATGATAGGCGCAACTTCATTATAAACACTAGTCATCAAGTTATTGATATTATCCAACCTCGCCTCCTTTCCCAAGCTTGAGTAACAGTCCAGATAGAGCCGATAACATCATAAAAACTTAGGTTTGTAATAATGAGGACTGAATCCAAGCAGAACTGAACAATGTTATAGAAAAGTTAATGGGGAAACTAGCAGAAGAATGCGTCGAGGAGGTACTCCTTGATACTTCAACAAATATGGTAGGTAATGTCAACATCTCCAATATAGAATAGGTTCAGACCCCCCCAAAACATCCTCACTAATCACCAACCCAACTGAGGTGGCTCAAAAAGATACAACCGCAACCTCTCCCACTCTAAAGAAATCCCCTCTTGTGGAAGGATTGAATGCAAATAAGGAAAGATAATTCATTATCAATGAACTGATCAATATGCAGGAAACAAAAAATAAAATAGTATTAAACAATAGCATTAAACAATAGCCCAATCAACCCACAAAATAAAGGTATCCTCCAGATGGGAGGTGAGAAATCAACTCCTGACTGTGGCAAATCCATGAGCAACAAAATAGGTTGGAAGTCCTTTTTAGACAAAAGGAAGATGGACAAAGATGCAGAGGGGTGGGCCAAAATCACAACATTATTGGGGCAAGGAAAATCTCCCACCCCCTCGTAGAGGTATAAATATACTTACATGGAATGTTAGGGGTTTAGGAGCCCCTAACAAACAAAGACTGATTAAGCGAAGCATACTAAAATCTGCTATGGATCTAGTTATGATACAAGAAACAAAACTAGGCAAGACTGAAATGAATAATTTTAGTAGAAAGTTCACCCAATGATAGATGGAAGCAGTAGAGTCTATAGGGGCATCGGAGGGACTGGGTATAATGTGGAGAAAAAATGCATTTGCATTCACATGTCAAACCAAGATGCAAAATTGGATGGCTGAAAAAGTAAGAGCCCTTAGTCTAAATGTGGAGTTTATTATTATTAATGTTTATTGCCCAATTCCACAAGATAAAAAGAGATTAGTGTGGCAAGAAATTGAACACTACTTAAATACTCAGGATGAAAAACACATCATCATAGGTGGTGACTTCAACACCATCTTATACTCATATGATAAAAGTGGTGGTATAAAACCCATTAAACAACCACAAAGGGACTTCGCAAACTGGATAAATAACAATAACTTACTTGAAATCAGAATTGAGATGGGTTTTCACACATGGAATAACATAAGAAAAAATTTCTCCAACATTGCAAAAACACTTGATAGATTTTTCTTTAAAGGAGATCTAACTGATCTTCAAATAGAACTAAAAAATACAATATTACCTTGGTCAGGCTCTGATCATTACTCGGTATATCTAGAACTTATGGGGGAAACAAAGAAAACTGGTGCCCCTTCAAGTTCGAAAGAATGCGGTTTACACATGAAGACTTCCTCTCCAACATACAAAAATGGTGGAAGGATAGTGTCTTTGTAGGATAAAAAATGTACTATTTTGACCTAAGCTAAAAGAGATTAAGCACAAATTATTAGATTGGAACAAAAAGAAATTTAAAAACATCTTTGAGGAAAAGTCAAGAATTGAGAAAGAGCTGGAAATAATAAACACTGATGTGATGCAAAATGGTATGACCTCTGAAACATACAAGGCTGAGAAAATGCTTTTATGTGAATATGAAGGCATTTTGGCCAGAGAAGAGATATACTGGAAACAAAAATCTTGAGAGACATGGCTAGAAGATGGTGATAAAAAATCTAAATTTTTTCACAACAATGTCAAAATGAAAAGGGCAGAAAATAAGATTACTCAAATCACTAATGACAGTGATCAGATCATAATAGATCAAGATCTGATCACAAAAGATGCAATCAAGTATTTTGAAAATATCCTCAACAAATGGGAACACTCAGACCTCCCTAACAATAGAATCTTCCTGAATAACATACCCAAACTAATAATAGAGGGGGATAATAAAATGTTAAACTCTAAAATCACCCATGAAGAAGTTAAAATGACTTTGGTACAATTTTAGGGAGACAAAGCCCCTGGACCGAATGGCTTCCCTGCTAGCTTTTTTCAGAAATGGTGGAACATCTTAGGGGATGAGGTTACTAATGGCTTGGAATCCACCCACAATGCAGGGAAATTCCTAAAAGAAATCAATAACACATTTTTGGCCTTAATTCCAAAGAAGGAGAACCCCTCAAAGTGGGAAGAGTTTAGACCCATTTCTCTATGTAACATGACTTATAAACTACTAGCTAAAGTCATGGCCAATAGACTCAATAAATTATTGGCCGCCATAATATCAGAAGAACAAATAGGCTTTGTACCCAATAGATAAATTTTGGATGGAATTATTATTGTCTAGGAAGCCATCCACTCCTGTCAGTTCCAAGGGAAGCCTAATATGCTGATAAAATTAGATATAAAAAATGATTATGACAAAGTGGATTGGTACCTCCTTTGTAGTTGCATGAAGGCCTTTGGATTTAACAAATAATGGATCAATTGGGTTTACTTCTGCATATCAAACCCTAGGTTCTCTATCTTACTAAATGGGAAACCGGAAGGCTTCTTTGAAGTATCCAAGGGAATCAAATAGGGTGACCCTTTATCTCCATTCTTATTTATAATTATGTCTGAAGCCTTAGGTAGAAGCCTGGATGCATCACAGAGGTCTAGCAGACTTACGGGGATTGTGATTACTAGTGGGGTAGAACTATGCAACCATCAATAGTTTGCTGTCGACACAATGATTATGGGGAAAGGACAGTTAAAGGAAGCTAAGGATATCAAGAATATATTACAATCTTATGGGCTGGCTTCAGGAGAGATGGTAAACAAGGAGAAATCATAAATATTGTTCTTTAATATGGAAGTACAGGAGGAATATAGGATAGCTTCATATATAGGGTACAAAATAGGGCATCTACCATTCACGTATTTAGGGATGCCTCTGGATAAAGGTATCAGAACTAATAAACTTTGGGATCATTTGATTGAAAAAGTGAGGAAGAAGTT
Source organism: Cryptomeria japonica (assembly GCF_030272615.1). NCBI lineage: Eukaryota > Viridiplantae > Streptophyta > Pinopsida > Cupressales > Cupressaceae > Cryptomeria > Cryptomeria japonica. Next base: position 289,832,713 of record NC_081407.1, read on the forward strand.
GTCATCTTGGAAAGCCTTATGGCTGATAGGGGCAGGAAGATTAACCCTCATAAAAACAGTATTAGCAGCAATGCCTATCTATCTTTTATCATGTATACCACTTCCAAAAGGGGCCTATAAGAAAATAAATCAAATAATCAGAACTTCTATTGGAATGGTGCAGAGGACAAAAAAAAAGAAACTAATATGACGAGAAAAGATATGTCAAGAAAAGAGTGATGGGGGCACGAGAATAAGAAAACTACTATGGAAAAATAAGGCTTTAGGGGCAAAATTGGCATGAAGAATGTACACATCCTCAGAAGCCAAATGGGCTAGAATCCTTAGAAGCAAATACATATCCAATCAGAGAGAGGCAATTTTTAGGGAAACAAACCCACCCAATGGATCTAGAAGCTATAACTTTATAAAAGAAAGCTGATCGCTCATAGTGAACCATCTATCCTAGGATATTCACGATGGTAAAACCGCCTTGTTCTAGGAGGATTCTGGGGGGGTTACCCCTCAATAGACAGTCTAATGAACACAACTGGCATAAAAAACCAAATAAAATCTTTATGGGGTAATCATGTAAGGGATTATACAACATTGGCACCTAAATTGACAATGGGATGGAAATGAAAAAATATGCTCCCATTCTTGGTGGACAACAAAGACAAAGAATTGTTGCAAATTCTTGAGGGTAGAATAATAACACTTAGACTTGGGCTAGATGAGCTTATATGGTCAAGATCAAAGGATGGACAATACAATTGCAAAGATGGTTTCAGAACCATATATGATGAGTCAAACAATATCAAGGACTATATCCCTAACACAATTTGTTGGGACAAATTTGATCTCCCAAAAGTTGGCTTCTTTGCTTGGGCAACATTTCAAGGGAAGGTCCTAACTGCGGGGAAATTTAAACTTAGAGGTTACGAAGGACCCTCAATTTGTGTCTTATGCAAGAAAGATGAGGAAACAAATGACCACATATTCACAACCTGTAACTACACACATAAATGCTGGTATAGGCTAATGGCACAATTAGGTTGGTTAGGTACCCTCATCCCTTACCTAAAGGATTGGCTCAGAAATTGGCCAATTATCAAAAGGAATATCATCTTCCACAATTTATGGATATGCAACCCAACAATAGTAATCTAGGAGGTTTGGAAGGAGAGGAAAAAGAGAATCTTCCAAGAGATAGAAATGAAGGTAGAAAATTTGATAACAAAAATAGAAGCCTCCATCACAGAAACATCCAATAGTAGGAATATGACCATTCCACAACATGATAAGACATTTATAGACTGGGATAACTATATCAGAAAGTAGTGGAAGGGGATTAAAATCCCTCCTTTCTTTGGGAAGGGGAACAAAGATAAGACCGAGGGCAGAAAAGCATGCAAATGGGTGCCCCTGGAGACTGGATGGTGGAAAATCAATTTTGATGGAGCATCTAGAGGAAATCCGGGGGAGGCAGGGGCAGGATGTATAATCCACTCACATGAAGGGATATGTATTGGATCGAGATCCTGATATCTAGGGCATAACACTAACAATAAGGTAGAATTTTTGAGCCTAATAGAAGGTTTAAACCTATGCAAACAATTAAAAATAACCAAAGTGGAAATAGAAGGGGACTCGGCCATCATAGTTAATGCAATGAGGACCAGGACAATGCCAAACTAGGAGCTCATAATTTTATTGGATAGAGCCCTCTCACTAATGGAAAGCTTCTTAGATTACACGCTCAATCACATCTATAGGGAAGCTAACACATTGGCAAATAAACTAGCCAATTTAGGGGTGGATGGAATAAATAGAACCACATCATTAACATATAGGCAATCAGACTAGGATACTCATAGGTAGGCAGAGATTTAGTCATAATCCTAAAAACAACACATTCACAACATATTCACATACATATTGGAAGGTATACATATGTATATGCACATATAGAGGTATATATGTACATATATATTTGTATTTATATAATTATATGTGTACACGTGCATATATATGGTAGCAGAGACATAAATAGATGCATGTATACATATATAACTATATATATAGATATACACGGACACATATACAAATATATGTGCATATAATCATATATATACCTATCAGTAATATTCTTAGAGTAGAGATTACTCCCCTTTATAGATGTAGGCGAAGATAAACAAAGTATGCTGGTAGGCATATAGGGTTATATCCATACAAGTATACATGTATATACATACACAAACATATACATATTTCATACTTACATAAAGATATACATAAATAAATATATATATATATATATATATATATATATATATATATATATAAAGGCCGAAATATACAAACATATATATAGACATATATGCGGACCTATATAGATAGATCTATATAATATATAGATTTGCATAGACATCACCATACGACAAGACATTATCACATAGACACGGTTCAAACCCTTAGCAAGCTGGAAATACTAGGATATAAGACAAACAAAGAATAAATGAAAGTGCAATCAACAATCTCACAATCAATATGACAAGACAAAATAGGGTTGGAACTTTCACAGATGTGACAGAAATACATATTCTCATCTAGACACATACAACAGGATTATATACTCAAATCTATATATACATATACATATATGCATATATACATATATACAATTATATATATATATATATATATATATATATATATATATATATATATACATCAATGTAGTATATTAAAATGATTAAATATCATAAGATAGAAATCATCATGAAGATATTGCTCGACTACTTGAGCAATCATACATTGATAAGGCTAGGGAGTAAGGCGAACCAACAATCATGAAAAAGTAATCATCACCCCCGCAGTCATTACAATAGGGAATTTTGGGGATGGAAATATGTCAGAGTTATTTGTAAGCAATCATAATATATACTGAGTGGGAGATAGGAAAACATCATGAGATTAGCCTGGCACAACCGGGTTCACAACTTGTATTACCGATAATACCAGTTGACATAACCAGTATATCTAAGCATAAGCACTCAACACTTAGCTTTGTTTAAAAATAGATTCCAGTAAATTTGTCTCTGCCCTGAGAAGCGTGAAATGTCCTTCATCGGAGAGATCTCTAACAAATGGTGGTCGGTTATTCTGAGATCTGAAGATGATTTGGTCATACATGCGACCAAAAGGATTTTGGGTGATGAGATTATATTCTCGGAACACAAGAAGTGAGTTAATAGCAACATCCCAACAGTGTTTGCAACAATACTACTCACAATGGGAGAAGAAAAAGCAGTCACAGTCACACTATGCAGGTTGATTTTCAAAGAAGAATACTTGGACAACCTGGAAATGGTGATAAAATGTGTGGATGATAAGCTTCAAATACCTTACCCGGAAGATTACTCCAAAGTTGCGGAAGCTATTGATAAGGAAGAGGTGCTCAAAATCGAGTTCACAAGGCCTATTCTAAGTAGCAAGGATCAGAAACTCTATCGTCAAAGACAAACAAAGATTGCAAGGAGCATTGCATTCCTTAAGAAATGGCTTGGAGTGGTAAAAGAACCAAAAGGGGAATGGTGGGTGAGTTATATGGTAGAAGAGGGATGGACCCTTTTCTAGGCTGATAATCCTAGTGAAACATAGACCTCTGGCAAAGAAGCCGCAGATGACAAGGAGGAAGAATAAGTTTTCATTACATTGTTTTGTTTGATATTACTACTATAACTAATCTTATACATAGAGATATAGGATCTACAGTTAGTACAAGACACATATTGAACTGATTATTAAATACTTTGATATAACATAGATAGCGAAGGGTAAGATACTCACTTGATGATAGTTTCAAAACATATAGTTATACTAATTAAGTGAAGTTTAGAGAGCGGATGATTTTTGAATCAGGCATATACTAAAATATAGTAACAGGGAGTACTTTAGTAATTCTGGCATATTGGTTTACTTCAACATTTATATTTAAATATGTATAAGTCTCAAATATCATGGTAAGAGCCTAAAGTACAGGCTAGATAGGTTGTGCTAGTATTAATCCTTTGCTCACCAGTGTTTATACCCCTAATATTATTGTAGATTGGGTAATCTTTCGTAGTATAGCCAACAATTTTTGATGTTGACTTAATATGGAAGAAACCTAGTCTATAATAACAACATGGGTAGGTATGCAGAAATAATATTTGGCTCTTATTCTTCTCTTTGGCACTAACATGTAACAAAGTGGTTTTGCAGAGGGATTGTTTTGAAAAACTATTTTGTAGGATAATCAAAAGATGGCAAATATGGCACCAGTGAACTAGGAAGTTTGGCAGAAATATATTACCTCATGTAAATCATAGATGCTACCTATGAAGGGCTTTTGATCAGCCAGATTGCAGAATTTGTAAAAGATTATATGTAAATAATTAAATGTTATTAGTCACTGACTGGACCTATGGTCCCGGGCAAGGCCAAAGGTTTTCTCCTCTCTGCTCTTTCCTACCGACGCCTGCATTGAGTGGAGATTGTAATACTATTTATTAATAAAATATGGCTTAGGCCTTTTACCGAGCAAAAAATAAAAATAAAAATAATATAATATAAATAATAAATTGAAAATAGGTATTTTTTTAAGACTAAATGAAAAATATTTAAATTTATGATTAAATGTTATAAAATTATATTGTATATATTAAAATGATTAAAAAGAAAATTATGATTTTCAAAAAGTATTAATTAAAAGTAGAATGATTTCAAAAAAAACTATACAAAATTAAAATTATAAAAGATAAATGGGTTTATTTTTTTAATAGAAATATTTGTTGTGTAATTTTTGTAATGAAATATTTTAAATATTTATATTAATTTTTATTCCATTTAATTTAAATGGTGTGAATCAAATTCTTATATAATAATTAATTGACTTGACTATTTATATTTTCAAAATAAAAAAAATATAATATTTATAGAGAAAATTTACTTTATTTACAAGCTTATCAATAAAAATGAAAAAAGTTTGTTAAAATAGATAGTTATTTTTTAGATATAAATAAGTCTAAAAAAATCCTATGAAATTTATCATTCCTATAAATTTTCTCCTATAGCACCAATTTTTATAGATAAATAATTTTTAATTTATAAATATATAAACCTTAATTTTATAAAAATTATGTTTATTTTGAAAATAAAAAATAATAATCACTTTTAAAAATTAAAAAAATTAATTAATTAGACTTATGAATGCAATAGTATTAGCCTAACCGACAAGTACTAATAAAACAAACAAACTACATGTTGAAATCTTTAATATATATATAAGAGCCTCTATTAATGTTAATTTCCCTTTCTTCTTCTTTTTTCCTGTAAAAGATATTTAGCAAAAAGATGTAGAAGTATATTAATTCATAGGGAATATGTTTTTTTAATATTGAAAGTTCACTTACATAGTCTATGTATATCTATATATAGATTCATTCATCCATCTTTTAAGAAATATATTATCTACAATTGAAATATTCTCAATGGATAATAAGATATAATTCACATTAAAAAGATGAATTGTTGTATATTCTAATATAAATAGTGTAGTATCGTAAATTATAACCTTGTATAATTTATACCACTTTTTGTGCCCCTACCTTAGTGTGTCACATTTTAGCTCTTATCTAAGTCCATTTCCAACCTTTTACCTTAAAATTGATGTCATATGTTTGCATGTTGACTTGGAACCCTATCTTGCACTATGTCGAGCCCATTTTCAGCTTGATCACTTTGTTTTGGGTGGACAAGGGTGTTTGGGGCACCCTTGTCCTAGACAAGGAATTCCAAGGTGACCTTGTCCCCCAAAATTAGGCCCAAATTTGAAAATATTGATGCCAACAATCGGTTCCCGATCATGATATGTCAATTTTACATTTGGTAGTTAGCCTAATTGGTGAAATACCTTGATAATCCTATATAAGAGGATTTTTCTCATTTATTTACACATCTACATCCTTCATGACCCAAAACTTTGATCTACAAGCATTCATTGAGCATCAAGGCTATATTTCATCTCACCATATTCTTCAAGAATTCTTCAAGATTTAGACATTTTAGAGCAGAAATTACATCAAATCATCGTGCAAGCATGTGTTTATGATTATCTCATTTATGTTTTGTCATTCCATATCATGTTTTGTTATTTCATCCACTCTTGTGATCACATTCAAAGAGAATTGCATCCTCAATCTCCATCAACTACAATAGGTCCGAGGTATAATATTTAACATTTTACTTTAGCATTTCAATTAAATTCAAGAGTTAAGTCAAAACTTGGGATTTGACCTAGGTAAACCCCTATCCACAACACATTTATCCCCTTTACATGTGTAGGTTATATTTTTAGAAGCCATAGTTGCAAACTAAGGCAAAGTAGATAGAGACAATCAAATCCAACTTTTGCAAGAGTGAATAGCAGAGGAAAAGGTTGCCCCACACACCTATGTTTGACAAATTTCGACCAAAAATTTAGGAAAAAATTCAATTTTGCATTCTAATCTTGAAACAATATCTATCATATACATCTAACATATAGAGCATAGGGTCACCTAGACCACCATTGTCCCACATTTTCAGGCTTAGATTTCAGACACAAGTTCCACTATACTCTTTGAGTCTAGATATGTGTTTATGTCTATATTGTTGGCAATATGTATTGTCATCGATGTCAACCTAATGTCTGATAATATATATTTTTCTATGTGGAAATTGTTGAATATATTGTTGTAGCATCATAAATTGTGACCTTATAAAATTCACAATTTGTATTTGTGCTCCTACTTTAGCATGTCCTATCTTCATTCCCCTAGGCTCATTTTGGCCCCTTTTACTCTAAATCTAATGTCACTTATATATGTGGCTAAGGGGACCCCATCCTAGGGCTATCCCCTTCATTTATTGGTTGCTAGTCCTTTTTTTTGAAGGAAAAGAGCACTATGGTGCCCCTGTCTAGACCAGGGCACTATAGCACCATGGTCCTCCTTAAATAAGACCAATTTTAAATATGGGTAGACATTTCCCATCAATAAATTTTGGGCCCGATTGCTAAAATTGACCATTGGAGGATGGCCTATTTAGTAATTTTTACCCAGGAAACCCTATGTAAGGAAATCCCATCAATGCATCCAAGAGCTAGAAGGAGACATGACATACCTTATCATTCAAGAATTCATCATATATCATTCTCAAGAATTCAACGTAGAATTTTCATCCTTCAACAATCATGGAGAAAAGTCACACCAATATTCATACAAGCATGTGTATTTTATTAGGTCATTCATGTTTATGTATTTGTTATGTTATTGCATCACACATTTGTGATTACATTTAAAGAGCATTGCATCATCAATATTCTATCCATCATTGAAGATCCGCTTCTAGAATTTAATTTAGTATTTACATGTTGCATTTCAATTCAATTCAAGGTTCATTCCTAAACTAGGGTTTGACCCAAGGTAAACCTGTATTCACAACTCCTTCTCCTCTATTTCTACGTGTAGAAAACTAAGTCAAGAATTGTGGTTGAAGATTCTATTATAATATATAATGATGTATAGGTTTATCTTTAGATGGAGCGAAAAGTGGAGGACCAGGGCAATCTAGAACCTTATTCTAGAGAATTTTGTTTGACCTTCTGATGGTGGATCCAGTGCTTCTCCTTGATCTAGAAATGATCCCACTTGCTAGTCCAAATGTTATAGGACTAGGGCGGCCTACCACCTTGATCTTGACAATTCAACCTAAAGTTTCTACAACATGTTCTAATTTGATTTTCTCACTTAGATCTTTGTCTATGGATCTATGTGAAGTTTTTAGAATTTAATTATTATTGTTCTACTCCAATTCTTCATAATTCTACCCTAAAATTTACAGTACAAAAATCCAAATTTTAACTCTAAAAGAGGAGAAAACCAACTAGTAAATTTAATTAATATCTCAACCCTTTTCCCTAATTGAATTGTGTCTAGAACTATTGAATTTACTCCACTTTTTAATGTATGGTTGATCTTGTGAGATTAGTAGTCTTACTATCTTAATTAGTGAAACTCTAATTTCCAAATCACACCATTATATTTTTCTAAATTCGACGTATCTTATATTTCCATCTTCTAATTTTTTAGATCAGATTTGGGGTGTTTCATTATGGAATTCACTAAATTTGATCTCTTTTCTATTTCATACATGATTATATTGTTTTTGATTAGGGAAAAAGTGGGGTTTATAGAGACCCGAAACCACCAAGTTACATACAAAAATTTAAAATAAGCAGTCTAAGTTCACCAACATAGAAAAGCTATCAAACATATAAAAAGACAACAGACTAGACAAAAAGATAACAAGAACTAAAACTAGAAAAAAATTAACCTAAAGACTTAATAGTCTTAGCTATCTCAATCTCTAGATTATTCATCTCTTGGGCCGATCTTCTCGGGTCTTGAAGCTCCTGATTTGAAGACTCCACCTTTCTTTTCAGATTGGCTCTGATTCTCTTGGACGTGCAAGAATCCTCTTTCTGGTCTTTTTCTCTGTCAGCATCAAGGTCCACAATCAAAGTGTTGTGTTGGGATTTTTCCAGTTTCTCCACCATCATCTTCATCGCGACCATAAAATTCTTGGTTATCTTGTGAATTTATTTCATTATTGTATTCAAGGACTCCATGATTTTGCTAACTCCCCCCTCAATTTGCAAGATTTTCTTCTCATTTTCTTTTTTTTCATTTTATCAATAAGTTCCAATGTTCTTTGTAGGCACTCCACCATGGATATCTTTTCTTCCTCTATCCAGATTGCCCCTATAGTCTTTTGGGGCTACTCTTTATCAACCAACTCCTCTGGTTTACTAGAAGCTGTCCTATTTTTTGGGTTAAGGTATTTGATTTCATGAAAATCCTATTTACAAACCTTAAAAAGGTCCACTACATTATTCCTTGCAATAGCCAACACATCATTAGGAGATTCCTTGTCCAATTTAAAGTAATGTTCATTCGGTTTGACATCTTTTGGAAATTTCGGCCTATTCTCTCTGTGAGTAGCAGGGTGGGAGGAAAGGGAATCTTCAGGGGAACAAGAAGTATTGGAAGCGTCACCCAACTAATCCTTAGAGTAAGACACAAATTTTTTCTTCGAAGAGGCTTTCATTTTCTTTTGAGCCTTGGAGAGGGTTTTCACAGAGGTTTCTCGTTTACCCGAAGGCCTACTCAAAGGGGATATTTTAGGTGTCTTTTTAGGGGGAGGAGAAATTTACTCTTCCTAGTATGAATCCCCATCAGAGTTTCCCTCAAACACACTGGATTCAATGTCATACCCATCAGAGTCTGAGGGCAGAATGGGATTGGAAGGAGCAGGCAGACTAGCAAAGTGCTCATGAATGAGCTAGATAAGACCGACATGCAAAACATGAGCACTCTTAGGAATTTTACGGTGTTCCAAAATATAGTTTTTAAGAAAACTCAATAGATAATAGGGGAAAGAAACCCTGACCTTGTACCTCAAGTGGTTGAGAAGGACGAAGTGATAGCCATACACCATTGTAAATCTCCCATCGACAGTTATATATTTTATCACCATCCTTAGAACCTCCCTCCAAAGATTTTTAATGGTGCCAACCTCAAAGTACCTATTCAAAACCTTTACCAGCACTTCCCTCTCCTCCTTTGATTTAGGTAAATTTACAACTGCTTCATCAGAAATCTTCCTATCATGGAAGAATTTCATACCTTCAGTAGAGAGGCCCAAAACTTCTCCAATCAGGACCTCATTGATAATGACATTTCTACTAGACAATATGATGCCTTCCTCCTTCTATTTTTTAATGAAATACCTCATGATATCAAGGTTAGCACCATGAATCTTATCCAAGAAAGGTTTCAGCTTCCCTTTGACAATCTGATTCCAAACTTTTTGATTCTTCTGGTGCTTTTTGGCTCCACCCTTTTCCTATTTCCCCCCATTTTTTCGCAGGTTCCTTTCTTCTTACTTGCATAGCAGATAATCTAGGCAACAGATTTACAACAAATTGTAGGAACCCACAAAACATGCCATTTCACGTGGATAAAAGGGACAACAATGGCACCGACAAAGTATTGAATGAAACAGTACCTTGCACTGATCCACTTAATTATTTTTTTGAAATGACAACATTTGCATCAATAAAATCATATCTAATTAAGGATTTCACCCTTGCTTCTAGATCATTGTAGGATTTCCACATTTGTCATCCAGAGAGCTTAACTCATTCATTGGCAAAATAGTCACCGACCACATTTTCTTCCCTAAACACATGTGAGATTCTTACATTCTCAAAGTTGCCAATGATAGTTTTTGCTTTGTTGATCCAATTTTTGATGGTCCATGAGGGGGAGGATTTACCTAAAAGGAATTCAATAATATTTTTCGAGTCCCCCTCAATCCATATACTTTTAATATCCAATTTTCTAGCAAGGTCAATGACCTGGAAAGCTCCTATGGCTTCGACTAAGTGATTGGATTGAGAGCCCAAGGGGTGTGCCACCGCCAAAAAAACATTTGATTACATTGTTTCTTAGTTACATTTATCAAAATAATGTGTTGGATAATGATTTATTCCACTTTACATTACTTCTTTTCATTCATAATAATCTTGCATATGGCATCGTTATAATTTCAAAGATATTTCCTACTTGCAAATCATATCTCAAATCTTTTATCCATATTGTATGTTGTTTTGTGATTATATTTTTAATAAAATGCATTGCATATGTAGATCACATAATTTTTTTTGTATAAAATGATAATCCTACAGATGACATTGAAAAGGTTAATATTGTACGTCTCCTAGGGTATCTCATGAAAATCAGGAAAAAATCAATACTCCTATCAATGATTTCTATGATGGAGAGAAAGAATTAAAGAGAAACATGACACCATCTTCTCATACACATACTTTAGTGCAAGGGGGTGATGATAAAAATTTTTCTTTATCAATCTCTCTATATCCTACTTATTATCCTAGAGCTTATCTTGAATGTCAACATATCTGTAGGTAAGATGATATGAATTTTATTCATGATCGATTTTTCCATGCATTGTTGGAAATATGTTGGATTTGGTTAAGGGTTGTCATTGATGTCAACACTATATCCCGGTTGGAGACTATCCCAGTTAGATCTATCCTGATTAGTCTTGGTGTTCATCTTGGCTTTGGTTGTGTTTCTGATCCAGTATGATAAGATCTCTGGAATTGATTTTGGATTCTTATTCCGTTAGTTATATGCTTGTTATATTTTGGTGGTTTCATGGTTTCGTTATCGCTTTTGGTATCTACTGGTACTTTCCTTGTTCTTGGCTTTCCTAGCTTTCTTTTGGCTTTATTGACTTTTGGCGTTCCCGGTTAGTTTTATTGGTATGCACTATTTGGTGACTTCATTTGTGGATTTTGGATTTGGCTTATGGAATCGGTCTGTCATGCTATTGGTTTTTGTTGATCATATCCTGAGTGTTTGATACCTTTGCATTGGATGGTGTGCTCTTATGGTGGTCCTATTTGGATCCAGTTAAACTTTCACTAAGGGTTTCTACCGTCTAGTGAAGCATGTTGGATTTTGGTCTTAGCGGAATTCCCGATGGATTTAATTGTTTGGTTATTTGATTTAGGTCCATGCAATGTAATGTTAATCATAATATTGGTCTGGTGGTATCGTGTGATATAATTTTTATATTTATGGGTTTAGGGTTTAGCTGACCTTGTCAATAAGGTTGATGATCCGTATTTGTAGGTGACTTATTCATGTAATTATAACAATGGATGGATTGATGGTTATGGTTGGTTAAGTCTACATTATCAGAGATTGGTTTATGAGCAAACAAGGTTATATCATTCAGAAGAAGGTTGGAAAGGTTTTTTATTACAGGGAAAACATCAGTGCTTAAGTGGAACTATATCAGGCATTTGTAGATGCTACTTTCATAGTTCATTGCTTTCCCGATTGTAGTCTGATGATTTTGTAAGTCAGTAAGACTTCCCTTTGTGATGAGCAGTGTGCTCTAGGCTATTGGCCTTTCTGCATGTGCAAACGCCATTGTAATCATTCACAATACTACTGCAAAGTATTCATCTGATTGTAGGTAGGGTTTCCCACTATGGTTTTTCCCTTTTCAGGTTTTCCACGTCAAAATATTGGCATTATGTGTGTTGTGCTATCATGTTATATTCTTCATTGAGTTGTGCTCTAGTTTAAGATTTATAATTAAATTGATTTATGTTATTGTTAGTATACTTATTCACCCCCCTCCTAGTTTACTCCCGGTATCAACACATTCTAACAATTGGTATCATAGCTTGGTCCTCTTTGTAGAAGCTTAACTTATTGAGGAGATCTAAGGGCATTAACATCTAGTTCTACATTCAATCCTTACCGGAAGGAGATTCCCAAATTTGATGGTATAAATGACAAGATATGGAAGGAGTGGATGAAGATTCATCTCAGTTTTCTTGGAATAGAAGTTTGGGAGATAGTAGAGAAAGGGTATATACCTCATGATCCTAACTTTGGTACACCAGACCCTGCTGATGAAAAAAAGAGAGCTGAAAATGATGTAAGAGAAAAAGAAGCTTTATTGAGTGGCCTATCTGATGAAAATCTATTGAATGCCAAATAATTGGAGAATTCTAAGAAGATTTGGTTGAAACTTGAAACTCTTTATGAAGGTGATCAGGCAGTAAAGATTGCTAAACTTGAAGGTTTCTGGGTAAGGTATGAAACTTTGAAGATGGAAGAGGATAAGAAGATAAGTTCTTTCATGGATAGAGTCAATGAAATTTTCATGGGTATCAAATGTTGTGGTGGATCTGTCAGTGAAGATGAAATAGTATCAAAAGTTCTAAGAGTTCTACCTCCAACTTACAAAAATAAAGGATACTTCTATTAATGAAGTCTAGACAATGTCAAGTACCCCTGTGATTGGAGATACATTACTTGGGAAATTGACTGCTTTTGAACTTGAAGAACTTGAGATCAGAATGCTGCTAAAACCGAGACTGCATTTAAAGAATTTACGTCCGGTAAATAGAAAATAGATTGGAAAGAGATGCATGCCAAGGATATGGAGGAAATTGAGAGAGAAGAACGATATCTTGAAGAGTTGGAAGACCTGATTGCTAGAAGAATCCGTAAAGGACTAGTTGGAAGTAAGTATGAAGGAAAAGTCCCTTTTAAATATTTTTCATGCAATAAGATTGGTCATTTTTCTTCTAGATGTCTTGAAAGAGTTGCTAGGAATCATGAAAGATTTGTGATGAATTATAAGCCTAATCCTGAATATCAGAGTAAATCTAGATTCAGGAGGATAAATCATGTTATTATGCCAGTGATGATGATTTTGGTATTTTTGGTGATGATGAACCTGTGAGTGGATCCAGTAATGGAGCTTCCTCTGACAAAGATTGGGTCTTTATTGCTATTAAGGATGATTCTTCAGAATCTTTCATTGAAGCAACACTTACCGAAGAAAAGGATTTGGATGCTAAAATTGAAGAGAAGGATGAATTGGTTATAGACAGTGGATGCTCACATCACATGACTGGTGACAAGAGAAAGTTTCTATCACTGCAAGAAGTTGATGGTGGATTGGTTAGATTTGGAGACCACAAGGCATGTAGGATCAAAGGCAAAGGAACAATATCATTGGATGGTAAGACAAATACTGATAATGTTTACTATGTTGAAGGCTTAAAGCATAATATTTTGAGTGTAGGTCAGATGGTGGATAGAGGATTTCATTTGCAATTCAAATATGGATAATGCAAGATCATTAATAAATCAGGATTGGAGATTGCTTCCAGAACTCAGACTAAAGGTAATATATTTCATTTGAACTCTGGTGAGAATGCTTGCTTGATTGCTCAGATTGATGAAAGTTGGTTATGGCATAAGAGGATGTGTCATGTAAATTTTTATTATATAATAAATATCAGTTCAATATCGGCTGTCAGAGATTTGCCTAAAATTGTTAAACCTCATAATCTGGTATGTAGAGAATGTTAAATGAGTAAGTAAGTTAGAACTTCTTTCAGAAGTATACATGATAATCTAATGAAATTATTGATCTTATTCATATTTATTTGTGTGGACCGACAAGGACTAAAATTTTTCAAGGTGATAGATATTTTATGTTACTTATTGATGACTAATCTAGAATGATGTGGGTGACATTTTTGAAAGAAAAATCTGAAGCTTTTGAGAAATTCAAAATATTTAATGCTATGGTTGAGACTGAGACAGGTTTGAAGTTAAAATGCTTAAGATCAAATCATGGCCGTGAGTTTACATCCAGTGAGTTCAACAACTTTTGTGAAAGGAATGGTATTAGGAGACAACTTTCTGCACATAGAACCCCACAACAAAATAGATTGGTGGAAAGGAAGAACAAAACAATCTTGAATGCTGCAAGGACTATGATGACTGAATCTAAATTCCCCAATATCTATTGAAGATAGGCTGTCAATACTGCTGTATACACTTTCAACAGAGTATACATTAAAGGTGATACCGGTAAGACTCCTTATGAATTATGGTTTGGTCATACTCCTACTGTCAGATATTTCAGAACTTTTGGAAGAAAATGTTATATTAGAAGAGATGATGCATTAGGAAAGTTTGATCCTAGAAGTGATGAAGGAATATTTTTGGGTTATTCTATTAAGAGAAAAGCATATAGATGTTATAATAAAAGATTGAATAGGATATTGGAAAGCATAAATGTCAAGGTGGATGAGCATGACAGTAATCAGATCAAAGCTCATGATTATGGACCGGAAGATGAATTTATTAGAGCTGAACCGGTAATGAAAGAATCAGTTTAGAATAGTGAACCAGTGACTTCGATAACATCATAAAATTCAATAGTGATAGAGGAACAACAAAATGAGTCAGCAAATCAAGAAAACTCAAATCCTCCAAGTTATGTAAAGCTAAATCATTCAGAAGATCATATCATTGGAGATAAAAGGAAATGTGTGATGACTAGAAGAAGGTTAGCTGTTGAAGAGGTATATTTAATTTCTCAAATTGAACCAGAATCTTTTATTGAGGCAAGTAAGGATGAAAATTGGATAAAAGAAATGGAAGAAAAATTAGATCAAATTGAAAAGAATAAGACATGGGAACTTGTACCTAGACCTAAAGACAAGAACATTATTGGAACTAAATGGGTTTTTAGGATTAAATTGAATGAGGAAGGTAAAGTGGTAAATAAAAAGGCTAGATTGCTTTGCAAAGGCTATTCTCAAGAAGGTGTTGATTATGGAGAAACTTATGCTCTGGTTGCTAGAATTGAAGCAGTAAGACTTTTTCTTGCTTATGCTGCACACAAGAACTATAAAGTATATCAAATGGATGTTAAATGTGTATTTATGAATGGAGATATTGAAGAAGAAGTTTACATTGAGAAACCTGATGGATTTTATTTATCACAAAAAAGGACATGGTTTGTAGGCTAAAGAAAGCTTTATATGTACTAAAACAAGCCCCTAGAGCATGGTATGCTAGATTGGATAAGTATCTTTTAAAGCTTGGTTTCAGTAAAGGTAATGCTGATAGTAACTTATATTAAAAAATTGAGCATGCTGACATATTGATTATTGAAGTCTTTGTGGATGATATCATTTTTGGAGGAGAAGAAGGTTTAAGCATGAAATTTGCTGATGATATGAAGAATGAATTTGAAATGTCTATGATTGGTGAAATAATTTTTTTCTTAGGCTTACAGATTACTCAAACTGATAAAGGTATTTTAATTTGTCAAACTAAGTATGTGAAGGAGTTACTTAAGAAATTTGGACTTGAGAATTATAAACTTGTCAGTACTCCTATGATAACCGGTTGTAAATTGTCAAAGGATAGTGACTCACCTAAAGTAAATCCGAGTAGATACAAATCAATGATTGGTGTATTGTTGTACCTAACTAAGACTAGACTTGATATAATGAATGCTATTTGTATTGCTTCTAGATTTCAGCCAGATACTAGAGAAACTCATGATATTGCTATCAAGAGAATATTCAGATATTTGGCAGGTACAATAGACTTTGGGTTATGGTATCCTAAGGATGATGACTTCACATTATGTGCATATACAGATTCTGATTAGGCAAGAGATGTGGATTACCAGAAGAGCACTACTGGCGGTGCATTCTTTCTTGGGAAGAAGTTGGGTTCATGGCTTAGTAAGAAACAATCATGCACTTTATTATCTACTGCTGAAGTGGAATATGTTACAGTTGCTACCAACTGTACTTAATTTTTATGGATGAAACAACTATTAAAGGATATAAGGGCAAGTTATGATGAGCCTATTGTTATTCACTATGATAATAATGCTACTAATGTTATGTCAAAGCATTCAGTATTTCATTCCAAATCAAACACATTTCTATAAGGTATAATTTCTTGAAGGAAAAGGTTGAAGCAAAGGAAGTCGGACTGGTTTATGTGCCTACTAAGGAATAGATTATAGATATTCTAACTAAACCGTTACCTAAAGACACTTTTGAATATCTCAGAGATCAGTTGGGGGTTAGCAGCCCTCCAAAAGAGACTTAGAGATGTAGGGATGCATCAATCCGGTGAGCTTATCAGACATACTTTCCTGATCCAGGTTGATGAATATAGTGCTACTACTCAGGGGGAGTAGTCAACTGTTTGGTTCAGTATTCTTAGTTTGATATCCTTCCTTTATCATTGATGTCAAAGGGGGGGAGAGGTATTCATGTGAAAAACTATTAGATCTTTTTCTGGGAGAGGTATTCATGTTAATCTAAGGGGGAGATATATTTCAGTTCAGCTTTTAGGAGATTGTTGGCATTCCTTGGCACTTGGATATTTTTCACATTTAGTGTTGCCATCAATGCCAAAGGGGGAGATTGTTGGCAATATGCTGGATTTGGTTAAGTGATTTCATTGATGTCAACAATGTATCCTGGTTGGAGACTATCCCGATTAGTCTTGGTGTTCATCTTGGCTTTGGCTATGTTTCTAATACGGTATGATTAGATCTTTGGAATCGGTTTTGGATGCTTATTGTATTAGTTATATGATTGCTATATTTTGGTGGTTTCATGTTTTAGTTATCGCTTTTGGTACCTACCAGTACCTGGATTTTTCTTGGCTTTCCTGGCTTTCTTTTGGCTTTACCAGCTTCTGGCATTCCCGATTAGCTTTACTAGTATGCACTATTTGGTGACTTCATCTGTGGATTTTGGGTCCAAATTATGGAATTGGTTCTTATTGGAAATATCTCGAATGTTTCATGACTTTGCATTGGATGGTATGCTATTATGGTGGTCCTATTTGGATATGATTAAACTTTCATTGAGGGTTTCTACCAGCTAGTAAAGCATGTTGGATTTTGGTCTTAGCAGAATTCCTGGTCGATTTAATTGTTTGGTTATTTGATTTAGGTCCATAATATTTAATTTAAATAATAATATTGGTCTTGTGGTATCATGTGATGTAATTTTTGTATTTATTGGTTTAGGGTTTAGTCGACCTTGTCAATAAGGTTGATGATCTGTATTTATAGGTGACTTATTCATGTAATTGTAGCAATGGATGGATCGATGGTTATGGTTGGTTAAGTCTACATTATCAGAGATTGATTTATGAGAGAACAAGGTTATCTCATTTAGAAAAAGGTTGGAAAGGTTTTGTATTGTAGGGCCGATATAAGTGCTTAACCGAAACTGTATTAGGCATTTGTAGATGCTACTTTCATAGTTCATTGCTTTCCGTATTGTAGTTTGATGATTTTGTAAGTCAGTGAGACTTCCCTTTGTGATGAGCAGTGCGCTCTAGGCTATTGGCCTTTCTCCATGTGTAGACCCCATTGCAATCATTCACAATACTACTGCAGAGTATTAATTTGATTGTGGGTAGGGTTTCCCACCATGGTTTTTCCCTTTCCAGGTTTTGAATGTCAAAATATTGGTGTTATGTGTGTTGTGCTTTCATGTTATATTCTTCATTGAGTTGTGCTTCAGTTTAAGGTTTATAATTGAATTGATTGATGTTATTGTTAGTAAACTAATTCACCTCCACCCCCTCTCAGTTTACTCTCGGTATCAACACATTCTAACACACATACCATTAAGAAAAGATGAATCCTTAGATGATATAGACCATTCTTCTCAACCAACCAAATAGGACATGAAAATGATGATAGAAAGGAGAATTTTTTTATAAGATATATCCCTTCTTTATCTTATCATCCTTTTGACCATTCTATGTGTCCTTAATGAGATCCCTTCTCCTTCATAATTGAGAAATTTGACCATTCTATGTGTCCTTAATGAGATCCCTTCTCCTTCATAATTGAGAACATCTTATGAGGTTGTCCATACACTATTATTTTAAAACAAGGTTATATAGGACAAGGAATTAAGATCTTTGTAGACCCTCCCACACAATTTCCTAAGGGAGGAGTGGGATATCGTAATTCTCAAACATCGATAGAGGTTGCTTTTAAGGTTCAAATACTTAAGGATTATTTTGTGAGACATGAAAACTATCATCCATCCAAACACACTTCTTCAAATAATCCTTCTCCTCCTTTACCAATTATTTTACCTCAATAAAACCATCCTTCTCCTTCCTCTAGCATACCTTGTCCTATATCTCAAGAGGCATGACCTAGTCAAATTGACCATAAAGAAAAATTAGCAAAAGTAATATTTTGGAGATTGACGTATAATAAGCATGTGATATTTCATTTCATAAAATATAATAATAAGAACAAAGAAGGTGACAAGTATTATCTTTTTCATTGTTGTTATTCTCATTCTCTTGGAAATTATAAAATTTAAAGAATTTTTTTAAGACCAATATGATCAAGCTCACATTGGTCTTATAATTGATCTTGTAGTTTTTCTTGGTGAATACCTAGTGCCTTAACACTCCATTCACCTTATTATGTTTCTCCTCACCCTATGGCATTAGTAGTTTAACTTTATTGGGGTCTCTTTATCATGTGTGGTGATGCATCTTCAATTCCAATCATACTTGGACAGAAACATAATTCTTCCTTGTCTTCTTTCTTTGGGGGCAAGGTTAGTATATTCAATTCTCTCTCTTTTTTAAAGATTTCCTATTCTATTGAGTTGTATTGTTCATAACTTGATGTCTTTTCACACAATGAATTGTCTTCATATGATCGTATGCTTGTTCCTCGGTTAGGACCTATTCTTTGCTTGAAGTGGTACATATTTTATGTATAATATCTTTGGAAGGAGTGTAATTATTCTCTTTGTCCCTATGATTTGGGGGAATTGATTTTATCCTTTATCTTCTAGCCTTTCTAAGGATCCACATTTCCTAGGATGAGTGGTGTTTTCTTATGATACGATATTATCCCTTGCGTGAAGCTATTTGTTTACTCAAGAATTCTCTCTTATGCAAGAGGTTTGTATCCTTGAGTACAACCTCTTCTTCACTTGTTGATGTATGTTTATTATTAAAAAGACCCTCACTTAGGGTCAAAAGTGTGTTATCCTTCATCAAGAATCCTTTTACCTAGAAATAGTTGGGGAAGGTATGAATTCTTGTTCTCCTTGTTTTTTTTTGGTCAATGATGTTATTTTAGTTCAAAATATCCTCTTGGAGGTAGATGTCTTTGAGGAAAGATCTCTTCCTCCTTCTCCAAAAGATTCCTTTTACACTTGATGCAAGATATCTCTTTTACAACTATCTTTTCCTTGCTTATAAGTGTCATGCCTCTTTATCTTGGATTCATATACATTGTTTCCTAAAGGATATCTCCTTGGTGATAAAGGTGTGTATCCTCTTTTCTATTTTTTTTTTGACATCAACGTATTGCTATGTTGACATCTTAAGGTGGGGCATACATTGCGCCCTCCTTGTACCACATTTTTAATTTTCCATGTCTTATATGGGTGGTTGCATGCTCAAAACCAAACCCAACTCTTAGATAATATGCTTCATTCTTGAAACCAAGTGGAATCCTTTTGTATGTCTTATACAAGGTGTACATGCTTGAAACTAGACCTAACCCTTATATGAGATGTTATCAAAACCAAACATATTTGTTTTTTAATTTCATATCTTATACAAGTTGTTGCATGCCCAAAACCAAACCTAAAGTCTTAGATCAGATGTTTAAACCCTAAAACTAGATGACGACATATGCAGTAGGGTAAGTTCAATAGTGTAACATATCTTGCTAGATCTTTTAGATCTTCTTTTTTCAACTTATTTAAGGTAGGTTGACTAGCATAACACAATTTTCTAGACTATTCAACCCTCTTTATGCAATATTTTTGAGATGAGTAGAACTAGCATAAAACAACTTTCTAGACTATTTACTCTCCTTGTATTCATGGATCACAATACATAACACAACTTGTTGTCTCATTAGTAGTCATGTTCTCATGGATCACCAAGCATAATGCATCTTGATAGCCTATGGTGTCCATGATTTCTCCTTTCTTCTCCCCATTAGCTCATAGATTAACTGGTTGTTGGATCATGGTTCATCATTTGATGCATGCTCTTTCTCCTTCCATGTGACCACTTGTGTTCTTGTAATAGCATTCTGAGAATGAGAATAGTGGTTAAGACATTTTGACTATTAAGGTCTCTTCAACTAGTTGACTTGGAGCTTTTTGTTTTCAGTACTAACCCCTTGTATTGTTTGTCTTTTATCTTGTGTTTTTTTTGTCTTTTGTGTCCTTGCATGTGATTATTTGAGTTAAGATCCTAATATTGAGGGTTTGGTTCCTCAAAATTAGTGATGTTTTCTCTTTGTGATTCGTTTATTAGTTGTTCCTCTCTCTTACCACAAGTATTTGCATAGGCTCATACTCTAGTTAAAGTGGGGCCTAAATGTGGCATCATAAATTGTAACCTTGTACAATTCACACCTTGTATTTGTACTCCTATTTTAGTGTGTCCCATTTTCTTTCCCTCTAGACCCATTTTGGCCACTTTTTACTCCAAATCTAATCTCAATTGTATACATGGATAAGTGGACACCATTCAAGAGTTATCCCACTTGATTTATTAGTTTCTTGTCTTATTTTTGGAGGAAAAGGGTGTTATCATTCTCTTGTATAGACCGGGACACCATAGCTCCCTAGTCCTCCTTAACAAGATCCATTTAAATATGGATGGGCATTTCCCCTTCTTGATATATTTTGGTCCCCGTGGATACACTTGATAGTTGGAGGTTGGCGCAATTCATAATTTAACCAAGAAACCCTATATAAGGACATCCTATCAATTCATCTAAGACCAAGAAGGAGACATAAAATACCTTTATCATTTGAGCATTCATCATATAACATTCTCAAGAATTCAAGGGATATTTTTCATCCTTCAATCATCATGGAGAAAAGTCACATCAATCTTCATGCAAGCATGTGTGTTTGACTAGGTCATTCATGTTCATTATTTTATCATGTTATTGCATTCAACATTCATGATTACATCTAAAGAGAATTGCATCATCAATATTCTATCCACCATTGCAAATATGAGGTATATTTTCCAATATTTACTTTAGTATTTACATGTTCTACTTCAATTCAATTCAAGATTAATTCCCAAATTGGGGTTTGACCCAAGGTAAAAGCCTATCCAGAACCCATTTTCCTTTCTTTTAGTGTGTATGATGATGACACGATGAATCAATAAGGATCTAGACAACTATTGAGAGGGGGGGGGGGGTGAATTAGTAGATAGAAAACCGACTTAACTTTCACCAAACTCAAAAAAAATCTCTGGACTAATTGGTTCAAACACTGAACTACAAACTGCAATAGAATTTTCAAGTTAACTGCTATACTGGCATAACAAAATAACAATGTAATAGATCTAAAAATTCCAAACCATTTAACCAAAACATCAAAATACTTTACTAAACATAGTAAAAGCACATTTCTGATTACTGCCGGTCATCTTAACATATATCTAAGTGGATTGAATAGTTAAGAAAACTAACCACATCAAAACATTACCACAAAAACCATTCACCACTTGACACAATGATTTTTGATGTGGAAAACCAAATGGGAAAAACCACATTGGGGATGAATACCCACAAGTATTCTGAACTCTTCTGAAGTTTTCCCTGTTAGGAGTCAAGCCTGTTAAAGCTCTACAAATCTGAGCTGGTTGGGGTTCCATTATTCTTGCCTAGAAGCTGGTGTTATTCCCTATTTTTCTTTATGAGGAGGGATAGATGAGCCTGGGTGAGTCCCATAGGGGTAGGTCTGAGTTATTTTTGCTTTTTTTGTTGTTCCTTCTCTTATTAGTTAGGAGAAGGAACCGAGAATTCTTTGACAGGGTGACCCAGGCTTCTTTTGCCTCTACGCCCAAAGATCGACTTCCAGTGGACCCAGTTGTATGCCCTATAGAGCTAGACAAAGCCTGGGCTTGGCTTATTAGCTGGTCTAGATATGCTATTAGTGCTGCTTCAAAACCTGACTGTGAATCCATGGGAATTATCCCACTCAAGAAAGAGTTCATTTATATCATGATAAGCATAATTCATTTCAGTTTGGGTTTTCATTTCCATTTCCATTTACTGGTGATGATTATGATGCTACATACCACTCATTGAGGTAGTTGACATAATTCTAGGTAGACTCGGTTTATCTCCCAGCCGCAGACTTACTAGGTCCTCTCCAAATACCTCGACTTGCGAAGGAGGGGTATTGGTTAGGCCTCATCATTAATTGTTGTCCCTTGTTCTCCGAGGCCAAATACCCCAACTTTAGGAGGGGGATTGGTTAGGCCTTGTAATGAAAAAATACGATCCCCTGCATTCCTGTTAGGGACCACCTGGTTAAGGGATTGATTATAATGCCCTGCTAGGAGTAACCTCGATAGAGGATTTGAAATCCAAGCTAATGGATCACCTGGTTAGAGTATTTAGATAGCACTAAGCTTGTTAAAGCTTACCTGGTTAAAGGATTAAATTGTTGTAACTATTAGAGAACAACATGGGTTTACTGATCTGGTAAATAGCACTACTTTGCTTGATCAAATCCTTTTCATGCTCCTATCTGCCTTTACACATACTACAAATACTCCTTTTGGTTCGACAATCAATCACACTGACACTTAACCAAAATTGCCAACACTACTACAAAACAACTCTGCTTGATTGATTTATTAATAGGTTGGTAACACATCACAAACCTAAGATCTCATAGAGATTACATACAAATTAGTTTAAGTATGATCATTAAATTACATAGAAATCATCAACACATTGTTCAAGACAACCTCGATCGCTCCTTGATCACCGCTTATCGATTCCTGTAACTCATCATGCAGTTTCCTCTTCATGCAATGCACTCACTCATTCCCAAGATAAAACCATTATCTCTACACATCAAAAACCACTTGAAACTCATCACATACAACATGCATACATGGAATAATCATTACAAATCACCATTTGATCATAAATCAATACAATTGATTCACCAAGCTCCATTGGTTAGGGTTTGGGATATCAACAGGTAGTGTTACCGGTTGATCTCACTGCTTCTAAAGTAATACCAGTTTCCTTCACTTTCTCAACTACCGGTTGCAAAACAACATCATAACAACATCATTACCAGTTAGAATTGACATCATTATCAACACAATAGTTTATCAATGCAATCTTCAATCAAATGCCAACAATCTCCCCCTTTGGCATTGATGGCAATACAAATATAAATACCCTTGATTGTGATGATTAAGAGTAATGCACATACATAGTTATAGGAATCTTGGTTTACATTTTACCATGTACTCTCCTTCAACTAAGTCACCATGTCTTCAGTTGGTAACTGGCTACAGTTCTCCTCTCTATCAATCATACAATTATTCTCCCCCATAATCATATAATTCTTCTCCCCTTTGACAATAATGCCAAAGTGAAACTAAAACATGCAGTATCAAACTTCATTGTTTTGCAACAACGATCTACAACTTGTTTCTCCCCCTGTGGAGTAGCTCCACTCTACACCAATCCTGCTTCAAGATCTTAAATTTTCTCTGGGAATGATGTCTTCCACATCTGCTCAATTGACCTCATGTAGAGGCACAAACCCTAGCTGAATTATAAGATATTCAAAAGTTGTCTTAGGTAGAGGTTTATTAAAGATATCCACTTGCTTCTCCTTAGTAGATACATGCTCTAGTAACACATCTTTACTCTGCACTTTCTCCCTCAATAAATGATATTTCAGGTCAATATGCTTAGTTCTAGCATGCAACACTGCGTCCTTTGAGATATTTATCGCACTGGTGTTATCACATAAAATCTTTACAGGCTCAATGATCTTCAAATTGAATCCTTCCAGAATGTGTTTCATCCCGATTGCCTAGGTACAATTCATATATGTTGCAACATATTTAGCTTCAACAGTGGACTGTGATATACAGCTCTGCTTCTTGCTGCTCCAAGATAAAAGTCTTCCTCCAAGAAAGAATGCACCACCAGTTGTGCTCTTCTTGTCATCAACATTTCCTGCCCAGTCTTCACCTGTATAAAAATTTAAATCAAAGTTACCTGCATATGGATACCATAATCCATAATCAATAGTACCTTTCAAATATCTGAATATCCTTTTAGTGGCAATCATGTGTGTCTCCTTTTGGTTCTTCTGAAATTTGGTAACTAATCCAACTGCATGAGAAATATCTAGTTTACTGTGAACAACATAATGCACTTTCCCTATCATTGACCTATACTGCTTTTCATCAATAGATGCAACATCATCCTCCTTAGACAATTTACAACCTATAACCATTGGTGTCCCAACTGGTTTATAGTCTCCCATTCCAAATGTCTTCAATACCTCTTTCACATATTTGGACTGTGTGATAAAGATACCACTCTTCATCTGCTAAATTTGCAAACCTATGAAGAATTTTATCTCTCCTACCAGAGACATTTAAAATTCACTTTTTATATCATTTGCAAAGTCATCACTCATGTCATCATTGCCTCCAAAAATGATATCATCCACAAACACTTCACTAACCAGTATCTTATCTCCTTCAGTCTTGAGATATATATTGTTATCTTCACTGGTTCTCTAAAAACCTATCTTCATCAGGTGTGAATGTAGTCTTTCATACCATGCTCTTGGTGCTTGCTTCAAACCATATAGTGTCTTGTGTAGTTTACACACCATATCCTTTGGATTAGTCAAAGAATAACCATCTGGTTGTTCAATGTATACTTCCTCTTCCAGTATTCCATTTAGAAATGCTAACTTCACATCCATTTGATATACTTTGAATCTCCTATATGCTGAAAATTCAAGTAGAGTCCTAACACCTTCCAATCTAGCAACTAGTGTAAATGTCTCACCATAGTCTTCTCCTTCTTCTTGTGCATAAACTTTGCATACCAATCTTGCTTTGTTTTTGACTACTAATCCATCTTCATTCAGTTTATTTCTGAATACCCATTTAGTACCTATCACATTTTTGTTTACCGGTCTGGGTACTAGGGTCCATGTATTATTCTTTTCAATCTGGTCAAGCTCCTCTTCTATAGCCTTGATCCAGTGATCATCTCCAAAGGATTCCTTAGTAGTTCTAGGCTCAATAGTGGAGATCATGCAAGAATTTTCTCTAATTGTTCTTCTAGTTAACATTCTAGCATCTTTATCTCCAGTAATCTGATCAGTATTATGATTGAGTCTTACATACCTTGGAATAAAATGATCATTATCTTCAGGTTCTTCTTCCTCACTATCTTCATCTTTAGTAGATTCTACCTGTTCCGATTGAACTAGTATTACAACATTCACTTCACCAACTTTTGACTTCACCAGTTCTGGTTCCAAAATCAGAATGTAAGGTTCATCTTCCTTCTTCTCCTCACTAGTTTCTCCTAAAACTTCAAAACACTCATCCACTCAGACATCAACACTTTCAATGATTCTCTTTGTCTGGTTGTTGTAACATTTGTAGGCTTTACTCTTGGTGGAGTAACCAAGAAATATGTCTTCATCACTCTTAGCATCAAACTTACCAACATAGTCACCTCTCTTGATAAAACATTTATTTCCAAAATCTTAAAATAACTGACATTAGGTGATCTATGATACCTGTATTCATAAGGATTTTTATCCTTACCTCTCTTTACTAATATCCGGTTCATAGTGTAGATAGTTGTGCTGATAGCTTCTCTCCAAAAAGTTTTCACTACACCTCCTTGTATTATGATTGTTCTAGCAGCTTCAACAACTGACCGGTTCTTCCTCTCTGCAATACCATTTTGTTGTGGTGTCCTAGGTGCAGAAAGTTGCCTCTTAGTTTCATTGTCTTCACAATATCTAGTGAATTCCTTTGAAGTAAATTCACCTCCTTGATCAGTTCTCAGACACTTTATCTTTTTACTACTTTCCTTTTCAGCTAATGCCCTGAATGCCTTAAATTTACTAAAGGCTTTTGTTTTGTCCTTCAAGAATGTGACCCACATCATTCTTGAGCAATCATCAGTTTAGATCATAAAATATCTATCAACTTGAATACTTTTAGTCCTTATTGGTCCACAGAGGTCTGTATGAACCAAATCTACTAAATGTTCTGTTGCAAAATATTTTCTCTTAAAAGTTGAGTATGTCATCTTGCCTAGCTGACATTCCTTACACAAAGCATTCACTGGTTTGTCCAACTGAGGCAAACCTCTTACTGACTTGGACTTACTGACTTTTACAATGTTATCAAAATTTATATGAAAAAATATCTGATGCCAAATCTAACTATCATCTACTTTAGCAATTAAATAGTTGTTGACTTTAGGATTTAGGTGAAACAAGTTACCTTTTGTCTGCTTTCTAGTTGCAATCAGTTCACCTTTTCTCCCATAGATTTTGCACATTCCATTTTTGAATTCCAATGGATAACCTCTGTCATTGAGTTGAGCTACACTCAATAGATTGTGCTTTAATCCTTCAACCTAGTAGACATCATCCACACTGCTCTTTCCATTAAGAGAAATGGTTCCCTTTCCTTTTACCATGCAGGGTGAATCATTTCCAAATCTCACAAATTCTCCATCAAATTCCTTCAAAGTATGAAATTTACTCCGGTCACCGGTCATGTGGTGTGAACAACCACTATCTATGATCCAATCATCAAAACTATCCATGAAAGAAACTAATGCCTTCTGATCAGATGTCTCCTCTTTAATGGAAACAAAGACAATGTCTTCATTTGCATCTCCCTCAGATTCCTCATCAGTGATTCCACCATCAACTGTAATGAGGCAATCTCTTTTGCCTTTGCCTTTGTACTTCTTATACTTCTCAAGCTTATGCTCATTGTCACCATCAGGAAAGTTAGCAGAAATATGTCCAATCCTGTTACATGCAAAACACTTCAAAGGCAATTTACCTCTGTACTTACCGATACCTTTTGGTAACTGCTTGGCCAACAATGCTTCAAGCTCGATCAGACTGTCTTCATCATCAACTTCTCTGCTGGATCTAGACTCATAATTATGACTGGCTTCTCTACTTTTCCTCACAGGTGGGTTAGAAGCTGAAGCTCTAAATGCAAATTTAGATTTCTGAGCACTACCATCATATCCATTTAACTCAAATGCAGTAAGTTTACCAATGATGGAGTCAAGAGTTACCTTTATTTTATATATAGACTTTAGCTCCTGAATGGCTACAACTTGGATAGCATAGACCAGTAGAGGGGTTCTCAACACCTTATGTCATGCCTGTGAAGTGTGATACCTACAACTACACACAAACACTCAATAGATCATTACAAGTATTGTTCGCAAATTAAAAGGAAATGAAAGATAAACCATGATAAAGTGACCTATCACCTCCTAAGAGATGCGAGTGTGGATTTTCTCTCAGATTTGTATAAGCAATCCTGGTGACTTGACTACACCTAGACGAAGGATTTAAAATGATAATGATATGTAAACTAGATGAGATTGATTGTGCTAGATTGATCTAAGATTCTAATTAAGCTAATGATATACATGATTAAGCTATGATGATGATGATGTAATTAAACTAGAAAAGAGATTGATTAAGCTACACGATTCAACAATTATGCTAGAAAATTATCAAATTAAGCTAAATCTAAGATGCAATTGTCTATAATAACAATGCTCAAATGATATGCTAGAATGGATATGCCTGAATTGATAATGAGATGGGATCCGTTGTGCTCCAAAATGGGGTATATTTATAGGATTTCCAAGGCCAGGGGTGAGGTGGCAGGAATCAACGGTCAAGATTGAGTATGAAGATATCAAGGGTGAAATTGGAGGAGGTTGGAGAAGAGGTTGGAGGAAGAGATACTTGTCATCTTTGTGGTGACAAGTGTCAAGGAGCCTTGCTCATAAGAGGGCAAGTGTCCAAGAGAGGAGACATGTGGCCAAAGTGCCATGTGTCTCAAGGGGAGAATATCCACACCATAGAAGGTTAGGATAAGGAGGTTAGGATGTGCAAGATACGATAGGGTTAGTTAAACCAAAGGTTAGGTGGAATGAATTAGGTTAGGAGGATGGTTAGGTTAGGATACATGTGGGTAATTTTAATTTGAAAATTCAAATAATAGGAAAAGACTAGTTAGTTTTCAACAACTCATAAATTGATTTGTTTTAATTAATTAGGGGATTAAAAGAATTGATTGAATAGGGGGAGGATTAATTAATTTGAATTAATTAATCAAAGGGGACTATTGAAATGGACCTATTAAATAAATCCTTAGATGTATTAATAAGTAGATGAAAGGGAGAGTCTAATCAAATTGCTAATGAATTCAATTAAATTAGGAAGGAGAATTAATTAAATAATTGCTTATTTAATTAATTATCTTCAGACCATTTTTAGGTGTATACATTTTTCCCCTCTTTGAAGCAAGGTGTGATGACGTGCTGATTCAAAGAATAATCTCATTTTGATGATGATATTGGTTCGATAGGATGCCCCCTCGAGAGATCAATTGAGATAATTGACCTTTGGAGTGTGTGGAGTGTTACGAAATTGATGTCCCGATTAGAAATAATTCAATTTTTGTAACCGTGGTTGATGAAAGTGTGAGTTCTATGATCATGGTGATGTGATTCTTGATGATTATAGAGCTTGATTGATTAGATTGATAAGATCGAGATTAAGTCTAGTTTCAGGAATGACACCTCCTGTATAAGACAAAGATGAACAAAGAGTCTGGTTTCAGGAACAATATATCTTGTATAAGACTTGATCACAACGTCTGGTTCGAGGAAAGATACACCCTGCATAAGACATGATATAATAGATTTAGATGTGATCGATTGATAGAATTGATAAGGCTGATTGGATAAAGAACTGATAGTTTGTTGATATCAGGTTGCAAGAATATTCGGATATGCTTATGTTGGTTCTATTGAGGAGGTAACATAAAATTTGCGTTGGGTCAACAATATTTGGATAGAGATGAGTCATTAGTCTGATTGTGTATACACTTATGATGATACCTTAATGATTCCTATGATAGATTTAACCTTGAATAAAATGAGCGTGTGGGAACCCATGCAAGAATGAAATGCAAGCTAAATGCAAATGCCGATGTAAATGAAATGTAAAGCTATGACCGGACCAATCACTGTGTTATTGTGTTTTGTCATCATTGAACTTTTTCTTTTAAAATGTGGGAAGTGAGTGCAAACATTGATGGTATAATTAAATCATGATGAATTGAGCACTACTTTCCCGGATTTTTATATTGCAAGTTACCACAAGCATCGAGGTATAATTGAACCAAGATGACCTGAGTGTTGCTTGTGTAAAACATGTAGTATTAAAAATTTCTATATGCAAGTCCGAAATGTCTTCTATGATACTTTGATGATCATGTCCTGAGACAAATTTGCACATATTAATGATTAATTTACAGACAACAGACAAGAAAAATATCATGTTCCTTCTTTGTTCCTCTAGTTATAGACATCATGGAGTCACTTAGAAATCATGATAGAGAAAATCAAGATAGAAAAGTTGAACAATCATGTTAAAATCATTATCCAAAAGATATCATCCATTGAAAAGTGTGTGATGTGCTTAGATTGACATGTGATTGTTTGATGGTTGACAATTTGATCTTGTGTTCAACATTGGATGTGTCTCAGTTTTTGCTTGATAAGAGTTGCCTGACTATTGTTCTTCCTGTTTGATTAAGCTCCAAACTATCAAAAGTTTTGCCCCCAACTAGGTTAAGGATTCTGCCCCCAGCCTAAAAACAAAGTCATTATGATATACCCAATGATCCAAACCATGGTGAGAAGTCACTTGCGATGCCTGCGTATGTACAAAGGCTTATTGTGGATATGAAAAACACTGACAAAAAATGAATGCAAGCGGAAGGATGCATGAACTAATAGATGGAAGAGCTAGTAGAAAGATAGTGCTTGTTTGCCAGGTTCTCACCATCTATTTTTATTGCACTTTTTCTCATTTTTGATTTTTTTTTTTCTGTTTTTGGATTTTTATTCTTTTTCCGATATAAAACTTCTTCAGATGCATGCTATTTATGGGTTCCTCGAGCTGATCCCCATCCTGTGTTGATAGCTATTATGCTCCTGACCCAAATATTGCTGTGACAACAAACGGACCTAACTAGTTTGGTTCAAACTTTCCTTTCTTTTCTCGATCTGTCTGGTTGCATGGATTTTCTTTTAGTACTAGTTCTCCAACTTGAAATGCTTGGTTTGACCTTGTGATTATAAATGCGACACATTATTTGTTGATATACCTTTAAATGATCAAAGACATGTTGTCTTCGTTCATGAATTAATTCTAACTCTTGCAACCTAGATACTCATTGTTCTTCATCTGGGATAAGGCCTTTAAATGATACTTGTAGAGAAGGTATCTCCACTTCTATTGGAAATATTTCTTTTGATCCATAGACAAGAGAGAAAGGTGTGGCACCTGTTGGTGTGCAGATACTGGTATAGTAGGCCCATAGAGAAGGGTTCAATTGAATATGCCATTCTCTTCCAGCATCATTCACGATCTTTTTGAGGATTTTTAGAATGGTTTTGTTTGATGCCTTTGCTTGCCCATTCCCTTGTGGATAGTAAGGTGTTGAAAATCTGTGTTGGATCTTGAATTTGTGACATAGCTCTTGGACATCCCGATTCTTGAACAGTCACCCGTTATTAGTGATAATGGTCATGGGTATTCCATAGTGACAAATGATGTAGTTCGAGATAAATGTAGCAATTTTTTTTCCTATGATGTTGATGAGAGGTACTGCCTCAATCCATTTTATGAAATATTTTTAGCTACAAGGATGAATTTGTGACCATTGGATGAAGAAGGATTTATCTTTCCTACTAGATCAAGACCCCATTGACAGAAAGGTCGAGATGATGCCAAAGCATGAAGTTCTTGTATTGGTGCATGAATCAAATTTCCATGGATTTGACATTGTTTGCATGTTTTAGCTATCTGAAAAGAATCTCATTCCATAGTTGGTCAATAATAGCCCAAGCGTATGAGTTTTTTTGAAAGGGTAAGACCACTTGAATGAGTTCCACAAATACCATTATGGAATACATTTAAAGCCTTCTCAGATTCTTCTTGTTCGAGACATCTTACAAGAGTACCATCTAGACCTCATTTAAAAAGGGTATCCGCGACAAGAGTATAATGGCAAGATTGGGGAAAAAAGTTTCTCTTTTTGGATTTTTGATAAGTCAGGAGGGAGGATATTATCTTTCAGGTATGTGTAAATTTGGCCATAACGGGAGGAATTATGCCCAATAAGGTGACAAATAGTTTGGGAATCTAGACAATTATGTGCAAGGTAAAACAACTCTTCTACCAGGAATTCGTAACACTCTTGATTTTCTTGTGTCTGAAGTAGAGAAGCAAGTGTTGCCATGACATCTGCTACTTTGTTGTCATTCCTTGGAATCTATTGAAAAGTTATTTCTACAAAGTATTTCTTGATATCATCAACCATCTTCTTATAAGGCATTAACTTTTCATCTTTTGTTTGATAATCGTCATTGATTTGATTGATGACAAGATGAGAGTCTCCAAAGACTTGAAGTTGTGTAATGTTCCATTCTATAGCCATTTTGATACCTGTAATCAAAGCTTAATATTTTGCTGTATTGTTGGTGCATGGAAAGCTTAATTTGTATGATTTCGTAATTGTATGACCTTGTGGTGTGATGAATAAAATTCCTGGTCTAGATCCATGCTGTGTATATGAACCATCAAAGTATAATTGCCATGTTTTTGTGGTGACTATTAGGATATCAGCATCGGGAAACTCAATGTGTAAAGGACGATCATCTTGAAGTGGTGCCTTTGCTAGTTGGTCTCCTATGACTTGCCCCTTGATAGATTTTCTATCAACATACTCAATATCAAACTCACTTAGAATCATGATCCATTTTTCTAGTCGTCCTATTAATATTGCCTTGCTGAGCAAATACTTCAATGGATCGATTTTAGCAATCAACTTGATGGAATGAGATAGTAGAAACTATCTTAATTTTTGAGAAGGAAAAACTACTGCCAAGCATGCCTTTTTTGTTGGTGAATAGTTGATCTCATATCCTACTAATGTTCTGCTGATGTAGTAGATGGATCATTCTTTTCCTTCATTATCCTGTTGTGCAAGAAAAACTCCTAATGACACTTCGATGGTTGATACATAGAGTAACAATGGATTTCCTAGAATTGGTGACATTAGGATGGGTGGTTGTATGAGATAGGCCTTGCTCTTATTGAATGTGTCCTCACATTGATGGTCCCACCTAAAAGTAACATTTTTATGCAATAGATGAGTAAATGGTTGGAATTTATCGGCTAGTTGAGCAACAAATCTTCAGATTGACTATAGTCTTCCTTGAAGTGATTTTAGTTGATTGATATTCTGGGGAGATGCCATTTCCATGATTGCTTTGACCTTAGTTGGATCTACTTTGATACCTCTAGGTGAAAAAATGTATCCCAATAGCTTTCTAGAAGTGACACCAAAGGCACATTTCTTGGGACTGAGCCATAGCTTATACTGTTCTGACCCATCAAAGATCTTTTCTAGTATTCCTATATGGTCTTCTCTACTTTATTATTTGGCCAATATGTCATACACATAATATTCCATGAATGTGTGCATCATGTCATGGAATATTGTTGTCATAGCTCTCTTATATGTAGCACCTGCATTCTTTAGTCCAAAAGGCATGACGTTCCAATAGAAAGTACCCCATAGACATGTGAAAGCTATCTTTTCTTGATCTTTAGGTGCTATTTTAATATGATTATATCCAGAGAAACCATCCATTAGAGAAAAAATGGAGTGTCCAGCAGTTAAGTCTACAATGATGTCAATGTTAGGTAAAGGAAATTCGTCCTTTGGACATGCATTATTAAGATCTCTGAACTCTGTGCATATTTTGATACTTTTATCTGGTTTGGAAATATGAATGATGTTGGATACCCATTGAGGATAAACCTGATGAATCCAATGTCTAGTAATTTCTTTAGTTTTGCTTTGACTAGAAGAGCAATATGGGTATGCATCTTCCTTAATTTCTGTTTAACTAGTTTGGCTCTTGTAATGACATTTAAGTGATGCATAATAAGCTCTAGATCCAATCCTGGCATGTCTGCATATGACCAGGCAAAATTGATTTGCCATCATTTGAATAATTCCATATATTGTTGCATTTCT
Organism: Cryptomeria japonica; assembly: GCF_030272615.1. NCBI lineage: Eukaryota > Viridiplantae > Streptophyta > Pinopsida > Cupressales > Cupressaceae > Cryptomeria > Cryptomeria japonica. Next base: position 289,866,453 of record NC_081407.1, read on the forward strand.
TGCTCTGACAGAGAAGTTGCTGAATGTAGGATCTTTGCTTGCTTTGTTGTCCCAATGTTAACTGCCTTTGTTGGTTCGATCAAAATGGATGACTTTTCTTGATAGTGCGCAGGTAAAGTGTCAAATTTCCCATCTTCTGGTGCCTCGAGGAGGTTTTCACCATTAGATGCGTCCTTTATTTTTACTTTTTCCTGATCTAATGTTGCCAAGAAATGGTTTTCAGCATTAGACTTGAATTGTCTTTTGTATTTTCACTTTTGTGACTAGGAGGTTTGGCACCCACTTGACTAGAAGATGCATTGTTGAAATTCCCGGTGAAAGTTATTGCGGGTTAGATTGCATTAAGATATACAGATATGACATGGTCATTAGGAAAGGTATCAATGATAGTATGTCTTTTATTTTCCCAATCAATAAGTTCAGGGTGGATTAGAGGTAGGGGGTCATTAGGTTGAGATGTTTCGAGGGTATCAAGGGTCATGATAGATATGTCAAAGTTTTTGATTTGTATGTCAATGTCTAGAATGGTACTCTCATCAAAATGACCTCGCACAAGGAGCTCTAGATCGTCCTTAATTAAGTCAAAGTCAGCCGAATGTGATTCTAATTCAAGTGGGTCAGTTCCTAACATTTTCCCTACATAGGTGTGAACTACATCGACTCCTACATCTTCTTTAAATCAATTTTCTTTAGAGTGATAGGAATCCCATTCCCATTCATTAGAATCTATCTCACTTGCAGCTTGCAATCTACAAATTTGTTCATATAGTGTTCGATTTATTTCTTCTGCTTTTCTTGCTATATCTTTTCTTCTTTCATATTCAACCTCTTCTGGACTGAGATTAAGTTCTATCAACCTTGCTATGAGTTCTCCTTGAGGAGTACTAGGTTTGTGCTTGTTTTGATTGAGAGTTAGTGCTGCTTGGGAGGTACCATTAGTTTGTTTTTCCTATTGATTTGAAGCTTGCTTCTTTTTCCATTTCATGTTTTCTTGTGCTTGTTGTTGGCATTTGGCATTATAACAGACAATAAGAGATTGTTGGCATTGAGAAGGTTGTTGATGATTATGGATATAACTGATCAAGGATGTTTACTGTCTTAATATTATTATTTTGTCATTGATATCAAGAAATTGATTTTCTAATTTAGTATGATGTTGCCATATCTTAAGAAGTATGATTTGATGAGTATAAAGATGTCGGTAAAAGACACAAAAAGAATATGATGAATAAGGGGAGAAATAAGTTATTCAATGGGAAACTATTACTGAGTTAGACAATGATGAGATCCTGATGTTTAGATTGTTTTGATATCCTACATATGTTGTTGATTGTAAGGTTAATACTATACTATGTTACTGAGCAAAGAACATAGTCGGTAAACCCTAAGGAACCTAGTCGGTAAACCCTAAGGTTATCGCTATCGGTTAATGAAGGTAGAATGTCTACCGAGTGAAGTTTAGTATTTACCGAGTTGTCACCGAGCTGTAACAAAATGCATTAAATGATTGCAAGCATTATTTAATGAAGGAAGCTGATGAGTTGGCTATGATTAAATGATTGGTATGTCATGAATGAAGTTTGTTAAGGAATCTATGGCAAAGGAAAATCGGCAGGAAGATCTATAGCTTTGATTGAACCACAATACCCTAGCACAAGTTCCAAGAAATGTATGCAAGTTCCAAGGTGGGGTAAAACATTTTCAAATCGAAGGATACATTGAACCTGGTCTAAGTTTGAAGATCTGATGGCTATGATTGATCATGGGAAATATGATCAAGGAGATTAAGCGATTGGCGAATTGTTTATAAATAGGGAACTATTGATAAACAATGTATGCGGGCAAGTGTATGCACATGGATGCTACATAGTGATTACCAAGCACAAAAGCTTGAAGACCTGTTTTGAATAAAAAAGTATAGAGCCCAACAGATGGACAAGATTAGTTCTATTTCTATATTGTATTGAGCAAATAAGAATCTACTTTAGCTTTTTAGATGTGAAGCTGTAGATAGATTTTTATTATTGTTATTTTGTGAAGTGACAGAAAATCTCTTAATCGAGTGGACTTAACAGTCTTATTTGTAAAACCCTCTAGCAAGGTGACATTCTGATTGAGTGTTTGAAATCTTTTAACAAGGTCACTTGTAACAAGGTCAAGATCCTATCAGATCTGAGGGAAATCCCTCAACCAGGTCACATCTAGCAATGTGTTTGTAATCTTTAATAAGATTTGCTTTTAACCGAGCATACTCTAGAAGAGTATATTTCTTAGTGGGTTTGAAATCCCATAGTGGTTTTTCGCTATTTGGGTTTCCACGTTAAATCTGGTGTTATGAGTGTTATGATGTTTATATGCTTTTAAGTTTGCATGTTTAGTAGTTTTGGTTATATTACTAAAGTATATGTTATCGAGGTTGAATTTGATGTTTTTATGGAAGATTAAGTTTGTATGATTCACTCCCCCCCTCTCATCTTATTAGCTTGGAATCTGTACTTATCTTTAAGTATCAAAACTATCAATTGGTATCAGAGCTTTAGACTCCAGAAGAAAAGTTTAAAGGTACTTGAGGCAAAGATCCAAAGATGTATAAGAGGGATGCACTGAAGCTAAACAAGTCAAGTTTCTCTACATGGTAGAAAGGGATGAAGCTGCACCTATCAAGAGTTGGAGAATATGTTGTATATTATCTAGAGAATGATTTCATCATACCGAGCACCTATCCATTGACAATGGAAGAAATAAAGGCAAAGCAAGAACATATCCAAGAAATGATTGAAATAACATCTGCATTGACTGATTCAGAGTTTAATGATCTAGAAGGCTGCAATGATGCAAAGGCAATGTGGGACAAGCTTATATCTATGTATGGAGGAGATGAACATGTTCAAAGAGAAAAAGTGGATAGTCTAAGAGGAAAACTTGAATCTATGAGGATGAATGAAGGTGAGAACATAACCCATTACAGTACAAGACTAAAGGAGATTGTCAATCAAATCAAAGGAGCAAGTGAAACTATTGAAGAAAAGGATATAACAAGTAAGTTGTTAAGAGCCCTTCTACCGACTTATGCAATCCGAGTCTCTACAATCAATGAATTGAGGTCTATACCTAATATGCCAGTTTCTTTAGATGCTACTATTGGTAAGCTACATGCATTTGAGTTAAGTAACTTTGATAACAGTGGGTCATCGGTAAATAAAGTTGAATCTGCATTTAGTTCCTTTCATCTTGATGAATCTAATGAATACAATAAAAGAAAATATAAGTACTCTGAAGGAGATCATAGTGGAGCAAGTGAAAGATTTCACAAGAACATGGAGGAAGTACACAAACTGTATGAAGAAATCAGAAAGAAAGAAGAATTTGAAGCACTATTAGCCAGAAGGTTACCGAGAGGCAAAGGTAAGTATAAAGGAAAACTACCTTTGAGATGTTTCAATTGTGATAAGATAGGACATATGGCTTCTAACTGTCCTGACAAAGATTCTACTGAAAAGAGAGAGAACCGAGATGATAGACAGAAAGATAATCATTACAGAGGACACCGATACTTCAGAAGAAAAGATAGAAAGACATGCTTAATAGCCAATGAGAAATCCAATGATGATAAATCAGATGAAACTGATACAGAGGAAGTAGTTTATGTGGCTATCAAAGATGGATTAGATGAAGAAAGGTATGAAGAAAAAACCCTAATATCTCACATAAATACTAATGATTCTTGGATCATAGATAGTGGATGCTCACATCACATGATAGGTGATAAACACAAGTTTGTTATGTTAGAAGACTATGATGGAGGCTATGTAAGATTTGGTAATGATGCACCATGTCCAGTAAGAGGTAAAGGATCCATAACACTTCTTGATAATGCAAGATGCAATGATATTTATTGGGTTGAAGGTTTGAAATACAATTTGCTGAGTGTAGCATAGCTAAATAATACAGGATACCGAATAGAATTTCAGAAAGGAATTGTCAAAGTTCATGGCAAGCATGGAAATTTAGCTGCTACCGGGACACAAACAAAAGGTAACACATTTCACCTTGACTCAACTCGGAATAAGTGTTTGTATGCAAAGATAGATGATACTTGGTTATGGCATAAAAGGTTTTGTCATGTAAATTTTGATAATTTGATCAAAATAAGCAAGAAGCACTGAGTAAGAGGTCTACCGAGTCTTGAAAAACCTGAGAATGCTATGTGCCGAGGATGCCAGATGGGTAAAATGACAAGATGAAGCTTTACAAGTAAGTCTTACACTTCTAAGGGAATTTTAGATCTTGTGCACACTGATCTTTGTGGTCCTATGAAAGTTCAAAGTTATTATGGTGATTAATATTTCATATTATTTGTGGATGATTACTCAAGGATGATGTTAGTAATGTTTTTAAAAGAAAAATCAGAAGCTTTTCAAATGATTAAATGGTACAAGGCAAGAGTTGAAAATGAAATAGGAAGACAACTAAAATGTCTTAGATCAGATAGAGGAGGAGAGTTCACATCTGATGAGTTCAACTTATTCTACAATGATCATGGTATAAAAAGACAAGTCTCTGCACCGAGAACTCCACAACAAAATGGAATTGCTGAGAGAAGAAATAGATCTATTGTGGATTTTTCCAGAACCCTGATGATTGAAAAGAAAGTGCCACAAACATTTTGGAGAGAAGCAATAAGCACAATAGTTTACACCCTAAACTGAGTACAACTGAAGAAAGGTACTTTGAAGACACCATATGAAATCTGGTATGACAAGAAACCTAATGTAAGTTATTTTAAAATCTTTGGAAGTAAATGCTATGTACATAAGGATGATAGAAATGGCAAGTTTGATTAGAAAAGTGAAGAAGGAACATTTCTTGGTTATTCTTCTAGAAGTAAAGAATTTAAATGTTTGATCAAATCATCTAACAAAATAGTAGAAAGTGCAAATGTGAAAATTGATGAATTTGCAGAAAGAAATGATGAAGGAAATTCCAAGGAACCAGAAGACTATGATGAATTTGTTTATGTTCAACCGATAAGTCTTACCGAGAGAACTGTTGAAGGAAATGAAGAGAATATCTAGTTACCGAGTGATGAAGAAGATCATACAGAACCTACCGAGCCTATATTAGCCAAGTATGTCAGAAGACATCATGCACCAAGTCAAATTATAGGAGATAAGGATGATCCAGTGATGACAAGGAACAAACTGAGACAGAACAGATGTCTAATATCTGAATTTGAACCAAGAATAGTGAAAGAGGCATTTAACAGTGAAGATTGGATAAATACTATGACAGAAGAGATTGATCAAATCAAGAAAAATGACACATGGACACTGGTCCCAAGACTGAAGGACAAAAATGTAATCGGTACAAAGTGGATTTTCAAAAACAAGCTGAATGAAAAAGGAGAGGTCATTCGAAATAAAGCAAGACTAGTTTTCCAAGGTTATGCCCAAGAAGAAGGAATTGATTATGGTGAGACTTTTGCACCTGTGGCTAGACTTGAAGGAGTAAGAACATTGTTGGCATATGCTGCTTACAAGAATTTCAAGGTATATCAAATGGATGTCAAATCTACATTTCTGAATGGAGTATTAGAAGAAGAGTTTTTATTGAACAACCTAGGATTTGTTGAAGACGAGAATAAAGATCAGGTATGTAAATTGAACAAAGCTTTATATGGTCTGAAACAAACACCTAGAGCATGGTATGAAAGATTGCACTCTTATTTTATCAAGATTGGTTTTATAAGAACAAGTGAAAACAACAATATTTACATGAAGAATGATGAAAATGGAATACTGATCTCAGCCATATTTGTTGATGATATTATATTTTGTGGAAATGACTCTCTATGTAAGAACTTTGGAAATGAAATGAGCAAAGAATTTGAGATGTCATTAATCGGTGAGATAAAGTATTTTATAGGTTTATAGATAGTGTAAATAAAAAATGAGATTTTCATTACTCAATCCAAGTACATAAAGGAAATCTTGAAGAAATTTGGAATGGAGGATTCAAAACCAGTAAGTACTCCTATGATTACCAACTGTAAATTATCAAAGAATGATGAATCTACATCTATTAATGAGACACTTTACCGATCCATGATTGGAAAGCTACAATATGTTGTTCATAGCAGGCCAGACATAGCACATGCAGTAGGTATAGTTCAAAGATTCTTTGCAAATCCTAAAGAAACACACATGACAACAATCAAGAGAATTTTTAGATACTTGAAAGGCACTGAGGATTATGGCTTAGTATATCAGAAAAGAAATGATTTTGATTTAAAAGTTTATACTAATGCTGATTGGGCAGGCAACATTGATGACAGGAAAAGCACAAGTGGAGGAGCTTTCTTTTTAGGAGAAAGACTAGTGAGTTGGCTTAGCAAGAAACAGGGATGTGTTTCACAGTCAACAATAGAAGCTGAATATGTTGCTGCAGCACTGAATTGTACCAACATAGCATGGATCAAACAACTATTAGAAGGTATAAATGAGAAACTTATCGAGCCAATAACTATATTCTATGACAATACTAGTGCCATTAACATTTCAAAGAATCCTGTTATGCACTCTAAGACAAAGCACATCTCTATCAAATATCATTATCTTAGAGAAGAAGCTCAAGAGAAGAAAGTGGTGTTGGAGTATGTTAGCACAAAGGAACAAATAGTAGATATCTTCACCAAGCCACTGCCAAGGGACATTTTTGAGTATCTCAGAAGCAAGTTAGGGGTCCTACCCCTATCTTCTACTCACTGACCGAGTTCGATGAAAGCATCAATTCGATGACTCTACAGAATATCTTTTAGGAGTTGATGTTGATTTACACACTTTAGGATGTTTTCTAAAGGTGTGCAGGAAACTGTGTAGGAAACTATGTAGTAAACAATACATAGAACAGGAATTGAAGACATAAATGCTCTGACCGAGACTAAGTTGACACATAACAGCAGGAAATCACTTAATACAGGAAGAAATTATGTTTTAGTTATTTACTTTTTGACATTGTTGTCAAAGGGGGAGAAGACTGTAGAAAAGAAAGACTGAGGAAAAGAGGAGAAGACTAATGTATGGGGGAGAATTTTGATGACGGGGAGAGCATTTTAGCATTTTAGAATCTCACAGTTTTCCAAATCAATTAGGTCAAATCAATTGGTTTTGCCATCAATGCCAAAGGGGGATATTGTTGGCATTTGGCATTATAACAGACAATAAGAGATTGTTGGCATTGAGAAGGTTGTTGATGATTATGGATATAACTGATCAAGGGTGTTTACTGTCTTAATATTATTATTTTGTCATTGATGTCAAGAAATTGATTTTCTAATTCAGTATGATGTTGCCATATCTTAAGAAGTATGATTTGATGAGTATAAAGATGTCAATAAAAGACACAGAAAGAATATGATGAATAAGGGGAGAAATAAGTTATTCAATGGGCAACTATTACCGAGTTAGACAATGATGAGATCATGATGTTTAGATTGTTTTGATATCCTACACATGTTGTTGATTGTAAGGTTGATACTATACTATGTTACCGAGCAAAGAACCTAGTCGGTAAACCCTAAGGAACCTAGTCGGTAAACCCTAAGGTTATCGCTATCAGTTAATGAAGGCAGAATGTCTACCGAGTGAAGTTTAGTATTTACCGAGTTGTAACCGAGTTGTAACCGAGCTGTAACAGAATGCATTAAATGATTACAAGCATTATTTAATGAAGGAAGCTGATGAGCTGGCTATGATTAAATGATTGGTATGCCACGAATGAAGTTTGTTAAAGAATCTATGGCAAAGGAAAATCGGCAGGAAGATCTACAACTTTGATTGAACCGCAATACCCTAGCATAAGTTCCAAGAAATGTATACAAGTTCCAAGGTGGGGTAAAACATTTTCAGATCGAAGGATACATTGAACCTGGTCTAAGTTTGAAGATCTGATGGCTATGATTGATCATGGGAAATGTGATCAAGGAGATTAAGCGGTTGGCAAATTGTTTATAAATAGGGAACTGTTGATAAACAATGTATGCAGGCAAGCGTATGCACAGGGATGCTACATAGTGATTACCGAGCACAGAAGCTTGAAGACCTATTTTGAATAACAGAGTATAGAGCCCAACAGATGGACAAGATTAGTTCTATGTCTATATTGTATTGAGCAAATAAGAATTTGCTTTAGCATTTTAGATGTGAAGCTGCAGATAGATTTTTATTACTGTTATTTTGTGAAGTGACAGAAAATGTCTTAACCGAGTGGACTTAACAGTCTTATTTGTAAAACCCTCTAGCAAGGTGACATTCTGATTGAGTGTTTGAAATCCTTTAATAGGGTCACTTCTAACAAGGTCAAGATCCTAACAGATCTAAGGGAAATCCCTTAACCAGGTCACATCTAGCAATGTGTTTGTAATCTTTAACAGGATTTGCTTTTAACCAAGCATACTCTAGAAGAGTATATTTCTTAGTGGGTTCAAAATCCCACAGTGGTTTTTCCCTATTTGGGTTTCCATGTTAAATCCGGTGTTATGAGTGTTATGATGTTTATATGCTTTTAAGTTTGCATGTTTAGCAGTTTTGGTTATATTACTGAAGTATATGTTACCGAGGTTGAATCTAATGTTTTTATGGAAGATTAAGTTTGTATGATTCACACTCCCCCTCTCATCTTATTATCTTGGCATCTGTACTTATCTTTAAGTATCAGAACTATCACTTGTTTCTTGGCAGATGCTTCTTCCCTTTCAATTGCAATTTTTTCTTGTATGTTTTCATATTCCTCTTGTTGTTGGATAGAAGATGTGTCTTCTGGTAGAGTAACTTGACCATACCCTAAGGTTGCTTTGTTTGTAGCCTACTGAGTGCAAGGTTGGATAGGTTCTGAGATACCTTCTTTTATTTTTCCTATAGGACCTGTTCCAGTGTATCCCATTTTTTGAATAATGTTAAATCCTTTTCCATACTTTTCAGTGGGTATGCGGACATTGTTGATCTTTTGTTGGACTTCTTCATCTTTGTATAGCCACTGTAGTACATCTTTGTCTTATGTTTCCTCTGATAAGGTACTAGCACTAACAAATGCTCCATCAAATATTGGAATATGTTTCACAATTGGTTGTTGTTTAGAGTTTGATGGTTTTCCATAAGACTTAGGAGAGAGTGGTAATTGTGATATTGAATATTCTCCATTTCCTCGATCTCTTAGCTGCATTTGTTTTTCCATACTTGACAAATTTTAGGCAAATGATTTTTCTTTGGATTGTGTGTTCGAAGACGATGCCTCCCTATTATGAGGAACAATGACCTCTTGAACTGGTTTGAGATTACTACAGTACCGAAGTGGATTTGAATTTGCTGAGATCATGATTTCCTGCCCATTGTAGGGAAATTTTAGGCACTGATTATATGTTGATGGAACAACTTGTATGTCATGTATCCAGGGTCTTCCCAAGAGTATGTTGTATGATAGGTCCAAGTATAGAACTTGGCATGTTGTGTCTTTCTGTAAAGGTCCCACTCTGATAGGTAACATCACAATTCCTTTAGAGGAACACTCTTCTTCATCATATGCTTTGATGGTGATCTTTTTGTGGGGATCAACTACATCTTCTAAATAACCTAGAGCACAGACAAGACTCAAAGAGCAAATATTTAACCTAGCTCCTCCATCTATTAGGACATGTTTAACTCGTGTCTTATGAATGATGACTTCAATATGCAAGGGAGAATTATGGGATGTTGCAAGGACATGTCGTCTTCTTTGGTGAATGATAAGCAGTGAGGGTTTGTGAGGTATCCCACCATGGTTTGGAATTGATCTATATCAAGATCTTTAGACACTGTTGTATCTACTAATGTTTGTTCAAGAATTTCTGTGTGTGTAGGTGAAAGCTTTAAAATTTCATGGATATTTGCGTGGGCATTTTCTGTTATTGCTCCACTAGATTATATTGTTTCACAGTGGATGACATGTTAGTGGTAGGACCTAGAAAAATAACTTTAGCTTTTCTTCTTGTGATAGCATGAGCAGGTTCTTGATGTTGCATTTCTTTAACTACAATCACATTTACCACATTATCATAGGTATGAGCCTAGTTTACCTTTGCTTTACCATTACCATTATGTGTCGTTGATGATTCACCCTTCTCATAGTTTGGAAGTGGAGTTTTAAAAGATGTATGAGATTTGTTTGTTGTATGTCCATCCATAATTATTACTCCATTATCAATCAAATCTTGGATGACATGTTTCAACCACTAACAATTATCTGTGTGATGCCCCTTGTTTCAATGGAAATCGCAATAATGGTTATCATTCCACCAAGAGGGTTTTACTTGAAGTTCATAGTTCCTTCCTTCTCACAAAGTAATCGATTTGTTTGCGAGAAGTGTCTTCAGTGCTGACCCAAGTGGCTCACCAATGTTTGTAAATTTCCTTCGAAAGAAATTGTTGAAAGTTAATTTTTGGTGATTGTTGTTTTGTTGAGCTGTTGCTGAGTGAGTGGATAAATTGAAAACTGGTTGTTTTGGTTTTACATTGCTGTTATCCACTATTCCATCATTGACAACATTTCGATTTCTATTCAAAAATTTAGGCTTATCATTGTTATTGTTGCTAACATTGTTGTTAGGAGGATTAACGCTTTCTTTGTATAGCTTCAGCTCACCCTTCTTTACCATAGCTTCTTCCATTCTAATACCATTATCAATCATCTTTTCAAAATTTTGATGGAATTACATTTTTAGATGATAACTCATTTGTCGATTTAGGTTGTCAATGAATATGTCTATTTTCTCAAATTCCGGAACTGTTCGAGGATATTGTAAAACTAATCGTCTCCATCTCTGTAGAAAAGTCATGAAAGGTTCTCCACTCTTTTGTTTAATATTACATAAATCAAGAATTGTTACCTCATGTTGAATGTTATAAGAGTATTGTAAAACAAACTTATCCACCAATTCTATGAATGATCTAATTCCAGGTGGAAGTTTGGAGAACCATTCCATGGCTAGTCCACTTAAGCTTTTTGGAAATAATCTCATCAGATAGGTATCCTCATGTGCAAATTCCATACTTAGCATGCAAAATTATCGTATATGATCCTGGGGATCAGTGCTTCCATTATATTTATTGTATCGAGGAGTTTCACAACCTGTAGGAAATGGTATCATATTTGGATTTCTATCGAAGGAGCAAGGACATATTTCTTGAAGCGAGTATCTTCTAACAGTTCCTCTTTGCATATCTTGAATTTGTGTTTGCAACGTTTGTATTTGTTGTGTAAGATCTGTGATAGAATTATCAACATGATTTGTCCTTGTATGACCATGAGTGTGTGTTCTAGTATGAACTTGATCTCTTCTTGTGTCATCTTGATCCCTTCTTGTGTCCTCATTAGATTTGACATGGTTGAGAATTTCTACGTCATCCTTTTTGGGAATGGAAGTTTCCTCATTAGTTCTTGTGTTATCAGGAATTGATGTGTCATTAATTTTGAGACCAAAAATATCCTCATGTTGTTCGTTATCAGGGGAAGAGTCACTTCTCTTTTGTGTTAATTTGCTCACATCAAAATCTTGGGAGAGTGTAGCACCAGATTTAGCTAACATTAGGAAGTATTTTTCTTTTTCTCCCTCCAATATTTTCTCCATAAATTTATTGAATTTAGGATCTTATTTGATTTCTTGGAGATGTTGTTCTGTTATTTCCCCTTCTTGTATTTCATTTTTGGGTTCCATGTTTATATAATCTTCAGTTATTTCCAATGTTTCGATTTTGATTTCTGCGATCTTCCATCTCTGCGCTCTAGTTAAAATGGGCATACACGTGTGTTAGATATTGTGCAAGGATTCGATTGTCTAAAAGTTGTTTCGATAAGTGATCAACTGTCAATGTAAATGTGATGAAGTGACATGACACAAAAAGATGATTCAAGTGTTTAAAAGTTTGCAAGTTTTTCGATCTTCAGTTTTGGAGTGCAATGATGATGATTTTGATAAAACCAAGTCCAATAGGAACGATATATCGTACAATGTGGGACAAGGTTGTCCTGACCAAACATTGTAGTTTTGTGATAGAGGATGATAGATCCTGATGAGAAACTATGGTTTGAGTGATTAGTTTATCAAAGAGGGTGATAATGCACTTTGAGATGTTTAGATCTTGAACTTGTTGAAGGCAAATACTTGAAAATCTTGAGGTGTCTATTTCTAGAATCCAATTTGACAGATTATAACTTGGCCAAGCAAACCAAGGAGACAATCTAAGCACAAAATGACAAATATCAGGTGTTTATGCTCACTGTAAATTGACCAAGCAAACATGATAGATCTGAAAAGACATGCAAGAAGACAACTCTGGACTGACAAAGACAAAAATTCGTACAACACTTTATACAACCCTGGATGACAATTTAGACATGCCCATATGACAAACTAGAAATCTCGCATGACAAAGGCATAAAATTGTATGAGCTTTCTCATAGAACCAGATGACAAAATATGACACAAAATTCTTTGCTAAACTAACTCGTACGACAATTCTCACTGAACCATACGATAAACTAGATGCTTCGTATGACAAACTAACAAACTCGTACGACTAAGGACATAACATGACAAATTTTTGTTTGGACAGATTTTTGATTAAGGAAGTTTGATGTTTTGTTGCTGTTTTCTAGTTTTAGATGTTTGATTTTTATGTTTAAGGATGAAGACACAACAAACACGTGATATGATAAGTGATCTCAAGAACAACATGCTAAATCCTAAGGAAGTTGGCTGAGAGAGAAAACCCTTTCTTGCAAACTTAGTTACACACCTAATATCTAATCAGAATACCACCATTGAGTCTCACACAATGGATTGTCAACATTGTATTATCCGACTCCAAATGCTAATGGGGGCACGATATGGAAAATGTCTTAGGAGAGTTACTATCTCTCTTGCACAAATATTATCCCCCTTTTAAAGGTGAATTGGGTAGCTTCTATCTTAGGGTTTTTAGTAAGGGTTTATGTTTGAAATTACCCCTTGCAGTCGTGCAAACGCGATTGAGGCCTATAGCCCTACAAGGGACTAAAAGAATAAGTAGTCACACAAGCATGATTGAGACCGAGAGACCCTACTAAATGTACGATATGAGAGATCTCAAAAGAGAAAACTCAAATAATCCCATCCTCCAAGACTTTAATCTTGAGAGGCCTATTTTTTAGAGTGAGTCAGAAATCTTAGGTCTAGATGTACTCACTTGGGTCATTCTCACAGGGTGATTACTTTTTCCCACTTTGACAGGCCTGCTAAAGGTAATCAAATCTCAAACATAGAAGCACTTCAAGGGTCATGATTTCTGATTGTCCAAATGGACAAGAGCATACTCTCCTACCTTTTAGAAAACTTCTCAAACATAGAAAACAAGATGTTCATTTACCATTAGAAAAATAAGTGTGCCTAGAAAACTTAAAGAAGACACAAAGTTTGGTTGAGTTCTCCTAGGCAACCTACAAAATAGATATGTTAGTAGTCATATTGTGTTTTGATGAAATGAAGCTTTGACAAGCATAAGCTTCAACAATCGTCTTGCAAAAACTAGTTAGGTTGTCAAAAAACTCATAAACAGACCAAGGTTAGCATTAGTAGTAATAAAATTGAAGCATGAAAACCTTAAAATGAAATCTGTTTTGAAAACATGGAAGCAAAAATTTGTATGACAATTCTCACCTGCTCGTATGACAATTCTCATATACTCGTATGAGGGCACAAAGGAGCTCGTACGAGACATAAAGAGAACTCGTACAAAATTCTAAATCAAACCCGACCAAAAACCTGCTAGATTGAAAACTTGATGATGCTAAGAGGCCAAAAATGAGATTTTCGGCCCCATGGTGGGCGCCAAAATGTTGTGCCTGTGAAGTGTGATACCTACAGCTACAACACAAACACTCAATATATCATTACAAGCATGGTTAGCAAATTAAAATCAAATGAAAGATAAACCATGACAAAGAGACCTATCACATCCTAAGGGATGCGAGTGTGGATTTTCTCTCAGATCTGTATAAGCAATCCTAGTGTCTTGACTACACCTACATGGAGGATTTAAAATGATAATGATATGCAAACTAGATGAGATTGATTATGATAGATTGATCCAAGAGTCTAATTAAGCTAATGATATGCATGATTAAGCTATGATGATGATGCAATTAAGCTAGAAAAGAGATTGATTAAGCTACATGATTCAACAATTATACTAGAAAAATATCAATTTAAGCTAAATCTAAGATGCAATTGCCTATAATAACAATGCTCAAATGATATGCCTATAGTAACAATGCATAAATTGATAATGAGATGGGACCCTTTGTGCTCCCAAAGGGTATATTTATAGGATTTCCAAGGCCAAGGGTGAGGTGGTAGGAATCAACGGTCAAGATTGAGTCTGAAGATATCAAGGGTGAAATTGGAGGAGGTTCGAGAAGAGGTTGGAGGAAGGGACACTTGTCATCTCTGTGGTGACAAGTGTCAAGGAGCCTTTCTCATAAGAGGGCACGTGTCCAAGAGAGGAGACATGTGGCCAAAGTTCCATGTGTCTCAAGGGCCTGCTTGGCGGAAGACGCTACCATTGGTAGCGCTGCTACCAAATGGTAGCAAGTCGCTACCTTGGGTAGCGCTGCTAGCAAATGGTAGTGGCTGCTACCTTTGGTAGTGCTGCTACCATATGTTAGCAGGTCCCTACCTTGGGTAGCGTTGCTACCATATGGTAGTAGTTCACTACCCTTGGTAGCACTGCTACCATCCCACGTGGTGGGGGTATACCCTACCACATGGGTGGTAATTTATATATATATAGAGTTATTTCTTTAAAATAGAGGAAACCCACAATTTATGTAGAGTCTCAAACAGAGACCAAAAAAGAAATAAATTTCTAGAATTACCATAGTTTTTGAAATATTAATTTTTTTGAATAACCCAGCACAAAATAGATAAAATTAGGCAAATATCTCCATCCAAATACCATATTTGGGCAAATAGAATTAATTTACACACATTTATCCAACTAATTTGCCAAACACAAACTATTTTCCCAATTTAAAACTTGAATATGAAAACATTCATTTGGAGTTTTAACAAAATTTTATTATGAACAGCCAACCCCAATTTTTTGATTTCAAAATCAATTTGAGCAACCAAAATTTGATCTGGAGGTTGGGAAAGAAAGCAGGGAGGGTTTAAATTTGAAATTTAACTACAAATCTTCCTTATTCCACAAAAATATATGAGATTTTTAACAAGCACAAACCAGATTTCTTCTAAATCAAAATAATCTCTTTTAAACAATAAAACCAAAGAAATAAACAAGAATCCAACCTTATTCAGCAATCCTGGGAATGGTTTGATGAAGAGCCCAACCTGCAAGCTCAAGAAAATCCTTCTCCCACAAATGCCCAAAATTTCTATTCCAAAAAATAACTCCCAAAAATATTTTCAAAACCTAGGTTAAAAGGGAAATTGTTTGACCAAAAATCATTTTTTTGGATTTAAAATATTTTCCTCCAAATAAAAATGAAAATCATTTTTCCCAAACAATTCAAATATGCAAAAACTTGCTTTTCTTCTAAAATTGATTTTCTTAAATTAATTAAAACTAACATTTCTATTTCAAAATTCCAAAGAGGGTAAAATATTTCTATTTTCGAATACTATTTAACCTTCCCTTCCAAAATGCATATACTACATAACTTCATCATTTAAAAATAACTATTTAATCAACTTGCTACAAAAATGAATTGAGAAATTCTAATTATTGATTAATCACACAAAAGGGTCCTATTTAATCTAGTCCCTTAATTTACTAATGCGTAAAAACACAATCAATCTTATTAAATACTTGGGATTAAATAATCAATTTTACCACGTGCACAACATGCAACCCAAGAAAGCCAAACAAATACATAGTCCACATACCCAACCAAAGGGGAAATTGCTGGACGAATGACGAAGCTCACTTGAGCACGACTAGGATAGGATGAGGTTCTTATGGCTACCTAATCCAATTCCTTAGGACCGATGAGGTACACTCAAACTTGTGAATCCAGGTAGAGACGAACCTCGTAACTATGCGGTACTGTACTTGCAATCTCCTACAACCATGAACCACACATGCATACATATATATTGAATAAAAGTGTTAGCCCGAGATTAATAACATGAAATAGAAGATCAAATAATCTTACATAAGAGTTGATGCAAAAACAACATTTAGAGGTATGCACAATAATCATAATAATGACTATAACATTACTACATGGTAAATCAACCATCCAAGAAGGCCACTTAAAAAGTCAACCAAGGTCAAATCAGGTTTTAAAATCTGATTAGGGCAAGGGTACTACACTGTAATAGCACTATCAAGTTAACCGGTTTACTAGCATAACAAAATAACAGTGTAACAACTCTGAAACTCCCAAACCATTTAACCAAAACATCAAAATACTTTACTAATAATAGTAAAAGAACATTTCCAATTAGTGTCGGTCATCTTAACATATCTAAGTGGATTTAACCGTTAAGAAAATTAACCACATCAAAACATAACCACAAAAACCATTCACCACTTAAGACAATGATTTTTGACATGGAAACCCAAATGGGAAAAACCACGGTGGGGATGAATACCCACAAGTATTCTAAAATCTTCTGAAGTTCACCCTGTTAGGAGCCAAGCTTGTTAAAGTTTTATAAAAATGTCCTTTTAGGAACAGATCCTGTTAGGGACAACCTGATTAAGGGATTGACTATAATGCCTTGTTAGAAGCAATACCATGTTAGGAGTAACCTCGGTAGAGGATTTGAAATCCAAGCTAATGGATCAACTTGTTAGAGGATATAGATAGCACTAAGCCTATTGAAGCTTACCCGGTTAAGGGATTTAATTGTTGTAATTGTTAGAAAACAACAGGGGTTTGCTGATCTAGTAAATAGCACTACTCTTCTTGATCAGATCCTTTTCATGCTCCTATCCACCTTCACACATAGTGTTGATACTCCTTCTGGCTTAGCAATAAACCACACTAACATTTAACCAAAATTGCCAACACTACTACAAAACAACTCATCGACCTTATAAGAAAAACAATAGGTTGGTAACACATCACAAACCTAAGATCTCATTGAGATTACAAACAAATCGGTTCAAGTATGACTGTTAGATTACATAGCAATCATCAACACATTATTTAAGACAACCTCGGTCTCTCCTTGATCACTGCTCATCGATTCCTGTAACTCATCACACGGTTTCCTCTTCATGTAATGTACTCGTTCATTCCCAAGATAAAATCGTTATCTCTATGTGCCAAAAACCACTTGAAACTCATCACATACAACATACATACATGGAATAATCATTACTGATCACCATTTGATCATAAATCAATACAATCGATTCACCAAGATCCATCGGTTAGGGTTTGGCATATCAACAGGTAGGGTTACTAGTTGATCTCACTGCTTCTAAAGTAATACCAGTTTCCTTCACTTGCTCAACTACCAGATGCAAAACAACATCATAACAACATCATTACCGGTTACAATTGACATCAATGACAACACAATAGTTCATCAATACAATCTTAAATCAAATGCCAACATAGGAAATTGATCTAGGAGCTATGATTGAAGATTTTGATAGAATATGAGATGGTTAATAGGTTGTGGTTTTGAAGGAGTGAAAAGTGGAGGACTAGGGTGACCTGCCACCTTGGCCTTGAGATCTTTTCCTAATCTTGTGATAGTGGATCTAGTGTGTCTCCCTAATCTAGAAAATATCCCAAACGTTATATCCAAATGTTGTAGTACTAGAGAAACCTACCACCCCAATCCCGATGATTCAACCCAGATTTATACAATTGATTCTAATTTATTTTTATTGCTCAAATCTCTTCTTATGCCTCTATGTGAGGTCTGCAACATCCTATTATTTTACTCCAATCCTTCATTATTTTACCCAAAACTTTACAATACATAAATCTAAATTTCAACTCTAAAAGGGGAGATAACCAAATAGTAAACTTAATTGATATCTTATCCATTTTCCCTAATTGAATTGTGGCTAGATACATTTAATTTACTCCCCCTTTTAATGTATGGTTGATCTTGTGAGATTGGTGGTCCTAGTATCCTAATTGGTGAAACCCTAATTTCCAAATTACACAATTATAGTTGTCATTGATGTAACCTGATGTCTAACAATACAAGTTGTTCTATGTAGATATTATTGGTTGTGTGGTGTCAGTGACATGGTGATTATTCCATGAATGGTTTATGACTAGTGACTGATGTTGATGTGTCATTGATAAAATGGTAACTGTGTTTGCCTAATGTTAGCCTGCTTAGTGTAGAAATTGTGATGCAGTACATAGTAAGATTGGTTGATTGTTCTTTATGGAGGTTTTCTATCAGGTTGTTGCTAAGTGTTGTCACTTGGTGTACTTGAATACAAAATTATTGGAACAAGACTATGGGTAGTACAGAGTGTGTCTGATGTGTCTTGTGCAAAGGATTATTGCAAATTACAAAGGAGATCAAGGGTGTGTTGTGGAGATTATTTGTGTTTGATTTCCACCATCTTGGTGATGATATCCAACATACCTTAGTTACATAGTTGACAATGTTGATATTTGGTTGTTTCTCTATGGAGAGAGTTGATATGATGCTATATAGTGGTATAGAGATAATTGATTTGTGTATTGAACAGACTGTTGCAATAGATGAGGAAGTGGTTGCTGGCAACAATGAGTAGCTATATATATGATGGTATTCATTTCAGTTGATGATTATTTGAGTAAAAGTAAATTATTGTCATGTTTGTTGATTGTAACTATATGACTACTTGGATGGGTCATTGATGATGAGATGATGAAACTGCATTGACTATTGTTGTCATGACTACTATTTATGGTTGTCATGATTTTATTGAATTGTATGAAGAGGTTGATATGAACAATAGATGGATGTTGGGTGCAAAAGGTCTCTGGCTGTCCACCTCCTTGGTGTCTTATATCTACACTGAGTTGGTTGTATTGATGCTATTGATATATTGCTGATGGTAGTGAAGTTATGTTGATATTGTTGATGATAGTAAGGGTATGTTGACGTTTATACAAGATGAGATATTAAGATAAGGATGAAATATAATGAAGATGATATACTGAGCGATAAGATGTTGTTTCTGGTACACTATTGTTCTTGATAACTTGATGGAGCATGTTGGTATAGAAGTATGTATTGATGCACATCTAAAAAAATGCTCTACATTCCTCAATATTTGCCAATGTGGTCTTTTGAACATAGACATAATTCCTATTCTTTGTGGACATTAAACTCCTATCTTTTCAGGTCCTTGGTGTTGCAGCCAGTATGATTAGTGATTTTTGTTGGTTGACAATCTAGGTCTTTGTCAAAATCGGTTTGGAATATTATTCACATTTATTTGTATTAAATTTTTGGGTACTATATCTTAAAGGAAATATTTTCAATGCTTGTGTTGTGTTGCGGTTCAATTATTAGATGATGATTTGGTCTACAAGTAATGATATTAAACATTTTGTGCTAGATTGGCTCTCTGGGATGAAGTGTTTAGTATCAATTATGTTGTTCTATTCTAACCTTGATGTAGAGAAGTGTAGGAAGGATTTGAGAATTTGTTTGAGTACTCATGGGATGTCCTAATTTGCTTTGCATGATGTCAAATGGAATGTTTGATTGCATATTATTATTGGAATCTATGTTTCAAGGTGAATACCTTGGTATTGGGAAAATGGTGTCTCAACCTTGTATTTACATGAGGTTATTATTTATAGTAAGTTTTCATTTGAGCATAAAATTGTACAAAATTCTCATCAAAGATCCTGGTTGGCTTCATAAGCATTCCAGTAATGTTACGTCGCAAGGTCACAACTAGTTTTGAAGATATTAAATTTTCCATTTTGGAGGGTCCAATGAAAGGTTTAATTTTGATTTTGAGGATTTAAGAGGCCCCAAAATTCCTAAAAAGTAGCATAACGATTTATGAGGCAATAGATCACTTCACGAGCTTTTCGGCATTCAAACAGTTCATCAATCAGACACATGGTTCTCAAGTTATGGCCTCCAGAATTTTGTACTCTTGAAATATGAAATATAAAAATCATCGCACACATTAATTTGATGTAAAAGGAAGGGACACGTGTTGATGTGTGTTGTAACACATCATACAAAATCTAGAAGGGAGATAAGGTCGGCTACACCTTATTGGGTGGTTTTAGCCCATGGTTTTGTAATACCATTTGACAGTTTCTTGTATTGTATCTCCTATATATGAGGTGCATGAGATAGAGGTTGTGTGCAAGAGTCTTATAGCTATTGAATTATCTCTGAATCTTTGATTAGTGGTACTCCTACATATATTGTAATCTATTTTGATTGCGGAATATTGGGCGGCTTTTGAGTGTGGGGTTTTTCTCCTGAAAGTGTTTTCCCCATGTAAATCACCGTGTTATGGTTTGAATGTTATTATATCTATTTCTATTTTTTGTAGGAAGTTGTTCCACTACTTAACTTCCTTACAAGTGGTATTAGAGCTTGATCAACTTTTCTTTCGGTTGTGGGTTGTTGGGTTTTTTGAACTAATCCAGTTTTGAGTGGGAGATTTTGTAGAAGACACTTTTTGATCTTGTTGCAGGAATTTTTAGATGGAAAGTTCGTTAGGAAAAATAGAGGTGGAGAAATTTAATGGAAAAAATTGATGTGGAAGCTAAGGATGGAAGATTTGCTAATAGATCAAGATCTATGAGATGTTGTTGATGCAAATGTCGAAAGGACCCAAGATCCTATTGTGGTGGCTCAATATGATGTTATGGACTGAAAAGCCAACGGTCTAATTAGATTGTACCTGGAAGACTCTATTTTGTTCAATGTCCATGAAGAAAACACTATAAATAAGCTATAGACTAAGCTTGGTGAAATGTATCAAGTGAAATCTTTAGTAAATCAAATTTTCTTGAGGAAGAAATTGTATTCCTTGAAGATGGAAGAGGGTGGATGAGTTGCAGATCACTTGGAAGAATTCAATATGTTGGTGGCTCAATTAGTATCTATTGGTGTTAAGATGAATGAAGAGGAGAAATGCCAAATCTTTCTTTTTTCTTTGCTTGATTTGTGGGATTATCTTGTTATGGCTATCGGTAGTATTTCTATTATTTTAAAATATGAAGATGTGATGGGTGCTCCACTTGGTGAAGAGATGCGAAGGAAGGTATCCCACATTTTGAAGGAAGCCCTAACTGTTCATGGAAGACCTAAGGAGAAAGGCAAGAAGAATGCGAAGCGTGATAAGTCCAAATCGAAAGGGAGATCAAAATATCTTGGAAAGTCCAAAGTCATTTGTTGGAATTGTGGTAAACTAGGTCACATCCGTAAGGGCTGCAAAGAAGAAAAGAAGAAGAAAAAGATTGATTTTGATTCTGAGTTCGAGAAGGAAGATGGTGATGCATTCATTGCGGCTTTGGTGACTCATGTGTAGTTAATGATGCCTGGTTAATTTACTTAGGTGCATCTTTTCATATGATTGCCAATAGAGATTGGTTTTCTGAATATGAAGAATTTAATGGAGGTAAGGTGTACTTGGGTGATGATTCACATTTAGACATTGTTAGTTGAGGTAAAGTTAGAATCATGTTTTCTGATGGTAGAATAAAAAAGATTAATGGTGTCCTACATATTCCCAGTTTAAAATGAAATCTATTATATGTGAGAAAATAGATAGATGTGGGTGTGCTGGTAGTGTTTTCTAAAGCAGGATGTAAGATGATTAAGGGTGCTATGGTAATTGTTAGAGGTTTCAGGTTTGGAACTTTGTATAAGCTAGATGCATACACTATTGAGTGTAATAGAATTTCTGTAAAAATTAAATCTGTGGAAGATTTGAGGGTTTCACCTTTAGTAGATGGAAATGGCTTTTGGGTACCTAAGGGTGTTCTTTCTTCTAAAGCAAAGTTACCTATAGAGAATACTATGTTATGGCACTAGAGGCTTGGCCACATTGGAGAAAAGGGTCTAAGGACCTTGAAAAAAAAAAACCTCATTGAAGGTTTGAATGATTGTAATCTTGACTTTGATTTCTGTGAGCATTTCATTTATGGAAAAAAAAACCGCATTCAGTTTTACTCGAGTTCTCATAAAACTTTTGGTGTTTTGGATCTTATTCATTCTAATGTGTTTAGTCTTGTAGATGTGCCTTCAATTGGAAAATCCACCTATTATGTTTCATTTATTGATGATTTTAGTAGGACATGGGTATATTTTCTAAAGGGTAAATCTGAAGTTTTCAGTCGATTTAAAGAATTTAAAGCAATGGTTGAGTTGCAGACTGGAAAGAAAATTAAAAGTTTGAGGATTGATAATGGTGGTGAATTTTTCTCTAATAATTTTTGATAGATTCTGTAAAGACTGTGGCATTAACAGATAGAAGAAACCTCTGTATTCTCCACAATAGAATGGATTTGTAGAAAGAATTAAAAAGACACTGATGGAGAAGGCTAGGAGTATGTTGAGTGGTGCTGGTCTAGAACAAATTTTTTGGGATGAAGCTATTGCTAGTGCTTGCTACCTGATTAATAAGTCTCCTACATCAGCCCTCATTGATAAAATGCCTATGGAAGCATGGTCGGGTCGCAAGCCTTCATTGAGACATCTTAGAGTTTTTGGCTGCAAGGCATATGTACTTGTGCAAAAGAAGAAGCGAACAAAGTTGGAGAAAAAGGCTGTGAAATGTATTTTCATCAGGTACAGTTATGGTGTGAAAGGATACAAGCTTTGGGACCCTGTTGCACAAAAGGTAATTCATAGTAGAAGTGTTATTTTTAGAGAGATTAAGTCTCCTTCTATTACATTGCAGCCAGAATAGACTAAAAAGGAAGATGTGATTTAATCCCAGTCTACACCTGAAAGAGTTGAATCGAGACCCCTAGATAGGCAGGAAGTTGAGGAGAGCTCATCTAGCTTTGAATTTTTTGAAGAGGAGGAAGAACCTCCAACTCAACTTGTTTGAAGGTCTACAAGACATAGAAAACCACCTGAAAGGTATTCACCCGATGATTGGAGATGTATTTTTACTTTGAATACTAATGTGGATGAACCAAAATCTATAGAAGAGGCATTAGGTATGAATGATGCAGAATCCTGGAAGATTGCTATGGAAGAAGAAATGGCATCTTTAAAAAAGAATGATACATGGGATCTTGTACCATTACCTGAAGGACAAAATTCTATTGACTGCAAATGGGTGTTCAAGAAAAAGATTGGTTCTGATGGGAGCATTGAGAAGTATAAAGTGAGGTTGGATGCAAAAGGCTACTCTCAAGTCGAGGGTGTTGATTATGGTGAGATATTTTCTCATGTTGTAAAAATGACATCCATTAGATTTTTTCTTTCTATTGCCGCTGCTTATGATTTAGAGGTTGAGCAAATGGATGTGAAAACTACTTTCCTTCATGGTGATTTGGAGGAGGATATTTATATGACACAACTGGAGCACTATGTGGTGAAAGGTAAAAGTAATTTAGTTTGTAAATTAAAGAAATCCCTGTATGGCCTCAAACAGAGTCCTAGGATGTGGTACTAGAAATTTGATACATATGTGTTGAGTTTGGGATTTGAGTATTCTAAATCAGATCACTATGTTTATTATAATTTTGATGGTGATCATTTCCTATACGTTGCATTGTATGTTGATGATATGTTTTTCATTGGTAAAGGGAAAGGTATGATTTCAGAACTAAAGTCTCAACTTGCTGCTAAATTTGAAATGAAAGATCTTGGTGTAGCAAAACACATTCTTGGGATGAAAATTAAAAGAGATAGAATGAATAGAAAGCTATGGCTATGCTAGAGTAAGTATGTGAATTTAGTGTTACAGAGGTTCAACATGCAGAATTGTAGACCATTGTGTGTTCATTTTACAATTGGAACAAAATTATCTAATGCAAATTGTCCTACATCCCATCAGAGATGTAAGACATGAGCATAGTGCCTTACCAAAGTGTAGTTAGAAGCTTGATGTATGCTATGGTCTGTACTAGACTAGACATTGCCCAGGCAGTGGGAGTTTTGTCCAGATATATGTCTAATCCTGGTAGATTTCACTGGGATGCAGTCAAAAGAGTCTTTAGATATTTGAAGGGTATCTCAGAGTATTATTTGTGTTATCATGGTAATACAGTGGGAGACGTGATTTCCCTTGATATTCATGGTTATGTGGATTCAGACTGGGTAGGTGATATTGATCGAAGAAGATCCACTAGTGCTTATGTGTTTACTTTATTTGGTGGTGCAATTAATTGGATGAGTAAGCGATAGGTTGTGGTTGCTTTATCCACTATTGAAGCATAGTATATGGCAGATACCCATACTTGTAAAGAGGCCATTTGGCTTAAGAGTTTGTGTTTAGACATTGGAATAAAACAAGGAGCCATGACAATTTATTATTTCATTCAGAGTGTGATCTGCCTAGCTAAGAACCCGACATTTCATGCCCAGCCCAAGCACATTGATGTTCAATATCATTTTGTCAGAGATATGGTCGAAGATGGTAGGGTGAAGCTGGTTAAGGTAGAAACTTTAATGAATGTTGTAGATTCTTTAACTAAGGTTGTGAGAATAGAGAAGTTCAAATGGTGCTCGAAGTCTATGGGGCTCATGGCCCCTAGCAATTGATTCATTGTGTTGATACTCTCTTTGCTCTTGCAAGGTGTTCGACAAGTGGGAGATTTGTTAGGAATATGGTGTCTCAACCTTGCATTTATATGAGGTTACTATCGATAGTAAGTTTTCATTTGAACATGAAATGGTGTGAAATTCTCCCTGAAGCTTCTGGTTGGCTAGATAAGCATTCCAGTAAAGTTACGTCACAAGATCACAGCTAGTTTTGAAGATATTAAATTTTACGTTTTGGAGGGTTGAATGAAAAGTTTAAATTTGATTTTGAGGACTTCACATAGCTTTCCGGTGCTTCAAACAATTCATCAATTGGAAACATGGTTCTTAAGTTATGGCCTCTGGAAGCTTGTACTCCTGAAATATGAAATATAAAATACATTGGAAACATAAATGAGCTGTAAAAGGGAGGGACACATGTTGATGTGTGTTGTGACATATCATAGGGAATCTAGAAGGGAGATAAGGTTAGCTACACCTTATTGGGTGGTTTTAGCCCATGGTTTTGTAATATCGTTTGATGGTTTCTTGTATTGTATCTCCTATATATTAGGTGCGTGAGATAAAGGTTGTGTCTAAGAGTCTTATAATTATTGAAGTACCTATGAATATTTGATTAGTGGTACTCCTACGAAGATCTTTCTCTGCATGTATATTGTAATATATTTTGATTGTGGAATAGTATATTGGGTGAGTTTTGGAGTGTGGGGTTTTTCTCCCAAAAGGGTTTTCCCCACGCAAATCACTGTGTTATGGTTTGAATGTTATTATATCTATTTCTATTTTTTGTAACTGTTTTGGCGATCTGTAATTTTTTTTGCATTACCCTCCTCTCATGGTTAGTGTAGGAAGTTGTTCTGCTACTTAACTTCCTTACACTTGGTTCGGCCAATTGGTGTTGTTCCTTAGCTTATAGTGAATCCTCCAATGTGTAAGCTTAATTAGGAGTTTTTGCTACATTATTTTTGTGCCATACCTTGGCATGTAGTGATTAAAATTTGGGTGGTTTATCTGGAGGATGTGTTTTGGGTTGACGTATGACATATTGCTTAGAGTATCTACACTTTACCTTGTTGTCAATCATTGGAAGATGAATGAAAATGCATGATTTTTTCCTAACTTCTTAGAAATAAGTGATAAGAAATTTTTAGGTCCTCTCTATCTCCTAGATTGGATAGATCCCACCACAATTGTGTTTAGGTGACTGGCTTGATAGGATCTATGCTTGTCCTCTATTTTGGCTAACTTAAACTGATATTTGGAATTAAGAAAATGGTATATATATATATTAAATATCAAATTTATGTTGAAGGTATGAGTGTATAAGTGTGTGAGTGTTTGTGAGTGAATGTGTGAATGAGTAAGTTAGTGGATATGCAAGTGGATCAACATGTAGAAGTTAGTTGTGACAAAATTAGTGTGTGGTGATTGTTGTGGAGTTGATCACATGAAATAGAGATTTGAGTACAACTTCATATTTTGAGATTTTTGTAGTTAGTATTGCTAAAGGCCTACTTATTGTTGATTCATCTATTCATTTTATTATGCTCTGGAGAAGTGATCTTCAAATTGCAGCTTTGTATCTTACCTTATGGAAGTGCACTCTAACTTGCAAGTCCTCTAGGGAGTAGTATGCTTCCTTGGTACTGATCCTAAAAATACACTTTAAGTATTTCATATATTGTGAGTTGACTCTCACCATATTTTTTTCATGTTTGGGTTTTTCATGTAAATCTAGTTATCACTTGTGGATGGTGTTTCACTAGATTATATCTTTCATTGTTGTTGATTAGAATAAGCTTAAATAGTTTTTCAATCAAGTAATAAATTTTAAGTATTAGGTCTAGAATAGTTCAACCCACCCTCTTAGTCCTGAGGTGTGTTCAACATGCATACCAAATCTGAAACTATCTATTCATGTTATTTTTTATGTTATTTTTATAGCTTTAGCCCTAGATAGATAGCATTAAATATACATCTTTTAGTAGCTAATTTTCAACTCAAACAAAGGGACCACCAAAACTCAATCAACATTCATCCATTAGGAGTGAATCTATTAATTTCATTTATCTTAAATGTAATTGTGTTGTGAAATAGGGCGGCCATTCCTTATTTACATAGCTAAAGTAGTGAATCCCTATTTCAGCATCATTACAAATAGACATGTTCCAAATGTATGAACATGAGAGATGCATAGCTTAAAGCTTTCCTCAAGGATATGAGTAGGAAATACAATGAATAATAATCTAATGTGAGTAAAAATAAACTTTCTATAACATTCCTTTTTAAGTGGTAATTTGAGAAGCATGCCAATAGATAAGTAAATCTCTCCACCCCTTCTTTATGAAATTATCAATCTACAAAAGACTCTAACCAACTCTTGAGTAAGGAGAACCAATATGAGCCCCTACCAACAAATATTTGTCCAATTCACCAATACAAAATTTCACTTCTCACCACTAAAACCCCACATCATGTCCATAATAATATTCTCTCAAACTCACATGATACCAACAAAAGAAAACTACCCTTTTCTTTTATTATAACTTTAACCAAAACACATAGCATATAACAAATAAATAAGCATCACAAGAGAAGATAATGGTAAGAAGGATATCAAGTAAACTTATCTCTTCTTGAGATTATGAGGATTGAGATCCTCTTCCCTCGATGACTCCTCATAGTTGAAAACTTGATTGTAAGAACTTACTCCCTCCAAGTCTTCTCACACCCACTTTTTTAAACCCAAAAGCAACTTCCAAAGAATACTAGTCTCCCAAAATCCTCCATTACATGTTAAGTAGGGATTCAAACTTGAATCCCTTTAATTGGAGGTAACACTTCTCACCTTCCCATTCTTTCCCTCTCATCACATTCCTCCATAAGTTCTCACACATGCGTGAAACTTTTAGGGAGGTGTAAAGTGTACTTGTATGCTTATCCCAACCTTGGAAGGTATCTCACATGTGTGATCCTTAAGCCTCTACCCAAAGTTCATAAATTCAATTTAAGGAGTGGGTTGAAGAGTGAGACAAGTCACTTCTCGAAGCCCTAACCCATAAACTCATCATTAATTGAAATGAAAAGTTTTGAAGGGTCATATGTTGACTCAAGTACAATATGAGTACTAACAAAACCCCTAACCTATAGATAACCAATCTAAGGTCACTAAGAAAAATAAAAAACACATAAAATAAGTCCTTTTAAGGCCTTTAGAAACCCCTCCAAGATTAAATCCGAGTTAAAAAAAATCCTTACTCTTTCGACTCTCACACAACACACCCACCTTAAAATTTTATTTTCAATAAATTAAAACTAAAGATAATAAGGTTAAACTTGAATCAAAACCATACTAGATTATCTTCTCTAAACCATACTTAATGACTTCAATATCTGAAGTATTCTAACAAGTGTTTAGCTGGTTCTCCCTTCTCCTCATTGGCACTTATTTGCATATTGTTGGCATTACATGAAGATTGCATTGAAGAACTATAGTGTTGTCATTGATGTCAATTGCAACCGGCAATGAAGCAGTAAAGCAACCAGTAATGAAGCAGTAAAGCAACCGGTAATGAAGCAGTAAAGTTCAACTGGTAATCCTAACCAATTGAGAAGCAACACCCTAACTGATGGAGCTTGGAGATTGGTTATGATGATCTATGACTGGATTATGATTGATGATGAAGATGCCACGTAAGCATGTTGTATGTGATGAGTTTTGAAAAGGTTTTGGCACATAAAGATAATCATTTATCTTAGGAATGATCAAATGCATAGTATGAAGTGATAAATGCGTGATGTGTTACAAGCTTCAAAGTGCAACGATCTAGGAGTGGTTGTAGATGCCTAGAAGAATGTAAAGTTGATTGCATGTAATCTAACGGTCAAGATTGAACCGATGTGTTTGTAATATCTATGAGAATTTTAGGGTTTGTGTTGTGTTATTGACCTAATGCATTTGTTTTTAAGGTCGATGGATTGTTTTGAATGAGTTTGGAAATTTGATAGTGTGTGGAAGTGATTATTGCTGAACCAAAAGGTATATCTTTAGAATGATGTGAAGGCAGATAGGAGCAACAAAGGATCGGATTCAGCAAGGAAGTGCTATTTCAAGATTAGTCAAGAACATGTTGTTCTCTAACCATTACAGAAATAAAATCCCTTAATCAAGTAAGCTTTAACAGGTTGTTATTGAAATCCTCTAACCAGGTGATCGATTAGCTTGGATTTGAAATCCTCCACTGAGGTTACCTTTAATAGTGTATTTGTTGTCAGTCCCTTAACTTGGTGGTCCTTAACCGGATATGTTCCTAACATAACATTATTGTATAAGGTTCTAACTGGGCTTGGCTCCTAATAGAGAAAACTTCAGAAGAGTTCAAAATACTTGTGGGTATTCACCCCACCGTGGTTTTTCCCATTTGGGTTTTCACATGAAAAATCATTGTGTGTCAAGTGGTGAATGATTTTGTGGATGTGTTTTTGGTATGGTTGATATGAATGATTGGTAAATCTGCATAGATATATTTAAATGACTCAAAATAATTTGAAATGTGTTATTATAGGTATTAGTGAAGTGGTTTAAGGTTTTGGTCAAAGGATGTTTAAGTTTCAGATCTGTTGCTTTATATCACTGAAGTATTTTGGTCAACAGATAAGGTTTAACAGTGTAATTGCATTTTTGGTTAAGTGACTAAACCAGTAAACTTTGTGAGTTGTTTTTGAGTTGGAAATAATTTTGGTGAAAGTTTGGTTAATTTTCTATCTACGAATTCACCTCTCCTCTCAATAGTTGACCGGATCTTTATAGTTTCATCATATTATCAATTGGTATCAGAGCATTCCAGGTCCTCTTGAGTATAAGCCTAATAACTTGAGGAAAAGATCTAGGAGAAAATTATGAAGAGAGAAGGTTCAAAGTTCAATAGAGATAACTACAAAATCTGGAGTGATAGCATGAAGATTTATATCAAGAGCTTAGGAAGTCAGTATTGGGATCATGTTGTTAATAAGCATAACTTACCTAGTGGAATTCTGATAGATGATCAAAAGAAGGAGCAATAGGAGAACAACCAAGCATTGGAAGCCATCATCAGTATCTTGTCTGATTCAAAATATGTTGATGTTCATGGATTGGGGACTGCACATGCAGTTTGGAAGAAAATGGAAGATATCTATGGTGGTGATGAGCATGTAATGATAGCCAAGGAAGAGAGTCTCAAAGGAAAATTTGATGACATGAGAATGACTGAAGGTGAAAACATTCAACAATATGGTCAGAGAATCAAGGAGATAGTTGGAGAAATCAGAAGTGCTTGAGGTATAGTGGAGGATGCCACTGTGGTTAGAAAGGTATTGAGAACCCTTCTACCAGTCTACACTATTAGAGTTGCAGCCATTCAAGAACTCAAATCTATTGACAAGACAAAGGTAACTCTTGACTCTATCATTGGTAAATTAACTGTATTTGAATTAAATGGTTTTGATGGAAGTTTTCAGAGTTTAGAATCTATATTTAAAGTCTTAGTCTCAACCCCACCAGTAAGGAAAAGTAGAGAAGTAAGTTACAGTCATGAATCTAAATCTATCAGAGAGGTAGATGATGATAATAGCCTGGTGGAACTCGAAGCATTGTTGGCCAAGTGGTTACCCATGGGTACCGATAAGTATAGAGGTAAATTACAACTCAAATGTTTTGGATGTAACTGGATAGGACATATTGCTGCTAACTATCCTAATGGAGATAATGAGGAAAGACGACATAAATATAGGAAGTTTAAAGGAAAAGGAAAAAGAAATTGTTTCATTTTAGTAGATGGAGGTATTACTGATGAACAATCCGAGGAATATTCAAATGAGGACATTGTCTTTGTTTCTATCAAAGAAGACATATCAGATCAAAAGGCATTGGTCTCTCACTTGGATAATTCAGATGACTAGATTATAAACAATGGTTGTTCATAGCACATGACTAGTGACTGGAGAAAGTTTCTAACATTGGAAGAATTTGATGGAGGCGTTGTCAGATTTGGAACCAACTCTCCCTGCATGGTGAAAGATCCATTTCCCTGAATGGTAAGAGTAGTGAAGATGATGTCTACTGGGTTGAGGGTCTGAAATACAATATTTTAAGTGTTTCTCAACTCAATGAAAAAGGTTACCTGTTAGAATTCAAGAATGGAGTTTGCAAGATCTTTGGAAGAAAAGGTGAACTGATTGCAATAGGAAAATAAACCAGAGGTGACTTATTTCACTTAAATTCTTAAATCAATAGTTGGTTGATTGCAAAAGTAGAAGATAGTTGGCTTTGGCATTAGAGGTTTTTCCATGTGATTTTTGATAACATTGTAAGAGTCACCAAGTCAAATCAGTAAGAGGATTGCCATAGTTGGACAAACTGGTGAATGCTTTGTGCAAGGAATGTCTGCTAGGGAAAATGACATCCTCAACCTTCAAAAGAAAATCTTTCTCAAGTGAACATTTTATTGATTTCGTTCATACTAACCTATGTGGACTGATGAGGACTAGGAGTATTCAAGGAGATCGGTACTTCATGATATTTACCGGTGACTGCTCAAGGATGATGTGGGTCACATTATTGAAAGACAAGACATAAGTATTCAACAAATTTAAGGCATTCAAAGCCTTGGTTGAGAATGAAAGTGGAAGGAAGCTAAAATGCTTAAGAACTGATAAGGTGGTGAATTTACTTCAAAAAATTTCACTAGATACTGTGAAAACAAAGGGATCAAGAGGCAGTTATCTACACCAAGGACACCACAAAAAAATGGTATTGCAGAAAGGAACAATTGGTCAGTGGTTGAAGCTGCTAGGGCTATGTTAATTCAAGAAGGTGTAGCTATCTCATTTTGGAGAGAAGCTGTTAGCACAACTGTTTATACAATGAACCAAATACTATTCAAAAGAGGTAAGGACAAAAAACCCTTTGAATATTGGTATGGTAGATCATCGAATGTCAGTTACTTCAAAAATTTTGGTAGCAGATGTCTTATTAAAAGAAGTGATTATATTGGAAAGTTTGATGCCAAAAGTGATGAAGGCATATTTCTTGGTTACTCCACCAAGAGCAAAGCTTACAGGTACTACAAACATTGGAATAAGAAGATCATTGAAAGTGTCAATGTCCGAGTAGATGAATTTTTTGAAAAATATGAAGAAACCAACAAGAAGAAGGAAGAAGAAGAACCAAACACATTGTTTTTGGAACCGGAACCAGTAAAGCTAGAAGTTGGGGAACTGAACACAAAAGCCCCAGTTCAACTAGCTTTGGAAGGTCCAACAAAAGATGAAGAAAGTGAAGAAGAACTTGAAAAACAAGATCAAGTTATTCCAAGGTATGTCAGACTCAATCATAGCCCCGATTAGATTATTGGAGACAAGAATGCAGGTGTGTTAACTAGAAGAAGGCTAAGAGAAAACTCTTTTATGATCTCCACCATTGAGGCTCGAACTACAAAATAAGCCTTTGTAGATAAAGACTGTATCAAGGCAATGGGAGAAGAACTTGATCATATAGAGAAGAATAATACATGGTCATTGCTACCCAGACCAGAAAACAAGAATGTAATAGGCACAAAGTGGGTATTCAGAAACAAATTGAATGAAAATGGAGTAGTGGTCAGGAATAAAGCCAGACTAGTATGCAAAGGATATGCACAATATGAAGGTCAAGATTATGGTGACACATTTGCACCAATAGCAATATTGGAAGGAGTAAGGATTCTACTTCCATTTGCAGCATATAGAGGATTTAAAGTATATCATATGGATGTTCAACATTCTTAAATTGAATATTGGAAGAAGAAGTCTACATAGAATAGTCAGATGGTTATACATTAACAAAAGAAAAGGATATGGTGTGCAAGCTACATAAGGCACTATATGGTTTGAAACAAACACCAAGAGCATGGTATGAAAGATTGCACTCTCACTTAGTAAAGATAGGTTTTCAAAGAACCAGTGAAGATAGTAACATATATGTCAAGACAGAAGGAGATAAAATACTGGTAAGTGAGGTATGTGTTGATGATATCATTTTTGGAGGTAATGATGATATGTGTCACGATTATTCTAATGAAATGAAGAATGAATTTTAGATGTCACTAGTAGGTGAGATAAAACTTTTCATAGGTTTGCAAATCCAACAGATGAAGGAAGGAATTTTTATCACACAATCCAAGTATGCGAAAGAAGTGTTGAACTTTTTTGGAATGGGAGATTGGAAACTAGTTGGAACACCAATGGTTACAAGCTATAAATTGTCAAAGGCGGATGATTCTGCACTAGTTGATGAAAAAGAATATAGATCCATGATATTTGTGAGAGAAAAATTTCAAAGAAAAGATGTATCACTAGAGCATGTTTCCACTAAAGAATAGCTAGTAGATATTTTTACTAAACCTCTACCTAAGGCTACATTTGAATATCTTAGAAGTGAGATATGGGTTTTACCCCTACATGAAGTCAACTAAGAAGATGTGGAAGAAATCAATCCCGAAGCTTATTGAAAATCTTGAAGAAGGATTGGTGAAGAATGGAGCTACTCCACAGGGGGAGCAACTAATTGCAGGTCAGTGAAGCATGGATGAGAAACATAATGGTTTACCTTCACTTTGTCATTTTTGTCAAAGGGGGAGAAGAAATGTATATGATTGATAGCCTTATATGTTAAGGAGAGAAGACATATTGTAGACCATTTACTAGCTGAAGATATGAAGATGCAGTTGAAGGATAGTTTATGTTGTAAAATGTAAACCAGGATTCCTATACCCGTGTATTCTTTAATCTCAATCATGACAATCAATTGATATTGATATTTGTATTGCCATCAATGCCAAAGGGGGAGAATGTTGGCATTGCATGTAGATTGCATTGAAGAAGTATAATGTTGTCATTGATGTCAATTACAATTGGTAATGAAGCAGTAAAGAAACCGGTAATGAAGCACTAAAGCAACCACTAATGAAGTAGTAAAGCAAGCGGTATTGAAGTAGTGAAGTTCAACCGGTAACCCTAAGCAGTTGAGAAGCAGAACCCTAACCGATAAAGCTTGGAGATCGGATGTGATGATCTATGACCGAATGATGATCGGTGATGAAGATGCCATGTAAGAATGTTGCACGTGATGAGTTTTGAAAAGGTTTTGGTACGTAAAGATAATTGTTTATCTTGGTAATGATTAAATGCATAGTATGAAGTGATAAACATGTGATGTGTTACAATATTCAAAGTGCGGCAATCTAGGAGTGGTTGTAGATGCCTAGAAGAATGTAAAGTTGATTGCATGTAATCTAATGGATAATATTGAACTGATGTGTTTGTAATCTCTATGATAATTTTAGGGTTTGTGTTGTGTTACCGACCTAATGTATTTTTTTTTTAAGGTCAATGGATTGTTTTGAATGAGTTGTTGACAATTTGATAGAGTGTAGAAGTGATTATTGTCAAACCAGGAGGTGTATCTGTAGAATAATTCAAAGGCAGATAGGAGTAGTAAAGGATCTAATTTAGCAAGGAAGTGCTATTTCCAGATTAGTCAAGAACCTGTTGTTCTCTAACCATTACAACAGTAAAATCCCTTAACTGGGTAAGCTTTAACACGCTTGTTATTGAAATCTTCTAACCAGGCGATCCAATAGCTTGGATTTCAAATCATCCACTGAGGTTACCTTTAACAGAGTATTACCTTTAACAAGGTATTTGTAGCAAATCCCTTAACCGGGTGGTCCTTAACTAGATATGTTCCTAACAAAATATTATTGTATAAGCTTCTAACCGAGCTTGGCTCCAAACAAGGTGAACTTAAGAAGAGTTCAAAATACTTACATGGGTATTCATCCCCATCATGGTTTTTCCCATTTGGGTTTCCACGTGAAAAATCATTGTGTCAAGTGGTGAATGATTTTGTGGATGTGTTTTTGGTATGGTTGATATGAATGATTGGTAAATCTGCATGTATATATTTAAATGATTGGAAATGATCTGAAATGTGTTATAACTAGTATGAGTGAAGTGGTTTAAGGTTTTGGTCAAAGGATATTTAAGTTTCAGATCTATTTCTTCTATCACTGAAGTATTTTGGTCAACCGGTAAGGTTTAATAGTGCAACTACAGTTTTGGTTAAGTGACTAAACCGGTAAACTTTGTGAGTTGTTTTTGAGTTGGAAATAATTTTGGTGAAAGTTTAGTTAATTTTTTATCTACTGATTGACCCCCCTCTCAGTAGTTGACCAAATCTTTATAGTTTCATCATATTATCACAGATATCTTCTAAATACATGTTTTGGTTAGGACATCATAAAAATACCATTTTCTCACAATCTCATCAAAATAAAATTCATTAGTTAGTGCATAAAAATATATATAGCTACTTGCTACATTTACTAATGATATCCTAACCTCATTTTAATTCATTAACCATACTATTTAGTTGGATTTTTTTGTAATTATTCTTTATGGATAAGTACCACTACTTATCTTGACATAAATTACATATAAATTTACCATGTAAGTTTACTTTAGGTATGCCTTTTGTCAATAAGGTTTGAATTGCTTTCCTCTTTCCTTTGGCCAACCAATAAGCTCCTTGTAAAACTAAAAGCATCAAAAACATCCCTAAAGCTATCCATATCTAGAAATTGGTCAATGCTACATCACATTAGTCAAAATTAGTCATACATAAATTGAATCACCAGTCTAATATGGTTGAACTTATCAAGAAGTTATGATATTTGTAAATAATTTGGGGCCCT
This sequence comes from Cryptomeria japonica, assembly GCF_030272615.1. Classification (NCBI taxonomy): domain Eukaryota; kingdom Viridiplantae; phylum Streptophyta; class Pinopsida; order Cupressales; family Cupressaceae; genus Cryptomeria; species Cryptomeria japonica. Next base: position 289,901,985 of record NC_081407.1, read on the forward strand.
AAAAAAAGTGTTGTCTCATCGACAATTTTTTAGGAAATCATAGACCATAAATGGTCTTTAAATGAACAAGGGGAATGCAAACTAAATCAAGTGCCAAATCAAGCATTAAATTTTTAGGGTAAATGATTTATGATGTTATATTTAGCCCCAAATTTAGTGGAGGTATGAACTTATACTCGTATTCATGGTGATAACACTAAGTTGAGGGATTTATAAGCTCAAAAAAATATGATACGATCAGTCGACAATGTCATTTATACAAAGAATATAAGATATGGAGTAAACATATTAAAAACATATAAGACATGTAACATAAACTCAAAAAATGAAGCATATAGTCAAAATATGAAGAAAAGACGTAAGGTATGAAGCATACATTAAATTTTAAAAATATTTGAAGTCAACACTTGGTAAAGAGACCTTGGCATGAAAAGATTTCTCAACATCAAGCATAATCCTTAAATATAAAAGATACATGGAATAAATTAATAAATACACATAATAAACATACACAAGAACACAAACATATGTAGGAATTCAATTAACACAATCATGAAAGAGTACATAAATTTGGCACTAGCTTACTCTATTATTAGGGGTCATAAATGATCAATAAATCTCTCGTGGATTTGGAAAGTTATGTTATGCTAGATTATGATGGATGTTTATTTCCTTAGAGAGTGTAATCAACAACAATAATAACAAACAATAAAGACACACTATGCAAGGTGACTAAAGTTGAATCATATGTATACCACTTGCCAACAAGTTATATTATATTGTGCTATTAATGAGCTAAGAGAGTATGTATTCCCATCATAATAAAAGAAACATAAATAATTATTCATACTTAAATTAAATCCACACCTCCATGGGTGTCATGAAAAACACCATCATATGGGGGTATCAATACAATTAAAGTTTAAGGATCCAATATGCCTCCTTAAGATATTGGCATATATTCTATACTAATTTATTTTAAGGTGTAGAGTAGTAAATTATATCCCATTACAATTTCACACTCTATTTGTGCTCCTAATTTAATTTAATTTATATCCTAGATCTTTTAAAGCTTATTTGTCCCCATCCTACCTGATTATTATCATATGGTAATATCAAGACCAAATCTTATGTCATTGGTCTTGATACTATGTCACTTGCTTATCTAGTTTTAGTTTAAGAGGACTAGGGTGCCCAAACACCTAGTACAATTGGAATATGATATCTACTTCCCTAGTACCTCCAAAAGGATCCTAAATTTAAGTACATATGTTAGTGTTGACCTCTGTCATTTATTATCCAATCCCAATATTTTTATTTGACCACTACATATCAGCCTATATTAGGAAATACCTTATGAACCTTATATAAAGAAATCATTTATAATTCATAAGTTATAATTAGCTTACACTTTGAGAGTTCTTATGATCATGCATTATTGAGAAAGAATCTTTATATCCATGTATCTAGTATTATTGAGCAACAAGATGCAACAATAGGAACATTCAAGTATTATTTCATGATTGATTTTTTTTTGTCTTGTCATGTTATTTCATAAACACTTGAAGGACTTGTCTAAAGAGGATTGCATCACAACCATTATCAATCCTAAGGTAAAAATATATTTTATTTTAGTATTTTAATTATAGTTTAGCTTCTACCCTACCAAAGGTAAGCTCTCTTTTTCATCAATCATTATTGTTATGTAGGTGGGAAGACCAACATAATCCCCTATGGTTGCACATAACAACATGCTAGCATGGTATAGGTTGTTGGCATGATGATGATTTTTGTATTTGATGACTTTATGTGTTGTCATTGATGGCACACATATGTATTGATTGTCATAGTCATCTTAGTTAAGGTTTAACCAGTATCATTTGTATAGAGTAAATCTAACTGGTATGAAGATGTCTAATCCGGTATATGTTGATAACTGATATATGCAGTTAAGACAATTAGTTTTGATCAGTTCCACTGTTACCAATTTTGAGATGTAGTGAGAGAGACAAGGAGGTGCATGGAGACAATCACTCAATATGATTTGAAGTGAATCGGTCTGTGAGTTTGATGTGGTCAACACTCAATTGGTATCGGTGTTCCAACCAGTTTTCCCAATTTGTGTGATGAGTTATTAGTGGTTGCGATGTGTTACCACCAACTGACACTATGATGGTGATTTGTGTCGTGTTAAGGAATATTATCTAGATTCACTAAACCTCAGAAATTATGTCAAGGTTCAGGAGCCAACATGAGATCTAATGTCTATAGAAAGACATTGTGATGAGTTATTTTGTAATGCAAGATACAAGTGATGTTATGAGTTGATGTAGATGGGATTTATTGAAGGAATTACAGAGTATGTCAGTGATGCGGTAATGTGTGAGCAGAAAAGGATCTAAACAAGCAAAATGTTTTATTCTTAGATCATACCACCTATTTTTTTCTAATCACTACAACAGTTAAATCCCCTAACCGGGTAAGCTCTAACAAGATGATTCATTAACTTGGATCTAAATCCTACACTAAGGTTACCTTTAACCGGGTATAGCTCCTAACAGGGCTTGGGATCTTTAACATGATCTTCTCTTAACAGAGCATTTATAGACCTTAACTGGCCAGTTACCTATTCTGCATATAGTTAACTTGTGAGTTCCATCTCACCTTGGTTTTTATAGTTTGGATTATATGCAAAGTCATTGGTAAATTGGTTAAGTGTTTTTACCAGTCTACAATTAAAGTGTTATTGTTTATGCTATCACTAATTCACTCCCCTCCTCACCTCTCAGTGCTTTATAAGTTTGTCATAGGCAAGTATAACCATGTTATAGGATTTTTTTTTGCCACAAAAATGTATGGTTGCACAAAGTATTGTATGACCATGAATTAAAATGATCATACACATAGATCTATGAATGCCACTTAGTGAGGAGCAACACAATAAAATAAAATTATTATTTTGAAGGGATTGGACAATGGTGAAACTTGGTGTCACTTGTCATATAAATGATATTAAATTCTAATAAGTTATATTATTTACCCTTAAAGGTTCAATGTTCATTAGGGTATGTGCAAGCTAATGAGTCACAAATTCGCAGAAGTTTGCACATTGGAAAATGTGCTCCTCAAAACGGGCCCCGGTTTTCAAAAAATGGGGGCCCGTTAATGGTTCGGGCTCCCGAGCCGAAAGGTGATGGGGGGCCGAAGCTAAATTAAATGGGCCCCCCTTTGTAAAAAAACATAAAAAATGGGCCCCCATTTTTAAATTGTATTTTTACCATTTTTTTGGGCGAATTTTTCATTTTCACCGTGACAGTAAATTGACAAGAGGAGATCAAAAATGGGCCCCCGTGCTGTGGTTTCCATTTCAAGCCTCCACCACTATCCCAGGTACCCATTCAATCATCTATTTTCACATTTTCATAATTTTCTTGTATATTTTTCTTGTTTCTTGTGTATTATTTAGTTTTTTGTATTATTTTAGTTTTTTTTGTATTATTTTAGTTTTTTTTAAAGTACCCTATAAATAAATTAGATTTTATATTTGTAAATTCTTGATTTTGATCTAAAATATTCTTCAACAATTAACCCTAAACCCTAATCAACAAATTTAGAAATCAAAACCAAACCTAGATAATTAACAAGACAAAATATCAAATTAGATATCTCAGAAACATCATAACGAAAATGAAATCGAAACAAAAACAAAAACGAAAACGAAATCGAAACAAAAACGAAAACAAAAATGAAATCGAAACAAAAACAAAATTGAAAATGAAATTGAAATAAGAACAAAAACGAAAATGAAATTGAAACAAAAACAAAAACGAAATCGAAACAAAAAAAAAAAAATCTAAAATGAAATCGAAACAAAAACAAAAATGTTCGAAAAGGAAATTGAAATAAAACCGAACATATGTACCTAAATTGTTCTTAATCCTCATTAGGCAATACAAAAGTTACCACTAAATTAGTATAACCTTAAAAGTAATTAACATTACTCTTCAAATTTTAGATATCAAAGTTTAGGCTTAGGTTTATGCCATGTCATGGCATAAAGGTCCTATTATGGTCCTATTATGTCATGTGATGGTATAAAAGGACCAATTATGGACACATTATGTCATTTCATGGCATAATAGGACACATTATGCCATGATGGCATAATATGTCCTATTATTCCATGGCATTGCATAATGGGTTCATAGTTGGTCCTATTATATCATGTCATGGCATAATAGGACCTATTATGCCATCATGGAATAATAGGTCCTATTATGCCATGACATTGCATAATAGTCCACCTATTATGCCATCATGGCATAACAGGTCCATAATAGGACCTATTAAGCCACAACATGACATGATTTTCTCAAAAATTGCCAACTTCATCATCTAATTCATCTCCAAAACTGAAACTATGCTAATTCGACATGTTTACTTAGTATGATAGGACCAATTATGGACCTATTATGCCATGATGGCATAATATGTCCTATTATGCCATGACATTGCATAATGGATCCATAATTGGTCCTATTATGCCATGACATTGTGCACATAATAGTCCACCTATTATGCCATAATAGGACCTACTAAGCCACAACATGACATGATTTTCTCAAAAATTGCCAACTTCATCATCTAATTCATCTCCAACACTGAAACTATGCTAATTTGACATGTTTACTTAGTTTGATAGGACCAATTATGGACCTATTATGCTATGATGGCATAATAGGTCCTATTATGTCATGACATTGCATAATAGGTCCATAGTTGGTCCTATCATTATATTTTAAAAAACTTATAAATATCCTGTGTATCATTTAACATATCCACACCTAAAGGATTTGGTTTTGCATAAAAATTAAAAAAGAGAGAAAAGTAAACATAATTTTTTTATTCATGGGTGAAAACCATTCTTATGACACCTTGGACAAGTACCTTGGCGTCATGTATAATTTTTTTTAACCCTACACTTAGGACTACACCATAATCCATTCAGATTCTCTTTATTCTCAACCATCCTTGTCATCATCCATATCATGTATCTCACATTCCTAGTTTTTGACCTTGATTCAAGTGTTTTAATAATTTTGAGACATGTTTTAGGAAAATTCTAATAAATAAAATCCTATTTATAGAGAACTCTTACAAAAAAATTGAGAAGATGAGTAACATATATCCACATCTCTACCAAAGTAGGGAGTATGAGTTGAACATGTGATGCCTACCTAGGTAGATATCTACCCAAGTAATCTTATCATATCCTCTAGGTGCAAATTTGCAATACAATAGTTAGGTAAATGCAAGAAAATAATGATGCACCAACAAAGTGAATGTACACATTAAGGTGACATATAACATTAAAGAGAAACCACTAGATATCACATGATTTAATATTTTATGTTTACTTCATATTCTATTACCCCACTTGTAGGGCATGTTTAATATTTTCTCACTTGATTTCCTTTTTTAATCATACTTCTACTTCATGTGTTTTATCTCCTATTTTTACATTAAATCTAATCTTTATTAAGAACTACTAATTTGCCATAATGATTGATGTCTTATACTTTAATCTTTGTCCTATCTTATGATCTTCAAGACTATTTGCTTCACATGTATGTTCATATAGTTTTTTTTTTAAGCTTATTAAAGCATGATTATCTTATGTTTGTATATTGGTTAATCTATCTTCTTAAAGTATTATCTTATGTTCATACATTGGCATATTATTATAGAGAATATAATAGATTATCACTATTTGATCATGCATTTTTGCATCTTAGTATCATATGATTGTGCCTCACATGATGATCTTATGATCATATCTTGGTTTATAGAGTGTAATGATCTTACATTTCAATATCTTATTTTAAGCACTTATCATCAATCCTTATATATTCTTACACTAGAAGGAGGATCATCTTATTTCCCACTTCTTTATTGATCTTATGTATGAAATATTTTATATTGGTTTTAATAGTTGATGCATTTTACAAGAAATGAATTTATTAAATTGAATATATAATAGATTTATGATGTTTCATTGAAATTTTTTATTAAGTTTTGTGCGCAAATTTTATATTTAAAGATTCAATAGTATGTACATGTATATTTTTTTAAGTTCAATATTATATTATATATTTCATGTGTATCTCATTCAACAACATAGAAATGTTACTATTTATAAATGTTTTTTTTAATTTAGTAAAATAGATTCTTCTTTGACATAGAGTTGTATATAATTCATGTATATCTTTATATATGTAGGAGCTCTTTGTTATCATGGATGTCTTTGACATAGATGAACTATTAGGTGAAAATCCCCTACCACAACCCCCTCCTCCTCCTCCTCCACCTCCACCACCACCACCACCACCTCCACCTCCACCTCCACCCCCTAGATTGGATGAAATTCGTTTAAGAGAATGAATTAATGAAAACCTACAAGTGATTGAACAAAACATTGCTGCTATCCAAAATGAGCCAATCACGCCATCCCATCTTGTAGAGTTTGCAAAATCAATGCAAACTGTTGTCGAGTCAGTTAGATCTGTTGATTCTCAATTAGATCAATTTCATAGATGATGACAAGAGTTGCGTGATTTTTATGCCGATGGTTTAACAAATAGGCAAATCATTGAATTGAAAATAACCAAAGCTCATTTATGTCCATATTTTACTAACCCAAAAACAAGAGAACCAATGAAACCTAACCAGAAAAGAATTTCAATTAGGTGGTGTGTGCATCCAGAAATGGCTAGATACTTTTGGGATAGATGGTGGATGGTTTTTTATTATCCACCACATAGTAATTATGAGGTCCCTTTTTATTTTTTGAAGAAATTATACTGTGAGTTTGTAATGAACCAAAAACCAAATTATTTTGACATTAAGTCATTCCAGGGTGTTAGTCATGGAATGCCACAACATAGATTAGGGGCACGGAGTAATAATCCCCTACCAGATCCACCCATAGTTCCACTTGTTGCTCCATCAATTCCTACAGATGTCCAAAATACATCATTCATTTCGACATTAGATGCTTTGACTTCCCTCATAGGTAACCTGAGTGAGCAAGCTGCTCACATGGCATCCGCTGCTTGATGGATGCCACATATGTGTTCGAGTTATCATGAGACGTGTGTAGGTCCTACTGCTACTGCAAGATCTGCTTCAGTTCCAACTGAGCATGATGTAGCAGATGATAGTATGATGACATCTTATATGGATTTTCTTTGCTCATATGTTCATCTTGACCAGGTATAGATATATATACATGTACATGTCAATCTTTTAATACTTCATTAAATATAGGTATAAACTAAGTGCATCTCTTTTTTTATACAATCTAATACTTCATTAAATAAATTTTGTTTATGTAGATAAGGACTACACCTAATATTAGAGTCAATATTGCATCTACTGGAACACAACTCAGCACACCTTATGGGGTATAGTATACATTTCTATCTAGACATTGTACTATCTTTTTAAGTTAATATGTTATCATCATATACTATATAAATTTTCATGTTGATACATTGAATGCCTCTTTCTCTAGGATTCAGGTCATGAGGGACCGTCTACATCACATTGAGAAAAGGGTCTAACTACTGTGACACCATCTATGGTATGTATCTTATAATTCCTAAATTAAATATGAACTCTTAAAACATTGTAACTTAACTTGAAATTATTTAGTACACATATATATGTTCACTAAATATGATTTCATTAAATGCATGTATGCAAGTGGACACTACCATTAGGATAGGTTATCCTCATAATTTTGATCAAAGCCAGTTTGAACGCACATCGACATCCTTTGAGGTATTAATATGTAATACTTAATTTGATCTTATTTTGACTCTTAATTTAAGATTTAATTGGACACTTTGAATTTGACCTTGTACAGGAGTTAGCTAGCACTACATTTGGTGTTGATACTGCACAAGATACTGCTAGAGGAGATACTGCTAGAGGATCTGATGAGCATATGGTAAGTTTGTAACTTAATTTATGAATTCTACTATATTTGATAAATGATTCTTTTAATAGTTAATTTCAAGTAATATTTTAATATTATTTTTTTATTGTACAGCATGAGACGAGTGGATCTGGACCACGTCCCAGGGACAAGAGAGATACTGCTAGAGGATCTGATGAGCATATGGTAAGTTTGTAACTTAATTTATGAATTCTACTATATTTGATAAATGATTCTTTTAATAGTTAATTTCAAGTAATATTTTAATATTATTTTTTTCTTGTACAACATGAGACAGGTGGATCTGGATCACGTCCCAGGGACAAGAGACCACGAGATGTTATTGATGATAGCACTTGAAATTTTACTATTTATTTGGCTCTGATATGTACTATTTTATGGACTTTACATATTTGTTTACACGTGCACACATACTTTATATATATGGATAGTTGCATAATAGGATTAGATCATATATATTATGTGCATACTTTATGTGCATTGTGCCCATTAGATATTATGTGGACTTGAAATTATGTGAAATTATATTTTGTGCACATTAGATCATATATATTTTGTGCATACTTTATATATTATGTGGACTTGTAATTTTATTTTTGGAATTTCATTTAAATAGTTCTCGTGATTAGATAAACTAAAGGTACATACATCATGAACTAAGTATCGAAACATATCTTATAATTATAACATATTTTAAATGAAAAAGTATCAAAACAAATATAATGAATAGAACTTGATTAAAACATAATTATCTAACTATCATAAAAAAACCGCTCTACAACTCTCCCGCCCGTTTTGAGATTCTATGTGCCTGGATGTCCGCCCCCTCTGGGGAGGCCTCCCTCCCCCGCTGGACCCAACGCCCGATTCCATAGTTGATGCACATGCCTCTGGGCCTATTGCGGGGTCTCCATGTTCTATGGACCATACAAAAGAAAATGACAGTCTCCACACCCTTTCCACTTCTCCAAGTCTGACTGATTCTGGATCGAATGGAGAGGAAAGGAATATATGCCATCTCAGACTAGAAACTTCTGCTGGTCAGATGGATAAGGAGACTGTGGAGGTGAATCCCAAGTCTAGCTAGAAGAATGCCCTCCTTGGGTCAACAAATTCACTCCCTCTTGATGTTGTGGCCTCCTTCTCCCAAATGGAAGATAGAAAAGAAATCAAACTCCCAAACAACCTAATGGATAGAATCGCCACCTCCCTTCACCTGGGGATAGTTGGTCATTTCTTCTCCTTCCAACCTTCTATCGACATGGTCAGGCATTGGGCAAAATCCTGCTGGAAGCTTAAAGGAAGCTTGGAAGTTTCAGCCATGCTTGGGGGACTCTTTCTATTCAAATTTATCATCGAGGAGGATCTGATTTATGTCCTATCGTGGTCCTGGGCTTATGGAAAGCACTTCCTAACCATGGCTAAATGGAAACCTAGTTTTGACCCCTCTGTAGAACTAAACCACATGGCCCCAGTGTGGGTTAGGCTACCCGGACTCCCTCTAGAGTTTTGGGATGAACAAATCTTTCGATGGATAGGAAACTCATTTGGTTGCTTTGTTTCAGTGAACTCTGTCACTCTCAACAAGTCTAGGTTGGTGTATGCTCACTTCTTTGTCAATGCGATGGGATGGGGTTTGGGATAGACTAGCCTAGTCTATGCACCTCGATCCTTTCCTTGGATCACCTAGTGTTCTCTACACACCCTAGGGTCTCTAGGACTTCCCTTTTCTTGAGGAATCCCCTGACCATGCCCAATCCACCCACCAATGAGTTGCAATGCTGCTCCTAAGGTCTCACCTACTCATGAGACTCAAAACCCCTTACTATGGCTAATAAGGGCTAATCTTGTTCCACACCTTCCAAGGTCTTAGCAAGGTTGTTTTAGGTCTATTTCATGGTCTATCCACCCATTCATGAGCCCCCAAGAGGTTTCAAGATTCTAACCCCTTACCAATTTCACAAATTTGGGTTTTGGCCTTCAAAAAGGGCTACAAGGATTAGGACAATTTAGGCCTCCTAACCGGTCTTCTAGGGCTCCCTCTCACAAAAAGTGCACAAACAACACAATCTCCCAAAATGGACTACCATTAATTTGGCAAGGAATCAAGGATTTTATAGGTTTTAGGCCTCCAAGTGTCCGTACACTGTCCTAGGTGGATTTTAAGGTTTTTAGGGGTTTTTGTGAGGGTTTTTAGAGTCTGCCTGGGTCACAGTGAAGGTTTTGTATTCTAGCCACCTTATTTGAATTGGTGCAGGCTCCTCCTTCACACCAATGATGCTTCACTCACTCCTCTATACTTCCTCCAAAGGATGCACTCTCCACTAATCAACCTTGCTCTCCAAGACCTCTGCACCAACAACCATTCCTAACCGGGCACTATCTAGTCTCGCCTAGGAATGGGTCTTTACTTGGCCTCCTTGCATTTCCAAGGGCCCTAATTGCTTGGGAATTTAGTACAGGGTCTTCACATCCATTCCCCATGGTTTTATGGTGGTTCCACAATGGGGAATGGAGTTAAGATTTCATTTACTCAAACCAGTCCAAAACTGGATAGTAAGACTGCAACTTACAAATTATTTACAAACACACTCAACCGGTTAAAAAAAAGATAATCTAATCACTCACAATGAAGATATATACACCAAAGAAGACATTTCATACAATTTTTCTCACAAATCAATCCATTAGTTTTCTCGGTAACTTCATTCAAACTGACTGGTAACTCAAAAACAGTCACAGTCAAGCTTTTCTTCCTTGGGCCGTACAATGTTTGACATCCAACCCACTGATTTAGGGTTTTCAAATAATTATACCACCTTTGCCTCAATTAGTGTGCCAAAATTAGGGCTCTCCATGCACAACAAGGGTCTATGACCATTTTGGGTGGAAAAGTTGCTTGACAACTTGTAAAAGTTGTCATGCAACTTTTGCATCTTTTGAGCAACTTTGCCATTGTTTCTTTTCATGACTCCTAGGCCTATTTTGGGCTATCCTAAGGACATCAACATTACAATAAGGCCTAACACACACTCCAGGCACACTCAACCTCTCCTGCACAAGAAATCACAACAAACTCACTAAGGACCTAAAACTAGGACCTAGTCTTGCACACATCAGCTCATGGCTCTTATTCATGTACAATGGCTTCTAAAGAAGCATAATACCAACAAAAAAAAGAAAGAGAAGGATTTTGGAAGGGTTCTCCTACACCATACTCCCCCTCTACACATAATTAAGAAATAGAAGAAGAGATGAGAGTCGGGTCTATTCCAAGTGTCTTGAACCTGCTCTCCTCCACCCAAGTTGCTTTCGACTCAGGTTGTCCTGCCCACTTCACCAAGTGTTCCATGTAGACCTGGTGTCTAGTGGAATTCTTCACTCTTGATTCCAAGATCTCCTCTGCTATAGGCTTCTTCACCTATGGTAAGACATTAACATCAAGGTCCTGCAGTACCTTGGCTTGGTTCTCAGTCTGCCCTACTATCTCACCCTTGTACATGATCAGGTCAGCTACATTAAAGACTGGTGATATAGCTAAATCTAGAGGCAGGTCAACTTTGTAGGCATTCTTACCATATTGCAACAGGATTCTACAAGGTCCCACCCTTCTCATCTATAGTTTGGTAGGCTTACCACCTTGCATCCTAGCTTTGCTCAAATGGACCATCACATAGTCACCCACCTTGAACTGAACTTCTCTCCTTTTCTCATCCACTTTGGCTTTCAATTTTTTAGTGGATTCAAGGATGGCCTTCTTAACCTGCTCTTGAACTTCCTTTATGGTTTGAGTGAAGTCTTCTTCTTTCCCACTCTTCATTTCCAAACTACTGAGGTCTCTCAACTCACATACTCCTCTTGGATGTCTGCCATACACAACCTCAAAAGGACTTCTACCCGTGGTTCTATTCACATTGTCATTATATGCATACTCTGCTTGAGAAATGATTAGGTCCCATGTTTGGCCATACTCCTTAGTTAAACACCTCAACAAGTTACCTAACACCCTATTGATGACTTCAGTTTGACCATCTGTTTGTGGATGGTAAGCTGAGCTAAATGACAAGTTAGTTCCTTATCTCCTCCATAATGTTTGCCAAAAATGACCCATGAACTTGTTGTCCCTGTCTTAAACAATGCTTAAAGGGAGTCCATGAATCCTAACAATCTCTTTGAAGAAGAGATGTGCAACATAGCTTGCATCATGTGTAGTCTTACATGGGATAAAATGACTCATCTTGGAAAATCTATCTACTACCACATAGATGTTGTCCATACCTATTTTTGTCTTGGGAAGTCCTACTACAAAATCCATGCTTATACATTCCCAAGGTCTGTTAGGAACCGACAATGGTTGATGAAGACCAGCATTGCTTGATCCCCCTTTTGCTCTTTGGCATACTCCACATTGCTCTACATACCTCTTTACATCTCTTGGCAACTTTGGCCAATGGTAGTACCTTTGTACTAAGTCTAGGGTCTTATTAATCCCAAAGTGTCCACTCAAACTGCCATTATATTTCTCTTGGATGAGGTTCTCCCTCATAGATCCTCTAGGTACACACAACTGGTTACCTTTGAACAAGAGACCATTTTGGAGAGTGTAATCTGAATACTCACCATGGAAATGGTTCTCAAACTCTTTGCAAATCTTGTAAGCTGATGAGAAGTCTTCATCTCCTTCATACAGGTCTTTGAAACCTTCTATTCCTATGCTCTGCAACTGTAACTCGTGAACTGTCAACAACTTCCTGCTCAATGCATCTGCCACCCTATTAAGTTGCCCCTTCTTATGCTTGATGGTGAAGGTGAAGGATTGGAGGTATCCATCCATTTCAAATGCCTATAGCTTAGCTTCTCTTGAGTGTTTATGTAACTCAATGCCTGATTGTCTGTGAACACTACAAATTCTTTTGGAAGTAGGTAATGCCTCCATTTCTTTAGAGACTGCTTTAATGCATACAACTCTAGGTCATAAATTGAGTACTTCTTCTTTGCTTCATTAAGCTTCTCACTGAAAAATGCCATAGGTCTTCCCTATTGACTCAACACACCACCTACTGCAATTCCACTTGCATCACACTCCAAAGTGAATAGCTTATCAAATGTAGGTAGGAGAAGGATAGGTTCTATGGCTACTTCTTGTTTTGACAATTGAAATGCTTTGTCTACCTACTCAGTCCATTCAAACATAGTTTTAAGACCTCCTTTTATGGTGTCAAGGATTGGTGCACATATGCCACTGAATTTCCTCACAAATTTCCTATAGAATTGAGCTAATCCATGGAGACACCTTACCTTAGTCCCTATTTTAGGTGCAAGCCAATTCAAGATTGCCTCCACTTTGCTTGGATCCATCTTCAAGGTTCCCTTAGACACCACAAATCCTAGGTAAACCAGCTCTTGCTTCAAGAAGTCACACTTCTCTAGGTTGATGGATAACTTCTCCTCATGCAACCTTTCTAAAACTAACCTCAAATGCTCAAGGTGCTCTTCCTTGGTTCTGCTATAGATGAGAATGTCATCTAGGTACACTACCACAAATCTTCTTGTGAAATCCTTCAACACCTCATTCATCAACCTCATGAAGTTTCTTGGGGCATTAGTAAGCCCAAATGGCATCACAAGCCACTCATACAATCCCTTTGTGGTCTTGAAAGCAGTCTTCCACTCATCACCCTCCTTAATTCTTATCTGGTGATAACCACTTTTAAGGTCTAGCTTGGTAAAATACATAGCCCCTCCTAAACAGTCCATTAGATCCTCTATTCTAAGAATAGGAAACATATACCTTATGGTAATCCTATTGATTGCTCTTGAGTCAGTGCATAGTCTCCACTTGCCTCCTTTTTTTGATGCTAGCACTACTGGGACTGCACATGGGTTGATGCTCTTCTTAATCAGTCCTTGTTCCAACAACTCCTACACTTGCCTTGCTACTTCCTTATTCTGATCAAGTGTGAGCTTATATGCAACCTTGTTAGGTAAGGATGCACCAGGAACAAAGTCTATTTGATGACTTATAGACCTTCTTGGTGGGAGTGTTGCAGGTGCTCCATCACTCACTATGTCCTTATACTCTTGCAACATGTGCTTCACCTCCTTGGGTATTTTTGCCTGCAACTTGTCTTCTTCCTCCTTTGGCTTCACAAAGATGGCACACTTCACTATCTCCTCCTCATGTAGTAAGTTTAAGAACTCTTTACCAGTAGCCATTAAAACATTAGGTGTCTTTGAAGTGCCCTCTTCATCCTCTGTCAAAGACTGAATCTTGAAGGTCTTGCTGTCCTTCTTAAATGATATGGAGTTCTCCTCTCCATCATAGATCACCTTCCTATCAAATTGCCAGGGTCTTCCTAGCAATAAGTGACATGCATCCATAGGTAACACATCACAAAGGATCTTATCCTTGTATCCTCCAATAGAAAACTCTACCCAAGGCTACTCATTGACTAGCACACTTTGTCCTTTGTTCAACCAAGTCACCTTGTAAGGATTGGTGTGGGGTATTCTTGTGAGTTTCAACTTCCTAACTACCTCTTCTGAGATGACGTTGTCAGTTGAGCCTGTATCAACTATCACCTTGCACACTTTACCAAGAACTTTGCATCTCACCCTAAACAATGCTCTCCTATGTTTGGGTTCCTCCTTAACCGACTGTCTGATCAAAATCCTATTGAACATTAGATTCTCACCAACTTCTGATTTAATCTGGTCCACATATGGTGTCTTGCTTCTTGAAGAGTTTTCTTGTGCATAAGCAACCCTCTTTCCACTTTTTGATGTGGTAGGCTTGTCAGGGCATCTATATGCTAGGTGTCCTAATTGTCCACAATTGTAACACTTCATTGTTGCAAAATAGGAGTTACCTTTGCCGGTACCTCTACCCCTATTTGGACCACCTTGTGCACCTCTTCCTCTAGAATGTCCTCCTCTGAGATTGGTTTCACTGCCATGTTCAGTCAACTTGGCTTCTCCTTGGTTTCTCTGCTCATTTGCTTTGCTTTGGTAACCACCTCGGTGATTCACTTGATCTCTACCTTTGCCTCTACCCCTGTTATTGGAGTCTCCTTTCCTTTTGTTCCTCTCTTCTACCTTGACAGCAAGCTGATGACATTTCTGCACAGTAGTAGGAGTCCATAGGCTTATCTCCTCCTGAATGTTCCACTTTAGGCCGCTTAGATACCTAGCCACCTTAATAGATTCATCTTCTTGAACTTTAGATCTAAGACATAGCTTTTGAAACTCTTCGGTGTAAGAGGTTACATCAAGATCTTTTTTCTTCAATCCTTATCTCTTCTTATGAAGTTGGACTTCATAATCCTCTGGTAAGTAGTTCTCCTTAATCTTACTCACCATAGCCTTCCAATTTGCAATAGGTAGCTTTCCCATGCTAACCCTTTCTTCTTGCAGGTACTTCCACCATGTCAAAGTTGCTCCCCTTAATCTTGATTTGGCAACTTTAACCTTTTGAGCCTTTGTCACTCCTTCACACTCAAAGTGGTTTTCCATTCCCTCAATCCATTCCATAACAGTGTCTATGTCCATTCTTCCACTGAAATGTGGCAATCCTTCAAAAGCTTTGGTGTTTAAAGCCTTAATAGCCTTCACAAAAGGTTCTTCATTGAACAAGTGATCTGGTCCAGGAATTATGTCATCTATGTCTATAGTTCTCTTGCCTTTACCCTTGGTGTCTTCATCCTGAGGTTCATGTGTTCTCTGATCCACCACTTCCTGTAGTTTATCTCTTATCTCAATCATAGCTGCTTCAAGGAGTCTATTTTTCTCCTTCTGCTCTTCTACTTCTCTAGACAACTCTACATTAGTAACCATTCTACTCTCCCCTAGTGATTCACCAATATATAAAGACATACACAGTCCAACAAGTCTTTTACTTGCTCTGATACCAATCTGATGGGATGGGGTTTGGGATAGATTAGGCTAGTTTATGCTCCTGGATCCTTTCCTTGGATCACCTAGTGTTCTCTACACACCCTAGGGTCTCTAGGACTTCCCTTTGCTTAAGGAATCCTCTGACCATGCCCAATCCACCCACCAATGAGTTGCAATGCTGCTCCTAAGGTCTCACCTACTCATGAGACTCAAAACCCCTTACTATGGCTAATAAGGGCTAATCTTGTTCCACACCTTCCAAGGTCTTAGCAAGGTTGTTTTAGGTCTATTTCATGGTCTATCCACCCATTTATGAGCCCCCAAGAGGTTTCAAGATTCTAACCCCTTACCGATTTCACAAATTTGGGTTTTGGCCTTCAAAAAGGGCTACGAGGATTAGGACCAATTAGGCCTCCTAACCGGTTTTCTAGGGCTCCCTCTTATAAATGGTGCACAAAAAACCCAATCTCCCAAAAAGGACTACCATTCATTTGGTAAGGACTTAAGGATTTTCTAGGTTTTAGGCCTCCAAGTGTCCATACACTGTCCTAGGTGGATTTTAAGGTTTTTAGGGGTTTTTGTGAGGGTTTTTAGAGTCTGTCTGGGTCACATTGAAGGTTTTGTATTCTAGCAACCTTATTTGGATTGGTGGAGGCTCCTCCTTCACACCAATGGTGGTTCACTCACTCCTTTGCACTTCCTCCAAAGGACGCACTCTCCACTAATCAACCTTGCTCTCCAAGACCTCTGCACCAACAACCATTCCTAACCGGGCACTGTCTAGTCTCGCCTAAGAATGGGTCTTTGCTTGAAATCCTTGCATTTCCAAGGGCCTTGCTTGCTTGGGACTATATTACAAGGCCTTCACATCCATTCCCCATGGTTTCATGGTGGTTCCACAATGAGGAATGGAGTTAAGACTTCATTTACTCAAACCGGTCCAAAACTGGATAGTAAGACTGCAACTTACAAATTATTTACAAACACACTGAACTGGTAAAAAAAAAGATAATCTAATCACTCACAATGAAGATATATACACCAAAGAATACATTTCACATAGGTTTTCTCACAAATCAATCCATTAGTTTTCTCGGTAACTTCATTCAAACTGACTGGTAACTCAAAAACAGTCACAGTCAAGCTTTTCTTCCTTGGGCCATACAATGTCTAACATCCAACACACTGATTTAGGGTTTGCAAATAATTATACAACCTTTGCCTCAATTGGTGTGCCAAAATTAGGGCTCTCCATGCACAACAAGGGTCTATGACCATTTTGGGTGGAAAAGTTGCTTGACAACTTTTAAAAGTTGTCATGCAACTTTTGCATCTTTTGAGCAACTTTTCCATTGTTGCTTTTCATGTCTCCTAGGCCTATTTTTGGCTATCCTAAGGACATCAACATGCCAATAAGGCCTAACACACACTCCAGGCACACTCAACCTCTCCTGCACAATAAATCACAACAAACTCACTAAGGACCTAAAACTAGGACCTAGTCTAGCACACATGAGCTCATGGCTCTTATTCATGTACAATGGCTTCTAAAGAAGCATAATACCAACAAAACAAAGAAAGAGAAGGAGTTTGGAGGGATGCTCCTACACCACAATGTTACGATCAACAAAGCCCTCCCAAAATTTATCTCCCTAAAGTCAAAATGGGGAAAATGGTCCCAGGCCATTGTTTACGAAAATGCGACCCTGTACTGCCAAAAGTGTAATACTTAGGGGCATTCCTATACAAACTGTAAATCCCCTATGGTAGCAGAACCCAAGACCAAGAATAAAGCCATCTAGGCTAAACTCATCAACCCTGGTGATCCGTCATCCTCGGCCCCTCCTAACCTGACTACTGAGAATGTTATTCTTGAAGTTTACCAGCACACAGACAAGATCCTTGAGATCTTAAAATCCCCAGCGGACCCAGTTAAAAACTCTAACTACACCCTGGAAGAGGGGGAGATCCCCTAGGTGGTATCCCTCACCATGTCCCCCATCCCCCGCCCTTCTGCCTCCCCCCCACCGCATGCCCTCCCTGACCCCACCCCAGTTGTGGTTAAACCTCTCATGATTGGAAGTTCCTTTCCCACCACTCCATCCCCTTCCTCCCCTATAGCTAGGGATGGAGAGGAGTACTTTGGAAACTCCCTGGCAACTCCATTGAAAGTATCCCCCCGTGTTCTCCTCAAATGGATAACGAAGAATGGATAACCTAGAAGAAGAAAGTCAAAGCCAAGAAAGTTGATGTGGGGGGAAACGAAAGCAAAGTTGGGAGACCTACAGTAAGAGTCTTGAGACACAAGGTGATGGCAAGGGACATTGCAAAGGGCAAACAACTGACCTTGGACGGGCTTAGCAAAAGTAAGAAATGAAGTTCCTCTCTTGGAACATAAGGGGTCTGAACATCCCCCAGAAGCATTTCGCCATAAAACAACTCATTCTTGAGATGAAAATTGACATCAGTCTAATTCAAGAAGTTAAGATGCCTTCCCAAACCTTCGCTGCAATTGCCGGTAAGCTATGGCCTGGAGCAGACTACCTATATGTTGACGCCTTTGGTGCATCTAGAGGTATTGCTACCCTGTGGGATCCCATTAAAATAAAAGGCAAGCTATTCGCTAGCTCCCAATATTTCCTAGCGGCTTCTCTCCACTATGGTGATCTTTACTGGCAGATGTTCAACATCTATGCCCCCAACTCTAGGGTGGGAAGACGGAACCTATGAGAGGAAATTTCTAAGATCATTATGACTAATTAGAAGGATAGGTTGATGCTTGCTGGGGATTTCAATGCCCCCCTCTACCCTTCCGAGAAGTGTGGTGGCCTAGAGGATTTCTCTAACAGCATGAGCGACCTTACCGCCTTCATCAATGCTTCAAAACTTGTGGATATTGACCTTCAGGGTGCCCCATTCACTTGGTTGAATAATAGGAAAGGAAAAAACCTCATCCAAGTTAGACTGGATAAATTCTTGATCTCCACTAATTGGGATTTGGGAATGAGTTCCTTCTTGAAATCCCTCCCAAGGATGGCATCTGACCACAACCCCCTTCTTCTCCACTGGAAAGACAGACCCTACTAGGGTCCACCCCCCTTCCGCTATGAAATCATGTGGGCCTCCCATCCTGACTTTAGGGATTTGATTAGAGGCTGGTGGTCCACCCCGATCCAAGGGACTGCCATGTTCAGAATTATGGAGAAACTAAAGATAATCAGTAGGAAAGTCAAAGGGTGGAATAGGAACACCTTTGGAGACATCTTTAAAAGAAAAAAGGACCTAGGATCTAGACTAGAACAACTTCAAATTTTAATGGCTACTGGTAACCCCCCGGACCCCATTTTGAAGGAGGAGGAAGATTGTCGCAAAAGCTGGAAAAATATCCTTGCCAAGGAGGAAGTGTACTGGAAACAAAGATCCAGGATCCAGTGGTTGAAAGAAGGGGACAGAAATTTTGCCTTCTTCCATAGATTGGCTTCTAGCCACAAGAGGAGGAATTACATCAAAAGTATTAAGGATGAAACTAGCCAAGAGTTTTCTGATGACTGTCTGATTGGACAGAACATGGTGGACTTTTTCACTAGTTTGTATGCAGACGGTGGAACAGCCTCACCGCTCCAGGATTGCCTCTTTAGTAAACTATCGATGGCCATTGAGGAAGATGACAACCAAAAACTCCTGTCCCCCATCTCTTCTAAGGACGTTCATAGAGTGGTCTTTGCTATGGGAGCTTATAAAACACTGGGCCCAGATGGTTTCCCCCCGGCCTTCTTCCAGGACTTTTGGGATATCGTTAGCTATGATGTTATTAAAGTTGTCCAAGATTTCTTCAAAATGGGGAGATTGCTTAAAAAGATCAACAACACTTTCATTGTCCTCATCCCCAAGACCACCAATCCCAGCTGCATGAAGGAGTATCGACCCATAAGCCTCTGCAATACCATTTACAAGATCCTCTCCAAGGTCCTTGTAAATATAATCAAACCTTTCTTGGAAAAATTTATCAGTCCATCTCAGAAAGGCTTCGTCCCGAGATGACAAATTCTAGATGCTGCCATTACAACTCATGAGATAATCCATTCCATGGATAGGAGCAGATTACTAGGTATGGCCTTTAACCTTGATATATCAAAAGCTTATGATAAGGTTAATTGGGAATTTCTTTTCAAAGTGCTCCTAAAACTGGGATTCAACAAAAAAATGGTGAGTATGATTTGTGAATGTGTTACCACGGTCCAATTCTCAGTCCTAATTAATGGGACTCCTAGGGGAGGGTTCAAAGCTGAGAAGGGTATCCGGCAGGGTGACTCCTTATCCCCTTATCTTTTTATCATGATAGCTGAAGTCCTAAACAAAAATGTGACTCATCTAGTCACCAATGGTAGGCTCCAAGGATTCAAAGCGGCCTCCATGCTCCCCCCTACTAATATCTAGTAGTTCGTGGATGACACTTTCCTTTTTGGTAGAACTTTTGTCATGGAGGCTAAAGGTTGGAAGACCCTTCTGGAGGACTATGCTAAGGCATCGGGACAATGCATCAACTATGAGAAGAGTAATCTCTACTTCTTCAGCACTCCAAATGACCTCCAACTTAGAATCCTCTCCATCCTCGGATGCAAAATGGCTACTCTCTCGGGGACCTACCTGGGACTCCCTCTCACTGTCAAGGAAGTCACCCCCACCTTCTAGAACTCTATATTGGAAAGAATGTAGAAAAAGATTGTGGGATGGAAAGGAAAATTTCTCAGTAGTGCGGGGAAGCTCCAGCTCCTCACTGCCTCCCTACAGGGAATTTCGGTGTACTTCCTCTCCATGTTCAAAATATCAAGGACCATGGGAGAAAAACTTGAAAAAACTCAAAAAACCTTTTTATGGATTGGCTTAGAGGAAAAGAAACGCCTAGCTTTGGTCAACTGGGATACTATGTGTCTACCCAAATCTCTGGGAGGTTTGGGTATACAAAAGATCAATGCCCTCAATAAGGCGCTAATTGCCAAGGTGGGATGGACCTTGGCTAAAGGGGAGGCGGACTGGTGCAATATCATCAAAGCTAAGTATTTGGACCAGGAGCATTTCTTTTATAATCTCAACACTTCTGACCTTCCCCAAGGTTCCAAATTATGGAACAACATCCTAAAGAATAGAGTGATGATCAGAGAAGGTCTGAAGTGCCATCTTGGAGATGGCAAAAAGGTGAGATTCTGGGAAGACTTTTGGACGGAGGATAGACCCTTAATCAAGACTCACTTCCATCAAATCAGGAACCATTTCAAGGCTATGCTGCAGATTATTTGATCCCAGGAAGTGGTTGGAAGGACTTAGTCCCCATCTGCAACAATCAACCAAACCTGGTCCCCCTGGCTCAGGAGTTGCAACTCTTATTGCTGAAAACTAGAATTCCCATGACCACGAACGAAGACAGCTTCATCTGGAAAGAGATTCAATCAGGCTAGTTCTCGGTCAAATCTACATACTCTCAGCTCCTAAAACACCATGTGGATGCGGAAGGTTGGAAGAAAGTCTGGAACCCTCAGTTAATTCCCAAAATTAATTTCTTTTGGTGGTCCCTCACTCATGGCAAAACCCTCACGCTTGATAATTTGAAAAAGAGGGGATTCCATCTCCCCAATAGATGCAGCTTATGCAAAAAGGATGAGGAATATATTGAGCAAATTTTTATTATTTGTTACTTTGTGGCTCACATTTGGTCTGTCACACTTCAGAAATGTGGTCTATGTTGGGTCTTCTACAAGAATATTAAAAACTTTGTGTTTGATTGGACCCCCCCTTCCCATCATCCCCTCATCATTCAACTTTGGAAACAAATTCCTCCGCACATCTGCTGGGCTTTGTGGAAGGAGAGAAACAATAGAATTTTCAGAGACACTGAGACCCCTCCAGACTCTATAGCCCTCACCCTCTTTAAGTTGATATTGGAAAATATAGAAGCTACAAAATGGAAAATCCCCCCCTATCCTCCTGATGAGACGGACAAGAAGATCACTTGTAGCTGGAAGCTCCCCCTTAGCTTTGACCATTTCAACAACAGCACCAAGAAAAAGAGACAGATGACTAGGTGGTCTTCCCCCAGAATTCACTGGTTTAAATTGAATTTTGATGGCTCTGCTCAATGCAACAGTCAGGCTGGTGGTGGAGTCATCAGGGATCATCTAGGGAACATGGTTGCAGCCTATGCTGGCAACCTCAGTGAAAGTTCAGTCACCCAAGCTGAGGGAATGGCCCTCCTCTAGGGGATGAAAATGGCTAATGACATAGGAATAAAGCATCTGGAAATTAAAGGAGACTCTCAAGTTATTATCAACTCTATCAAAGGGAAGTCTTCAGCTAGGTGGAAAGTGGAACCCATTCTGAGGTATATCAGGCACTTACTGGTCAAAATGGAGGACTTCACCATAGACCACATCTTCAGAGAAGGAAATATAGTGGTAGCTGAAGGAAGGCTGTAGATGGGCTTACGATGTTGGAGGAACCCAAATATGCTGCCAATCACAGTTAAGGAAATCCTGGATAAGGAAAAAGCCTTGTGCCAATCACATGTAGCAGAGATATGCGGAGTCATCACTAGCACAGGGGATGAATTTATAAAGAAAGGACTGACATCAGGAATGATTACCATTCATTTATGACTCGGACGGTGCCAACTAGCGATGGCAAAGGCGACACTGAGGAGCTGTCAACTCACATTGGTCTGAGCAACGAGCTATCAACTCACATTGGCCCGAGTAAAGGCTCGCACACTCCGAGTAGATCTCTAGCCAGCGATATCTATGAGAACTTAAAGGATAATAATCACTATGATTATTTCAACCATTTAACCCAAGTCTGGCACATTTTTCCTAACCATTTCGTCTTGAGTTTGCTTCGGCTCTACGTTTTGGCTTTTTGTTATTTTCAAACTATGAAGCTGGAGGATTCTAAAATGGGGGGGACATGCTCAGGCTGGAACCCAACAAAGTTGAGGAGTTCAAAGCCAAACCAGTGGCCTGGTTCGTGTGCACTGAAGGAGGCATTAACAAATTTATGGAGA
The DNA here is from genome assembly GCF_030272615.1 of Cryptomeria japonica. Lineage (NCBI taxonomy): Eukaryota > Viridiplantae > Streptophyta > Pinopsida > Cupressales > Cupressaceae > Cryptomeria > Cryptomeria japonica. Next base: position 289,924,949 of record NC_081407.1, read on the forward strand.
ACATGAAGGGCAACAACGAGAGACTCTCTAAACAATTCGTGTCCTCCTGGGAGGACAGAAGGGTGACTATGGGAGGAATATCCTTCAAAATAAATGAAGAGGTCATAGCCCAAGCTACTGGCCTCTAAATGGAGGGCAGAAAATGGAAAAACAGAGCCGCATTGCGGACTCTACCAGCCTTAACTAGTTTTTCCGCCATGATGAGAACCCTGTCAAGAGGGCCGGAGGCTTTAACAAAGAGGAACTCCCGCACCCTTGGGATGAAGTCTGCTACATTGTGATGAAGTATTTTACACTTGAAGGCAGGTATGGCATTTTCTACTACTACCACCTCCCCTTCTTGAACCATTTGAGGAACAAAGACCTCATTTCCATTCTATTCTTTTTATTGCACTTGATGGATGCTAACATTAAAGATATAGCTGAAGCCAAAAAGAAAGGAAAAGACTTTCCAATCCTGCACCAAGGCCTTATGCTCTGCCTGTTCAACTTCCACCTCACCCTCTGCCCACCTCGTTCCATTTCTGTGCAGAATGTCGGCCCCTCGACCCAACCTCTGGCCATTAATGATTCAAGCCCCCATTGCATGAAACTTGGCTCCTCCAGCAAGAAAACCAAGAATCACTCCCTGGAGGAGGTCAGAACCTCTAAAAAAGTTAAAATCCAAGAAATTGATTCGGACCCAGACTTTACCAAAGACGCCAACACGCCCCGCCGCTCTACCAGATTGGCCTCTAAACCCTCTGATAAATCCCTAAGAGACCCCTCTTCCTCACACGACACGGGAAACTCCATCTCAACTGATAAAACCCCCTAGGCCCAACACAAACATTCCCCCCTTTCTGTGAGCTCAACCCATGTTTTCGATAGCCCGACTGCCTCTATGAGCCCGGAACCTGCCAATTTCCCTTCCCCGACCTTCAGGATTGAGAAAATGCTGGTTGTTGAAGAGGCCAGTAGTGTGAAGGAAGAAGATCCCAACCTGGCTGAGCTCGTGAAAAAGATAGAAGCCTTCTTTGACACCCTGCAGGTGATTACCAGCAGATTGGAGGCGACGGAGTCCAAGATGCATGATGTGTCTAAATTCGCTCTGAATGTCATGAGATGCTCGGCCACTACTCTGTGCCTTTTGCAGGATAGCACGGATAAAGGAAAAGGCAAAGAGGATGAAGACTTTAAAGGCTTGTTCAAGTTCCTCACTAAGGAATGGGTGAAGAAGCTGCTCCCTAAGAAGAGCCGTGGGAAAAAGAATTAACTTTCTACATGTGGAGAAGTTTTTTGTCTATGCGGTGTAGTAGGCTGGATAGGTCTAGTTTTGGCTTATGTTTATATTTTAATGCTTATAGCCCTGCATGTCATTGGAAGTATACTTTGATTGGTAGTATTTTATTGTTGATAAATTCTCGTATGATGGTTTTTGTTTTTGATAGAGGCAAAAGGCTGCTTCTGTGCTGATTATTTGTGGATAATGGTCCTTCCATTGTTCTCTGAATTGTACCCATGGGTCAGCCCCCTCATTTTTGGCTTCTTTTATTATCAAAAACATAATTATCTCATTCATAAATTTGACCAATAGTCTCTCATTTATGTATATTACACAAAATATAATCAAGAAGACATATCTAAAATAAAATAAATAGCCTATTTAAATTATAATAATAAGTATTTATATCTCTCAAAATACAACATAAAGTATGCACAAACAATAGTAGTCATTGAGGCCAAGTCTACTCTGAGAGACCTGGAAAAAATAAATACATATGATTAATTTTTATAATCAGGATGCATTGAATTTAAAATACAAATGGATTTTTCTTAAGGGTATAAAAATTTAACTTACTTGTAATTATTCAAAATGAAACATAAAGTATGCACAAATAACTTTGTTTTTATTGATGCCTTCTACTTGTGGTAGACTTGAAACAAAATTTTACTAGATTAGATTTTATAATTATGATGCATGATTTAAAATGCTATATATAATATGCATCACGACTTTTAAAAGGGAGTTAGATTAAGGGTTTAAATTATAACTTACCTGATATTCATTTCGTTATACCATCTGCATCCTCTCTCTTTTGCAAAGCATCTATAATTGTCTTGTGCTCTTCCATAGAGAGAGTCCATAATTGTTTATTAGCAGGCTTGCCATGATATCTATCCAATTTTATATTAGTTGCCACTACCAAATGCGAGTAATGTATAATCTTCTTCTCTAATTCATAATCTTCAAATGAGGGAAATCCATTCTTTCTTGTTAGATATTTGTGTAGCCAAGTGCCAACAACAACCACAAATCCTGTTGGATAGTCATAACCATCATCATCTACTCAAGGAGTGGTTAGCTTATGTTTTGACTCTACACATCGAGCCAACCAATACTCTGTCCCCTCTTCATTGTCCTCTAGTGCAACAATAGCATAGACATGTCCTATGTACAAAACAATTTTATTTTAATATTTAATGAGAAATAAAAACAAAAATATACATTGTAAGATTTCATAAATATGTACTATTTAATAAATCAAAACAAACTTCAAAAACAATTTTACCTTATTGTATAAGATCTGAAATGCGATCATAGTCATTTGATGCAAACATTTGATCCATATCTTCATCAGTTCTTTCATGCGGATCATTTGCATCTATGGGTGTCAATGATCTTTATTGCCATTCTTCAACCCATTCTTTATTCTCACAAAATTCCCAATCTTCGGAAACACAAAACTGACAAAAGCAAGCAAGTTGCCTTGTGAATATAGTCCATGTGTTTGAATTAGAACTCTTAAACGAATGCCATTTAGCTGATCCAATGATGGTATTACAATCATACCGAATAGGAATACTATCTTCCTCTATCAACTAGAAGAAATGTCGAATTGCAGAGTTTTCAGTTGATCTTTTTGACAACTTTGAATTGCACCAATCTATAACTGTATGAGCATCTCTGAATTTCACTGCATCCTCGAATTTCAATTGTTCTCTAGCAAGAGCTCTTTTTATACAGGCACCGGCTCCATCGTGTTCCCCCTTACCATGTCCCGCTTCAAAAAAACTCCATAAATGTTGGACATTGGTTATCTTGTGAACTTTGCATAGCCAATAAAACATTCTTGCATTTTTGAATTGTCCAGTGCAGTTATCTAACCATATCATATGTTGTTTCATGTCAATTTCTCTTTCCTTAAGATTATCATAAAATACCTCAAAGCAATGTTGAACAAACTCTGAAGAGTGTAATTGATTATCACTAACATAGAAATGATACTCCCTCAAAAAATTTCTGTTATCTTCTGTACTGTCATGGTCATGTCTATATATAATGTGCACAAATATGGCCACTTGCACTGAGCTGTAGTATTGTGATTGAGTTTCCTCTTGTGGTTTTAGAGTATAATTTTCTGCAACATCCACAACTGATACTATTGTTCCAAGTGGAAATATGTTCTTGCATATGCGAAACTGTCCATCAAGCCATTGGGCATGTTGGGAATGTTTCACATATTTTGGAACAATATGAGTTTTAAACTCACTAATAAATGCATTCACACTATTCTATTCTGTAATCAATTCTAAATGTTTCCCCATCTTTCCATCCTTTAGAGGGTATTCTATATTTTTAAATCTCCTAACATCAACCATTTTTTGTCCAAACTCAGATGAAACATGTTCATGCAAACATTCACCTATCAAAGAATAGTTCCCACATAAATTGCAAAGGCCATAAATGCACGAACTGGAAAGAAATAATTGTTCATTAGGTGGTTTACAAAATAAACTTCCAATAAAATCTTTAATAGTTTCAGGTGGAACATAAACACCACAATCCTGCACAAGATCATTACCATGCAACATACAACGTATATATTGAAAAATATCATAATAGTAATGAAAATGAACATGAGTTTTACAACAACAAGATATTCTTTGTTTATTGATTTTAACATACTAGGGTTTGCATTTTTCAAATGATCTTTGACTAATTCGTAAATTCATTAACACAGATTCATCACTAAATTTTTTAAAGAATTCAGTTTGAGTCATGTCAAGAAGATGTTTTGGATGAGGATCATGAATTTTTGATCCCACCCTTAACTTTAAAACATCTCTAGCATTTGATGAAACTCTAGTGCTATCATGCCAAAATTTTGTAATTAATTGTTTAGTTTCATCATTTAATTTCATGTCCAACCTTTGAAGTCTACCACTAAAACTCCAACAATGGTTTAGTGGATCAATTTCAATTGTGTCTCTTCTTTTGGCCGCTCTTGACAAGGTTCTACGATGTAAGTTCAAATAGCCACTTATATCACTTAACATTCTTTTACTAACAATCATTTTGTCAACTATAGCAGTCGTTATAACTCTACGTGTTGCATTCTTATCTTTAGATAGACTTGTTTTTCCAATAGAATCGATGGCACTGGCAACAATAGATACAACTTGCTTATATGATTCATCTTTTCTTTTTGGTTTTGCATAAATACCTATTTTTTTCATGACTTCATGCATTTTTAACATTTTTATTAATTGTAGCATTAATTGACATTGGAATCCTAACTTTTTATTATAGAAAAATTGTTTATATAATCTGTTCGCATGTGTTCTGATTTGTCTCCAAGAAACTAACCCATTAAGATTATCTAGCACATTGCTATCAATAGTAAACAAATTACATTCATTTTCTTTCAAAGAGGGTGGTGTAATATTTTCAATTTTTATTTCTTTTTGTATTGGTGTATGAAATTTATATCCAACTTCATTTAAATCAGCAATTTGATTGGCATCATAGTCATCGGGATTTAAAAACATACCGGGATTCGCATCCACATGAACATTTGCATCAACAGTCATACCTGTGTGTGGTTCTACATTTCTTGCATCCATCATGATGTCTTCAATGGTCTCATCTACAACGGGCACTGAACTAGATGCTTCAGAAAGGTTATTCAATTGTTGTTGTTGTGATCTTCGATTTCTTTGGTATTTTGCCTCCTTCTCTCTTTGTACTTGAATTTCGTCCGTTGTCATTGTCCTCTTTTTTTTCTTTTGACGTTTCTTAGAACTCATGTTTACAAACTCCTCTTCAAAAAATAATATCTTTTTACTCAGTTCTTCAAAAAATCATGTAAAAAATATTAAAAAGTACTGCCAAATGAAGTAAAAAATCTTTGTCAGTACGGATTTCAATGATAGTGTGGCAAATTGATGCAATATATCTTTTTTTTTACAGTAACGGTTATTTAGAAATGGGGGCCCGTTATTTAACGGGGGCCCGTTATTAAATCCAACGGGCAAAAAATGGAACGGGCCCCCATTTTATAAACGGGCCCCCGTTTAGTAAAATTTGAATCCACCACCTGCCACTTGCCTCGGGATTAGGCCCAAGATAGGCCTGGGATGGCCACACCTGAGACATGAACCTGCAAATTCAAAGCTCCATGAATGAAAGCACAAATATGAACTTCTGAAATAGTTTACGTGCCTCTAATCAGAGAATTTTTATATGAAATTAAAACCCATTTCATATTATATTGTCTAGATTCTAAATATGTAAATTTATTTAAAAATTGATTATTTTAACTATTTTTCATTTAATTTATACTAAATCAGGTCCATAAATTTGAAATATTAATTAATTTTCTTAATTTTATAACTTTTTTATTTTAATGAATTTTGAAAAAAAAAATTATATGTCATCAATCTACACAAAAATATTTTCTATTTAAAAAAAAAAATTCAAAAAATGCTAAGTTTACGTCAAATTATGTCGGTCGTACACGTCAAATTTTTAAAAAGATAATTACGGCCATTAAAAAATTAATTAAAAAAAAAATATTAGAAAAAAAAATACAGAAAAATATGCTCATCAATCTTTAGTGTGTTACAAACCATTTTCCAAAACGGTTTGAGAAAATAATTTTAATTGTGTCAAAAAGTGTGGGTCGTACACATGCATGGTATGGTCCTGAAACAGGCATTTTTAAAACATAGTTTTTAGAACTCCATTCAAAAAGTTATTTTTTATTATGTGGGTATTAAAATAAATTACATATTTGAAAAGTATACTCAAAGGGATATCTTTTATATTACCGACTTTTTCCAAGATTCATTCTCTAAGTGTTTCAAAATTTAAGCTCAAATGAGACAAAATCTGAAAAACAGGGAAAACACTTCCACTGTTTGGCCAAAAAGTGGACTCATCTTCTTGCACTGACCCATTAGTGGAATGGAAAAGCACCCAATGATATGCACAAAAGGAAATATTTTATTGATATGTTTATAATTCTTTTTACATTTTAGAGGAGGAATAGTAAGCAAGTAAGGTTTGATAAGCCTCAAAAAATATACTCTTTTTTATATATAACATGAGGAGTAGTAATAAATATTTAGTAAAGACAGGATTTATCACTCATAAGAAGAATATATAGACACATTATTCAACGTAGTAGGGGATGTGGCCAAAGGAGGTTAAAATCCTATAACATCTTTAGAAAAGTGTGGTGCGGGTTTCATGGGAGCCTTAATTTGTTGTTCCATATATGCTAAACTATTTCTATTATAACTAATTTTAGAAGTAATTTTGAAACTAGGTCCATAATGTCTCTCTAAATATCATGGGAGAGGATAAGCCACATTACTAACCTTGTCTAGATGATAAGAATTATCAAATTTTGAAGAATAATTAGTTATATAGTATTAACATGAGAAGAGACATCAATTCTTTTATAATAACAAAAATCCTTATCAAATGTTGAGATATCAAGACTAGGATTATCAATCTTAGAATTAAACAATCCATTACGGATGGAATGTAAACATGACCAATAACCATTATGACATTTCTTAGAAGGAAAAGGCACATCTTAAATAGATTTTATTTTTTTAAGAGAAATAGATTCTATTGTTGGGGCCTTGGTTTTGACTGGGAGACTTTATATATTCTCCAATAAAGGAGGGTGTAAAGTCTAGAAGACACCAATTATCACCAAAGAGCACACTCATAAATAAATCACAACTCTTGTTCACTATATTGTTATTAACACTAGGTGGTGGATCTATTTTTGGTTAAGATGGAATCAAAATTCCAAGAGATGTGGATGTTGGGGGTTGATAGTTACTCTCTTCTTGTAATAAAGTTCTTAAATTATAAGCATCCTTAATTATATGAATCTTGTTGTTATATATGAACATTATCTTTCAATGAAGAGTATACAAGACTGGCCTCATGGAATGAATCCATGGTATACTAAAAAAAGATGTTACGAAGGAGTATTTAGCATGATATCAATAAGTATGGGTAAAGTCACAAGTCCCACCTGAATTGGTAGTATGATTGTACCAAATGGTTGTCTACTCAAATTGTAAAAGGCAAAAATAGAAAGAGATTTAGGTTTAATGAGAGACTTATCTAAGACAATCTTAGGTAAAAGGTATGTGGTACAGATATTAAGACATGATCCATTATTTATTAGAGTATGCTTTATTCAAGTTTGAATAATGAAGAGCAAAATCATAAGGGTGATCCCATAATTGATAGTTTTGATTCTAATTGTTAAGTACAGATGCCGAGCTAACAAGATGAGAGGGGGGTGAATCATACAAACTTAATCTTCAATATATTTAATAGATTCAACCTCAGTAGCTTTAATAGATATATGTAATCAAAACTGTAAAACATGCAACCTTAAGATCACATAATCATAACAACACTCATAACACCAGATTTAACGTGGAAACCCAAATAGGGAAAAACCACTGTGGGATTTCGGACCCACTAAGAAATATACTCTTCTAGAGTATGCTTGGTTAAAAGCAAATCCTATTAAAGATTACAAACACATTGCTAGATGTGACCCTATTAAGGGATTTCCCTCAGATCTGTTAGGATCTTCACTTTGTTAGAAGTGACCTTGTTAAAGGGTTTCAAACACTCAATCAGAATGTCACCTTGCTAGAGGATTTACAAATAAGACTGTTAAGTCTACTCGGTTAAGAGATTTTCTATCACTTACAAATAAACAACAGTAATGAGTATGTCTGCAACTTTGCATCTAAAATGCTAAAGTAGATTCTTATTTGTTCAATACAATCTAGTCATAGGACTTATCTTGTCCCTCTGCTGGGCTCCTTACTCTGTTATTTAAATAGGTCTTCAAGCTTTTGTGCTCGGTAATCACTATGTAGCATCCCTGTGCTTACATTTGCCTGCATACATTGTTTATCAACAGTTCCTTACTTATAAACAATTTGCTAACCACTTAATCTCTTTGATCACATTTACCATGATCAATCATAGCCATCAGATCTTCAAACTTGACCAGGTTCAATGTATCCTTCGATCGAAAAACGTTTTACCTCACCTTGGAACTTGCATACATTTCTTGGAACTTGTGCTAGGGTATTGCGGTTTAATCTGAGCTGTAGATCTTCCTTCCGATCTTCCATTTCTATAGATCCTTAACAAACTTCATACACGTATCAATCATTTAATCATAACTAGCTCATCAGCTTCCTTCATTAAATAACACATGTATACATCCAATGCATTCTGTTATTACTCGGTTGCAACTTGGTAAATACTAAACTTTGCTCGGTAGACATTCCACCTTCATTAACCGATAGTGATAACCTTAGGGTTTACTGACTAGGTTCTTTAGGGTTTACTGACTAGGTTCCTTGCTTGGTAACATAGTATAGTATTAACCTTACAAACAATAGCATATGTAGGATATCAAAACAATCTAAACAACATGATCTCATCATTGTCTAACTCGGTAATAGTTGCCCATTGAATAACTTATTCCTCCCCTTATTCATCACATTCTTCTGTGTCTTTTTCCGACATCTTAATTCTCTTCAAAACATACTTCTTAAGATATGGCAACTTCATACTAAATCAGAAAATCAATTTCTTGACAGCAATGACAAAATAATATTGTGAAGACAGTAAACATCCTAAATTAGTTATATCCATAATTATCAACAACCTTCTCAATATCCTAATTGAAATGCCAACAATCTCTTATTGTCTGTTATAATGCCAACAATAATACTGGGTTAGAGTTTTTGGCCAAACTTGACACTAAAATCACTATTTTGTATTAGATCTTTACTTTCTAACACTTATAGCAGCTAAACCATTAATAATTTTAAGATGAAGTAAAATAATTATTTATGATATTTTTCATATAGATTATATATATATATATATATACACACACACACACATATACATATATATGTATATATATACATAAATATATACATATATATGTATATATATACATATACACATATACACATATATGTATATATATACATATATATATATATATATATATATATGTATGTGTGTGTGTATACATATATGTGTATATATATATATATATGTATATATGTGTGTGTGTGTATATATATATATATATATATATTGTCCATATTGTTATGTAGCATTTCATAACTCATTTTTTTATATTAGTCAGTATTTTTCAAAAGTGACATTTATTCTGTAGTGCATAACACGTTTTATAGCAAGAAGGAAAATCTAATTTTAAAATATATATTTGTCGCACCAATATCTTGTGGATGGATTTTTTCATAATTTTTTGTTAAATAGATTTTTTTAGTTATTTTTTAAAGCGAGTAATTTTAATTTGGACAAAGGTGTATTTCGTAATGCATAACTTTTGTTGTATGCATTTGAATTAACTTCTTCTTTTTGTGTTGAAATGAGGATATCAATACCTAGGGAAAATATTTTTTTTTTCTATTTTTCAAATTTTCCTCGTGTGAAACACAATCCTTAATGTTTAATGAAAAGCCTACATTCATTAGAAACAAAACATAAATATATTAATGATATTAAATATATTAAAAATTATACTATTTGTAAATCTTATAATAAGGGCTACATACTTAAAAAACAAAACTTTTAAATGAATTCATTTTACCCCCTACAAGCTAATGTAAAAGTGGGTTTTTATCAACATTTCTCTAGGAGTGGAGGAGATTCCATTCCAGGTATAATTTAAGAGTAGAGAGGTTATATCCAAGATATTTTGATATTCTTAAGAGTCTTTGATCTATCTCTCCTCAATTAATTACTTAAAATGGTATCTCTCAAGGCTTAAATAATTATATTTTCTAAAAAATGTACGATGACAACAAAAAACAAGATGTACCAGAAAGTGTAACCTAGTATTATGGGATCATCCATAGGAGGATCGCATTGTTGTTAAAATTTCAAGGAAGATAAGTCACTTTGTGGGAAGATAATTTCAAAACCTGTAACATACATAGAATATAAATTATTTGCTACATAATTTCATCTTGAAGAAGGTAGGATAGCTACCCTCTTTAAGGCCATCTAGAGCATTTTTTGGTATGCAGGTGAAGTTTTTATTAGGTTCCAAAGTAATATTTTATTCAGTGCAGCGAAATATTTTCGAAAGGATCATACTCTTTACAAAACAATTTTATGTTTATGAGTGTTGTATGTGTGAGTGATCACATGGTAATGAGTTAGTTGTGTGACACATTTATTATTATTATTATTATTTTTAGTAAGTTTTCTTGAAAAGTTTACAATGTAAATAGAGGTTTGAGATAGATGTTTGACTTAAAATAGTAATAATAGGTAGATCTTGTGGTTGGGGTATATCAGAACAAATATGTACAAAAATTTTACTCTTCATAAGCTCTTTGTGAAAACTAGGACCATAAATTGTATTGGATACATTTAATTAAGATCTATCCTTAGGGGATCCAATGTGAGTAAATATTCTCTGAGTAAAGGTTATCCATTCATTAATACATCATTTATATAGGAGAGAGCATTGAGATCATTCTCTTGCATGGAAATTCACTCATGATTAAGACAAATTTTAGGAGATGGCTACGAATTCTCAATCAATAATGTCTCATCTCTAGAAGTGAGTGCATTGAGTTAAAGGCAGATCTATATTAAGAAAAATATTAAATATATCATCCTCTTGCAAAAAAATATCCTTATGGGTAAGAGGAATTTTGGGGAGAGATAGTGTGACACAAGAATAGATAAATGATCATCACATGCATGAAGTTTTTTCACCATAGAAGTAATAAAAAGGGGAAATTACATATATGCATGCTTGAAATTTAGAAGATATGCAAGTGCAAGGACATGTTAGATTCACCAAAATAAAATAAAGAGAATGAGATCCCTAGACTAATCAATGCAATCTAAAGATATTAATACTTTATAACATTGGAAAATGAATAGGCCTAACTACTATCCTCAAGGAAGATCTACGCACTAGGATTCTAATCCTCTATTATAAAAGATTGAGATAATGAAGTGTGTACATAAATAACCTAACATAACAGTGATAAAATGTTTAAATTTAGAATAATATAGTAAATGTAGCATTTAGATATAGAATGTGGACACAAAAATTAACTTGAAACTAAAATATGGAGTTTATTGTGCAAGACATAAGATTTGGGTACCCATGTATGAAGGTGTTGAATGCTCAATAAATGGCTGGAAATATGATAAAGAAGTTTTTGACACCTATCTCCTAAATATCTAGGTCAAACTAGTGGGAAAAAGGTGTTGGGTTTCTTACTCTTAGGGTTTTAATCTATTCAAAGTTTGGAAATATCTTTTAGTGTCTACTTCTTTCTTCTATAATGTTCCTAGTGTCAATATAGACTTCCACACACAAAAAATGGATAAAATGGTAGTTCGATATAGGGAATTTCTTATGTAAAACCTCATGTTAGTTTTACCACCTCCACAATAGAAATGATGAGATAGGAAGTGTTCCCTCACAAGGAAAAAGTCTAAATAAATGATGGATCCTAAAATGAAAAGCTTACCTTAAGTACAAAACCTTGTAAATGAGTTTGACAAAAGGCTTTTTGTAGTGTTCCTTTAAATGCCTACCAAAGGTTAGTGCATGACATGATAATAACAATAAACATGAGCATATTGTTGAGTGTAGCTATATTAAATTTTTAGATTGTAGGCAATACATATTAAGATTGGATCATTAAAGACAAAGGTTGACACTTGTAACACCCAATTCTCAATCCCTTTTTGTGGGACAAGGGCATTGGGCACCTAGGTCCACTCGTAGAGGGACCTCCAAAGGGGAGCCAAATACTGGGGACCTTAACATAGGATCTAGTCTTGGATTTTGCATCTCATAATTTTTCAAGTTTAGTCTCATTTGTAAATTTTTAGGATATTATAAAGCATAAATGGTCTTAAAATGTACTAGGATAATTCACACTAAAGCAAGTGTGAAATAGAGAATAAAATTGTTAGTGTAAATACTTTATAATGATATAGGTAAAAATTATATATAGTCTTCATTTTTAGGAGAAACCATAGAATTACAAATCAAAGAAAGTCATGTTAATTGAAGCCATTTGAAGGAAAAAAAATTAGCCGAGGGAGATCAATTCCCTCAGGAGGATGGTGTTTGACAAAAGGAAGTCATTCCATCAATCATTTGTAGAGTTGGCCTACCATGTGTGAAATATTTATGTGATTGTAACATTTTAATGTCTCTATGTTATCATGTTAATTGGTTGTGAGATTCACTATGTATATGTGTAGGTTTTCCATTGTGAGTTGGTCTTGGTCCTTTACTTTTCCAAAATTTTATCTACACAAAGATTCTAGATTCTTGTAGCGCATGTGAGATACCCCCTTTTTGAACCAAAGGCAATGTTGGGTCTAAAATTTATTATGAGTTTTTTTCTTTGTTCCTTTATTTATTGTATACAATGTTACCTAAAAATTTATAAAAAATATGATGTTGGTATTTTGGTATGGTTTTGTCATTGATGTCAACACCTACTAAAACACTAGCACTTTGGAGATCCAGCAAGCATTCACCGGGAAGCAAGTAACTATTGCACAGTTACTAGTATATGATTCACCAGCAGGATATAATGATCACCGACACTTGGAATTATGTGGAAGACACTTGGTAATGTCGAAGACATCTTTTGGACATCTTGTCCTGGAGTTTTGTTCATTGGTATATTCATATTTACATATTTGCTTTTACCAACAAATAGGTCCAGGGTTACCTAGGGTTACACCGGCAGGTTTATATTTTCCAGATCAGCATGACATGCTAAGGAAATGATTAATTATTGTTGTAAATACATTAAGCCGACATGTTCAATCGGTTATTGCATCGGATATTATATTGTTTGTAAATTTTTTTTATTGTAATATCTTGTAGAGCCAACCTACTAAAATTGGTCTTAGGTTATGGTATAAATGTAAGATCTTATTTGTAAGATCAAATGTGGAATGCGAAAAAGAATTGTGTGAAGGTATATGCGAGATTAAGAAGACCTATACATGAAGACATCATTTGAAGGTGAAGTTAGGTTTTTGTGAAAGCATATCAGCATTACACCAGTACTGATTCCAGCATATGAAGATGCTATCTTGTGCAATACATTCTTATTGGATTTAACCATCCAACTATAGTCAGTGTGACTCCCATTTTGTGATTGAGTAGTGAGCTCTAGGCTGTTGGCCTTTCTGCATGTGCAAACCCCATTTATGTACACTTACTATCTGCAGTAGTATCATCTGATTGTGGGTAAGGTTTCCCATCGTGGTTTTTCCCCTTACAGGGTTTCCACGTACAAATATTGGTGTCATGTGTTGTGGATGACTTTGTGTTTATGTTTCATGCATTAATCTTTACCGGTATAGCTATTAACTGTTAAAACTATTTACTGGCATACTTAACTGGTTTACCGGTATTAAGCATTAAGGTGGTTAAGTTTTTTTTGGTTTGAAATTTGTTGACAACTGATTCACTCCCCTCCTCTTAGTTGTCTTTGGGACCTAACATATGAGACACTTAATGTTGGGAATGTTTGTTTGTGTCCCTTTTATTTTTATTTCAATAATTTATTTTAGTCAAAACCCTTAAAATGACTAAGTCCTTTGTTTGTTAAAATTTTATGGAGGTTTGAAAACATATACCAAAAGTTAACAAGGATTGTTTACCTATCCAACAAATGTTTTTTAAACTTTTCATTTTAAATTTAAAATGTTATTTGTGCTTCATCAAGTTCAAAAGCCTCTGAAACATTTATTGGCTTGTGACATAGTTTTATCAGCATTGTTGAAGGATAAATTATATATATATATATATATTTTAAAATGTGGTCATTTATTTTATTGTCAATATTTGTAGGAGGTTTTAAAACCACTATTGACTCTTGATGAGGTTCTCACAAAACTGTTGGATCTTGACAAATCTTTTAGAATATTTTAAAAGTGGAAGATGACAATATTTTTGAAGGATCCATAAGAAAATTAACATTCAAAAACCTTTTTTGAATATAAAAAAGGTTCTCATAACTTTGGTATAGCTTGACATAATTTTGAAAATCTATTGAGAATGAAGTGAAAGAAAAATTAGAAAAACCAAAAGAAAGAAAAACACTAAAGGCTAACATTTGAATCGGTAGTTTGAGGTGGTTTTGGAGCCCTTGTTATCTCTCCAAAACTTTCCCACAACCTTTAAAGTAACCAAAATTATTTTGGTAACATCTATTGTTGGCTTGTGTGTTAGTGTTGTTTTCATTAGCCTTCCTATGTGGTCGACTTCAGAGATTTGGTCCTTTTATTTTCCCCTAGATTTTTCTTCTTTTGGTGCTTATTGGTTCTGAAAACCTACTAGGAACCTAAAACCTTAAGGTAATAGTTCTAGGACCTCACCTACTCCTAATCCCTAATCAACATTCCTCCTTGGATCCAAGATCCTAGGTATAACTTGAAACCTAGAACCTCAAGGTTCTAGTTCCAAGTCTTCATCTTCTCTTGTTCCTTGCTTCTATGCACTTTCCCAAAAGAAGACCTTAGGTGAAACTTAGGAGCTAGAACCTCAAGGTTTTAGATTCAAATCCTCACCTAGCCCTAACTCATAGTCATTTGTTCTTTCTTGGAGGCAAGACCCATCATATAATGGGACTAAAATAATGTATATTTTAAGAAGTAGTTTGTGTGATAAGGTTGAAGATGTTCTTTTGGTTCTCAACTACCACCACAAGTTTTGGAGGTATCCTGACAACCAAATATCAATTTATTACCTATATTTCAATTTAAAGCATCCACTTTGGGCAATATTCTTCCTAGGTCATAGATCTATCATCTTTATAGTGCTATAGTTTAGGGTTTCCTACTTTCAAGTGTTAAAATATGAAGTTTTAATCATTATAAGTGTGATTGGCTATTGTGTGATTTTATAGATGCTTATGTAGCCACCATAGATTTCTAGAGAATAAACATTGTAACTCTAGGTCATTTTGTGTAGATGTTTAAGGGTTCAATACAAATATTTTATATAGAATGTTGTATTTAAATATCTCCATTAAATCTTACCAATATTTTGAGAAATCTTATCAGCTAGGGCTTCTCTTACCACAAATGTTGGAATGATTGTAATCTAAAATTTATCAATGTAACAAAATTCTAGATATTACAATTTTTTTAATTGCCTTTTATTTGTTTCAAATGGATTCATCTAGTGTTTTCATGGATGATTAATGATTTATTATATATTTTTGTTATTATTCTAATGCATATGAATGCATATTTATTCTAAAT
The DNA here is from genome assembly GCF_030272615.1 of Cryptomeria japonica. Classification (NCBI taxonomy): domain Eukaryota; kingdom Viridiplantae; phylum Streptophyta; class Pinopsida; order Cupressales; family Cupressaceae; genus Cryptomeria; species Cryptomeria japonica. Next base: position 289,940,583 of record NC_081407.1, read on the forward strand.
AGATTAAAATAATATAGGCTTTAACCATTACATTAACCACAACAAAATAGAAAGAGATAAAAACTAAGGTCTCACGAGGAGTGAGGGCCCAAGACCATGATGCCTATTGCCAAAAAGGAACAAAACCTAGTAGCTATCCAACACTAGAAACAAAATTGAGATGACAAATAAGTAGAGCCTTCAGACCAAAAAATAGAAAAAAAAAACTCCCACCAAAGGAACAAAGCAATGGCCTACTTGGTGGGGGACATCACCAGCTTCCTATCCTAGCTCATAGCTTTAACTTTATCTAAAAATGTGAGCCTCTTGTTAGATCCTTTTCCAAAAGAGATAGCGAAGGAATTTGAGGTTGCATTCACCTTTGACATAGATGTCTTTATCCCACTGGTAGTGGAGGAGTCCAAATGATACCTCTTTTTTGCTCACCTCCTTTCAATTTTATCTTTTATGGCTTGGAGAGAAATGGAGTTCTTCTCAATCATTTCCATATTCTGAGAAAACATATCTTCTATCTTTATTTTCATGGACTCTTGATTGTCATGCAGAGCCTAAACTATGACCAACAAATCCTTAGTATCATTTCCTTAGTTCATTTTTCGTTGAGTCCCTTCATATCCTTCTCCAAGCCTTCCCACTTTTGAAACATTTTCACAAATTTACTATCCCCTATCCAAAATCTCTAGTCTTTGTCGTCCATTCCACAAACTGATGCTCTTACATATACTTTAGTAAGGGCCTCAAGTCTATTGATTTTCTTCCTAGGCACCTCAAATTTCCCAAGAACCTCATAGATGATAGGTTCATGCTTATTGAAACCCTCATAGATTTCACTAACCTCAAGGCTACAAAGATGGGGAAGTCCTCCTTCTTTAGAAATTTCACAGGTGAAGATGGAGGGGAGCTAAGGGGATGAGGAGGGGTACCTAAGCACTGAGAACATTACTCATAGAGTTTTCAAGGGTATATTCAAATTGAATAGACCAAGAGCTAGTCATCTCCTTGGAGTCTTGATCAACAATTTATGGTTTTTTGACAAATCATTCACTTGTGGGGGGGATGAAGGGTTTTTAGATTTAGCAATTGTGGAGGGGTTAACCTAGGTAGGGTTCTTCTAGGGCTTAAGGTTGGATTCTTTACCAATTGGGTTTACCGATAGGTCAACACATAAGGCAGTCCTAGAGGGATTAGTAGTCAAGCCACAAGTTAGGGTTAAACCTAAGCAAAAATTATAAAAGCACAAAATGAGACCTTGGTGTAGGGTCAGGGTACCTTTAAATTTACCCACCATAATAAATTACGAAACAAATAAGAAAATATAGAAGGGAAAATTCATTTTGACACCATACCTTAAATGATTGAGTATAGGAAATAGCTCAGATGTGAAGCATTTGAAACTCTCATCTAGGGTGAACAATTTCATCATGAGCAATGCAACCACTTTTGATATTTTTGGCAAGTCATCCCTTTTGAACCCACTTTGGAGATGAGCAACATTCTTACCTGGGGCCAAAAACCTTTTGAAGTCCTCCTTATAGTTCCCCCAAGGATTTATTAGGAAAGATTTACCTTCCACAACCAATCTAGTAGTAGTTGCAACAATTTCCATTTAGACTGTGAGCTTTACAATAGCCTCCTATACTTTTCCAAGTTCCTCCTAGGACTGGGAAAACTACTTTGATAATGAGGGGTCAAAGCCCTTCATACCTTTCACATAGTTTGCTAGATTGTCGTCAACCACTTTCTCCCAAAGAGAATTATTGTGTTGAAACTTATCACAAATATCAAACTCTACTTGAATTGAATCACCTACCATGATTGCTGATGAAAAAGTAGAAATCAAGAAAAAAACTAGGTTACACGAGCCAAGTTTACGAATAACACACTTTAGGGAGGTATTAGAAATGTCACTTTCAGTTAGATGCACAAATTTGAGTCCACTTAGAGTGGAAGTTTCAGACTTTGCCAAAAAATGAAAAAGTGTTGAATGAAATGGGATCTCGTTATGGTTTTGGGTCCCAAGCTAAAATTTAAAATGGGATCCCATTTCGTAGTAGGGTCTAGAGTCTAAATCTCTAAAACAAGAACCTATTTCAAAAATAAAAGGGATCCTTTTTTTTATATATTTTTTATATTAAAAATTAGTTATATACAGATGAAATATAACATTTAAGTATAAGAAAGAAAAAAGACATATTGAAATGAATGTGTCCTTTTCCTTTCTTATAAATTAAGCTATATTTCATGTGTATATTTTAGAAGATCATATAAATTTTTAGACACTCAAATTTTAGTAATCAACGGGTTCCTATTAGCTTAAGTTTTCTAGCTTTCTTTATCTCAATCTCTTTATCTTACTTGATCTCTAGACTCATCTCTCTCCATATCACTCTTCCTCTTCTCCCTCTCTACCTCTCTATCTCACTCGCTTATTTCTCTCCCAAAATCTAGACCTATCTCTCTATCTCCCTCCAACATCCTTAACTTTCTACTCTTTGTCTCCTATCTCTCTACAAAGCTCCCCTAACTCTATTTCTCTACATATACCTCTCTCTCTCTCTCTCTATGTATCTTTATCACCCTCCCTACCAACTTATATTTATCTACATACATCTCCCTTCCACTTGATATTTCTCTCTCTTCATATCTACCTCTCCACTCCTTCCTCCTTCCCTCTCTACCTATTTATCTCATTCTCCCATTTCTCTCCAAATATTTATACCTATCTCTACCTCTCTCACATCTTTTTAAACTCTCTACTCTCTATCTTTTCTCTCTACACAAATCCACTCACTCCCTACCTCTCTATTTCTCTACATATACCTATCTATATCTCTCTACATACCATCCCTCTCTCTCTCCACCCCTCCCTCCTTCCATCTTTACTTTTATCTCCCTTCTATACCCTCTTTACCTCTATATCTCTTTGTCCCCTCTCTCCCAAAATATAGAACTATGTCTCTACCTCTTTCTACACACCTCCCTTCACTCACTACCTACCTATATCTCTCTCTCTCTCTCTCTCTCTCTCCATACATCTATCTTCCACCCTCTATTTCTTTGTCCCTCTCACCCTCTCTCTTTGTCACACCACCCCTCCCACTCCTTCCTTTCCTCTCTAATTTTCTCTCCTCTCTGACCCAAAATCTAGACATATATCTCTATCTCTCCATCTCACATCCTTAATTCTATAATCTCCATCTCCTTTCTTTCTACGTACCTCCCCTCACTCCCTCCCTACCTCTATTTCTCTACATATACATCTCTATCTCTCTTTTCATACCTTCTCTCCTTCACTACCATCTTATATTTATCTACATACATATTTCTTCTACCCTCTGTTTCCTTCTCCCTCTCACGCTCTCTATCTCTCTCACACACACCACCCCTCCTTCCTTCCCTATTTACTTTTATCTCTCTTCCATCCCCTCCCTAATTCTCTTTCTCAATCTCTCCTCTCTCTCCTAAAATATAGACCTATATCTCTACTTCATCCTCTCACATTCTTAACTCTTTACTCTCTATCTCCTTTCTCGCTACACACCTACCCTCACTCCCTACCTACCTCTATTTCTCTACATATGCATCTATATCTCTCTCTACATACCTTTCTCTCCCTCCCTACCAATTTATATTTCTCTACATAAATCTCTCTCCCTTCCTCTCTCTCCATTTCTCTCTTCCACCCTTTCTCTCCCCATCTCTACCTCCCCACCCCTCTCTCCTTCCCTCTTTCTCACTCTCTACCTATCTATCTCTCTCTACTAATTTTTATCTCCCCTCTACCTCTTTTCCTATATATCTATTTCCTAATCACTCTCTCTCTACATACATCTCTCTTCCACCCTCTCTTTCTCCCTCATCCTCTCTCTCTCACCCTCTACTTCCTTCCCTCTCTAATTTTATCTCCCCTTTATCCCCTCTTTGCCTCTCTATCTCACTCTCTCATCTCTTTTAAAAAATATAGACATATCTCTCTAACTCTCCCTCTCACATCTTTAACTCTTTTCTCTCTATCTCCTTTCTCTATACAAACCTCCCCTCACTCCCTTCCTACCTCTATTTCTCTACATATACATCTCTATCTATCTCTATATACCTTTCTCTACCTCCCTACCAACTTTTCTTTCTCTATATACATATCTCTTCTACCCTCTATTTCTTTCTCCCTCTCATGCTCTTCGGTTAGTGCAGGATTAAGGGGGGCCAAAAAGTGGCGATGTGAAAAAAATAGCCTTCTTCACTCGCCTAAAAATGCGAAAATCCGTGTTGACTTTTTGCTTGGCCTGGGTGTCAGTACACCTTGCCCTGGTAATTACCTATGCAAATCGGATATCGGATTTTATCCGATATCCGATTTTTATTTGTAATTTTAATTTAAAAAATATATTATATGTTACGTATTATATAATACAATATTATATTATATATAATATAATACAATATTATATTATATATAATATAATACAATATTATATTATATATAATATAATACAATATTATATAATATAATATTATATAATATAATATTATATTATATAATATAATATTATATTATATAATATAATATTGTATTATATTATATAATATAATATAATATAATATAATATAATATAATATAATATAATATAATATAATATAATATAATATAATATAATATAATATTATATTATATTATATATTAAATAATATTGTATTATATTATATATTATAATATAATATAATAAAATATTATATTATATTATATATAATATAATACATATTATATAATATTGTATTATATTATATATTATAATATAATATAATGTAATATTATATTATATATTATAATATAATATAATATAATATAATATAATATAATATAATATAATATAATATAATATAATATAATACAATACGTATTATATTATATAATATATTATTATATTATATATGTTATTTAAAAATAATTTAAGTGTTGAAATTGGATATCCGATAATATCTAATTTTATTGAATATCCGATTTTCTGAGACTTTTATATTTCGACAGTGATAGTCTCGTGAGTCATTTTTAACTAACGGGTCACGTGAATTTGTCAAAATCTGATATCCGCTCCATCTGATATCCGGTTTTTTTGACAAAAAATTGCTAAAAAATAGATTTAGAGGTAAGAGATTTGTTGTTTTGAATAATTTTCATTCATTTTTTGTGAATGTTTATTTGATTTTTCATTGAAAATATGGTTTTTTTTCATGAAAACTAGGTTTTTTTAAAATCAAATACCTGATTGTTTAAATTTGTTAACTAAATTTAATTGTTTACATTCAATTAGGTTAAAAATGGGGAATAACAATGAAAACATTAACCAACCACAACTGCAACAACCAAACCCTCATTTGCTAAACCCCCCCTCAATTCAAGATTTGATTGCACAAAATTTGAATGAATTGAGGAAGATTGTAGAAGTATATCATAGGATCCCTCGTCTAAATGCATTGTTTGATCCTCTCACGTTGATCGTAAAAAGTATGGAAACCATGACTGAGGAGCATGATGCTGCCCTTTTGTGGTGAGATTCTATGAAGGAAAAATATGCAGATGGCTTGTCATATAAGGATATCAAGGATCTTGAGATATCCAAAGCCAAAATTGCCTCATTGTTTGTCAATCCTCGTACTGGTCAGCCCGTAGATCCCCAAAAAACAAAACTTTCTATCAAATGGTGCACAAATGATGGGATTGTGAAAAACTTTTGGGATTGTTGGTGGATGGTTTTCGACAAACCACCCAACAACAATCTTGATATCCCCTTCTATTTCATAAAAAAATTGTATGCTGAGTTTGTTTTACACAAACATGTGAACTACTTTGACATCCAACCTTTCCAGGGTGTAGGTTTAGGTATGCCCCAAAATAGACCTGGGGTAGTCAGAGTAGTCTAGGGCCCATATGTCCCCCCTCCTCCTATTGATCCCCCACCTGCAGTTTAGCATCCTGATATCATTTGTGAGGCAGCTTCACGGACCATATCGACTATTCACTCTTTGAGTAGCCTTTTGGTTTCTTAGGCTGCATCAGTAGCTCAACCTACTCTTGATGGTAGTGGTGCATCCGGTGCCGTGACACGTCATCCTCGGCTCCACACATATGCATGCCCCATAGTTGTGTCATGTGTGGGCACGTATGCTTGGGTCCAGTTGGACAGCCCATTGATCCTCCTATGGACAGTGTAGATTATGAGGTACATGATGCACTAGATGTTATTACACAGACTAGAGGATACCCTGGGGAGTCCTCACATGCTAGAGGCGAGGAGGCATCGTCATCATACATTGATGATGTAGTGGTAAGATTTGTATTTTCACAGCTCATGTTATATTTTAATTAAATATTTATAAATTAGATAATATTAAGTACTAATTTTTATTTACATGGTCTATTTAACAGTTGATGACTGAGGATGAGTTGAGATAGATTCAGGAGGGCACCTTGTTGGCCATTTCATTTGGCCTGGATAGCTTGACGGTACATATATTATTGCACCTAGTCGTTTGTATTTTATTGTACATACATGCTCATCATTTATATTGGTATTAATTAGATTATGTAGTAACTTGCATGCATATCTTATTTTACTCTTGTAGGGCACAAGCAACATGAGTGTGGGGTAGTGTGATCTAGGATCTAGTAGTGCAGTTGGAGACAAGGGAAAGGTAATTGAATGCAAATATGATTGAATGAATAGTTTAAATAACTTATAGTGATTATACATGTCTATACATAGATTGATAGTTTCATATACTTGTTGTGTATATATACAAAGAATTCTTGGCTTCACATCCTTGATGACTACACCCAGTATACCTGAAGAAGAAGAAGAGATGCCTCGAGTAGATGTGTGTTTATTTTATTTTTTGATTAATAGATATAATATGTTATTATCAGTGACAATTATATGCTAACTTGTATCAATGGCATGTTTATGAACATATGTAGGCTGTGTATGAAAATATTCAAAACATACCTCCTCTACCAAAGACATACATCAAGAGTCCTGCAAAGATGAAGAGAAAATGTGGATATGAGGTAAAACATGAATAGTTCAATTAAAAAGTTCATTTTTATGTTAACTTTTTGAATGTGAATTATATAATATAATTAATATTAATCGTGGTTTATTTTTCTTGTGCAGGATCCTTTAGAGCTGAGCAGTGTGGCGAAGAGGATTGATTTTGATGATCCATCAGTAGCTTAGGATGTTATAGATAGTTTTGGGATGCTTACATGTCTAGTTGGCATGTATATTTTGTATATGGACATACATTCACGTATTTAGACATACATTTTGTTTCAGTTGGCATTTATGCCATATTTGTGTATGGACATACATTTGTAATCATTTGACATTTTTATATATACAGAAGTTGATATTCGATCATTTAAATTGTTGCTCATCTGTGCGTGGTGTTATCATGGAAATATTTAATCTTCATTCCAATAATTAACAATGGTTAATAATGGCTATTTAATGAACAATACAATTCATTTCATTTCATCATAAGTGTTGTTTTTATAATGAACAATATAATTCATTTAATGAACAATACAATACAATTTATTTAATGAACAATACAATTCATTTAATCAATAATACAATACAATTCATTCAATTAACAATACAATTCATTTAATGAACAATACCCTACGCATGCTCCTATTTTGCCCCCCCACTCGATCGAACGCTTGGGGTCATACCCTACCGACATCGTCCCATGAGCGCCCTAAGTGCTCAAAATTGTCAAACACGTATGGACCCTAACTCAAAATCCATGGCACCTGTGAATGATCCATTTGAACCTACGAGGCCACGAGAGGGGTCCCTATAAAAGCCTATCTCAGTTTTTCAAGTTTCCCTACGGTTTTATAAGGGCAGCAATTTTTCAGTTGGCGAAAAAATTGTCAGTCTCACTCAATCGAATGTTGTCGTGTGGCCAATTTCTTGTTCAGCTCGTCACGATGATGAACCATCGACTCTGACATGTCCAGTTAGGCATAATTACCCTATGCGTGGTCTTGTTTTGCTCCCCCCACTCGATCGAATGCTCGGGGTCATACCTACCTGTGTCGTCCCTTGAGCGCCCTAAGTGCTCAAAATTGTCAAACTTTGACGGGCCCTAACTCGGAATCCCTAGCACCTGCGAACGATCTGTTTGAACCTACGGGGCCATGAGAGGGGTCCCTACAAAAGCCTATCTCGGTATTTCAAGTTGCCCTATGGTTTTATTAGGGCAGTGATTTTTTGATTGGCAAAAAAATCATCAGTCTCACTCAATGGAATGTTGTCGCATGGTCGATTTCTCGTTTTGCTCATCGTGATGATGAACCGTTGGCTCCAACATGTCCAGTTAGGCTTTATTACCCAACGTATGCTCCTTTTTCGCCCCCCCACTCGATCGAACATCGGGGTCATACCCTACCGACGTCGTCCCTTGAGTGCCCTAAGTGCTCAAAATTGTCAAACTTTGACGGGCCCTAACTCGGAATCTGTGGCACCTTTGAATGATCCATTTGAACCTACAGGGCCACAAGAGAGGTCCCTACAAAAGCCTATCTCAGTATTTCAATTTGCCCTATGCTTTTATTAGGGCAGCAATTTTTCGGTTGGCAAAAAAATCGTCAGTCTCACTCAATGGAATGTTGTCGCGTGGCCAATTTCTCGTTCTGCTCATCGTGATGACAAACCGTCAGCTCCAAAATGTTGAGTTAGGCATAATTACCCTACGCATGCTCCTATTTTTTCCCCCCACTCGATCGAACGCTCGGGGTCATACCCTACCGACATCGTCCCTTGAGCGCCCTAAGTGCTCAAAATTGTGAAACTTTGACGGGCCCTAACTCGGAATCTGTGATACCTGCAAATGATCTGTTTGAACCTACGGGGCCACGAGAGGGGTCCCTACAAAAGCCTATCTCGGTATTTCAAGTTGCCCTACGGTTTTATTAGGGCAGCAATTTTTTGGTTGGCGAAAAAATCGTCAGTCTCACTCAATGGAATGTTGTCGCGTGGCCAATTTCTTGTTCTGCTCATCGCAATGATGAATTGTCAGCTCTGACATGTCGAGTTAGGCATAATTACCCTATGCATGCTCCTATTTTGCCCCCCCACTCAATCCAACGCTTGGGTTCATACCCTACCAGCATCGTCCCTTGAGCGCCCTAAGTGCTCAAAATTGTCAAACTTTGACGAGCCCTAACTCGGAATCCATGGCACCTACGAATGATCTATTTAAACCTACGAGGCCACAAGAGGGGTCCCTACAAAAGCCTATATCAGTATTTCAAGTTACCCTACGGTTTTATTAGGGCAGCGATTTTTCGGTTGGCAAAAAAATTGTTAGTCTCACTCAATGGAATGTTGTCGCATGGTCAATTTCTCATTCTGCTTGTCGCGATGATGAACCGTCAGCTCTGACATGTCCAGTTAGGCATTATTATCCTACGCATGCTCCTGTTTTGTCCCCCCACTCGATCAAACGCTCGGGGTCATACCCTACCAGTGTCGTCCCTTGAGCGCCCTAAGTGCTCAAAATTGTCAAACTTTGATGGGCCCTAACTTGAAATCCATGGCACCTTTGAATGATCTGTTTGAACCTACGGGCCCATGAGAGAGGTCCCTACAAAAGCCTATCTCGGTTTGTCAAGTTGCCCTACGGTTTTATTAGGGCAGCAATTTTTTGGTTGGCGAAAAAATCGTCAGTCTCACTCAATGGAATGTTGTCGCATCGCCAATTTCTCATTCTGCTCGTCGCGATGATGAACTGTCGGCTCCGACATGTCAATTTAGGTATAATTACCCTATGCATGCTCCTATTTTTCCCCCCTACTCAATCGAACACTCGGGGTCATACCCTACCAACGTTGTCCCTTTAGCACCCTAAGTGCTCGAAATTGTCAAAATTTGACAGACCCTAACTCGGAATCTGTGGCACTTGCAAATGATCTATTTGAACCTACGGGGCCATGAGAGAGGTCCCTAAAAAATCCTATCTCGATTTTTCAAGTTGCCCTACAGTTTTATTAGGGCAGCAATTTTTCAGTTGGCAAAAAAATTGTCTGTCTCACTCAATGGAATGTTGTCACATGGTCGATTTCTCATTCTTCTCATTGCGATGATGAACCGTCAGCTCCAAAATGTCAAGTTAGGCATAATTACCCTACACATGCTCCTATTCCCCCCCCCCACTCGATCAAATGCTCGGGGTCATACCCTACCGACGTCATCCCTTTAGCACACTAAGTGCTCAAAATTGTCAAACTTTGATGGGCCCTAACTCAAAATCTGTGGCACCTGTGAATGATCCATTTGAACGTACGGGGCCATGAGAGAGGTCCCTACAAAAGCCTATCTCGGTTTTTCAAGTTTCCCTACGGTTTTATTAGGGCATCAATTTTTTGGTTGGAAAAAAAATCATCAGTCTCACTCAATGGAATGTTGTCGCATGGTTGATTTCTCTTTCTGCTCATCGCGATGATGAACTGTCAGCTCAGACATGTCTAGTTAGGCATTATTACCCTACGCATGCTCCTATTTTGCCCCCCCACTCAATCGAACGCTCGGGGTCATACCCTACGCATGTGACACCCATGAAGGGATATGAAGGGATATTTTGTAAACAATCAGAAACCTTTAATGATAATCAAGTTGAAGCCTTGAGATTTATGCAATATGGTTCAATTCCAAAACTCTACCCTGAAGCCACACACTCTTCCCTCTCCCAACATACACTAATGAGTCACAAGTTAACATAGAATCTGAAAGGATTTGACGAGAGCATTTTGATTTTACTTATGTCTTGTGTATTATAATAAAGACCAATTTTCCAATGTGACATCTTCATATGAGAGAAAAGCTTCATTTTATCTCAATACAATTGTACCTATTTCATTTTTAGAAAAAATAAATATACAAAGATCTATTATTAGTATCCTCTATATTATGGATTTGAATTGATGTTCTCAATTAGTTATTATCTGTTCAACTTTTCTTGATAAGGCACAACCATCTGGTGGTTATCATATTAGGACAACCATCCATGACTTTCAAAGTAATTGATATTTATTCCTACACCTCACACTCACAATATTAATAATGAAATGACATTTATGATTCATCAAATGCTGACAAAGTCTAATCAAATTTCAACTTCAAGATGTATACAACATATCATATTCAACTTCAAGATGCATACAACTTACCATATTCAATCTCATGCCAACCACCACTTGGATATTGTTATATGTCGATTAAAGTACAATATATGTAATAAAACCATATAGTCTTACAAAAAAGCCATCATATACCATCTATGTCGATTAAAGTACAATTCATTTGTAACAGGGGCACACTCACAATTTGAAGTTACAAAGCCCTGTGGGAAGAATCAAATTAGAAATTTACTAATCTGACTAATACTCCTGTCAAAAGCATCAAAGATGCTACTGCTAGAGAACACCATGCTCCATTGTGGAGAGAATATTAGGTGCATCTGATGTCAGCGTCTGAAAATGAAACAATGAGCTATTCAATTGCCAAAATCTATCTGACTTTATTTTATAAACCATTAATGAATAAAAATAAACAAGGTTAGCTGAGTGAAAGTTCAATGACCACCTTGACTATTAGGTGTTGATGTTGAAGGCCCAACATTAATAAATGTCAAATGTCAAATGTTTGATTCAACAGACCACCTTGACCATCAATGTCAAATGTTTGATTCAATAGATCATCTGTCATGACAATTTGATCCACCGCAGATGTGTCCTGGCCACATGCATTTGAATCATCTTCATGATAATAAACACAAAAAGACCCACAATTTAATCTCATTAATGCACAAAGGAATATGTACCATCACCAAGAGAGGGTCTTGTCAACGACGAATGATCTAGCATGAACCTATATTTTTAAGAATTGTTAGTCTACACATAAAATGCATGGATAAACATAAAGGATTTATGACAATCACTTCAACTGAAATGCATGATAATAAATGAAAAGGTGGGATTATATACCATAAAAATTCCTTTCCTTTCGAATTATATCAATAGAACCCACTATGTTTACGCAAAAATTGTAATGTGATACTGTTGTTTATCATCAAAAAAGACCTTCATGAGCGTAAAGGTTATGCGATAATTATATCATAAAAAATTATCAAATAGTGTTGTCTAATAACAAAAATTATAAAGCTCATCAAATGCATGATAATAAGTCGTGTTGCAAAAATACGTCCCTTCCAATTATATCGAGTGTACTCGCTATGTGCATGCAAAAACCGTGTTGCCAAAAAAAAACGTTCATCAATAGATGTGCATTTTGAACATATCCTTAATATACACATAACAAACTTGAACATTAAGGTTTAATGATCATTGTTTGAAATGAAATGCATGATAAAAAAATAAGGCACCATTAAAGACCTACTACTCAAGTGTGCCTGAAGGGTCATCTCTTTGTTTAAGAGTATCCAGTATTGCGTCATGATCAGCAGTAGTCACTGTCCATAGCTCTTTGGTCTTCGGTTTTGCTTGATGCTTCAGCAACTTGACATTTGTAGCTATAATAAGGTGTGAATACATTATAATGGTTTTGTGTCTCTCATAGTCTTCAAATGAAGGTATACCATTCTTTCTAATCATGTATGTTCGCAACCAAATTCCCACAATAACAACTGAACCTGTAGGATATGTGAACCCATCATCATTTGTTACTGGTTGTGTTAGCTTTTGTTTTCCCTATACACATCATGCCAACCAATATTATGATCTCTCTTCATTCCCTTGTGGTGCAACAACTGCAAAAACATGTCCTGGTTGTACAAGATCTGATAGACGATCATACTCAAGTGAACTTTCCATGTCATCATTTGACAAGGATATTGTTTGAGATAAAGGAGTTAGATAGTGGGGAACCCACGTATCAACCCACTCACTTGACTCGCACTAATCCCAAACACATCAAACACAACTCTGACAAAAACAAGCCAACGCTCGTGTCCAAATGGTCCATGTACTTGCATCTGAGCTGAGAAATGAATGCATCTTTGAAGAATCTTTAATTGTTTGACAATCCAATCTATCTCCCACTGTTCCCTCCTTAACCAACCAAAAGAATCTGCTCATTGCTCAATCAAGAGTACTTCCATGTGACAATGTTGAACTACACCAATCAACAATAGAATGTGCATCAGAGAAATTTGCACCTGAAATCCTCAATTGCTCCTTAACTAGAGCTCTCTTCAAACATGCACTTGCTCCATCATGCTCTTCCTTCCCATGCCCTGCCTAAAAAAAACACCAAATATGAGGTATACGCCTCTCCACATGCATTCTACTCAACCAATAAAACATACGGGCATTATTGAATTGACCCGTATAGTTATCTAACCATATTATATGTCGGTAAATTGCAATATCTTTCTCATGCAAGAAATCAAAAAAATTCTCAAAAGAATATTGCACATACTTGAAGGAGTGTGATCTATCATCACTCATATAAAAATGATACTCCCTGATTATCTTCCTGTCCTCTTCTATACTATCAGGAACATGTCTATATGTAATGTGAACAAAAATAGCAATCTGGACTGAATTGCAGTACTGAGACTGTACCTCATTCTGTGGTTGCAATGTATAGTTCTCTGCAAAATCAACCACTGATACAATAGTGCCAATCGGGAAAGAGTTCTTACACATCCTGAACTATTGATCCAACCACTAAGACCTATGGGTGTGCCTTGCATACTTGTAGAAAATATTTTCCTTAAAATCCAAAATAAAATCAGCAATACTCACTTCTCTTGAGACTAATTCGCATCTAGAACCTTGACCTCCACTCTTCAAAGTATATTTCACTGTCTCGTATCTTTTTTTCTCAACATAATTATTTCCAAACTCGTTTTCGCTACCCTCATGAAAGCATGAAACAAACTTTGACAACCCACCACATTCTGAGCACTTCTCATTCAAACAATCATTTCTATAGAAATAGCAGCCATCATCTCTAGGGCATAAAAATAGATATTTCAAGTCTCTTGATGATCTCGGAAATAGCATTGCACCACACTTCTGCAACATCTCATTAGTATGCATCGTAGAACGAATATGACATAAAAGTTCATGGTACATTGAAAAATCCACATAGTACTTGCAACAACAGGCATTGCGAATCTTAAGAGGAACACAATAAAATGGTTTCAAAGATTCAAACGCCCTTTGTGATATTTGCAAAGTTGGATGTAATTCACAAAATTTTTTGTACAACATTGTTTGGCTTGATTCCAAGAAATGTTTGGGATGTGGTGTGTGGTCTCAGTTGCCGATTCTTAATTTCAAAATGTCCTTTACATTGGGTGACACTCTAGAATTAGAGTACCAAAATTGTTGAATCTCTTCCTTCACATTGTCAGTCAACTTTCTATCAACACGTGGAAGCCTCCCACCAAATGCCCATGTATCTTGTTGAAGTGGATTGTCAAGTCTTTGTCTTTGTGCAAGTGCTCTATCCAAAGTTTTACGGTTTATGTTAAAATCAACACAAGTTTGTCTCATTTGATGAGCCTTCCTCAATTGATGGCTTACTAAGGAGGTTGTAATCACTCTTCGAGCGCTCTCTTATCTCTTTCTTTGGTATTCTTTCCAATAGAATTGAGAGCGTCAAATAGATTTTTTGCAATAATAGAATTTCTCTCTGTCTTCTTGTTCATACGAATCTTCAATTTCTTTAGCAATGGTCTCATCTTTATCATCTTTAGCAATTGAACAAAGAGTTAGCATTGCTTGGTCAATGTCTTATTGCTAAAATTTTGGTTGAAAATTTGTGTAGACCACAACTGAATGGTTCTTGTTGACCTCTTGCCTTCAAGATTCGCAATAATGTTCTCATCGATTTCAAATAACCATTTTGGGGTTCTTGAAGGTCTTGGATTTGGAATTTGTCTTTCATCCATGAGAGGGTCTTCATTTCTAAAGTAATTAGGTGTTACATATGGTTCACTTGGTGAGGCAATTCCACCTTCAATGCTAAATTTTTCCACATTTTCACCTCGTATGTCAAAATTTTCCACATTTTGAGCATTTTCATTATCACTTTCAACATTTTCAAAATTTTCAATATTTTCACTTTCAAAATTTACATTTTCATTTTCAATAACTTGTGGCACATTTTCAATTTCAATTTCCTCTTCAGTTGAAGTAACATTAGCAATATTTAACATACCTTGTCTTCTCCTCCTATGACATTCTCTATCTCTTTCTCTATACACTTCAACTTGGTCATTTGAAAGTTTTCTTTTGTGTTTAGACTTCTGACAACTACTACTCCCCATTTCCCTCCACACATATGCTCCTTCGTGATTGACAATGTAAGTTTTCACTTTAAGAATCTCCCAAAAGCACAAATTTGTCTCTAGCTGTCTGAAACCCTGTGATCCTTGATAGAAAACATAGGACCCAGACTGTCGGCCGTTGGAATCTACAGAATGGCCCACAAACCCTTTTTTTTTTGGTTTTTAGTACTAAAATCAGATATCGGATAAAATCAGATATCAGATTTTATCCGATATCCGATTTTTGTACAAAAATATGTGGTCCCCCAAAAAAATTCCCATTGCCTTCATTTATGAACTATTGCCCCCATTTATGAACTAAACTGCCACATGGCAGAAATTTGATATTCGATTAAATTGGATATCAGATTTTATTGGTCATATTTTAGAGAGAGAGAGGGATAGAAGGAGAGGGAGAGAGGAGAGAGAGAGAGAGAGAGAGAGAGAGAGAGAGAGAGAGAGAGAGAGAGAGAGAGAGAGAGAGAGAGAGAGAGAGAGAAGGAGAGAGGGATAGAGAGAGAGAGATTATACCCCTAATGTTATGATTTGGTGTCTTAAGGGGTCCTATGGTGTCGTTAGGGGTCATATGGTGTCTTGTGACACCATCGGACCCCTTAAGACACCAAATCATGTCGTTAGGGGTCATATTGTGTCTTACAAGTCATAGGACACAATATGACCCCTAACGACATGATTTGGTGTCGTTAGGGGTCATATGGTGTCTTGGGACACCATAGGACCCCTTAAGACACAATATGACCCCTTAGGACAAAATATGGCCCAAAGCAACCCAATAGGGGTCATATTGTGGCCTACGACCCCGTAAGACACAATATGACCCCTAACGACATGATTTGGTGTCTTAAGGGGTCCCCTATGGACACCATATGACCCCTAACAACACCATATGACCCCTATGGACACCATATGACCCCTAATGACACCATCAGACCCCTAATGACACCATCGGACCCCTTAAGACACCAAATCATGTCATTAGGGGTCATATTGTGTCCTACGACCCTATAAGACACAATATGACCCCTAATGTTATGATTTGGTGTCTCAAGGGGTCGATTGGTGTCGTTAGGGGTCATATGGTGTCTTGTGACACCATAAGACCCCTTAAGACACAAATTGTGTCGTTAGGGGTCATATTGTGTCCTACGACCCTGTAAGACACAATATGACCCCTAACGACATGATTTGGTGTCTTAAGGGTTCCTATGGTGTCATATGGTGTCCCATGAACCCTTATGACCTCTTAGGACACCATATGACCCCTAACGACACCATAGGACCCCTTAAGACACCAAATCATGTCGTTAGGGGTCATATTGTGTCTTGCAAGGTCGTAGGACACAATATGACCCCTAACGACATGATTTGGTGTCTTAAGGGGTTTGATGGTGCCGTTAGGGGTCATATGGTGTCCATAGGGGTCATATGGTGTCCCATGAACCCTTATGACCTCTTAGGACACCATATGACCCCTAATGACACCATATTGGGTCTCTTTGGGTCATATTGTGTCCTAAGGGGTCATATTGTGTCTTAAGGGGTCCTATAGTGTAATAAGACACCATATGATCCCTATGGACACCATATGACCCCTAACGACACCATAGGACCCCTTAAGACACCAAATCATAACATTAGGGGTCATATTGTGTCTTACGGGGTCGTAGGACACAATATGACCCCTAATGACATGATTTGGTGTCTTAAGGGGTCCTATGGTGTCGTTAGGGGTCATATGGTGTCCTAAGAGGTCATAAGGGTTCGTGGGACACCATATGACACCATAGGACTCCTTAAGACACCAAATCATGTCGTTAGAGGTCATATTGTGTCTTACAGGGTCGTAAGACACAATATGACCCCTAACGACGACATTTTGTTGTCTTAAGGGGTCTTATGGTGTCACAAGACACCATATGACCCCTAACAACACCAATCAACCCCTTGAGACACCAAATCATAACATTAGGGGTCATATTGTGTCTTACGGGGTCGTAGGACACAATATGACCCCTAATGACATGATTTGGTGTCTTAAGGGGTCCGATGGTGTTGTTAGGGGTTTGATGGTGTCGTTAGGGGTCATATGGTGTCCATAGGGGTCATATGGTATCCCATGAACCCTTATGACCTCTTAGGACACCATATGACCCTTAGTGACACCATATTGGGTCGCTTTGGGTCATATTGTGTCCTAAGGACTCATATTGTGTCTTAAGGGGTCCTATGGTGGCCCAAGACACCATATGACCCCTAACGACACCAAATTATGTCGTTAGGGGTCATATTGTGTCCTACGACCCCGTAAGACACAATATGACCCCTAATGACATGATTTGGTGTCTTAAGGGGTCCTATGGTGTCGTTAGGGGTGATATGGTGTCTTGTGACACCATAGGACCCCTTAAGACACAATATGATCCCTTAGGACACAACAATATGGTGTCATTAGGGGTCATATGGTGTCCTAAGAGGTTATAAGGGTTCATGGGACACCATATGACCCCTATGGACACCATATGACCCCTAACGATACCATAGGACCCCTTAAGACACCAAATCATTTCCTTAGGCGTCATAATGTGTCCTACGACCCCGTAAGACACCATAGGAGTTCATGGGACACCATATGACACCGTAGGACCCCTTAAGACACCAAATCATGTTGTTAGGGGTCGTAGGACACAATATGACCCCTAACGACACAATTTGGTGTCTTAAGGGGTCTCATGGTGTCGCAAGACACCATATGACCCCTAACGACACCAATCGACCCCTTAAGACACCAAATCATAACATTAGGGGTCATATTGTGTCTTACGGGGTCATAGGACACAATAAGACCACTAATGACATGATTTGGTGTCTTAAGGGGTCCGATGGTGTCGTTAGGGGTCATATGTTGTCCATAGGGGTCATATGGTGTCCCATGAACCCTTATGACCTCTTAGGACACCATATGACCCCTAATGACACCATATTGGGTTGCTTTGGGTCATATTGTATCCTAAGGAGTCCTATGGTCTCTCTCTCTCTCCTCCCTCTACCTCTCTCTCTCTCTCCCTCTCTTCCTCTCCTCTCTCTCTCTCTCTCTCTCTCCTCTCCGTCTCCCTCTCTCTCCCTCTCTCCCTCTCCTCTCTCTCTCTCTCTCTCTCTCTCTCTCTCTCTCTCTCTCTCTCTCTCTCTCTCTCTCTCTCCTCCTCTCTCCCTCTCCTTGTCTCTCTCTCTAAAATATGACCAATAAATTTCGATATCCGATTTAATCGGATATCGGATTTCTGCCATGTGGCAATTTACTTCATAAATGGCGGCAAACGGAAATTCTTTGGGGATTGCAAATTTTTGTACAAAAATCGGATATCAGATAAAATCCGATATCCGATTTTATCCAATATCCGATTTTTGTACTCAAATTTTCAAATTTCAAATTTCGGCTCGGGAATGCTTTGGTACTAGGCATGGAAGTGACAAGCCTGGAAAGTCAACTGAAAAAACACGTTTTTCAGTATTCCTTGATTTTCCAGAATTTACACTGGTGGCTGACGACTTTTTTTGTAGCCAAAATTGATAAAACGGAAAGGGTTTTTTAAGGACGTTCCCAACTTTCCAACAATATAAGGCTTTTCTTATTTTGACTTTAGTAAATAATTATTATTTATTTTCTAATTGAATTTTGACAATAGTCCTGATTGATATACTGATTGAAAAACACTCATAACTTTCAAACGGTATAACATATTTTGAAACCGAAACATGCGTCACATCCTATGCTTTGTCTACTATAGGGAAAAATTTAAAAAAATTAAATTTCATAAGGTTTTGACCAAGTTAAGGTGGTCAGACGTAGGAGTTTCTGAATTTTTGAAAAACTGTAGTAAAAAAATCATAAATAATTATTTAATTCATAAAAAATTAAAAAAAATATGTGTCACATCCGGACATGAGTCTAATACTTATATTATAAATATTATAAAAAAATATTAATATTTGATTGTGATTAGGGTGGTCAGACATATGTCTACTTCTTATTTTTTTCCTAAAATTTTAGTACCACTGCATTGAAATTTGAAATTTTTATCAAATAGGATTTTTTTTTCCAAAAAACAACTAGTAGCTTAGAAACTACATTCAATTTTCTATATATTCTCTTCTTACATATTTTAAAAATAATGTTCACAACTTATTCAAATTTTAATGTCAAGTTGCATAACTCTGATTTTTCTGAAATTTCATTGCCACTTAAGGGCTTGTTTTGGCACACCATGATCCTGCACATACCCTCTTTGTCTCTCTCACGCACCACCATTCCTTCCTTCCCTCTTTATTTTCATCTCCCCTCTATCCCATATCTACCTCTCTCTCTGATTCTCTCCTATCTCTAACTCTCCCTCTCACATTCTTAACTCTCTACACATCTCCCCTCATTCCCTACCTACCTCCATTTCTCTACATACACATCCCTATCTCTCTCTACATACCTTTCTCTCCCTCCCTACAAACTTATCTTTGTCTACATACATCTCTCTTCCATCCTCTATCTCTTTTATCCCTTCCACCCTCCTCCCCACCCTCCTCCCCTCTCTCCTCCCCACCCTCCTCCCCTCTCTCCTTCTCTCTACCTATTCATCTATCTCTACTTCTTTCTATCTCCCCTCTCCATCTCTTTCTATCCATCTATCTCCTAATTACTCTTTCTCTAGATACATCTCTCTTTCACCCTTTCTTCTTTCTCCCTCTCATCCTCTCTCTCTCACACACACCACCCTTCCTTCATTCCCTCTCTAATTTTATCTCCCCTCTATCCCCTCTCTACCTCTCTATCTTACTCTCTCATCTCTCTCCCAAAATATAGACCTATCTCTGTACCTCTCCCTCTCACATCCTTAACTTTGTACTCTTTGTCTCCTTTCTCTCTAGACACCTCCCCTAACTCACTACCTACCTCCATTTCTCTACATATGCATCTCTATCTCTCTCTACATACCCTTATCTCCCTCTCTAGAAACTTATCTTTCTCTATGTACATATCCTCTATCCTCTATTTATTTCTCCCTCTCATGCTCTCTATCTCTCTATCTCTCTCTCACCACCTCTCCTTCCTTCCCTATCTACTTTTATCTCCCCTCTATCCCTTCTTTACCTAGATATCTCACTCTCTCCTCTCTCTCCCAAAATATAGACCTCTCTACCTCTCCATCTCACATTGTCAACTCTCTACTCTTTATCTCCCTTCTCTCTACACACCTTCCCTCACTCCCACCCTACCTCTATTTCTCTACATATTCTCTCTCTCTACATACCTTTCTCTCCATCCCTACCAACTTATATCTCTCTCTACATACACATCTCTTCCATCCTCTCTCCTTTTGTCCCTTCCACCCTCTCTCTCTCCATCTTTACCTCTCCATCCCTTCCTTCTTTCCTCCCCACTCTCTATCTATCCATCTATCTCTACTTATTTCTATCTCCCCTCTTTATCTCTTTCTATCCATATATCTTGGCAATCACTCTCTTTGTCTCCCTCTCACTCTCTCTACCTACCCTTCTCTATTTACTTTTAACTCCCCACTATCCCCTCTCTCTCTCTCTCCCAAAATATAGACTTATTTCTCTAACATACCTAACTCTCTACTCTTTGTCTTCTCTATTTCTACATGCCTCTTTTTACTCCATGTGTACCTCTATATCTCTACATATACCTATCTCTCTACATACCTTTCTCTCTTTCCCTACCAACTTCTCTACACACATCTATCTTCCAATATCTCTCTTTCTCCCTCCCACCCTCTTTCAATCTGTACCTCTTCACCCCTCCCACTATCTTCCACTCTACCTACCCATCTCTCTCTACTTTTTTCTATCTCCCCTCTCCCTCTCTTTCTATCCATCTATGTCCCTATTCACTCTCTTTATCTTCGCTCTCATGCACTCTACCCACCTCTTCCTCTCTCCCTCTCTAATTTTATAAAGATAGAGTGGGTGGGGAGTTAGATGGATAGAGAGAGAGAGAAAAATGAGATATAAATAAGTAGAGAGTGTGAGAGAGGGGAAGGGAGAGGGATCAAGATGTAGAGAGAGAGAGAAAAAATCTAGAAAGAAGTGGAGAGCAGAGGGTAGGCGAGAGCAAGAGCGTAGAAGAGATATTTATGTATAGAAATATATGTAGGTAGAGAGAGAGAGAGAGAGAGAGAGAGAGAGAGAGAGAGAGAGAGAGAGAGAGAGAGAGAGAGAGAGAGAGAGAGAGAGAGAGAGAGAGAGAGAGAGATGCATATGTGGAGAAATAGAGGTAGGGAGTGAGGGGAGGTTTATACAAAGAGAGGAGATAAAGAGTAGAGATTTAAGGATGTGTGAGAGAGGTAGAAAGATAGATCTAGATATTTGGAGAGATAGAGTGAGATAGAGAGAGGTAGAGAGGGTATAGAGGAAGATTAATATGGATAGAGATATGTATAGAGCTTGAGGGAGATAAATAGAGTGATCTATAAAGAGAGCAAGAAAATACTGTTAGGATTGCATTAATTACTAAAATTTGACTATCCAAAAATTTATAAAATCTTCTAAAATCTAGAATTTGCATTATAACCCCTAGAGATCTAAAACCACTCTTAAACATCCTACCAATATATACATGAATTGAATTTAAAGGAAAAAGACATATTGAAATTTGACTTATACTTACATGTTGTGTTTCATGTATATATAAGTAATTTCCTAAAAAAAAAATAAACAATATAAAATTATTTTTCATGTTATATGTCATTTTTAATATAAAAAACTAAATAATATGAAAAGGAAAGGGATCTCATTTTGTTTTTGAAATGGGATCCCTTTTCTAGAATGAGATCCCATTTCAAAAAAAATTGAATTCCAATATTGATTTGTTCTTTGGATTTTGCTTCAAAAAAAGGCTTGGTGACTTGACCCTTAGCCTTGGACTGGTTTGACTTGCAACTTGAAGGCCATGTCAGTGTCCATACAATATACTAACTTTGGACATATATATAAAGGCCCTTTTTTTAGAATTTTTAGAAAAAATTAGAGGGTATATGCAAGATCATGGTGGGCCAAACATGCCCTTAAGTGACAATGAAAATTAAAAAAAATAGAGTTGGGCATCTTGACGTAAAAATTTGAATAGGTTCCCAATATTATTTCAAAAATATGTAAGAATAGAATTTGTACAAAATTGAATGTAGTTTCTAAGCTATTAGTTGTTTTTTGAAAAAAAAGTCTATTTTATGAAAATTTGAAATTTCAATGTAGTAGTACTAAAATTTCAAGAAAACGATTACAAGCAGGTGTCTATCTGACCATCCTAACCACAATCAAATCATAATAATTTATAAAATATTTTAGATATAAGTAGAAGTCATGTCCGGATGTGACACATATTTTTTTTTATTTTAATCAGGGTTATGATTCAATTAAGATGGAGGTTAGAATTAAATTAAGATAGTGACTAGATGTAAAATATACATTACAATTATGGTTAGGGATCAATTAGCATTAGGGTTAGAGTTAGTGTTAGTATTAAATTAGGGTTACAATTAGAGTCTAAGTAGGTTTTGATAGGGCTTAGGGTTAGTATTAAGGTTAAGGTTAGGATTTGGATTAAATTAGAGCTTAAACAGTAACAAAATTAAGAAATAGGATAAAATAAGAAGTGGGTTTATGGTTGTTGTATAATTAGGGATTAAGGATTAGGGGTCAATTTGAATCCTAACCCTAACATTAACTATAACTCAACCGCTATTTATAATTATATTTTTAACCCCAACTTCAAACATAGTTGTAATTGTATCCCAAATGCAAACCCTAACCCTATTGCTAACCCTAATTTTGTCTCTAACCCTAACCCCAAGAAAAATTATAATGTGCATTTTATTTCTAACTATAATCTTAACCATAACCCTAACCCTAACATTAACTATAACTCAACGAATATCCCTAATTATATTTTTAACCCTAATTTTGAACATAGTTGTACTTGTATCCCAAATGCAAACCCTAACCTTGTTGCTAACCCTAATTTTGTCTCTAACCCTAACCCTAAGAAAAATTATAATGTGCATTTTATTTCTAATTATAATCTTAACCCTAACCCTAAATCTATCTCTAATAAAAATCCTAACCTCAATCATAAGTCTACCCCTACACTAAACTATATCTCTATCTTAACACTAACCCTATTTCAAATAATACCCCAAGCCCTAATCTTGAATCTATCTGTAACCCAAACCCACCCTAATTATAAAAAAAATATTAATTATAATCCAAACACTAATCCTAACAATAATTAGAATTAATCTAACTCCTACATTAACCCTAACCCTAAATCTATCTCTAATTAAAATCCTAACCCTAATCATGAAATTAACCCTTATTATAGTTCAAACCTTAACCAAAACCCTAACACTAATTATAGAATTAATCATACCTATAATTCAAACCCTAACATTATTCTTAATTCTGACATTATAATTTTATGATCAGTTTTACTGTTTAATTAAGGTTAGGGTTTTAGTTTAATTATCCTTAAGGTTAGGGTCAACATTTAATTAGGGTAACTACTTAATTAGGGTTATAGTTAGAATTTTATTAGGGTTATGGTTAGGTACAATTTAGGTTCAATTTTGATTAATTTTATAATTCAATTAGGCCTAAGATTAGGGTTTAATTAAGGTTAAGATTCATTTAAGGGTAAGAGTAAATATAAAGGTTAGGCTTTAATTAATTTAAGACCTAAATTAAGGTTAAATTAGATAGGGTTACTAATTAATTATGTTTAGGATCATATTTTTATTAGAGTTATGATTAAGATGAGGATTCAATTAGAGTTTGGGCTTAATCTGAATTAGGCCTCTTGACTTAGGATTAGGTAAGTGTGAGGCTCAACCTTTAATTTTCCTTAGGTTCAACCCTAACTCTTAAAGTTATAGATAGTGCTCAATTAGTGTTAGGTTCAGCCTTTAATTTAGGTTACCATTCAATTTGGGTTAGAATTAAATTTAACCCAAATTCTCTTTTTAACCCTATAATTGAACTAATTTGAACCATAACACTAACATAAAATTAAATTAAACCCTAAATCTAAACCTAATTGAACCCTAACTGTAAGCGTAAATGGATATTAAACCAAATCAAAGCCTAAACTATCAAATAAGAAATTATAATGTAATAATATTATATAATTAATATAATATTCTATTAATATAAGAAATTACATAATTTTATATTACGCTAGAGTTTTGATTAGTTAGAGCGAGATAGGTCCAAATCTTTACATAACTACCACATATGCACACAAAAGAGAGGCACCCACAAACAGTAAGATCACTGAGAAAATAGGACCAAAAAGGACAAACCCTTTTTGAATAGAGGGTCCAAGCTAGAGCAGTAGACTGGTGAGAGCATACGTCCCGCTTGAGCAAAATCACATAATATGAACAAAGGGATTAGAGGAATCATGTCTTGTCTTCTTGCAAAACACCCTTTCGCTAGAAATAAAGAAACCATGTAAACAAAAAGATAACAACAAGTTTTGAAAGGCTTCCCACAACCTTCTGCCTGAAACATCAAGCAAAACACAAGCTAGGGGATGGTTGGAATGAAATAGTACAAAGGGTTTTGAAACTCATCCCTAAAAATTGTTACAATATGATCACCTAGCCATTCCAATAGACCACAAAATAGGATAACAAAGGAATGGACTATAACAAAAATTCTAAAAGTGTTTTTAAAGGTGTCCCTAAAACTTATCTTGGTTAAAAGCCCAACTAACAAGACATCTTGGACCACCTCAATAGGTCCACCTCCAATAGTACTACTTACCACCTCAAGATAACTAGCTCTAGAGAGGAAGTCCCTAACCACTATATTATGTTCAAACAAAGGAACTCACAAATTTACACAACCACTACAAAGAAGAACAAAAGAAGAGAACACCTAGAAAAATCCCACCTCCATAGGGCCTCTTTGAAGATAAGAACATTTTGTACACCTAGAAACCCTCTCCATCTAGATATGGTCACTAGAAAACACTATCTTGACCCCTTTTATACAAAAAGGGCATGAGAAGTATAACAGTAGGGAGACAATAAGAGCTCTGCAAGGACCAAGCAACTCCAACCGCCAGCCAAAAAGGTGCCACAAACAACTAGTGGGGTCAAAATAGGGCAAGTACCCGAGACGACACCCACACCATCAACATACCCCCATGGGGTAGGGTAGTAAACAACCGCAAACCCACAATGGAAGGGCCCAAAACACAACACCCATTAGCCTTCCATAAAAAGACAACGCTCCATAACATGCCATAGATGGAGCAAAAAAATAGAAGCAAAAGCTAACAACAAAGTTATTGAAAGAGGGGAAAATGCATCATCCCCCAACCATCTATAAACCATGTAGGGAAACAAGGTGATCCAAATAATAATAGTTATCTTGCACCAAACTCTGCCAACAAACTTCAAAGGAAGAGGGCTTAAACAAAACTAGAAGGATATGCCCTCCAAATGAGGGGGATCCAAAAGACTAACACACCTGTGGGTCAAGGAAAAAACCCAAAATAGGGTAATAAATAAGCCCCTAGCTAGAACAAAAAGGAGCCAACAAACCCCATAGCAACACCCGAATACCCACAAAAAAATGAAGGTTGACAGTATTTTCCCTATCAACTAGAAAATAAAACGCAAAACCCCAACTAGGGTGAGAGGAAAGATACCCAAACCTAATACTAATTCTAATTCAACCCCAACCCTTACCCCAAGCATTCTCCTAGAATAGTAACCCAAATTATAGTGTAACTTTGACCCTAAACCTAATATTACCATAATTGAAACCTACACGTAAACTTAACCCTAACCCTAATCCTTATTGTACTTTAAACCTAACACTAGTGTAATTGAATCATAACCCCAATTAAACTCTAGTCCTAATTGTAATTGAACCCTTTTGATAACTTAACCTTAAAATTAACCTTAACCATAATTAAATCCTATCTTGAACTTGAACTGTAACCCTAAAGAAACCTTAACCCTAAACCCAACCTAACCTTGATACTATCCCTAATCTTTATTCTAACATAATCCATAATCCTAATTAAACCTTAATTCTAACCTTGAAAGCCAGCTTTATTATAGAACCCTAACCCTAACACCATTCTTTATCCTTAAACCCTCACCCATTTTTAATCATAACACTAACTCTAACCCTAACCCTAATTAAACCCTAATTTAATTGTAATATTAACCCTACTCTTAATTGAACTCTAGCCCTAACTCTAATAGTAATTCTAATCGATCCACAACCATTACCCCAACCATTCTTCTAGAATAATAACCTTTGTTGTAGCCTAACCTTAACCCTAAACCTAATCTTACCATTATTGAAACCTAACCATAACCTAACCCTAAACTTAACTCCAATTCTATAATTAAATACTAACTCCACTAATCTCACCATAATTAAACCCTAACTTTAACCATAATAAAACCCTAATCATTAGCAAACCCTAATGTAACCATAATTAAACCCTGGATTTAAACCCTGCCTTCAACTTGAACTCTAAACTAACCATACTTAAATCCTGACCATAATTGAACCCTATTGGAACCCCAACACTAACCCTAGCTTATATATATTTAATTTTATAATATATATAAATTATGCCTAAAGATATCCTTCTCGAAGCACCTATTTTACTTTACGATATTAAATTGATAAAAAAATACACACCTAAAAGAATATCTCTTGACATATATTATATATTTATAAAATTATATATATATATATATATATATATATAAAAACTAACACTTTTGAATTTACGAACGTATCTCAAATAGAACTTCTTTATTTAGCAATAAAACATTAAACTTGAAAAACAAAATGGGGACAGGAATTCATTCTTTGACAAATTTCTAATTTACACATTTTTTATTTAGCAATAAAACATTAAACTTGAAAAACAAAATGGGGACAGGAATTCATTCTCTGACAAATTTCTAATTTACACATTTTTACTTCACCCCACATACAAAAATGAGGATATTTTGCTCGCACAACTATATAATCTTTTTATTTTAGGCAAAATTTATAAACCTATCCCTTGAAGAGATTGATTTTCATGCAGTTAAATGAACACGAAATGGAATCAAAGCTGTTAATCAATCGTATTTCTATACGAGAAATTTTTAGCAATAAAAAGAAGACCAGGATATGTCAAACACTGCAAATGGGAAAAGCTTATAAATTTTGATGAGAATGAGAATGCGGCCTGCAAGTGAAATGGTTGCGAATGTATAGGTAAAATTAGTCCCAACTACTTTTCTTTTAATTTAGGATTTTTTAATAAATTTTATTCTTGAATGTTCTTTTATTAATATTTGGCAGCCTAGTAGCAGCCTATCATCTGAAGAAGAAGCAGAAGCTGAGAAGAAGCCTGAAAGATTTGATGCAGCCTCAAATGAAAATCCATTTGGACTCACCCACTTCTTCCCATAGAAGTGCACAGAAAACAATTTAATTCTATTTTCAGTAAAAGATTCTTACATCTGCATCTGACAGGTTTGGAGCTGTCATCTAGTGGGGCGTGCGTTGATCTCTCCCCTGAGGATTGCAATCCCTCGCTGCCACTGGCCTCACAAATTTCCCACTTGTTAACTTTTGAGCACATTTTAATTTTTAAACTTCAAAATGCTGATTAACAGGAAGAAATGAAAGTGTTTAACTTAGAGGTGTTACGGTCAGCCCCTCTGCTATAGTTCCAGGAGGAACTGTGACTAACAATAATAATAAAAATCCATTTTAATTTATAAACCCAAATTCCAATGTTAATGGATGTCTCTTCATAATAACAAGAATAAAAACTGACATTAACAATATGTCATGACTTTTCCTTATACCCAATGAAGATTCTCAAACTATTTTATTGTTCTATTAACCTACTAAAAACTATATATATCAATTAAAAAAACAAGTACCTGTAAAATGTATTTATTCTTTCTTACGACCCTACAAATTTCTAAACTTTACATGAATGGAACAATCAATACACACCCAAAAAAAATTCATATCTTGCCGTGAGTGTCTAGTTTAGAGAACACAACAATTGGACATAATTCAGAATTGACTCTCTCCAATTACAAAGATAGCGATACTGCTGCTAGTATATAGAGACTGGCTTTAACCTTAAACGAAAAAATGGGATCATTATATACTAAATCGTGCTAGAAAATAGTAACAAAAAATAGATAAAAAACTAAATTTAACCCTTTAACTCTTTTCTCCTTTATCTCAAGCATTTAAGATGCATTATTTGACTTGGCCCCGGTGCATTTGTTGCTTCCAAAAAGAACACTGAGAAATCGTTCCTCAAATCTGCCTGTAAAAATAGATTGACTAAAAAGTAGCTGGAGCATCAATTTTTTAGTATAACCTATTGCTCATGATTGACTTATCCATTTCCTCAGCATGGAGAATTTTCATTTTGATGCATGTTTCCAGTGTGGAAGCAAATTAAGATATTTGAACTGAATGTTGCCACATGAAATTATTCTGGGAGGTTGTATGATGGATGGCTGCCCTTGTTTGTTAGATAGATATTTTAGGATGGCCAGATCTTTTAGACGCTTCTTTCATTATATAGCCTAAACAAATTAATAATGTGTCAAAATCTGTTCAAGTAACAGGAAGACTTGAGTAGCATTTTGTGATCCAGTTAATAGTTTTAATTGATTGAGATCTTCATAACATATTTAGCACCTTTCTTAAACATTGATTTAGATGCTGTAAAGTTACCTGTGCGATGAAAACAGAAACACACGAGACAATATAAGGACAAATTATACATCTATAGCGCTAAACATACTTCATATTAATATGCGTGTACCATTAAAAACTGTAGCATAAGCCCTTCAAAATATTTTATTGAAGTATACAACGAATAATACATTCCTAATCAAAATTACTAACTTAGAGAAACTGCAATCATGAAGATGTGATAAATTTATTATAAATAGATATTGTACCATCAAATACTAGCAACTTGTTAGCAGAGATGAAACTAAAAGAGAGAGTACATAAACAGTCGTACCTATGCTACAGCACACAACAGATTACATTGCCTCCTTTTATTTATAGACGACTTCACACCAAAAACAAAACTAATTAAGTTTTGACACACGTGGACAGCAGGTAATGAGATTGTAAAAAACTGTCCACCATTTGATTAGCAAATGTGAAGAAACACTTAACTGTTGGCAGTATCTTAGGAAACGTGAATAGGCATTAAATCTAATCTTAATAATATGTGTAGTTCAGTTTTATTTAAGTGTATACGTGGAGGAGAAGAAATCGTTATACTCCAACATTTTTTCTTAATTTCTTCTACATCCAGATTTTGCCTCACCTATTCAAAATTCTCCTTCGATAATGTCTTTGTGAAAATATCTGCTAATTGATTTTCAGATCTGCAAAATTGAAGGTAAATCTCTTCATTGTTGTATGAAATGGTATCTAGTATCAACGTGCTTGCCTTTTTGCTTCTTTGATGTCCATGAGATTGTACCTATACCACAATGAAAAATATATCTGAAAGTACTCTTCCTATCATCAATATTACTTGCAAAATCATTGTTAGTATAACCAATCAAATCAAATTCATTAGTTTTGGAATATAGAATTTCAAATCCTCTTGTTCCTACAACATCTCTTAGTATCTTTTTTCTAACTTGCCAATGAAAATCTTGAGGTGAATCCATAAACCTTGAAATCAAGCTAACACCATACATGATGTTTGGCCATGTAGCTATGAGATACATTAGACTTCCAACAAGTCTATTGAACAAAGTTCGATCAGCATTTGGCCCCTCATCCTCTTTGCTAAACTGGAATTGGTGTTGGTTTACTGTTCAACATTTTGGACTTTCTCAATACATCCTTGGCAAACTTAGATTGACAAATAAAAATTTCTTTATCAGATTGAACAACTTCAATGCCTAAGAAGTATCTCATCAATCCCAAATTTGTCATTTCAATAATTTTCATTACTGCTAACTTGAACAAGTCTACAAATGAATTACCATAAAAATTAAATCATCAACATACAAGCAAACAATGAAAACTTGATTTTGTTGACTTTTTTAATGTACAATGTGGGCTCACTACTACTTTTATTTAATCTTTCACTAACAAATATGATTCAATTAAACTATACCATGCCCTAGGTGCCTACTTTAAACCATTGAGTGTATTTTTCAATTTACACACTTTACTTTCATGCCACATATCTCATAACCAAGTGGTTGTTGAACATAAACTTCTTCTTCTATAAAACGATTCAAGAAAGTTGATTTTACATCCATTTGTAAAAAATTCCAAACGTTAGCTATAGCTAAAATAATTCTAAATACATCAAGTCTAGCAAATGCTTCATTATAGTTTATCTCATATTGTTGTGCAAAACCTCTTTGCACTAATCTAGCCTTATGCTTATCAATTTCACCTTCTAGATTAAATTGGGTTTTATAAACCCATTTGACACCAATGCAATCCTTACCTTCAAGTAGATCAACTAGCTCCCACAATTGATTCCTTTCAATAGAATCAATTCTTTCATCCATAACTTTGATCCAATGTTCCTCATCAATTCCTTCTTCAAAACAAATAGAATTATGAGGGAATAAAGAAAAATTTGAGCACAAATCCAAATTTTATTCTCTTGGATCATATATTTCTTTAAAAGTTTTCTTTTTCTTACCTTTTAATGAGACAAGTGAAGGATTTGACTCATTGCTTACATTTAGAGTGGGATTCTATACATGACTTGATAATTAACCTTGCACAAGATTTCTTGGAGTGCTTGGTCTTGCTTGATTTGAATGACCATCTTGTTATCCATGTCCTCCTTTACTATTAGGTAATGATGCTCCAGTTGTGACTAAACTATCAACATTTCCATCTCACATTTCTTCCTCTTTGAATATGTCATCCTTACTAATAGTCACTTGCTTTCACATAGGGTTATACAATTTGTAAGCTTTTGACTGCTCATTATAATCAATAAAGATACATTTCTCACTTTTATCATTCAATTTTTCTTCTTAATTCAGCCAACACTAAAACATATGCAACACATCCAAATATTCTATGATGAGATATAAAATGTGTGTCTTACCATTCCATGCTTCTTTTGGAATTTTGTCTTTAACACTCTTTGTAGGGCTTTTGTTCAAAATATATACTGCACAAGCTATTGCTTATATCCAAAAGTCATTAGACAAATTTTTGGCCTTTAGCATACCCCTTGCCATTTCCATTATGGTTTTTCTGTCCCTCTCTACTACACTATTCTATTGTGGTGTGTACCTTGTTATGAATTGTTTCTCAATCTTATGTTCTCTGCAAAACCCTACAAATTCATTAGAACTGGATTTTCCACCCCTATGAGACCCAAATACTTAGAGAATAGTCTATTTTTCTTTTCTACCATTGGTTTGAAATCCTTAAATTTATTGAAGGCATCAAACTTTTGGTTGAAAAAGTATATCCATGTTTTTTTATTGAAATCGTCAATAAATTTTAGAAAATATATACTTTCGTCAAAAGATGGAGTCTGCATTAAACCACAAATATCAATGTGAACTAATTCTAGTGACACACTTGCTCTATTAGAGCTTCATACTAGAAAACTTTATCTGTGTTGTTTTTCTAGTATGAAACTCTCACATGAATTAGTTGGTTGCATGATGGGTGGCAATCCTTTTACCATAACCTTGGCAATTGACATGTCACTATGATTTCTATCCAAAACTATACTTGCATCATTGTTAAATAAAACTCATGTACCCATTTTCCATTAATTGTCCAACACTCATTAGGCTATGTTTTAATCCAAGTACAAAGTAAACATCAAGAATATGTCTTTTTTATCCATTTGTAGTCAAAAACTTTATAGCATCTTTCCACATTACAAATACTACACGACCATTTCACAATTTTACTTCAATTTTCACATAATCATACAGATTAGAAAATAAATCTCTATTTCTTGTCATGTGGTTTCTACATCCACTATCTAAAACCCATACATCCCTAGAGCTTTATTGAGCAACATTACAAGTTATGAATAAACTTCCTAAGGTATTATCAGATACATTTGAATAATTTGCACCATGTTTATCCATCTCTTCTTGTTTTTCCTACATTCATTTGCAAAATGGCCATATTTCTTACAATAATAGCACTAAACATGAGATTTATCAAACCTTGATAATTGTTCTTGAGATTGGTTTCTTCCTCATCGTCTATTATTAAAAAAGTGATTGGACAGATTGGTTCTTTCTTCATGATCTATACTTATGCATCCGCTTTTACCTCTTTCTCTTCCTTTATGATTAGATCTTCCTCTTCATTTGTTAGATAAAACTTGAGACCTCAAAGAATTCTTTGAAGATGAACTATTATTCCTATTTATTCTAGATTCATCAGATAACAAGAACCGCAATAGTTCATCTATAGATAATTGAGTTATATCCATTGACTTTTCAATGGCAACTACAATTGCATCAAATATACTATAATTGCATCAAATATACTAGGCAAACTCCTAAGAAATTTTTCAGTCACTGTTTGATCAGAAATGTTTTCCCATGTGTCCTTATTTCATTAACAACTTTCATTACTACAATAAAGAAATGATCTATAGAATCAGAGACATTCATGTAAAGGTTTTCAAAACTTCTTTTCAAATTTTGTTGTTTAATTACCTTTACTTTGGTAGTACCTTGATAAGTGTTTTTTAATGTTTCCCAAGCTTGTTTTTCCCTGGTTGCTGTAACAAGTTTTGGAAACACTGAATCATCCATTGCTTGTTGATTGAAGAACAAGGCCCTAGCATCCTTCTCCTTGTCCTTGACCTGATTTTTTTCTGGTCATCCCGTGGTTCTGCAACACCATTCTCTACCAAATCCCATATATATTGAGAATAAAATAATATTTTTGTTTTGATTGACCAGAAATCATAATTCCTAGCAGTAAAAATAGGGACTTGAGGCTGAGAAATACTGTTGTTTATTTTCATATCTGAAAAGTAGTCTTCTCAAAGGCTTCTACCGCCAAATATTATGCTCTACAGTCTCCAATCTTGAAAACTAGAGAAGTCTTTAACTATCTCAGCAATTTGCTACACCAACAGTTCTTCTTAGCTGTAGCAACTCCTTGCAGAAACTCTATTCATTGGGCAGAGAGAACAGTAACTTCTCCTTTTCTTCTCCCCATATACTAACTTCACTATGATAATTGAAGCCTCAGACCTGAATAAATACCAAACTCTTGCTCAGATTTAATTATTTTGGCAGCAGGCTTCTCTCTATGCTTGTCTTCAGACTGCAAACTCATGATTACTCAACAATCTTCTTGGCACTGACTAATAGTTTCTGATATTTTAATATGCACTGGCTCTGATTCCAATTTTGTTAGGAGAGAACAAATTAAAACAGTGACATAAACAGTCATACGTATGCTACAGCACAAAACAGATATGTTTTTTTTATCATTAACCAACAGATTACATTGCCTCCTTTTATTTATACAGGACTTTACACCATCGAGACTAGGAGACCAAAAAGAAAACTAACTTTATAACTCAACAGCTTTGACATATGTGGACAGCAGATAAAGAGAATGGAGAAAACTGTCCATCGTTTTAATAGCAAATGTGAAGAAACATAAACTTACTGCTGGCAGAATTTTCGGAAACGTGAATAGCTATTAAATTTTATCCTAACAATATGTGCAGTTCAATTTTAATCAACTGTATACCTGGAGGAGAAGAAATTATTATTCTCCAACACAACTTTCCAGCATCTCTTCATGCAACATTGATCTCATTTTGAATGAGCCCTCACACAAAAGCATGAATCAACCTAATTCATGAAATTCTAGTTTTAGCAAATAGAGGAAAAGTTATACACGTCACAGTTTGAGCAAAATTATATATAGGGTGAAGAGTGAACCGTTTTAAAGCTTATATATAACTGTTATTGTAAGATTGACTCCTACATGGTATGTTTTTTAATTTATGGTGATAAATAACTGTTTCTTACAAGATAGAAGTAAAGCATTGGCCTACAATGAGTGCTCAATCATCCAAACCTCTTAGTGGACTCTAATGCAGTTATGGCTTTCCCGAGGTTTTGAACAACCAAAGCACAACCTTGGAAGGGAAAATGCGTCCTAATGTAAAGTAAAGCCTTTTCATGTTTGGATGTTTGATTTTGCATGCAAATCGTGACATATGGTTGGCACCAGAATTTTGTCTTCTCTCCATGAATGGTTTAGTTTTATGCCAATGGATGAAAAGTGCAAGCCCCAGAGCACACATCATTTAACAAAGGGCAAGCTTTCATCGTGTATAGCACAAATATGTACTTCAGCTGCTTTGATAGCCCTTTAAATTTAAAATATGCACAACTCAAAGCAGAAAATGATAAATTGATTTGCTAAGCTATGTTACAAATTAGATGAACACCTTATGAAGGAAAGTGCGTTGTGGCGTTAGAGCAACTTGTTTAATGCTTTTCATGGGTGTGAAGTAACTTTTTGTTTCGTAGGGTGTAGAAGGCCTGAAGGACTTATTACCCACAGTATATGTTCTGCTAGTTTGCCTTAAGGACTCAAGCACTCATTACCCACCGCATATGATCCAGGCTGATTCTACGTCATATCGGCTACCCAATGAAGAATCCATAAGCTCTCTTGTTTTACCAAATGAAAGCAAATTGTGTGCCTGATGCAATGATTTTTTCAATATGTTATTAATGAACATACGCATAAATAATTGAAAACATTAAATTGGACTACAAATTGAAGTACTACCGATTGTACGATATCCTGCTTGGGTGATACTCCTGAAATAATCTCCAATAAAACCACTCCAAAACCTCAGACATCAGTCTTCCCATTTAATGATGATGTTGATAAGCATCTAAGTGAACTTCCACATTTTATTCTACTAGTTTATTGTTCCCAATGTAACAAGGTGAAAAATATATTCAAGATTACTTATTCTTGAATATTTAAGAAAAAATAAATGATACGGTGTTAAGTGAAATACTCGGGATCAAGATAACCCGTGGTCCTTCCACTTCGGTTGATATATAATCAACGAAAATCTGTACCAGTTTTGATATGCCAAAGTTAGCTAGCTTGGAAGACACTGTTATAAGACAATATATTTAGGCGATCGTTCTTAAACTTTGTCGTAGATGCTGTAGAGTCACCTTTGCAAAACAATTATAAACACAAAAGAGACAGTATAATAACTAATTATACATCTAGACTATATAGCATACCACATTTTACTGAGTGTGCACCATTGCAAAATTTTGCATAAACCCTTCAGCATATCTTATTGATGTAAGCAGCGAAGAATGGATTCCTAATCAAGGCTACCAACTTACAGAATAACAAAACTCTTAGCAGAAAAACCACATTCAAATCTCCAATATCGGTATAATGACTTTCCAAGAAACAGAGTGAATGTCTTACATACAACATTGATTTCATTTTGAATGTGCCCTCGCATGAGATTATATATCAACTTCATTCTTGAAATTTGAGTTTTAACAAATAGAGGCAAATTAATACAAGACTAATTGAATAAAATGATATTTACGGTAAAGACTGAAGAGTGACCTGCTTTAAATCTTATAGAAAATTATTATTATAAAATTGAATGCTACGTGATAATTAACTAAGTTTATTGAAATAATACTTAACTGCAAGATAAAAGTCAGATATTTACCTACAAGGAGCGCTCGACTGTCCAAACCTCGTAGTGGACTTTGATGCAGGCTTGGCTTTCTCAAGCCCTCTAACAAGCAAGGCACAAACCTGAAAGGAAAATGCATCTTTATGTCAAGTAAGGCCTCTTTATGCTTTGTAAATCTGTATTTGTGTGATACTTGTTACCTTTCTGTTTTGTTTTGTGTTCAATTCTATAGGGTCGTTGGTCTTGTTGATTTTGCATCAAATCATGACATATGGTTGGCACTAGAATTTCTCCTCTCTGTCAATGCTTTCATTTTATGTCAATAGATGAAAAGTACAGACCCTACAGCAGATTATAGCACGAAAAGAAAGCCTTTCTAATGTATTTCACAAATTTGCACTTTAGGTTCTTTGAGAATGCTTCTAATTTGAAACATGCACGAATCAAAGTAGATTATGAGTAGTGTTTGATTTCTAGACAACTTTATATAAGGGTCCACTAGCTGCATTATTTTAAAACAAGCCTTAATAATTACTATAGAAATTACGCAGCTACTGTACCTTAACATATATGGTGCTTGGTTGAGAACTAGCCTTGAGAAAATTCGTTAACAGTGTATGGCCATTTTTGCATTGAAGAGCTCGCTGCCCGTAAATCTGCTGAACTCCACAACACTCCGTGATAGCATTATCATGAAGGCCATTGCAAATCCAAATTTAACATTGTCTCTTCCCTCATAATATCCTCTTGTCAAGTTCACCTGCATTGCAAATTCAGGAAATAAAAGCCATCACATTTAGAAAAAGAGAAACAAGGCAATAACAATGCATACATGGGCAGAAGAACGATTGAAAAGATCAGAGTCTCTTCCAGGTCTAATGTGTTAAATGGCAGGAAACTTCCTAGAGCGCTAACCTTCAAAGAAAGAAAAATATGGCTTTTGACAAGGCTTATCTATGGCTACGTAAACCAACAGTCATTTAGTGGAGGTTGTGAAGTGTAGTAGGTACGAGAAAAAAAGAAAAAGAAGGCCATAGTAATGCATACATGGAGAAAAGAACCATTTGAAAGATCAGAGTTTGTTCTAAATTTAATGTGTTGGTTGGTAGGAGCTTCGAAAGAGTGTTAGCCTTCAAATAATAGAATGTCTTTTGACAAAGCTTTTCTATAGTTATGTGATCTAGCAGCCCTTTGATGGTGGTGTTTTGTGTAATAGATATAGCTGGTCTTAAAGACAAATCCTTTGTTGGTGTGATGGATGATAGATCAACAATGTGCAAGTCAACATTACTAAAGGGCCGCTGATTTATATAATTATATCTAAATCTGGTTGAAATCAATTTTTCTCTTTTAAGGACAGTGGAAAGTTTTCTACCGATCACCACCTTACATATAAAAGAAACTTTGATCTTTCTCATGATTACTTTCTGCATCTATACATTATTATTGTCTTTTTGTTTTTCCTCCTGTAAGTATGACGACTTTAAACGCCTAGCATTAAAATGTAGGTGGACTTGACTGAGGATATTATAATGCAAAAGATCAGGCTAAAATTGGGATTCCCAATGGCCTTCATAACAACAATATTGACATGGAGTGTTTTGGAATTCAAAGAATTCATGGGCAATGAGCTAACGTATGCAAAGATGACCATATGTGAAAGAAAGTTTAATAAAGAACATATCTTTTATTTTCAATCTCGAAACTTGAATAGAAGATATCAATATAACAACAATATTGACATGCAGTGTTTTGGAATTCAAAGAATTCATGGGCAATGAGCTAACGTATGCAAAGATGACCATATGTGAAAGAAAGATTAATAAACTACATATCTTTTATTTTCAATCTCGAAACTTGAATAGAAGATATCAATATTCTTATTAATTCCTACTTAGAATTATAGTAGAGGGCTTCTCGTTTAACAATAGATTATTGAATATTCTAATGAACTAGTCATTATTCAATTTTGTTAATGATTTGTTTATTGTTTCTAAGTTCTAATTTGGTAAAATCTGTAGAGGTTGGAAGCATTACATTAAAATCAACAATGCGGACCAGCGGGACTCACAAGCAATAGACTACCAAAACCTAAAAAGGAGAAGAATCTTTTTTTCAAATGAATCTTTTCACCAGAGCAACAAATTGATGGGAACAAAGGTTTTGACTCCCTACCATTATATTCTCAGAACTAAGGACTTTAGGAATGAACCCCAAATCATTAACCAAACAAAAAATCTTGTGTTGGAAACAAAGCAACCAAAGAAATAAAAAACTAATAGTGGGTTTTGATAAGCTTCCCACAATCTTTTTCCTGAAGGACCACCTTGAAGAGATACTATCTCCACCATGGAAGGAGAAGATAGTCATAAACAAGGACAGTAAAAAGTCCAAAGAAATTCTATGAAAGCACCACCACTCTTTTAATTTACCAACAATATTTTCTTTATTATCTCATACTAAAGTTAATGCAAGGCAATTTGAAGAGGTACTAAAACATGAACTATAGGTTAAATCCATAAATAAAAAGACTTTCTTATATTGAAAAGAATGAAAGATGGGAGTTGGCTGATCTTCCATCTAAAATGATAGGGCTAAAATGGATTCTACAAAATCAAATATAAAGCTAATGGATTCATTAAAAGGTACAAAGTAATATAAGTGGTAAAGGGTTTCTCACAAGAATCAACTATTTATTACACTAAAAAATTTCACTTATTGTTAGATTGGACACCATAAGAATAGTTTTGACATTGCTAACACAATTTGAATAGAAAGTTTATTATTTTTATGTCAAATCGTCCTTATTGAATGTTTAGCTAAATGTAGTAGAAGTGTTTATATAACCACCATAGATTTAAAAATGTAGTATATGGACTCAAGCAAGCACTTACAATACCTTAATATGATAGAAACAATAGTTTTTTATTTTTTAGAAGAATGGTTTCAATATGAGTGAAAATAAGCCAACACTATCTATAAAAAATTTATATAACATTGAGCTACTCACAATTTACTCATGCATTGATGATGTGATTCACACTCAAAACAACGAAGTGTTAATAAATGAGTGTAGAAATTCCAAGAGTAATGAATCTTAAATGATGGATTTGAGTTTGATATGTTATTTTCATGGGATAGAGGTAAAGACAAATAAATAATGGAATTTTATTTCAGAGGGGACACGTGCTACTGATCTATTTGATAAAGTTAAGAATGAAAAATTGCAACATGAATGGAAAATTGGTTTTAAATTATGGTTTAGAAAGCATTACAGCTACATACACATCATATACGTTATTAGTTTTCCTTCAAGATTTATGCAGCACCAATTTGGTGCAATTAAAAGGATACAAAAGTATGTTCATGGTACAAGTGGTTTCAACATTTTCTATACATCTACATATAATTTTAGATTGGGAGAATAGACAGATAGTGATTAAGCTAGATCTATTGATGAGAGGAAAACATTTTCTAATTATAAATTTAGTTTGGAATCAGGTGCCAATTTTCTCTGTAAGAGAATCTCTTTCTCTGTCTTTAATAGAAGTTGAATATAATGCTGCAACTTCAGCATCCTGTCAGCATCTGGTTGAAGAGAGTTATGGAAGATTTGAAGCAGCAAAGAAATAAGACAGCAATTATATATTGTCATAATAACTTAAATGTTGTTTTCACAAAAAAAATATTGCCTTTCACAGTTGAAAAAAACTCATTCATATGCAGCACCATTTTAATAGAAATCTTGTGATTGAGGGACGAATGAAATTAAGGTTTTGCGAAATAATTAATCAACATGCTTAAATTTTGACCGAAATGATTTTGAAAGAAAATTTTAAGAGACTAAGGCATATAATAGGTGTTTTCACTTTAAACTGTAAGAGGGAGATTGAAGGTAGTAATGCTTAACAAACTAGTAAAGAGACACCGCACCATTTTTTTGATGTCACGTTTTATCCATTGGCGTTTCATCGCTGCCCAATTTTGGTTTCCATTTATTATTTTAGCTATGCATTGTAAAAACATTTTTTATTAACAGTATTTTAATAGATATGTAATGTGTTGATACCTTTTTAAAAAGCATTCTTTTAAGCCTCTATGATGCTGCATGTTTTTCTATACTTCCAAGAATGAAAAAAGGGACAATATTTTCTTTCCCAAGTTATTTTATCGACTAGTATTCTCTGTATGTTGCAGTCTGCTCTCTAAGCTCTTTTGCTGTGTATATTTTTCTCCCGGTTTATTCTAAGCGTTGCATATTTTTTTGGTTCCTTGCTTGCTAGAACTGCATCCATTCCTGGATTGTTGTTAACCTCAATTGTATAATCAAAAGCATCAATTTTTTCAGCTCTGCAGGCATGTATAAATCTGGGTGTTTTTATATTTCATAGTTGAAGAATATAATTTCCGCTACACCAGTAATGGCATTATTTGAAAAATCTTTTTATATGTATAGAGCTGAGTTTAAATCCTTATTAAAGCTGGTTATCTTTGATATAAGTATACACGATTTGCTGTAATTTTGGTTTCTGGTTGCAGAACCTTTCCATTTGTTGAGAAAATGTCTCAATCTTGCTTTGATCATATTTGTATTTAATTACTAATTCATAATCTGTAATTATCTTTTAAGTTGTTAAATGCAATTACAACAATTTGTTATATGGTATTTTTCTAGCTGTCAAAATGGAAAGAACATGCATGAGTACATTACTAAAAGAGGATAAAATCACAAGTTGTTCGAGGAAATTTCATATTTTTGTGGTTTATGTCTAGATGGTTCTAAACCATTTGTAATTTGTGGTATGCCTATATATTTAGTGTTATTGATTAAGGATAAACAGGTTTTGAGGGGACTTGAAACCCCATACAACAGGTTTTCAAGGGACCCGAAACCCTCAAATTTTACCAAGATCAAGAACCCAAAAAAAAAATGCTGTCTAGAGGAATAATCATCAGAAAACCAGCAGCCCAACCACAACTGAGACTAAAAAAGACTAGCCTCTAAAACAAACATAAGGGTTTTACTAAGGCTCCCTTAACTTTCGAGTGACAACATGGGTTTTCCAGGCACCCATAACCTTCAAAGACACTAGACTACAATAGGTAGCCATACATTCAAGATCAGGACTCAAAGGGTTTTGAATGATTCTCCTAACCAACAACCTGGGTTTTGAACTGGTCCCCAAAACGAGTAGAGAAGGGATTTCCCAGGCTCCCTTAACTTGCAACATAGATCTCAGGTTGCCAAAAACAAAACCCATCCTTAACCAAAAACCAAAACAGCAAGTGGCCAAGCTGGGCCCTTGAAAACTACTAGCATCTAGCCTACTTGTAGGTTTTACAAGGCTCCCACAACCTGAACCAGACATCAATAAAATAAAAAAAAAACAACAGCCAATAGGGGGATTTTGAAAGGCTTCCCGAACCTTCACAATGGGTTTTTAAGTGGCTCCCATAACCAACAGGAGGGCACCTGTCACCACCCAACATGTGATCAGCACTCACCTTCCAGCACGACACCTCTCCACCTCAATAAGAAAGGAAACCACCTCAATAAGAGCTGGAAAGAAAGAGACCAGGCACAGGGAAAACGAAACAGATAATCCCAAAACAAAGACCAACGACCAACAAATATTCACATGATGCTTAGCTGGAAAGAAGCGTTTTGAAAAGGCTCCCAAAAACTTGAATAGAAACAAAAGCCAGTACTAGAAGGACTCTATGCCAATAAGTTTCACCAAAGTTTCCACCTCTAAAGAAGAAGAGGGAAAGAAACCCATCAGCAAAGAGACAATCACAGGAGCACATCCAACCTCAAACATAAAGGTATCCAATACCCCCATCAGGAGCCATCCCACCAAACTCTACCCACAAATCTTCCCCTCTATAGAAGAGTGGTCCACCTCAATAAGACAGACAAAGAGAAAAGGAAGAAAGACAACCAATGAAACACCAAAGAATCTCTTGAAAATAATATATCCATAAAAGCACTCACAATGTGCAAGAGAAAACTCAGAAATATCACACAAAAAAGATGCTGGGACCTCCCAAACAGAGTTCCCCAACCACACCAGATCATTCCCAAAGGCCAAAACACAACCCATGGGGAGAAAGGACTCCAGAAAAACAAAACCTCCACCTGGATCCCAAACATCCCCCTCACACCAAGGTACAACCAGGAGAGCATAGACTACAGACAAAGCCATTGTAACCACCACCAAAAGTTTCTTGCGAAGCAAAATGACCAACAAAAGGATCTCCACTTCACGAGCTGACTAGGTCCATAAGAAAGCTCGACCCAAATCCAGATCCAAGCACCTACATATCCAATGGCCTCCATTGCCAACACAGAAAGGAAGAGTAACATCAGGATAAGGGCAAAGACCCCCAATACCATCCACACTCTCAGTCCCGCCCACAATGCCCACGACAGAAAACACCGATCGAAAAAATATTCTTCCATCAGCCAAATAGGGCAATGGGGAGCAGAGCTGCGACACATCCCTCCCAACGACTAGAGAAGACACCAAAGCATCCACAACACTGGCAAAATGTTGACCTCCACCAAGACCCCAACCCCACCAAGATCTATCACCTCCCCATCTCCATCATCTCCTTTCTCCACTGCATCTTCTCCTCCATTGGCTACCCCTGAAACCCTAGCTCCAGCGATGCTTCCTGCTTCCCGCATCTTCTCTCATTTTTAGCATTTGATTTACTCGCCTATATATTTAGTGTTTGAGTTGAAGGGAAAAAAAGTCAATTTTACAAGTTACTGAAGTAGTGAACTATTGCAATGATTCAGAAGGAGAAATTATAGAAGTTATATTAATGTAACTTATTTGAAGGATTAATACAAGTCTTGGTTGGGTGTGGAGTTTTTTCTTACAAAGTTTTTTTCAGTTTAATTTTTGAGTTATGATTTGCATTTATATTGTAATCTATTTCTATCTATGATTTCTTGCTATCTATTTATTTGGATGCATAAGACTATCTACATATTTTCACTCTAGTTTTTTATCCTATTTTTCAGTAACTAGTATAGAGCAAAGATGGCTTTGGTAGAGAAGGGGATGCATTTCTTGGAGTGTTTGATAGGAATTTTTTTTTGTAGCAGAAGTGTGTAGTTTTTTCTTGTAGTTTCAAATACAATCTGATAAGAGATCATGGCTAGCTCATCTTAGTTGGACATTAAAAATTCAAGGGTACTAGGTATTGTCTTTGGAAATTAAAGATGGAAGATCTCTTATATAAAAAATATCAATGGATTGTTCTTAATAAAGGAAAGAAACTAGATGTTCTGTAAGATGAAGACTAGAATAAATTAGACAAAAAGGCTTGTAATACTATTCATTTGTGTTTATTTGATTATGTTCTATTAAATTTTCCAAATAGGACTAATAAATATAAATTATGAAATAGAATATGATTGGTTTACCAAACTAAGAGTCTCATTGATAAGTTACTTATGAAAAGGAAGTTATATTATGAAAAAATGAATGATGAGGACTCAATTGTAGAACACAAATTCATTTAATCTAATCTTAACTTAGCTACAATCAACTAATGTAAAAATATATTAGGAGGATAAATGTATATTATTATAATGTTCACTAGTTGAAACTTGAGATAATCTCATTCTTATAATCATTAGTTCTTGTTTAAAAGATCTGAAGTTGGATACCCTCATTTATTCTCTAATTTTAAATGAAATGAAGATGAAAACTTCAGAGGGATCTAAAGATGCATTGCATGTACAAGGTAAAATCTAAGCGGAAAGGTAAGGACAAGAAGAAAGGTGAAAAGGACAAGCCTAAGGATTGTTAGGTTCAACTACAAATAAATCATCTGATAATGAACTTACTAATGATTTTATTATTTTCACTCATACTAATTATGATGACTCTTGGTTAATAGATTCAAGTGACTCCTACCACATGACTCCTCATTGTAA
Organism: Cryptomeria japonica; assembly: GCF_030272615.1. Classification (NCBI taxonomy): domain Eukaryota; kingdom Viridiplantae; phylum Streptophyta; class Pinopsida; order Cupressales; family Cupressaceae; genus Cryptomeria; species Cryptomeria japonica. The sequence continues at coordinate 289,984,694 of NC_081407.1, forward strand.
AGTTATTTCAATTTCAATTAAAGAACAAGTTATGAACTATGTATGCTATAAATGGATATGAGGAATTATGTCAATGTCTGATAATTCTGATTTTATCTGCAGGTCTGAAGGAGAGAGATCATTTAATATTTTCTATGTCTACTCCAAATGAATTCAATTGGCATATATATCATTTAGGCAACCGTTCAATTGGTGTATTGACTAGTCATGCCTTTTAGGCATGACCGATCAATGCACCCATTGATCGGTGCCTTTGTAATTATACCATTAACACAATGCTGATTATCGGTTCAAAACACCTGATAGCATATTGTAATATCATAATATAATGACTGATCAATGTAATGAATCGGTTCATATAAACACCGATGATTCAAAGTGCACGATGTATGTAATCCAACCAGTGCAGTTGTTTAACTAATGTTAATTCCAAATGAAGCGGTGTATTCATTAAACCCAATAACAAATATGCCCGATATAATTACGCCTGATAACAGATTTGAACCGGTGCCAATGGTTATGCACCCGATAGCAAGTATGTATCGGCTAATAACCCGATGACTTATAGCATTTAATATGCTATCGGGTTAATACCCCGATAGCATATTAATGCCAATTAATAATTGACATTAATATGCTATCGGGTTGTTAGCCCGATAGCATAACGATAAGTGATGTTTGTACAATTCGATAATCATATGCAATATAAATCTGACATGAAGCATGTAAATAACAGAACAAGGAAGGTTAGGAAGATCTTATCTTGCATAAGCTACCATGCATTAACACTCCCTCTTAGCTTTGGAAGATAGATAAGGCAACCTGCATCACATTTCCTTTTCATAACTAAGATAATGTCAGTCAGCAAAAAATCATTTATACATGAGAAGTACCATCAAGACATATGATACAAAATAGAAGAACATCACCTGAGCATGTGACATAAAGTATTATTTTAACATGTGATAAAAGTAAGAGAATCATCACCTGATCATGTGAGAAATCATCAAAACATGTGATCTGTAAGATTCATCAAGATATCACCTAACACGTGACATTAGTATTGCCTAACACGCAATACTTAAGGATAAGTCTATGAGAAAGGTTAGTTTCTCATCATATCCAAGTTGTGATAAGTGCAATAACATTTATAAATGTTTATCACAACATAGTCATGGCAAATCCATGACTTATCAGAGATCCAATCATGATCAATGGTTGAGATATCACCTACATGTGATATCAGTATTGCTTAACACGCAATACAAGGATAACCATATGAGAAGTGTTTAAGTTCTCATTATATCCAAATTGTGATAATGCAATAACATTTGTACACATGTTGTATCACAACATAGTCATGACACATCCATGACTTACCAGTGATCCAACATGATTACTGGTTTGACTATCATAAGATCGTCACCTTATGATGTCTATATACAAGTGTTCAGTGTCTAAGAGATCGTCACCTCTTAGATATGAGCACAGGTGGCAAGAAGCCAAGAGATAGTCCAGACATGACAAAGAAGTTTACACATTAAACATCTTAAATATATGTAAGTATAGATTACAAAGCAGATTACCTTTCTATCATACCTAAACCCTTTCTGAAGTGATCAACCTTCACTCTGGAAAGTGGTTTGGTTAGAATATCTACAGTCTGATCTCCTATACACACATATTCTAACTTTATCACATTCCTGTCAACCATATCTCGTACATAGTGATATGGGATCTCAATATGTTTGGACCTGTCATGAAATACTAGATTTATAGAAAGTTTTATACAGCTTTGATTATCACACTAAGTGACTGTAGGTTTCATAGGTTCTCCAAATAATCCCACGAGCAATTTCCTTAGCCATACTGCTTCTCGGGCAGCCATTGAAGTTGCAATATATTCAGCCTCTGTGGAACTCTGAGCTACTGAAGATTGTTTTCTGCTGATCTAGGATATCATGGCTGACCCTAAACTGAAACAGCACCCTGAAGTGCTCTTTCTGTCAGTCACACTGCCAGCCCAATCTGGATCTGTAAATCCATGTAGATCTATGTCAACCTTTTCATATTTAAGACCAAGCTTTAGGGTACCTTGTAGATATCTCATTATATGCTTTACTGCATCCAGGTGTATCTCCTTAGGTTCACACATGAACTGACTTAAGGCATTAACAACATAGCAGATATTTGGCCTTGTATTTACTAGATACATCAGGGACCCAATCATCTGCCTGTATTGAGTGGGGTCAGTAGGTCTTGATTCTACTGCTGCTTCTTTAAGTTTATGGAAGTTGGTTTCCATAGGAGAGGTCATGGGTCTGCAGTTTAGTATTCTAAATCTTGTCAATATGTCCAAGGTGTACTTCCCTTGGTTCAGTACAATATTATCAGAATTCTGCCATACTTCCAATCCTAGGAAGTAATGAAGAAGCCCCAAGTCTTTCATATCAAATTCTGTGGATAGATCTTTCTTGCATTGATCTATTAGGTGATTATCTCCTGTAATTAATAAGTCATCAACATATAAAATTAATATTAACATATCACCTTTATTTCTTTTGAGATAGAGATTAGGATCTGCATCATTCTTAGAGAAACCCAGCTTTGAGAGATAGGTGTCAATTCTTTCATACCAAACTCTGGGAGCCTGTTTGAGCCCATAAAGAGCTTTCTTGAGTCTACACACATGAGACTTTGCATCATGAATTTCAAACCCTTTAGGTTGCTCTAAGTAGACTTCTTCCACGATCTCGCCATTTAGGAATGCTGTCTTAACATCCATCTGATGTACCTTCCACCCCTTTGCTGCTGCAATGGCTAGGACAGCTCTTACTGATGTGTACCTGGCAACAGGTGCAAATGTTTCTTCGTAATCTATTCCTTCCTTCTGTGAGAACCCTCTAGCTACAAATCTGGCCTTGTGTTTTTCAATACTGCCATCTGCAGCATGCTTGATTTTAAACAACCATTTAGAAGACACGACAGACTTCTTGGTTGGCCTAGGAACAATCTCCCAAACATCATTCTTCATAATGGACTGATATTCTTTAGTCATGGCATCTATCCATACTTGATGTTTGAGTGCATCTAAAACATTGTTAGGTTCAGCTTTAGATAGATCATTCATAAGTGCAACATAGTTGATGAATTTATTAGGCCTCTTGCTTTCCTTGAAGGTTCCTGAAGGAGCAGCGAACTTCTGAGCTTCTACTATAGTTTTGGTGGCCCATAGTGGTCTTTTCTTGCGATTATCTATAGGTGGGTCTTGTGTTTCACTTATAGTTTCCTCAAGATACTCCCTCTGAAGCTCAGGAGTAGGTTCTTCTTCTAGGTTAGGAGTAGGATTATGAATTTTAGGTTCTATTGTATTTTGGGCCCTTTTGAAGGCTAAATCTTCTTCGAAGATTACATCCCTACTGAGTTCAATATTTCTCTGCCCTTGTACATAGATTCTGTAAGCTTTAGAAGTTTCACTGTATCCTACAAGTATTCCCCTTTTTCCAGAGGGTTCTAGTTTTAGTCTTTTCTCTTTAGGTACATGAATATAGACCGGACACCCAAATATCCTAAGATGGCTGATATCTGGTTTTGTCTTGGTAAAGACTTCCTCAGGAGTTTTATCTTCAAGGTGTGAATGAGGACATCTATTTTGTATGTACACAACAGTGTTAGTTGCTTCTGCCCAAAGGTTCAAGTTTAGATTTTGATCTAGTATCATGGCTTTGGCAGCTTCTACTATGGTCCTATTTTTCCTTTCAACTACTCCATTTTGTTGTGGATTATAAGGTATTGTCAACTCCCTCTTAATCCTAGAATTTTTACAAAAGTCTTTAAATAGTTCTGATGTGTATTCCCCCCCATTGTCAGTTCTTAAGGTTTTAATTTTGTTTTCAGAGAGATTTTCTGTTAATGTTTTAAACTCTTTGAACCTACTTAGGATCTCTTCTGATTCTTTATATTTCAGAAAGTAGATCCATGTCTTCCTAGAGTAGTCATCAACAAAAATTACATAGTACAAAAATCCCCCTAGCGAGGGTACGGACATAGGTCCACATACATCAGAATGAATTAACTCCAAAACTTTGCTAGTTTTCCTAGTACTATTCTGAAATGCATTTTTGGTATTGTTACCTAAGGCACACCCTTTGCATGCCTCTGAATGATATTGCTTCAACTTAGGTAGACCTGTGACAAGGTTTCCCATGGTTGACAAAGTTCTATAATTCAGATGACCTAATCTCCTGTGCCATACTTCATTTGCATTAGTTGCTTCATGGATCAATGCTAGATTGGGCTCTATACATAGCTCATACAAATAACCTTGTCTTCGACCAATGACCTTAGCGTCTTTGATGGAGGATCTCTTTGGCCAAGCCAACACCTTGTTTTCCATGAAGGTCACTCTGTATCCTTGATCTTCTAGTGCTGATATGGAGATTAGATTTCTTTTGATGCCTGGAACATATAGTACTTCTTCAAGTTGTAGTGACATGCCTGACTTTAGTTTGATGGTGCAGGTTCCAATTCCTGTGACTGGATGTGAAGAATCGTCTCCGATGGTTACTTCCTCATCATCTTTCTCTATCATGGAGTCTAGTATTTCTCTAAAGCTGGTGATGTGTCTGGATGAACCACTGTCGATCACCCATGAGTTAGATTTGTTTGAAGTATGGCTTGTAAGTGCTGAGTAGAGGACATAGTTCTCGGAGTCATTTTCTTTTCTAGATTTCTTCACTTTTACAAATGTGGCTTGCTTCCCTTTCTCCAGACAGTTTGCAACATAGTGTCTGAATTTGTCACACCTATAACATTGAACATGTGATAGGTCTTTCTTAGAAGTGTTCTTGCCTTGTTTAGCTTTTCTTTTCCTGAATTGCTTCTTTTTGTATTTTTTATTGATGTTTGTATTTAGGACTTGCAAGTCTTCATCTATATTCTTTTGTTTTATTCCTACCTTGTTCAATCAGGATTCTTCTTGTAGACAGTCATCTCTTAGTCTCTCAAACTTAGGATATTTAGACCTTGCACTGATGCCTTGGACGAATGTGCTCCATCCACTAGGCAACCCATCTAAAGCAATGAGTGTTAGTTCTTTGCCTCGGATCTCGTAGTCCAGAGTTGCAAGTTCATCTTTTAGAACCGATATCCGCATGAAGTAGGCGTTGATTGTCTCCCCCTTGTTCATGGTGATATGATTTATTTCTCATTTTAGTGCTAGAGTACGACTTGCATTTGATATCTCAAATGTCTTTTCAAGTGCCTTGAACATTTTATAAGCCGTCTCCTGCTTTCTAATGATGGGCATTATATTATTTCTTACCCCATCCACTATTATTTTAATGGCCTTATCATTTCCCTCGATCCATGTGGATTTCTCGGTTTCATCTTCTGGTTGTGCACTTTCAGTTTGGACATATGAATCAACTTTGTTTTCTCTTAAAATCATTTTGATTCTAAACTTCCAAGCTAAAAAATCTTCGCTACCTCCGAGTCTATCTTCGAATCTGATAGCGTTGGCCATTATGGAAATGTGATGTAGTTTGTAACTTAGTCCTTGAATTTTATCAAAATTGAATAGCCTTAGGTTCGATTACCTTGGCTCTGATACCATGTAAAGTTATTTCAATTTCAATTAAAGAACAAGTTATGAACTATGTATGCTATAAATGGATATGAGGAATTATGTCAATGTCTGATAATTTTGATTTTATCTGCAGGTTTGAAGGAGAGAGATCATTTAATATTTTCTATGTCTACTCCAAATGAATTCAATTGGCATATATATCATTTAGGCAACCGGTCAATTGGTGTATTGACCGGTCATGCCTTTTAGGCATGACCGATCAATGCACCCATTGATCGGTGCCTTTGTAATTATACCATTAACACAATGCTGATTATCAGTTCAAAACACCCGATAGCATATTGTAATATCATAATATAATGACTGATCAATGTAATGAATCGGTTCATATAAACACCGATGATTCAAAGTGCACGATGTATGTTATCCAACCGGTGCAGTTGTTTAACTAATGTTAATTCCAAATGAAGCGGTGTATTCATTAAACCCGATAACAAATATGCCCAATATAATTACGCCTGATAACAGATTTGAACCGGTGCCAATGGTTATGCACCCGCTAGCAAGTATGTATCGGCTAATAACCCGATGACGTATAGCATTTAATATGCTATCGGGTTAATACCCCGATAGCATATTCATGCCAATTAATAATTGACATTAATATGCTATCGAGTTGTTAGCCCGATAGCATAATGATAAGTGATGTTTGTACAATCCGATAATCATATGCAATATAAATCTGACATGAAGCATGTAAATAATAGAACAAGGAAGGTTAGGAAGATCTTATCTTGCATAAGCTACCATGCATTAACACTCATAAGGAATGTTTTTTGGCATATTTCAATTAATGGTGGTGGGCATGTTTTCCTTGGGGATAATAGCACATAAAAAAATGTATGCTGAGGAGTAGTAAAATTGATTTTTAGTGACTAAAGGGTTTAAATAATTAATAATCTCTTGTTCATCCTTGGTTTAGCTAGAAATTTATTTTTTATATTAAAAATGAATGATTCAAGGGTGCATGTTACTTTTGAAAAGAGTGGGAATTTAGTTTTAAATAGCTAAGGGTAATAGTTATGGCACCTTATTTATACTTGATGCTTCCAATTTTTGTAACTCTATGAATATAACTAATAACTTTGTATTATGTAAGTTGTGGCACTATGTCATATTCGTGAAAAAGGTCTCAAAACTATCATAAATAAAAAATGGTTGATGGTTTGTGAGGTTACTCTTTTGATTTTGATTTTTGTGAACAATGTATGTATGGAAACTAATATAGAGTATCCTTTAAATCTATAAGTACTTGAGTTGAACAAGTTTTGGAGGTATTTCATACCAATGTGTTTGTTCTATGGATGTACCATCTATTGGAAATTTTTGCTACTATGTTTTTGATATTGATTATTATTCTAGATATTCATGGGTTTAATTCTTGAAGGAGAAATATGTTATTTTTGTACATTTAAATAATATAAAGAACTTGTTGAAAAACCAACAAATAGAAAAGTAAAGGTTTTAGAAATGGATAATTGTGGTTAATTTTGAACTAGGGTCTTTAATGACTATTGTAAACAAATCTATCTACTCCACAAGAAAACAGAATGTTAGAGAGGATAAAGACCATTGTAAACATGTTAAAATTGTTAGGAAGAAATCAACTCCATCTAGTCCACAAGAAAATGAAATGGTAGAGAGGATGAATAAGACTTGAATGGATAGAGTTAGATGCATGTTGAGTAGTGTAAAGCTTGAACAATATTTTTTGGTTGAAGTAGTTCACATTGCTTGTTATCTAGTTAGCATGTCACCTACTTTTCCTCTTGGTGATAAAACTATGACATATGGACAAGTAAACAACCATTAGTTTTCTATTTTAGAGTTTTTGATAGTAAGCATATGCCATTAGTTTTCTATTTTAAAGTTTTTGATAGTAAGCATATGTTCGCATTCCTAAAGAAAAATATTCTAAGCTTGAATTGAAATCTAAAATGTTTTTTTTAATGGGCTATGGTGAGAAAATTAAGGGTTGTATGCTTTGGTATCCCCTAGTAATTAAAATGATATATTCTAATGTATAATTTTAAGGGAGCTAAGAGAATTTAAAAGAGAAAAAAAAACCCATGTGAAGCCTAAAAAAATAGGGCATCTTGATATTAAATTTGAATGATAGGAAGCTACACATGTAGAGAAGACACAAGAATATGTACATATAGAACATGATAAACATAGAAATGAATAAGAAGGATGAGAATATAATTATAAAGAGTAACAACTAGAGCATCTTGTTAAACCTCAAATAAGATCCACTATAAAACATAAACCTATTGATAGGTATGGATATAGTCCATCAGATTATAATTGTGTTTTTTCTTTATATTGTACTAACAAAGAACCTAGATTTGTGAAAGAGGCCTTATCTTTAGATGAGAATGAGTCTTGGATAGATTCAATCCAAGATGAAAGAGATGCATTGGACAAAAGAGATACATGGGATCTATTTGACGTGCCTAAGGGGAGGAAAACTATTTTTTTTTGTCATAGCTTAAAAAACATCCATTAGACTCATTTTATATATTGCTACTTTTTTCAATTAGAAGTGGAGAAAGTGGATGTCAAAATATATTTATTACATGGAGATCTTGATGATGAAATATTTATGAAACAACCTAATAAGTAAATTGTGAAGGACACTTGGTTTGCAAGTTAAAGAGACCTTTGTATGGTTTAAAGTAGTCACCAAGTATGTGATATCATAAATTTGAAGTCTTACCATTGAATCATGAATTTATTAGAAGTGAATAAGATCATTGTATTTATTTTGAATTATTTAGTGATCTACTAATCATTGTCTAATGTGTTAATGATATGTTATTATTTTGGAGATGATTAGAGAACCTAAGAGTCATTTATTTGGTACATCTAAAAGTAAATATCTAGGGGCTACAAAATGCACCTTGGGTATGGAAATAAATGGGAATTAGGTTAACAAAAAATTATGGTTAAGTAGACAAAAGTATGTTAACACTATTTTCAGCATTTTTCCTTGCATGACTATAAACTGGATAATACTCCCTTTCTAACTGACACTAAGATATCTCTAGAAAGATTTCTTGAAACATATGATGAACTTGAAGAGATGTATAAAGTTTCATATGGTAGTGTTGTAGGAAGCCTTATGTATGCTATGGTTTGTACAAGACTTGATATTGCCCAAGATGTGGAAGTTCATGGTAGATTTATAGAAAATACTAGTAGAGAACATTGGACTCATAAAAGGTTCTCACATATTTACATAGGATTTCTAACCATTGCATCTTTTATCATGAATCTTATGCTATGAATAGGGTGATTGATTTATACGGCTTTGTTGATTCAAATTTTGGTGGTGATTAGATTATAGAGAGTCCACAAGTGGCTATGTATTTACTTTGTTTCAACGAGCAGTTAGTTGGATGAGCAAAAAACAACCTATAGTTGCATTGTCCACTATGGAAGTAGAGTACATGGCTGCAACACATTCTTGTAAGGAGGTAGCGTGGTTAGAGAGATTGTGTTCACGTATTGGTTTTTAGTGTAAACATGTAAAAATTATATGTGATAGTCAAAGTGCCCTTTATATTGTCAAATTTTCAATGAATCATCCTCACACGAAGCACATAGATGTTCAGTATAACTTCGTCGAAGAAATGGTTGAGGGTGGTAGAGTCATGTTACAAAAAGTAGACTTTAGAGAATATTGTAGATTCTCTTTGCAAACCAGTAAGTACAAAAAAATTTAGTTGGTGTAGAGAGACCATGAGCCTTACTTCTTCTTAAGATTGATTTATTTAGTTTCCCTGAAAACTTTTTAAAAGTGTTTTACAAGTGGGAGAATGTTGAGAAAATGTCTTAACCTTGCTTTGATCATATTTATTTTTTAATTAGTCATTCATTGACCATTTGTAATTGTTGTTTAATTTTCATAAAACTTTCTAAATAAAATTATGACAATTTTCAAGGTGTTGCTTGGTTGTCAAAAGAAAAAGAGCATGAGAAAGAGGAAGTTAAAGAAGAAGTTAAATGGAAACTTGGAGAAGACAAGGAATACGTTTTACTTTGCACGAGCACATTACTAGGAGGATAAAATGATAAGTTGGAAGAGGAAATTTCATTATTTTGTGATTTATATTTAAATGGTTTTAGAAACCATTTAGTATTTGGGGTTTCTCTCTTGTCTATATATTCAATGCTTGAGTTGGAGGAAAAAGAGTTGAAGTAATGAAGTTTGCAGATTTAGAGACAAAGATGTAATTTTATGACAAAAGTTTCTCCACATCATTCTTGAGTTATGAGTTATGATTTGCATTATCATGTAATCTATTTCTATCTATTTGGAATCTTTTCCTATTTTTGTGGAGCAGCTACTGTTTAATAATAAAAAATAAGCTGGAAAAAAGGGCCCAAAACCTGTTGCACAAAAAATGGAACAACAACTGCTAGCCAAACAAGCTAAGCAACCGCATGGACACCTTCCCTAAGCTTCTGTAATCGACAATATTGAAGCAAGAGCTTCAAAATGTGCTAGTTTTCTAATTGAGTTTTTGAATCACACTTCTTTTTATGAACAGAATAAAGAATGAAAGAAAAATAAACTAACATGTTTTTTCCATGCAAAGGTGAGCAGATAGATATTTCAGATTGTAGTGTATAAACAATATTAGTATGCCAAATTTATGATGTTCAAAAACAATATCATATTTGGACCTTAGCATATTCAGAATGCATTCCAGCTTGATACATAATCATGCTCTTATCTCTCTTGAGTTTAAGAAATTGTCAAAGTCAACATAAAGGCTTCAAAATCCTCTCAAACACTGTCCCGATTTTAGAAATTGAGCTTCTGTTGCAATATGTTAACTTTCTTTGCATCAGTATATATCCTCTTTATTTTGGAAAGCATATTAACTGCTTATTTCTTTATCATGGTAACATCCCTACCAGATTTTTCCAATTACACCCTCCCAATTGCCATATATTGATAGCCATCAAGCAGGTTTCAAAACCAATGGCATTATCTGGCACTGATCTTTGCAATTCATATTCTTCCCTAAATTATTCGATGCATGCAACCAGTAAAAAATTGGTTACAGTAGGACGGTGACATACGGTGGCTATGATAGAAAACTCTAACAGAAATGGCTATGGCTGGGATGATGTAGGCAGACTAATCTGGTATGGTTGATATATTTACTCATTTTCATAAAGGAAAACTCTTCAGACAAAAATGTAAGAAAAAAAACAAGAGAAGGTCAAACCTAACTGAAGAAAGCCCTCATCCCTTTCAAAAAATTCTTATTGGCCTTATTCTTCAGTCCATATTCAAATTTCAGTTATACTTGCATGCCTCTTATAAAAATTTCTCTTGTGCCTTATTCTTCATTCCAACTTCAAATTTCAGTTATTCTTGGATGCCTTCTATAAAAAGTTCTTTTGGGCATTATTCTTCACTTCCACTTCAATTTTCAGTTATATTCACATATGAGCTGCACAATAATATGAACAAATACACGTTCCACTCTCCTCTAACAATTGTATTATGCATCTAAATTTGTATATGTTATATGCTTCTCTGTGTTCAATACTGGCGTTTAAAGATTTCTTAAACTATCAAGAATTACCAATTCTAAACTACAAATATTAAATAAGTTGGAAATATAATTATTTTTCGAAAAATAACTGTAAGAAACTTTGAGGATTACCAATTCTTACCCTCTTCCCTTGGGGACTTTTCCACAGTTTAGACAGATAGAGATTCGGCCTGTACAGGCACTTTTTCACTTTCTGGGTCAATTTCATCAGACACGGCAGCAACCTGCGCAAAACAATCATATCAAATATTTCAACTTTCGTTAACATAGAGACTAGATGAACAGAGCGATCCATTTGAATTAATGAATCTACCTCAACAGCGGCCATATGGGAATACCAGATCAACCATTAAGAATACAGTAACGCTAAAATATCGGGAAAAGGGTTAATAGATGGTTAGGGTTTTATTGTTATTATAATAGTTGCGATATTAAAATTCAGTAGAATATCTGAATCTGTTAAAAAATTTCTTTTGTCGCAATCTTAATGATAATTTATTCATATTTAATATAATATAAAACATAATTTTAATATTTTGCAATAATTTAAGTATAAATATATTATATATAAAACCTAAATTTAAGAAATAAAAATAAAAATTTTTAACAGTAAGTTTAACCATTATAATAAAAAAGAAAATTCATTTATTTTTTAAGCATGTTTAATCATCATAGTAAACAAGTGCCACATAGTGGCTAGTACTTACCTTATTTTTAGTATAGTTTTAATAATAATTACGATTTAATTTTAATAATGATTATATTTTAAAAATTATAATAATTAAGATAATATAGATTAAAGAAAATTAAAATTTTACTAAAAAAATAATATAAATTAAAGAAATCCTAATAAATTTTTAATTTCACAAAATAAAGTAAGATTTAATTATGGTTATATTAATGTTAATATAAAATGTACAAATTGATTATTTTTATTTGTTATTTATTATTTCAAAAATTGTTTTAATGTTAAAAAATGATGAGGTCCACAATTTGCTAAAAGTTAAGCATGTTAGCATAGGTTAGAAATGGGGAAAGAGTATGTTGTTGAGCTTCATGTTCTAATTTGCTTTTAAAAAAATTCAATTTTCAAAATGTTAGAAGATGGTAAAAAGGTGTGTAGTTGAACTTTATTTTATAATTTAAGTCTAATTTGTAACTTGTCAATTTTTTTCACAACTTCACAATCTTTCAATTCAAGAATTTATATTTTTGTTGATTGGCATCACTTTACAACTCAATTTTTTCTCATCCACTTTCTAACTTAAAAAAAGTTAATTTATGATATAGCTATTATTTTTGAAAAAAAGTAACGAGCACTTGCACCAAAACAAGGTGCAATGGTTATGCATATTAGACGACACAAATTGAAAAAAGTGTGACAATATTTTATAATAATCCTATTTGAACCCTAATGCTAATGATAATCCTAGTTCAAATGTAACCCTACCCATAGTAACATATATGTTAACTCAAATATTGGAGGGCACAAATTGAAGAAAGAGAGATTATAATTTTTACTATCACATACTAACCCTACCCCTAATAATAATTGAATTCTAACCCTCACATATCTTTAACCTTAATTTAAATATGTTAACTAATATATTGGAGGACACAAATTGAAGAAATAGTTATATTATTTAATTTTGGTATATATTATTTAATATTTACATTAGATTGAGGATCATAATCAATTCATAAAAATGGTATTTTAATAATTTTAAAATATTTAATAATTATTTTCAATCTTATAATATTATTAAATACAAAGTATAAATATAAATTGATAATTAATTATTTTAATCTTTGATCTTAATCTTAATTAAATTTTGATTCTGAATAAAATTAATTTTTAAACATAATAAATCCATTTATTTTAGGCTATATAGTTGTACAACTAGGATTTAGTAAATAAAAAGATTGAGAAAATTAAAAGTTAAATTTGTTTGTGATTGGTTCACATTAAATTTTTTAATAACTAACTCATTGCAATAGTATTGCCTAATGACAAGTACTAAAATGAAGATAAATAAATAAATAAAATATAAAAAAAAGTGAAAAATTTAAGAAAAAGTTTTAGAGTTGTGATGAGTAAAATGATAGTAATTTTTATTTTTCATGATTTAAATAAATTATATTGTTATTGGAAAATAAAATTAAGTATTTAGTAAAATTGTGTTCAGAATTATAAGGTCTAAAATTATTTTAATCAAAACTTAAATATTTAATTGTTCGTATTGAGACGAATGAGAGACTAAAAAGTAAGACATCTGATATAAATAATCTAAATTAGATAAACTAAACTTCATCAAATGTTAGTGAAGATGGAATCACACATGGACAAATTTGGATCTGTGGATGATAATATTAATTAGATAAACTAAACTTTATCAAATGTTAGTGAAGATGGATTCACACATGAATAAATTTGGACCTATGGATGTCATATAAAAGAAAGATAAGTTCATTCATCTTTTAAAATATTATATGTCCATTGTAAATGTACCATTTATAAAATAAGGTTTTTGACAAAACAAGTATGTTGTTTTATGAAAAATATTATTCTTATGTGTAAAATTATTGGGGTGAGCAATGTATATGAATTTGAATACTTTGAATATTAATAGTTTTTCTATTAAAAACTTAAAGTGCAGGTACAATAAATACTTCAAGGAGGAGTGTCAAAGGTTTTAAGATCATTTAAAGTTAAATATAAGTTGTACATTAAATAATAATGTGCTCTTTTCATAATAAATAATATTTTTGTGTTTAACTATTAGATCTTTTATGTTAAATATTAAAATTAATGATAATAAAATTTATATTTACTGAAAAATATTGAGATTATTTAAGTTAATTATAAATTATATTTCAAATAAAAGTTCTCCTGAAATCTTCGAAAATTGATTTTTACACATTTCTGGCACACCTCCAACATAAATAATAAGAAACAATTTCACATTTAAGAAACTTAAAACCCTAACATATTCCATATACTACTAGCCCTGCCCTACCCCTTTCAATTAAGAATCAGAGTACCAAAGAAAAATTATCATTTCCAACAGTCAAAGGCTGCCTCATATTTCATATACTACTAACCCTGCCCTACCCCTTTGAATTAAAAATCAGAGTACCAAGGAAAAATCATCATTTCCAACAGTCAAAGGCTGCCTTATTCACTGTTGTTTCTTAAAACCCTAACATATTCCATATACTACTAGCCCTTCCATACCCCTTTTGAATTAAGAATCAGAATACCAAGAAAAAATCATCATTTCCAACAGTCTCTGTTGTTTCTTAAAACCCTAACATATTCCATCTACTACTAGCCCAGCCCTGCCCTACCCCTTTGAATTAAGGATCAGAATACCAAGCAAAAATCATCATTTCCAACAGTCAAAAGCTGTCTTATTCACTGTCGAGTCTTGATTTGCCATTCAATGTCGGAAGATAGCAAGAAGCCATAATGTGGACAACACAGCTCGACGTGTCGAAAACATACAACCAGTATGATAAAGCTGATATAGAGGGATGCCTGATGGCTTTAGATGTAGTTTTGTCAGCTAATTTTGATCCCAGCACGAAAATCCTTATCATAGAGCATACATCAATTTCCGAAGGGAAAAATGAGTTTGGTATGTTGTTTCGTAACACCATCAATTAGCTTTGTGATCTTAACTTTCTATAATATCATGAACAGGCGGTGGAACAACATTAAAAATATATTTTTGTCTGATTTTATGTGTGCAGTTAAAGCGCTGCAGAAGATACGTTTCCAGGCCAAAGTTTCGAAATTTTGGGAAGATTAAATATGGATTGTAAGAATTTTAAGTAGAGGATCAAACAGTTTGATATATATTTGAATGAGATTGTTTTAGGGTTTTTGAGTCAATGTTTTGAATTTTGTTTTGGATCTAATATTAGGATGTATATTGAATCAATGAAAATGATCTGAAAATATGAATTACATTTTTAAGATTTTGAGTTTCAATAAATGAATCTTATAGCTCTCCTGTTTAAGTGTTTAAGCATTCATATCTAAAATGATGATCCCTTAGGGGTTTGAACTGAATTCAAGCAAGAAGATTTCTTAAACTTGAAAAAATTGGATACTGTAAAGATAGATGAAATCCTGGTTGCATCGCATCGTTACTCGAATTCAGTTGGTTTACCCGTATCCATGTAATGTCGGTTCTTTAACCGTGATAACTAGATCCACCGGGCCGTCTAACACTGAAGTATGGAGAAACGGTACTGATTCTATAGTCGATTTAATCTGCAGATCAATCTGTGAACGGAGGAGGAGATACCTAGCCATCACAACCATATCAATTTCTACCCCATCTTCGGCCGATTCGTTTGATCGGCCAGCTGAACCACAACTATCTATGCTACTCAAAACCCGCGCCCCACGAATGCCCTAGGGGCAAGTCCGACCACTCGGCTACTTAGATGGCATCCAGAACCTAACCAAGGGTTTTTTTTTCTTTTCTATTTTGCTGAAGTTAACTATGTCAAGGCAATTTTTCAACATGGCCTCTCATATTTTAGGTCTTCTTTGATGGTCTTTCAGAATTGGTCTCGACTCTACTATCTTTGATGAGAAAAGGCTTTCTATCCTTGTTTGGGTTCAATTCCCTAGGATGTCATTGCCTAATTGGTTGTTTTTTCTTATCATTGCATAGTCCTTAGGTAAATTTGTTTGTATTGAATCTCATGGCTTTTATCATATTCAACCCCTAAAAGGAGTCTACATTGAAGTTGATTTGTCTCGTGCCCTCAAAGAGATGGTTGATATTCGAATAGCAGGTCTATGTCACACCTAGCGTGTGCTCTATCTGAATTTTCTTAATACTTACTTTTTTTTTTGCTAATTTTCAAAGAACAAAACTAAGAACTACCATCTAGCCGCTCCATGGGTTAAATCACCTCCTAAGGGAGCTGATTCTCGATACTCTCGTAAGGTTTTCAAACTAGAGATTTCCAAGTGAGAAGAAAAATGGATTATGGTTACCCAAAATGCTAAACTCTCTAGTAATTCCAATAACAATTTGGATAAATCAAGTGATGCAGTTGCCATGCAGCCACCACCCTTAGTCCTTGTTTCAAACCCTTCGAATAAGGGGAAGGAAGTTATTTCTCGTCATTGTTGAGGCTTCTATGTGTCGGATTTTTATGTGGATACCCCAGCCTACATTGGTTCTTTCATCTCAACTACATAGCCTTCATTGCTTTCATAGCTCACCTGGGTGTTCAGACAAAAGTGATTTTGTTCCAAAAAACATGACAAGGTGGTCTTCTTGGCTTCTAGTCTACTGCTGACTTTTTGCATAATTGTTTCTCCTCTCTTGAGGACTAGGATGATATGCATGATGTTGATTCATGAATTTTCTATCATGCAATGTTTGAGGTCCTACTGACCTCACCAGGAAGTATTTCATGTGAGATACTCAACAAAATTATTGTAGTATTGATGTTTTTTGTCTTCAAGAAGTCAAAATTGCTAGTTTCATGCTTTGCATTGCATGTCGGGTTATTTGGCCAAGTGGTGTCTTTTTTTTTTTCCTCCTCATGAAGCTAGTCATTGAGGTGTCGTCACTATGCTAGCGCCATGTTGGCAATCTTGTGTGATTGATCATGGGTCTGATCCTACTCAGTGACTTGTGTATCCTCATGTTAATAACAAACTATTTATTTGTGATAAATAATATTTTATGCTCCCAATGATGCTAATGAGATCTCCGCTCTCTAGTGGTTGATTGTGGATCAAATATCTTTGGCCACTTGGGTGTTGTGTTGCAATTTGAATATGGTTGAAGTGGTATCTAATAAAGAGGGATTGGTGCCTTTTTGTTGGATTGTTTGACAAAGGGGTCCGGTTTTACATGCATCATAAATTTGGTCTTTATGACCATAATTCCTTCTATCACCAACATGTTGCGTAGCACATGTGGAGCAACTTCTAGTTTGGTATTGATAGAATTCTTAAAAGGCTTGATAGTGTCATGCTAAAGGATAAATCTTGTTTTACCTTTTCTTTGTCTCAAACACTACTGCTATTGCCTCCCCTTGAGGTTAATTTTTAGATCACTTTCCCATCAAATTCAATATTTGCTAGAAATTGGACCCATGTCGGTCCTCCAAGACATTTTTTTTGAATAATTCATTGTTGAGTTATAAGCCTATGATAGCACACACTCTACGGGTCCAGAATTCAGAGTGCCGATCTACTCAGTAGTTTGGATAGATTGCTTGGTGGAATTGTACAATCCAATGCACTTCTTGTTTTCTATACATTTATGGTCGCCAACTTGCTATCTTCCATCAATGGTCCTATAAGACTAACACCTTAGATCTCTACTATACCACAGAAGATCTCATTGCCAATCCTTTTTCTCATAGTCTACAAGTTAAGGGGGTGTAGCTTTTCCACTACAAGTAGTTTTTGGATTTCTATGCTACTAGAGAAGCTCAAATCAAAGCTTAGCTTCATTGGCTGAAGGTGGGATATCAAGCTTCCAAGGAGTTTTTCCTTACTCTGTGGGCTTGTTATTCCTCTCTCGACATTGAAAGAATTAAAGAAGATTAGTCGATGCTCTTCAAGCTCCCGAATATTCTTTAGGCATTTGTTCACCATTATGAGCAAGTATTTATTGCTAAGGAAGCTACCCATGAGTAAGATAAATCTCTCCAAGATTTCTGTGGGTTGTCCTAGCTAAGATCTCTGAGGCTCAATTTGCATACTATGAAAAATTTCTCACTTTAGAGGATCTCAAAGAAGTTGTTACTTCCATGGAAAATGACGAAACACATGGTTATGATGGGTTTCTGTATGAGTTTTATAAAAACTTCTGGCCTTGTCTTGGGCTGAATCTTCACAAAGTCTCTCTTGAAGCTTTTCATAATTAATCCTTAGGTAAATTAATTAACAAAGAAAATATAAAGTTCATACTTAAGCTTGGAGATTCGAAGGATATAGACAACTGGAAGCTAATAACTTTTCTTAATGTCTCCAACAAGATCATTGCAAAAGCCTTGACTCTAAAAAATTTGTCACATGCTTCCTCAAATTGTGTGCCTAGAAAAAACATAGTTTTGTCAAATCTCAACATATCTTGGATAACATTCTTACTATTTGGAAAATAATGGAATGGGTTCACTCCTTTAAGCAATAGGCCTTTTTTATTAAAATTTATTTCACCAAAGCCAATGACCGTATTGTATGGTCCTTTATTCTTGCTATGTTGGGTGCCCTTGGTTTAGCCCCCATTTCATTCAATTTGTCAAAATGCTTTTTGGTGATGCTTTTGTTTGTATTACCATCAATGGTTGTCAATCTTAAGCTTTTGAGTTGCTTTGGTCTATCCATTATGGATGTCCTCTAGCTCCTTTGTATGTTCTCATTGCTAAAGTCTTTGGCTATCTTTTGGCTCATTCCATTGCTTCTAGGTGTGTGTAGGGGATTTCCCTACCTGAGTAACCACACTACCTTGTTATTGGCCACTATGTAGATGACTCTTTGGTCACTCTTATTGAGGATGAGGATAATTTCAAGGAGTCCCTTTAATGTCTCGACACCTTTTATTTGGATTTAGGGTCTTCCATTCAATGGCATAAAACTCATTATTACAGGCAATTCTTCCTCTTGGATCCTTCCTAGATTTCTCATTATGGGTGAAAGTGGATTGGTCATGGGAAATTTTTCACTTTTTTTGGGCATATCCTTCACTTTCCAAGCATCATTAGTGGAGCTTTGGAATATAGTTCTTTGCAAAATTGAGAATAATTTATCTTACTGGATCACCAAACACCTCTCTTTGGCTAGTAAATTCCAGGTTTTCTCCAATATTTTTGTGACCACTCATTTTTATTATTCTTCTTGTTGAGCCTCTTCTAAAGCTTTCATTTTGAAGCTGGAGAAACTCTTGCATGATTTTCTCTCATCCTCTATCAAAGATCACAAGAATTTTTATATAGTGACCTAGTAATTTTTTTTCCTCCCTTGTGAGTCTTGAGGGCTTGCACTCTTCTCTACTCAATGACAAGGTATGGCCCTTTCTACCAAGTGGATCATTTGTGCCATCTCTAGCAATAAAGCCTAGAAAATTCTTCTCAGGCATTGCATTTCTTTTGGTTTTCTGATCAATCAACCTGATTGGAATGGGATTGGTTTTCAAACCCTTCAAATTATGAAAGAAGTTGTTCATATCAAGGGCACTTTTGTGGCCAAAAGTATTTGCATGATTAGGAGACGGTTAAGCCTTGGCTCTGGTGGGTCAGATCTAGCTTTTGTGATGGCCTTTCTTTTAACCAAAATAATATTTGGTCTCTTCTCATTCAAATTTACGGGCTTTCTCTTGCTTGTATCATGGATTCATGCTCTGCATTTTCATAAATGTGGAATCTACACTCTTGGAGACTTCTTCTGTAGATCCACTATGAGTCTTTAGTCCTGGGAAGACATAAAAGCTTAGTTTTGGCTTTCTTGGCTAAATCATGAGACTTTGAACATAGTTTAATCTACTTTGCCTTTGAATATGCTTTGCCAAATTAGTATCCACTCTATCAGGTTGTGGTGGAAAGATCAAGGCGGTGGTATCCTAATACTACCTTTTGTAATTACAAGTTGTGGCTAGGTTATTGTTGGCTTTTCCCACATCTTCCTATGGTGGATGTGCTTAATCTTTGGTTGCATTTGCAAACACCTCTCCTTATTTGGCATCTTCAATTTTGTAACATCTGGGTTACCATTATTGAGCCTGAACATACCCATTTTTCCTTGTGCATTCTTTTCCAAGGCTTGTCTCTAGATTCTCACCTTCAACATATGGGTGTCAAAGATCCTTAGTGTCCCTTTTGTGGTCAATGAGAGTCCTTTAGGGATATTTTTTGATTTTTTTGATGTGCTTAAACTTTGTGGAATTGGATTCATGATTGTTTTCATCCCTTTCAGCCAGAGGCTTTCTTCTAGTATATGGCTCTTTTGGGGGATTGGCCTCATTTTCTTCTCAAATATACCCAAATATGGCATGCTTTTAGGGCTAAGATTTTTATTTTGTTTATTGAAAGATATAAATTCTATGTGATTTTCTCATAGCTCTAATTCCATTGAGGTGTTTCTTTGTACTAAAGCATGTATTTGTAATAATGTGCTTCTTCAAATCTAGGTTCAATCCAATTGGGTATTTTTGTAGGTCACTCACCTATAGGAATTAATTAGTTATTGGGGTAATGCCACATAAACTGCTGCTAGAGTCCCTCCTAATGGCTCTACCTCTTGTGGTCACTCTCCACCTTGCAGGTTGATGACAAGGTCATATCTCTTCTACTAGGTGCTCTTAGACCCCCTAGTCCTAGGCTCCTTGTCTCCACTTTGGTGGCTCATCTTGGGGCAGCTATGCCTATCCCATAAGTGGAGGCTTTTCATCAAGGTGAGTCTTGAGAGGGGTGGGGAAGGACAAAAAAAGGTGGGAGTTGATGGTTGGCTTCTAGTGGTGGTGATGCATGGCCTAATTCTTCCAAGTGTTTTCTTCATTTGGACCTAGTGATTTCACCTCTTCAAGACTCTAGATATAAAGAGGAAGGAGAACTTGTTGGTAACAAGGGGTCATCACTTCCTGACATCACTTTGGATCTTGTTAATGTGTGAGGCCAACTAGTTTATCGTGATCCTCTTTTGCCACCGTCTGGGATTGCTCTCATCGCTTAAGTGGTTATTTTTATATTTTTTATTGTTATCTTTTTATCTGGTTGCTAATCTATGCCCTTAGACTTATAATTTATCTTTTCAGGATTTGCTCATTTTAACTCTAAGGGGTGACCTTGTCTCCCTCTACCCATTTTTGTGGATATATATACTATAAGTTTTAATGAATAGATATAGACACATATATTCATAAAAAAAATTGTATATTCCATCATGAAAAATATATTTTATTATTTTTAAAAAAGAAGTACAGCATAATCCTTAATCCTTTTTCTAATAATAATAATATAATCTCTATATTATTTGATTTATATTTTTTTAATTAGTATGTACCAATATTTATATTGGCCTAAACTAGGTGAGACAACAAATGAGGAACTACTCAACACTCACACTAAATTCATAATAGGCTTAAACATGTGTAGTTAACCTTAAAGAATAGAAGAAAAAATTTAGTCCCAATATCATGAGGCATATTGAAAGAGCTCTAAGTCACATATTGAACCTTAAGTTTCTCCCTTGAATTCTATGGGAAATTATTTTAATTTTCTTTTATAATTCTAAAAATATTTTCTATAATTAGCTCATAGATACCTAAATAGCATCTAATGATGCATAGACATTTTGGAAAAAATCATATTTCAACTAATGGAGTGGTTCTATCACACTTAGTAGAAAAAACTAACTACATTATGTTCAAAATAATGAATTTAAATTACATTTTCTCTTTAATTCATTTCATGACATAGTTTTCCTATAAATTACTATTTGGAGGTACTCCTTTCATGGTAAAACATTTCCTTTGACTACTATAATATTAGCATAGACATTTAATTTTCTAGTAAAATATAACATAATATTGATTTAGATAGAAATAATCCATTATTGTTACTATTTTAGATAAAAATATTTCAACTTAACATGTACAATCTATGAGAAATATTGATTAGGAAAATCAAATAGAAAATAGAAAGAAATGATAAAAAAATGCACAAGAATAATTTTGCATTGAGAAGCATATTTTGCCATCGTATAGGAAATTAAATGTCATCCCCCAATTACTTATCCCGATCTATATTAAATAGAAATATCAAGCATGTCAAATATGTTAGATTTTTTATCCATGTTGTTTGTGATATAAACTACTTTTACACAAACCATGAAGATTGGATGTAATTCATGAGAATAAGGATTCCAACATGAGAATAATAGTCTGATTTTGAGGCAAATGGATGCTTCCATGGAATTGGTCAAGGCCCCCCTTTCTATTGAGGCTTATGTTGATATTGCTTGTTAAATTCAAAATGCTAATGCTGGTTCAAATCTGATTGTGAGGCAAATGGATTCTCCTCTTGCTCCACAATAGTTGGAACCTAAAGAATCGGTGTCTTTGTGATGTTGGAGAATCCCCAGTCAATGAGCAATCTTGCATCATCCAAAAATATTTCATTTCAGTTTTGTTCTTATTTAGCTCTTTGTGCAGTTTATGTGTTCTTACCAGTTCGCACTGGTAGTTGCGTGTTCTTCATGGCAGATCTTATTTTTGGTTTCCTAGTGGTTTCATGTGCTTGATTCCAGCTTTTCACTTCATTTGGGTTCTTTTCCGACTAGTTATCGCTTCTGGTTGACTATTCCTAGGTTCCTGAACAGTTCTTGTGCTTACCGGTTGGTTTTCCTTCCTTACTAGCATGATTCTTAGCATGTGGATCTATCTTAGGTCTTTTTTGATGTTCTTTGGTGTGTGGCCGACCTTCCTGCTAAACCACATCTCTTGGTTGTTATTTTCTAGAAAGATTTATTTAATTCTTAGGGCACCTAATTACACATTTTATTTCCTGCATTGGTAAATATAATCTTATGAGGTCAACCCAGATGTTTCGGTGGGTATAAATATGATATTATGTAATCATTTGTGGGATTAGGGGAAGTATAATTAAGAATAAGGATTGAGATTCACATTTTGTGATCTGGTTGATTCTTAGAGTCTCGAATTGGATTGTATATGGCTGATAGCATGCATGTAACTGGTTAATTGATGGATGTTCTTTGATGATAATATGATGATTGCCGAAAGTTCTAAGACATTAATATGATCTATTTATGTAATATTGTTACGTGTTCTTGCTACATAAGATGGTTGATTCTCTTTGAGGGTTTTACCAGTTATGGCTACATCAAGTAGTATCAGAGATAGTTATGGACTAGTTGGTGGAAGAATTGTTTGCAAACATTGAGGCATTCCTTTGGGTGGACAGATCGCCGATTGGAGGCAGGTTGCGCATGTGTTCAATAGATTGCCGAGGGAAGGCAATCGAAATAGTCAGATTGCCAAGTTGAGGTAGTTTACTAGAGTTGAAGAGGAGATGTCGCCGAGAAGGACAAACCTTCAAAGGGTAGAGAAGATGATGGAAGACTTCAATAATGAAGTGAGGAATTAAATCTGAAACGCTTTGGTTAGTTTGCCGAGGAACCCTAATTTTGGGGATGAATATGAGGAAGCCGGTGAGGAGCTTGAGGAAGCTAAAGGACCAAAAGATGAAAGAGAGGAAAGATTCCTGAGAGCACTGGCACAAGAAAGTAAAGTTCATAAAGCTGAGGTTTCCAAATTTTTTGGAATTCTGAACCCGAAGGATCTGATCGATTGGATCGGAGAGTTGGAGGATTACTCAAGTTTGAGGATGTCAAGGACCTGTAGCGAGTCCAATTGGCACAAACTAGGTTGAAAGGGAATTCTACCTTATGGTGGAAATAATTGTAGAAAGATAGAGTGGACAATAGTGAATTGAAGATCACCCCGGGGAGACAAATGGTTGCAAGATTGAAGGCCATGTTCATACTGGGAGACTATGAATTAGAGTTGTTCAAAAAGTTGCAGAACCTGAAATAGAGAAACATGACTATGAAGGAATATATTGAGGAATTCTACAAGGTGGTGATTAGATCTAGACATAGAGAGATGGACAGCTTAAAGGTGGCAAGGTACATGAATGGACTTGCTTTTAACATTCAAGATGATATGAGTATGTTGAAGGTTTCCACTGTGGAAGATGCTTATTGGTATGCTTTGAAGGTTGAGGAGAAGATGAGAAGAAGACAACTGAATAGGGGAAAGGAGAAATTCAATATGAGTGATGGTAAGAAGAAACCAATTGAAGAAGATGATTCAAAATCCAAGTGGAGTAAATAACTGGAGCAGAAGACACTGAGGAAAGGTAGAAGCAGTACCGGTAGAGAATTCCCTGGCAAATGTTTCAAGTGTGGAGAAACTAGACATAGATTCTATGAATGTAAGTAGGGAATGGCAAGAAGCTGTGTGGCAAATGAGGAACCGAAAGGTGATGGTACCGGATATGACTGTACACCAGAGCAAGAAGAATCCTTGATGTTTAGAAGGAAGGATACCTGATCTACTCAGAGGAAGAGTCTTTTTCGGACTGTGTGTAAATCAGGTGGTAAGTGTTGCAAGGTTATTATAGATAGTGGAAGTACTGACAATTTGGTATTTGAGGAGATGGTTGTAAATCTTGTATTGAAGATGCTTAAGCATCCTTGTCCTTATGAGGTGAGTTGGTTGCAAGATGACCAAAAGATAGAGATAAAGGAGTAGTGTTTGGTGAATTTCAACATTGGGCCTTTTAGAGATGAAGTTTTGTGTGATGTTGTATCTATGAGTGCCTGTCATGTCTTGTTGGGAAAACCTTGGCAGTATGATAGAGGAGATATTTATGATTGTAGAAGAAACCTAGTCACTATTGAGAAGGATGGGCAGAAGTTCACATTGATTTATTTGAAGGAGAAAGAGAAGGAGGTGAAGAATATGAGTCCTACGAAAAGTTGCAGTACTGAGAAACTGGTGGTAGAGGTTATACCAGAAGTTTTGCTAGAACCGGTTGCAGAGGTTATACTAGAGGGTTTGATGAAAGATCTGATAGAACCAGTTACAGAGGTTATATCAAAGGGTTTGAAGAAATGTTTGATAGAACCAGTTGTACAGGTTATACCAGAAGGTGAGATGAGTTTGTAGAAGGATCTAACAGTTGAACCTGATGGACAGATGGAACCAGATGAAAAAGATCTTATGGTGAAAAACTGGATGAAGTCTTGTGCCAGACCCAAGTCAGAGTTGTAGAAGAAAGAAGGAAGTAAACAGAGACAATGTGTAGATCAAAAGAAAAGAAAGAGAAACAGAGAGAGTTAGAGGTTAGAGAAGTCGGTTGAGGCACTAGAGGAGTTAAAACAGAGGTTGGCAGATAAAGAAGATGTTTGGATCATAAATTAGCATGAGATATTTATTCGGAATCCTTTTAGATGTTCATGAGTTACCTCTCATGGAACATCTTTTTCTACCTGGGTCATCTAATGCAGGAGCATCCCCGGTCGATGAGAAATCTTGCATCATCCAAAAATATTTCCTTTCAGTTTTGTTCTTGTTTAGCTCTTTGTGCAATTTCTGTGTTCGTACTGGTTGGCACTAGTAGTTGCTTGTTCTTTGTGGCAAATCTTATTTTCAGTTTTTGGGAGGTTTCATGTGCTTGATTCTAGATTTTTCAATTCATTTGGGTTCTTTTCCGGTGAGTTATCGCTTCTAGTTGACTATTCCTGGGTTCCTGGACAGTTCTTATTCTTATCGGTTGGTTTTCCTTCTTTACCAGTGCGATTCTTTGCATGTGGATCTATCTTGGGTCTTGTTTGATGTTCTTTGGCGTGTGGCCGACCTTCCTACTGAACTACACCTCTTGGTTGTTATTTTTTGAAAATATTTATTTAATTCTTAGGACTGACTTAATTACACATTTCATTTCTTGCATTGGTAAATGAAACCTTATGAGGCCGACCCAGATATGTTCCGGTGGGTATAAATATGTTATTATGTAATCATTTGTGGGAGCACGGGAAGTAGAATTAAGAATAAGGATTGAGATTCACATTTTGTGACCTGGTTGATTCTTAGAGTCTCGGATTGGATTGTATCTTGCTGATAGCATGCATGCAAC
The DNA here is from genome assembly GCF_030272615.1 of Cryptomeria japonica. NCBI lineage: Eukaryota > Viridiplantae > Streptophyta > Pinopsida > Cupressales > Cupressaceae > Cryptomeria > Cryptomeria japonica. The sequence continues at coordinate 290,010,620 of NC_081407.1, forward strand.
CGGTTAATTGCCTGATGTTCTTTGATGATAATATGATAATTGTCGAATGATTGTTGAAAGTTCTAAGACATTAATATGATTTGTTTATGTGATCTTGTTATGTGTTCTTGTTGTTTTTGTTGTGTTGCTCTTGTTGCATAAGCCGATTGATTCTCTTTGAGGGTTTTACCGGTTATGGCTGCATCACTTTGAAAGGTTATGTGAAAGATGATCTGGCTGAAGATGGGCAAATTTAGGCCGAGGATGAGGAGTTGGAGGGGGGATGGCAATTTGTCAAAGGAAAACATGTCAAAAAAGGTAAATAGAACATTAGAAATCATAGACTTCTTAGATCTCACTCCAAATATAAAGCTAGAATATAGTGTTTAGTCTTGACCTGTTAATGGATCTTTAGTTATTTTTTAGCTGGGAGGGGGCTCCTTGTTTGTAGGCTCACCTGGTTTGTGCTAGGCCAAAAACCTATTTTGTTAATCTTTTTAAATCTAATGTAATGGGGGTTGGCCCTTCCAGTTATTTAAATACAAAAAAAAAACATGAGAATAATAATAATTTTTTCTTGTCCAAAATAACTACTTCTACTATCGGTTCTTGCTCCCTCCTAGCCTCAAATTTTGGAATCCCACTCAACCCTCTAGTATAAATAACTAAACTTCTTGCAACCTATTGTTAGATATCAAAGACATTGGTAATGTTCTAGCCTTGTTTAGCTCTCCCAAGATTTGAAATGCCAAGTTTGGTGCTTCCGATGATTTATTTTCTCTAGGGGTTCTGGTGTTTAGATGGGCCACCCTTTCATTTCTCAAAACTACATTTGTTGATCTTCTATATAATCCATTGGGTGGGGCTCATCCTATTGCTACCCAAAAATACCCCCATTATGGTTCCATAGCCCCAATGGTGGTTCTAGGTAAGGAGATAATAGATAGTATTTCTTTCTTTGAGAAAAAAGGCCTCATTTGTAAGTTTAACCACTTGTGCCCTCACTATTGAACATTAATAAATGGATTCCTAAACACTAAAATGTTGTGGTTACTTGAAAGATCAAGATTTAACCTTGTGCCCATGGTTTCTTGTTATCTATTTTGCCTCCTCTAAAGACCAAGACACTGTGTTGTTTATGGATGATTGGAAATGGGGCTCCCATTAGCACTCTCTTCACCTTTGGTTTCCCTCCTTAATATGCTAAAGTAATCTATGTATGTGTGCTTAGTTTTTGTAAGACATACCTACCTTCCCCTTTGTTTTTGGTACAAATAAGGCTATAAGGATATTAGTAATATGTTGGGTTCCTTTCTTAAGGATGACCTTAATATTAATAAGTTATCCGCCAGCCTTAAACCACACACGCTAAGAAACATATTAAATCTAGAAAATGTCAGTGAACTCTAAGTGTTTAACACTTTTATGTCTAGAAGTCAAAACTTAGTGTATGTGATTTAAGGCATGCTATAATTTCTTTTGTACGTCATATGCCCCTATCTTGGTTGATGTTGATCTTTCAAAGGAATCACTAGATGTGATTATTTTGTAGACATGTTAGTGATATTAGACTCATATGGTTGACTATGAGGGAATTTCATTCTATTCTAGATGTTATTTTTCTACTAGACATTTATTCTCTACTTATCCACTTGGGTCCGTTCCATAGTTTTCCTCCACCTAGTGGAAGAACATTGACCATACCCTCATCATGGTCTTTCTTGATACATTGAATGATGACTCAAATAAATCTATTTATTTAGTGTCTTATTCACCTATTTATTCAACTACTTTTACCGCCTAGGTCATTTCTCTTGTTGCCCATACATCTAGGGACTTGGGATGCTCCCCTCTTCCTTTTGTGGTCATGAATACTCAATCTCCATTTTGTGAGGCTTCCCAATCCAAACTAGGTGTTTGTTTAGGTGGGAATTCTTTCATTTGTTCTATAGGAGCTTCCTCACCTGGACACAAGGGAAGAACTTGTTAAGATGATGCTTGTTGGACAATTATTCATTAAATGAAAAAAAGTTAGTTCTTAACAATTCCTCCCTCATATAATTTTCCATTGGGGTTGAAGTTAGGTTCCAACTCAGATTAAAACTCATTTTGTTGTGTTGTTGTTTTATTTTTTCTCTTAGCTATAGTGTCATAAATTATAATTCTTTACAATTTAACACTCGTTTCTGGGATCCTTCTTTAGTGTGTTGTCTTATAGCTCATTTTAAGCCTATTCTTGGCCTTGTCACTACTAAATTGTCATTATTTTCTCATGTGATGACAAGATTTTTTCATGGGCTTATACACTTTGAATCTACCTTTATTTCACCTTTTTTTGGGTGGACTATAGAGCCTAGCACCATATTCCTAGTGGACCAAGGTGCTTAACATCATAGTCCTCCGAAAAAGAGGCTGAATTCAAATGTGCTGGTGTGTTGGTTCTTGCCTTTTTAAGTTTGATCCTGATATTTAAATATGGCCATTAAAAGTCAGCCTACAATAAGAAATACCTTGCAATCACTATATAAAGGTATCCTTTCTAATTCATTTTCATCCTATATTAAGAGAATTAAATTGAGATAATTTCTACAACATGCATTATTAAGTGAGTTTCTTTAGAGTTAAGCATGATGGATAAACAAGTTACAACAATGTACACACAAGTGTACTTTCATTAGTGATCCTTTTATGCCTTGTCACATCATGTTAGTGCACCAACCCATAAAGGTCTTATCCAAAGAGCATTGTATCACAAACTTTATCAAGCTTAAAGTAATATCATTTAGATTCAACATTTCCTTAAGGTTTTTTTCCTCTTCCCTACCAACAGTAAGCCCTCTTTTATAATCATAATCATTGTATTGGAGGTTAATTCCTACCCAAGATTTGACTTACATAAGCCCATATACAACATAGTAGTTTTCACCTTTTTTTATGTGCAAGTTCCAAATCTGACAACCAAAAGTTACAAAATTGTAGAGATCAGACTAAGACATAGAACTAGCAAAACATCTTGATCAGGAATGTCACCCCATAGACTAGCAATTTTCATCATAATTTGTAATCCCCATGGGATCACAGACTAACCATTTAGTCGAGGCTATGTCTACTTACCAAACCCTTTCCCTTGTTAAATCGTTGGGCTTTATAAAAGTTTGGCTCGAGGGAGATTCTAATAACATTGTTCAATGCCTAAAGGATCTATCCTCCCCATCTGGACCATTAAAAATATCATATATCAAGCCAAGGAGATAATTAAGTGTTTTGAGCAGTGTGTTATATCTCATAATTATAGAGAAACCAACACTATGGCTGATTGGATGGCCAACATGGCTGTTCATGCTGATCACATGATGAGCTGGAGAGGTGAGTTGGATCTTCCTCATGAGGCTCGTGCCTTCCTTATTTATGATAGAGTGCATGGATATGAGGGAGTGATTAGGAATAATGACAATGTACTTATCGATGAAAATGGCCATAATGAATCGAAAAGAGCAGCGCTCAAAAATTGAGCTGGCATTTAATGTAGACAAGACTCCACACACTTTGTGGGTGCCCATTTCTATTTTGAAGACCTTCATGCTCTGCACTTTGATCTCTGGTTTTTCCCTATTTTGCTTTGTGAAGGAAAGGAAATATCTGGCAGCTGAAGCCATGGGAGGCAACAAGAAAAGAATTGAGCCACTCTCTTGTGATGAATGGAAAGAAAAGCTGAAGGCATGGGCTATTATGGAAATGACCAAGATGACATGGTATACAGAGAGAATTGTTGGGAAAAACCCTACTGTTACCAGAATTTTCAAGAAGAATTGGAAAGAAGGAAAAATTATCATAGGAGGAAGAAAGGTTGAAATTGACGAAGGGATGTTCGCGAAAGTCATTGGCATGCCGATGGGAGGCGGAAAGATTTATAGAGACAAAAATCTCACAGAGGCTGCTATCAAGTGATTCCTGAAGGACGAGTATGAGAAAACCAAGTTGGTGAAATCCAACAAGACCTACTACTTGCTGAAGGTGATCAAGAAGGTATGGAGATGGGTTTATTTTCTATCATGCAATATGTTACTCTTGATGGTAGATACTCTCGTGTCTATGGTTATCACTTTGTGCTTCCGAATCATTTTTGCCATAAAGATATGGTGTCTATACCCTTCTATCTGTCTAGCTCCCTTAACACTAGCATTAAGGATTTTAGGGATAATCTGGATAGTAACCCTCCCATTCATGAAGGGTTAATGTTGCTTTTATACAACCATGTCAAGGCCTCCTCTGTGCAGCTTTCTATCACTGAGCTTTTAGATTCAGATGATGAGTCTGAGAACTTAAAAGACAGTGAAGACAAGGGTCTGATATTGAGTGGGAAGATGACAGTGACAGGTTTAACTCTGCTAAAGGTTCTAGCAAGGGGAAGGACAAAGATATGGCTTCTAGGTCTGGAAAAAATAAAGATGGAAAAGGGGTTAAAGGAAAAAGGAGTAAGGTTCAAGAGGAGGAGAGCTAGCTTGAAGAAGATGAAGAGGATGATGAGGGGATGGAGACAGATAGTGACTATGTTACCCCACCACCTAAGAAGAAAAATAAGAGGATCCCTGTCATCAATGATATCAGCTCAGAGAAAGGGAACAATTCTCTAAATGTCCAACCCAATCCTTTGGACCCCCAAAAAAGGACAAATGATGTTGAAGATGGGAAGATGGTGAAGGAAGGTGATACTTGTCCTCCCAATGATAAAACTAGTGGTTCTAACGTGGAGAAACTAGGTAATACTGCTCCTGAGTTCAACATAGATAGCAGAAACTCTCCTATCACCATGGTGAATACCACGAGAGTGGGATGATGGATTTCTGCAAGGTTATTGATTAGGTCTATTCAGAGATGGATAGTTTGAAGAACAAGTAGGAGGATTCATCTAGGAAAGTGGATACCTTAGAAGTTGTTTGAAGAGGCAAGCTCAGTACCCTACCTAACTACCTGAATGAATTGACAAAAGCCATTAGCGATGTAGAGGCTATCACTAGTGTGTATGGCTCTCAATTTAAGGTTGTGGATGCTAGATTCAATTATCTAGAGAAGAAGGTACTCAATCATGAGAATACCCTGAAGAAAATTAGAGAACAAAACCAAAAAATTCTGAAAACCTCTGCCAATAGCTTCAAAGTGATGATCAACAAACTGGAACAGATCCATCAAGAAAAAAGTACAATTGATACTATCAAGGATAAGGTTCTAACTCTTGAAGGGGGGACTACTGGTCACGGCAAAAGAACTCGAGCAAGTACTAGGAAGATGACCCAACATGCCAAGGAGATGGAGCAACTGAAGAGTGTTGCTGCCTCTATGGTCCAGCTAGAGCAAGAAGCGACAAAGCCTATCATAAACCTTTCTTAGGTCTGTTGCTCATGGCTGTCCCTTAGTTGTTTTTGTGCAGTCCCTTTGCTTCTTTCAGCTTCTTGCTGGCTTTTTATATTAGCCAGGTGTCTATTTTTTGTGGTTTTCTCTATCTAGCTGGTCTTTAATGTTTTATCTTTTGATTATCTCTTTGTAAAAGGGTTTCAGGGCCCCTTCAAAACTTTCTTTTCACTTAATCGAAAACACTTTTCATCAGAATTTAGAGAGAAAGATCTATAGAGCATGTTGATCCAAAAGTTGTAGTTTTTAGTTGGTGGAGACACCTTTAGCTCTAGGGCACCTAGCTAGCTTGACTTGCATATTCAAGCTTAAAATTCAATGACTAGTTATTTGTTGCATGTAACTTAGAAATGTGAGTTCATACTTTGCATTATAGTTCTTATATGTTTCTATTTATGCCAGAAAAAATAAAAATTCTTAAGGTCAAGCACAAGTGCATAAGTATTATATTAATAATAAGAAACATATATAATGGAATTTGAAAGTATGCCAAAAACATAGAGAGCATAGCTCCATCTATGATTATCTTCAGTGGCAAAGGCAGAAGAGAAAATAGTAGCCCAAAACAAGAAGAGGAGAGCATAGCTCTTACAAAACCCTAGACCCACAAAAGAACCTAACTAAAACATAAATTATCAAGGCAAAGAGCAAGGCTACATCTGCAATAACTACCCGACTATAAATCACAAAATTGACCAAAATGTGGAAAAGTAGAGAGCCATGCTCAATCTGCATATACATCTAAACAAAATTGAAGAGCACTATCTGAGAGAGAAAAATTGAAAAGCATTTACCAAGGGAGCTTCACCCTTAGCTAAGAGGGGCAGAGCCAACAATTTAAATCCAGATAACAACACGATAGAAAAAGGGCAAGTGAAACACAACATACCATCAAATTAGGGGTTTCTTTCCACCACACCTTCATCATCCACTAGAGCCCGCCTAGCCTGAGGGCTACAAAAGCCAAGACCATCTCCTTTCTAGGCTTGAGATTCCTCCCCTTGAAGACCCACGTCAAAATCTTTCATACCCTAGTGATGGCAATCTTTGGAATGAACTTCTCTGTGTGCATGGGAGTCGCCTAGGCTAAGATCAACATCTTGCAGGGCTTGCCAAATGTTGTTAATTTATTAGTGTTTACCTAATTCTTGCACCATTTCTCATTTCAATCATATCTTATCTTATCAATAATAAAGAAAACAATCAACCACAATATCCAACTCTCGTAGAGGATCGAAGTTGGGCCTAATTGGTTGTTCTCTAATGAATGTAGGGATTGGAAATAATTCTTAGTTTACATGTTCAAAGCTAGTGAGCATTAATCCCTCCTTTTTATTTTGGTGATCTCAATGTATCTTATACCTGCATTAGATCTAATTTTGTTTTGGTTTTAGATCTGATTTTTGCATGTATTTTCCATATTTGGAAGCATTTATTTCTGAAATTTCCTACTAACATTGGTTAATAAATCACATAATTGTCAATTCATGTTAGATTTTATTTCTAAAAAGCACAAAAAAATCTTATTTTCATGCATTATTATGTCTTTTGTGGTATTTATTTATATTGCATTGATAATTCGAATCCTTTATTTCATTAGATTACATCATTTAATTTCATTTGTTAGAACAATATTTTCTTATATTATATTAGAAAATATAAACCTTATAAACAAAATCAACCCAAATCTTGAAAAAAGCAAGCTTATCCAACCATATTAGATCTCTTTTTATAAGCTTTTCATTAAATTGACGAGTCATTACTAGTGATGAATTTGATATGTTAAATGAAACCCTGGATGACTTCATCTTAATTAAATCATCCTCTACATTTCCCAAAACACATCCCACTGATGAGGATATTATGATGCAAGAAGTTGATATCGTTAGCACTTCCCTTAATGCCTCTTTACTGTCCACTTATTCCAATGCCCTCCAAACTTTTAAAGATGAGAGACACTGAAGAACAATGTCGTCCCTCTCCTAAATTTTCTTTTATTCATGAAATTCTTTTGATACAACAAAAAAATATCGTTAACACATCTTTTAATGACCTCTCTTTGAAATGAGGCATTGAAAAATGATGGTAATTCTTCGCCTACAATTTACCTCCCCTGTAGGGAAACTTTTGTACAAGAGGAACATGCTTTACATATTAATAATCCAAATCTCAACTCATTAATGGACATGGATGTTTATTCATCTCCCATATACTACTTTCCTTATCAAGACATTTCATTGCTACATGATGTTACTCATTTCCTTAATGACGTGTTACCTAACATTATATTGACCAAAGAAGAATATCAAAACATTGGTAAAATTCATAAGAACAACCTAATGAAAGAGGATAATTGCTTTCTTTTGCTTCTGCAATCTTCTCGTCTTCAACGTTATCTCTCCCTCGGATTCTTCCTGCTCTTCAGGCTCTGATAGAAGATAGAGGATAAGGGGGAGAAGAAAAGAAAATAGACCAGAGTTTATATTGATCAAACAAGCTAATACACGATTATCCGAGTTTCGGCTCATTCATTCAAACAGCCTATTATGGACTCACAACTTCTTATCTTGTTAGAGCTTCATACTTCATAGCATATAGCAGACTTATAGCTATGCATCTACGAGGAGAGAGAACATGCATAAATAATTGTATTTCAAACTACCTAGAAAACATGTGAAATCTGCAGATGGGACGGTGGTTAGGTAGGACCATTTGAGAAGAAATCCTTTCGAATCTGAAAAAAGATGACCGTCTTCAATGCTTGTCATAGATATTAGATTGAGTGCTTATGCCGGGGATTGGAGGTGACAGGTTCAGCTGGAGATTTGAATTGAGTCGGTGGGATTAACTTCCTAACATTCTCTTCACACCCACTAAACAGGGCAATAATAACACTGAAGGCATGCATATGAGGAAATGAATTTGCACAAGATAATAACAAGGTTCCTTCACTTTTACGCATCTCCTGCATACATTGTTTTTTATAATTTTGAAACAACTTTCTTGCGAGTTTCAGCTCTATATACATTATCAAGCTTTTGGTGGCAACAAACCGGGTCTTGGCATACTGTTTTATTTCTGTTCGAGTCATTTGCTATTTAAATGATTGAGTATAATTGATAGAGTGGTGGTATTTTCTATTAAAATTTAGATTGTGAAAATATAATTTATACAATAAAATTTGGACTGCATATTTCAAAGTCATTTGAAAAATGAATAATGGTTGATTCAAAGTTTCATTCTTATACTAACATTGTTTCATCCTTATACTAACATCGATCTAAATATATTTAGTTTTTGGCTAAAAAGACCATGGTTGCAAAGTGAAACGACCAAGCATGTATTAGGGAGAGGACTCAGTAATTGTGCACCCTAACTTTGCACTTCTCAAAATCTTACGTGAAAATTTCAAATCACTCTGAATTTTTTACAGCAGCTTACTTGGCAAGTCCCCTGCTTATAATTAAGGTTTCAGGGCCACATCATCAAATAGTATATTTCATTCAATTATTGGTACTTATCATATAGCTATTGGTACAATGTTATACAAAAGTTGGACAATAAATTGGCAAATATGAGAATATTAAATCAACAACTTCTATCACAAGAATTGGAACGGACTCAACAACTGAATGCTTTCCCCTATTATGATAAAGATGTTCCCTAAATTATACTCAATGCCAATGACATTGTACGGATATAATCTGAAAAAATGACTTAGAGAAAACTATAGAAGGGTGACGATGAAGTTTACGTACACTAGGGTATAGTGCAGCAGGAGCTACTTTTCTTTCTGTTGCTTACTTAGCAACCTCCTCCTCTTCTTCATTAGCAGGGGATTCTTCTTCTGTTTCTTTAAGAAGATTGTTTTTTTCAATACTGCAGCCCTTCACATAGTAAACCCATATTTTGTCTTTCGTATAATAATTTCAAAATTGTTTTTTATTGTTTTGCCTTTCATGTAATAATCTTAATTTTTTTAATATATATTCCTAGTGTTTTTAAAATTATAATAAAATAAAATTTCTGGTTTTTATATTTCAATTTTTTTTTTTAGTATTTAAGCAAAAAATTTCTTTTGATATTTCTGCAGTTCATATGGTAATTCCAAATTTATTATTATTTTTCTGATTATTTATTTTTCAATATTTCTATTTTTATTTAACAATCATGAGATTGTTCTTAAAATTTATGCCCTTCATATGATAATTATAATTTTATTTTTTATATGATAGTCTTAAATTTATATTTTTTATATTTCTGCCCTTCATTTGATAATCTTAAATTGTTTTATTTTTTTTATATTTCCGTCTTCATGTGATAATACCAAAATTATACTTCTGATCTTTATTTGATAATTTAAAATTTCTGTTTTACATTTATGCATTTCATATGATAATATTCAATTGTTTTTCATATTTCTGCACTTCATGTGATAATCCCAGAAAAATATTTATACCCTTCATCTCAGAATCTCTGATTTCTGTTTTATAAATTTACACTTTATTTAATAATGGCCAGTTTCTGCTTCATATTTCTGCATTTCATTTGATAATCTCCATTTTCTATTTTATATTTGAGCACTTCACATGATAATCCCAATTTTCTTTTTCATATTTTTACCTTTCCTATAATAATCTCAAAATTATATTTCTATCTTTCATATGATAATCCCCAATTTCTGTTATATATATCTGCACTTTATATGGGAATCCCATTTTTTAATATTTTTTTCTATTATTTGTATGATAATCCCTGAATTTTATTTCTAGCCTCAATATAGTCTCATAACTTTATTGGTACCTTTATATGATGATCCCAGAATTATATATATATTATATTTCCGCCCTTGGTAAGATAATTTCAGGTCTTCATGTGATAGTCTCAAATTAGTTACAGATCCCTTCAAGTATCAATTAAAAAGTTTAGATTTTCTAACTCTAAACTATAAATATTAAATAAGTTGGGAATATAATTATTTCTCAAAAAATAACTGTAAGAAATCGTCAGGATTACCAATACATACCCTTTTCCTTAGAGGACTATTCCACAGTTTCAACAGCTGAAGCTTCGGCCTGTACAGGCACTTTTTCACTTTCTGGGTCAGGCACAGCAGCAACCTGCGCAAAACAATCAAATCATATATTCAACTTTCGTTAGCACAGAGATTAGTTGAATAGACCGATCCATTTGAATTAATATATGTACCTCAACAGCGGCCATGTTGAAATATCAGATCGACCTCTAACAATAAAGTAAGATTTATCCCAAGCCTTATCACTCCCTCAATCTCTTTTACGTTCTATATGTATTTCTATCCAGGTTTATCCTGAGCGTTGGATCTCTTCTGGTTCGTTGCTGGCTAGAACCGCATCCAGTCGTACATACGTATTATCAGATGCTTTTACCTTTGGAGCTTTAAGAGCCTCAATACCGACTCATTTAAATACACATGTTTTGAACAGATCTATCAAAGCTAAAAGGCCTCCATATCAGAATATGGATTCAAGCTTTAACAATACAACAAGAGCGCCTATCGAAAGTCTGTTCAAGTATACCGCGTCCATGACTTTCTAGTAAATAGTACAGAGAAAAATGCGTCCTTTAGTTTTGGCAAATACAGCCAAAAATGCCTCAGTGCTTAGATTGAATTTCTGGCAAATACAACCAGCATAGACATTTCAGTCCAAAGGCTGCTTGGCCCAGCACACCTGCTCGAGCTTTTAGTCCAAAGGCTGCGGGGCCCATTTCAAGTAAGATTTCACAATACAACAAGAGTTATTCCAAAGCCTGATGACGTACGGGGCCCATTTCAAGTAAGATTTAACGAAACAAAAAGAGTTATTCCAAAGCGTGATCACGCGTATACCATGAATTTCTTATAAATACAGCCAAAAAACTCATCCTTCGATAGACATATTAGTCCAAAGATTGCCTGACCCACTTCACCTGCTTGAGTTTGGTATTTAGACATTTTAATCAAAAGGCTCCTAGACCCATTTACCCTGTTTGAATTTGATATTTATTAATTAATTAAAAATAAACTACAATTATTTAATTAAAACGAAGGTGTCTCTTATATTTAATTACACATCAGATACGTCAGATCTCCCGTACGTTTTCTTTATCATGTGCGTTTTTCCTGTCGTTTACTTTTTTACTTTTTATTTCTTTATTTCCCTTCGTTCTGCGGGAGATTGAAATTTGTAAGCAGATTTTTATTGGCTGCACCCTCTCCCAGTACGGGTAAAGCTTGTCTTCTGCACATTTTTTTTTATTTACTTATGATTATAACGTACCTAATATGTGTTTGTCTGTTTTATTTATTAATTTACAGTATATTTTGATTACAATATACTCTTACATATTGTAAAATTTCAATTTATATAAAATAATTTGAATATTTAATTTTTTTTAATTAGTTTTAACTTTTGGTTCCAATTATTAATTGATTTAGATTAAAAAAAATTAATTATATATTAATTAATATATAATATTTTAAAACTATATATATATATATATATATATTAGTTAAGTGCTATCTGTAATGGGGATAGCGCCTTATATTGATAATAAACATAATTACATATGCACCGGCCCCTAGTAGGATATGGCCCAAACTACAAAGAACAATAATCAGTCAACAACCCGGCGCAACCAATACCACTACACAAGCCTCAACCCAAAGTTGCCACCTTTTCAATATTGCTATCAGACAGCCAACCCATATCCTCCTTCATCATCCTTCGAAATGGACCCAATTCACCTGAGGAGACCCCTGCTCGAAATACATCCCAAGCGTTGCCCATGAAATATTCCTTCTTCGTCCTCAAATCTCTCGCAGCAACCTGTGTCTCATCATCTGTGTCTCTTACCATAATTATTTATCTATCTCTCATTCTCTTCTCATATATCTCTATCTCTTCTATTCCTATCTCCAATTCTATTTATCTCCTCTTATTTTTCCATCTCTCTCTCTCCATCTCTAGTTTTCTATATCTACTTCTTTATGCTTTTCTTTCTTCCTTTCTCTCTATAGCTCACTATATCTCTATTTCCCTCTCCCTTCTCTCTTCAAACAATTTTAACGTTAACTGAAAGATAATGTCAATTTTAAACAATAAATGTTTCTATAAAATTAAATGCAATTATAGTTAAATTCTTAAATAAATTAAAATTGTACTTCAAATAAAATATTATAAATCTCTCTCTCTCTCTCTCTCTCTCTCTCTCTCTCTCTCTCTCTCTCTCTCTCTCTCTCTCTCTCTCTCTCTCTCTCTCTCTCTCCTTTATCTTACCATATATCTCTATCCATCCCTCTTTCTCTCTTCCTCTATCTATCTCTGCCTATTTATCTATCTCTATATTCATCTCTATTTCTCTATCTATACTCCTCTGCATTTTTCTAATTTCTTTCTCTCTATCTCTCCCTCTCTCCCTCTCTCTACATCTCCTTATATCTCCATTTCTATATTATTCCATCTCACCATCTATATCTCTCTCCATCTCTCCCTCTATCTCTTCCTCTATACCTATCTGTCTCGTCTTCTCCATCTCTCCATCTTTATCTCTTTATCTCTATCTTTATTTACCTCTCTATCACTATATATCCATATTTCTTCTTCCATCTCCCCATTTATGTCTATTTTGTTATCCCTTCATCTTTCTCTATCCTATATCTCTCCCTCTCTCTCCCTCTCTATTTATCATTACCTATCTCTACCTTTATCTTTCTATTTCTCCCTCTTTCATTCTCTTCCTCTCTATAATTTATCTCTCCCAAATCTAGGTCTATCCCTCTCTACTCTCTCTCATTGTCTCTCCCACCCCTCTCCATTTCGCTCTCCTTTGTATTCATCTATCTCTCTCTACTCTAGTTTATCTCTCCCTTTTCATATCCCTCTCTCCCCCTCTCTCCCCCTATCTCTCTATTACAAACATGACACGAGGTTGTAAAAAAAAACCTAATTATATTCTTAGTTGAAATATTTTATTTCAATTATGTTCAAATCCATATTGATAGTTAATAATTACAGCAAAAATACATCCTTGAATAAACATTTTAGTACAAAGGCTACCTGGCCCACTTCACCTGCTTGAGAATGGCTTGCCCCGAGATGTGGTCAGTCTAGTTAATGCATTGTTGGTTCCATCTCTCCTAGGGGTGAGGACCCAGTAGTTGTGCACCCTAACTTTGCACTTCTCAAAATTCTACGTGGAAATTTCAAATCACTCCCAATTTTTTACAGTTACTTGGCAAGTCCCCTGCTTATAACTAAGGTTTTAGGGCCACATCATCAAATATGATGCCACATCGGCATGGTTTTTGCCAATGTGTCCAAAACAACCCTCCAAAAAAGTGAGACCAATAGGTGTGCAAAAGGGACCCAATACTTGTGTAGCTGATGTGGCATCACATGATTGGTTGCTTTTTACAACAAATGGTATATTTCATTCAATTATTGGTACTCATCATAGCAATAACAACTTTAAAGTAACAACTATTGGTGCAATGTTGTACAAAAATTGGACATTAAATCAGCAAGTATGAAAGTATTAAATCAACAACTTCTATCACAAGAATTGGAACAGTCAACTACTAGATCCTTTACCCTATAATAAATTAATATTTCAGCTATTTGAGAACTAAAACAGTCTATCCATATATGTGACTAGCTTGGTTAACAAGTTGTTGGTCCCACCTTTCCTATTCATATAAGATGTACATTTAATAATTAAGTCAAAGCTCTTTCTTATTTGAAATGGAGCAACATTTCGATTAAAAACATCACAGCCGTCAGATTTTTTGCTGTTGCTTTTTACTTTTCGAATTAATAATACATACGATAAAATGTACATTCGATATATGACAGAGTGCCTACGCCTTTGGACAGTTGGATCTAGTTGGAGACGATCTTTTCGTTGGACTGTGCATTATTTTTATCAAAAAAAAGCCCCAACGCGCTTTGAACTATGATTCGTAAAATCAACATCTTTCTCAGCTTTTCTATCTTCAATTCGAAGTAACAGATCACTGTCTCTTGTGCAACAAGATATTCCTCCAACAAGACATGGAAAACTCCACTTGTAATCAAAGAGAAGTGAATGTTGAAACATCCTCGCTATGTTTCCATGGGCAACATTTTTACACGTGTCATCAATAGGGCCATATTGAAAGTAGGATTTTTTCCAAAACCAAGTGCACTCTAACAGTGAGATTATAAATGGTAATGTAAGCATTAAACAGATGAGTCGAAGGGTACTCTATTCACTGTTCCATCTTGGCGATAACAATCAGTGATCAGTGATAATGTGGACAACAATATGTTCGAGGGTCTGGATGTACACAGAATTTCATAAAACAAAATGTGGACAATAACAATCGGTGATAATGTGGACGATAACAATCAGTGATAATGTGGACAACAATAAGTTCAAGGGTCTGTACACGGACAAGGAAAATTTGGAAGATACCAATAAACCGTCATGCAAACAACAAAACTCAAAAGTCTAGATAGATACAAAAAGATCTCATAAAACAAAATAAGTCGTCACACAACAAAATTCAAGGTACTATCAAGCAGAATCCCATAAAGCAGATATACAGGGATGCCTAAGCAGTTTAGACGGAGTTATGAACGGTAATGTTAAGTTGAAAAAGAAAATTGCTACCATAGAGCACGTTTCAAGTTGTGAGGACGGATCTGAGTTTGGTGTATTATGTCATATGACACCAATAATTACTTTGTTCTTTACCATATCATCAAAAAGGTTTTGAAACAATATTCTAAACATATCTTTTTGGCGGTTTGATCATGGTTGCTTTTGGATAAGTTTTTATTCAACTCTTAATTTTTCAGAAAATTGCGCTTATGATTTTTTAAGATTTTTCAAGGATATCTTCTTTTTAAATTTTATTTTTTTATAATTTTTAAAAAAATATTTTATTTTAATAATCTTCTTTCGAAGGTTATATTCATACTAATTCATATTGCTTGCAATTGATTTGATCTTTTATATATATCATATGCATCATCTCAAAACATCAATTAGGTCAGTCAGAATAGGAGATAAGCAATAACCACAAGTCGGTCTCAAAACATAATTGTGGTCCAATTTAGAAGATACAAAAGACCTAAAACATCTTAGCTCATTATTCAAAGCAGCCCCAAATATCAACCACATTGGTGCACATCTTCCAAAGTCAAAATAGGGTAATGTGTAGATGAAACATGTAACACTTTACCAGTCGGCCAAAAAACACTTCCAAATTAAATAACACAATGTGGATCACCATGAGACATAGCAAGGCCCAAATATAACTCATCACAACCTCCAATGTTGGCGCAAACCCCCAAAAGCATAACACAAGCAAGAGAATAAGCCCTATAGTTCAGACAATAAAAATTTACCCAAAAAACAAACTCTAGACACAATGTGACACCAAAAGAGCTAAACTTTGTCATACATACCACTTAAGGACATTTATTAAACATACAAAAACACTTCCATATACTTATTTCATACTATTATGCCAAGACAAGTTGGTAAAACCAAATAGATACAGAGCTCTTCATACTCGAAATGTCAAGTAAAACAGTCATGAGATAAAGCATTGACAAACATATACATAGAACATTCCATCACTTGAAACTTGAATTGAGACATTTCATAGAAATTAGAAGCATGCCCACCAAGCCACAAAAATAGAAACAACAATGCAAAGAAATGTGAAGCATTTTCCAGAACAATCCCGACAACTTATCAATCTACAACTGCACACCAAGAACCTAGAAATATAATAGTGGAATATCCACATAACATACACATTAAATCCCAAACCACAAGACCATATCTTCAAGTATGGAGAAATGCAGAGCATTCTCCCAAATAGTCTTCAACACACTTTCCTGCATCTTCACACTTCACCAATATACAATGACTAGAACATAGTTGTAACATCATTTGCTCACTCAGGAGCATCAAGGGGATGACCCAACACTTTCTAGAATACATAAGATCATCACCATCACATCCACTTTATCACCATGCTACTAATCCTCGTCTCAATGATTCTAATTCTCATCTCAATATGATATCATCATGATAATATCCCTACCATCAAACATGAGCATCAACACCATCACAACATCACAATCAAGTACCATCATATACATGATACCATAACATACTAGGTATAAAAATCAACACAAAGAGGTGGACATACAACCAAAGACTTCATCATAGGTCAGCAACATCTCTACACAATGCACATCTGATGAACCATCTGCATTATCTCCTTAGCCCTTATCTACACCAAACATTAATGCAAACAAAACACTAAGGGTTTACATTAATTATTATTACATAGAGGGGGGTTTTTAGACAATATTTAAGACAATTTTTGAGTAAATTGTCTTAACTTGAGACAAAAAGAAATTTGTGTATTGTCTTAAATATTGTCTTTAATTGTGTGCCTCAAATTATTGTCTTAAAAAATTGTCTCTATAAAGACAACATAGAATACACATTTTATTATTGTATGTATAAAGACAATATAGAACACAAGTATTATTGTCTCTTAAGAGACAATTTTTTTTTTGTATATAAAATGCATCCTCTTGGTAGATGTGAAACACCTTATTGAAGAAAGAAGATAGTGTAGATTTTAAATAATGTAGATTTTAAATGCAACCTCTCTTCAAGATAGCTGATTAAAATAATGGAATAGCAAAGAGGAAAACAATAATAGCAAATGAAACAAATTCATTTACAATATATATACATGAATACTCTATCTTTACATTTTGGAACTATATATTAAATATAGCTTTTATTGCAACTTGACAAAATATAATTGATACAAAACCAAATCTTTTATAAAGTCTACAACATGTCATTGGCGATTTGATTATAACATTTGAATTGCCCGATGACATGGACAAAAAGTTGTAAAAAGACTTTGCATGCACATCATACTTTATTGAGGAAATATACAAATCAAAGATAATTGAAAATTAACATCCTATTATTATATTGTAAGACTGAAATAATTGAAGCAGAATACGCAGGTAGAAACACATGCTTCATTTGACTTCAACTAATGCAAATCAAGACGGTGTCTAAACAAACTATTTGAAGTTATTCGGTGTATGATATAGGCTATGCAAGGTGAAATCTTGTAACTAATTGAAGACTATGTTGGCGACTAATAGTTCTTTGCTTGTCCTACAATTGCATGTTATTTCAGGTTGTTTTTCTCCATTCTTATCCTTTTTTTTCTCTTTCTACGAGGCACTACTCTAATTGTGGGTGTGATTTTTTCATCACATTGAACACCCTCCTCATTATTCACATCCCCCATTTTCTGAAATTCAATGGTGGTTTTGTTATGACAATTGAATCATTTTGTGGAACAAAAGATCCATCATATTTCTCTAACTCCTCTTCATGCTTACTATCTCATGAGTTTGATTGTTGGGCTTCCTATACACAACACAATTTGACTTTTTAAAATAATTTAGTACCTCTAATTAAATTATTGCATAAGTCATAGACTATTAAAAAAAACTTACTTCAGATTCATGACTAGTGACTAATTTCTCCCCTTAATCTAGCATATGTTGTTGAAGGTCATGAAAACCATGTAGTAAAGCATGTTTTAGGTCCTCCTTTGAAGCTTCCTTTTAAAATTGGTGAACCTACATAAGCAAATATAACCAAATTTATAAGGTATAATGACTTATAAGATATAACTAACTCACAAGTTTGTCATGACATTTTTTATGAAATAGAGAATATAGATGATGAAAATATTCACTTACCAAGACACCACGAATGCTATTGTACCCACTAGATCCTAATATATGGGATCCAATACTTGACACCCTAGTTTAAATTGCTTTTGTTGTATCTCAAAGGTGTCCTTTAGATCCTCCTCATGCAGATGGCCTATAGTTTGGATTATTGTGGGCCTTAATCTTAAATTTGGCATCTTTCATAAGTTAATCCCATGTCACTTGGTCCATGATCCAAGTTGTACATGGATTTCTCAAGTCTTTTGTCAACTTCAACTTAAATTGTCTCGTTTAGAGTGAATCTATTTTCATACAATATCTGGAATAATTTCCTTATTAAAACCAAGATTTCCAAATGCTATTATGACATCTTTAAAGAGTTCATCTTTCTTAGTAGTGGCTTGCTTCCTCCAATCCATCTGAATGTATTGCCAAATAATTGTTCTACACCACAAAAAATAAAGTGAAATAATTTTAACCTTATTTTATCCTTAGATACATTCCCTTCTAAGGTGAGAAAGATTTCAACTTCTTGGATTCCTCTTGTAGTCAATAAGGATATTATTGTTGTCTTAGGGGTTGAGATAGATGCCCCTATAGGTACATTAGACACTTTTTCATTTATTTCCTATATTTACAATGAGATTGTGAAATTGTTAAAAACCCAACCAAATTATGAAACTATTTTGAATTCTAAAATAATTATCCTATACTTCAAATATGAAACTAAAAAATGAATTAAGAACTTAGAAATTAAAAATATTTTAAACTATAGTAAACTTACAATAAAACTTGATTGATTGATATATGTCTTGCCTTATTGCAACCTTCTAATGTTGTAATTTTTTTATGGGTTACATGTTTATTTTTCTTCCTATCTTTAGTATCTAGCTTAGTAGTTTGGTATGATACAAAAGAAAATTCAGATGTATTATAGAACAAGACTTTGTCAAAGGTATTGTTGTAAATTTTTAAGGATACAAGAAGTAGTCAGTGATATTACTTCTTAAGGTATGCAATAGGAGAATAGAGTAACGACAGTGAAAAGCCAAAATACATAGATTTAGCAGAGCCATTAATAGTCATAGAGCAGCCAAAATGGTGAAGGACCTATAGGGCAGAGTCTATAGTTCATAACAGAGAAACAATTTAAGGACTATCGAAACACTCATCATTGAAACTATATCTCCCAAGGATGTGGTCATAAGAGAAGCTAGAGAATTTCTAGGTACAATAGACAATATCATAAAGATGAAAAAATGTTGACCACAATCCCCAAAGATGGTCATGACAAAGAATTGAAGCATTAATATCATGGAACAGGTAGAGAAATGACAACATCGACTTGTCAAAGGTAATTAGATCTCATCAAAGATTGTATCATGGAGGGAATGCTCAAGTAAAGTAGTCAAAATATAGAGGAAAAGTTGTAGGGATAAAGTACTCACCCAAGTGTAGGAAAGATAAATCTCCAAGTCATATCTAGTTTGTAAGGGTAGTTTGATAAATGTTGAAGCCTCATAGTAGCCTTTAAAACATAAATACAAGTAGTTAGGGTAGAGACCATTCTCAAAACTCCTTGAAAAGAAAAGTTATAAGTGACTATGGTCAAAATCCAGTTATAGAGATAATGGATACACAACAACCCTTGTCAATATTATAGGATAGTCAAAGCAAATAAAGGCCACAATGATCATTAGTGATAGTTAATAACTAGTAGAAGAGGAGTTATTCAAAAGGTTTAGAGGAGTTCACAATATTTTAAAGAAAACAAAGTCATCAATAGAGGTTTAATTTTTTAAAGTTTGAAGTAACTCACTATTGATGTCATGAACTCCTCATGACAGTCTTCAAGTTATAGATCCAAAGACAGTTGTAAGGGATGAGTACATAGACCGTAGCCATGAAAATAATGAATATGATAGTCAATAAAATCCAAATATGAAAGAATTATCTTTAAGGATCCTAAAAGAAAAATCCCACGTCTCCACTTCACACAAATGGATACTAATTCAAGTGGCAACAGAGGTACAAGAAAATTGATAGGGCTAATGTTCCTTGGGTCAGTTAAAAGGACACCTTTTAGATAGAAAATCATATAAGAAGGTACTCATTGGAACTATAAAATAAAGGGTAGCAACAAAAGAAGCATGTAAGGCATGTGTAACATAGAGTTGTAGCAATAAAACGAGAATTTATAGAGCATCATGATACAAGGGTAATGAAGAAAGATAGTCTTGAAATCAATATCACATCAAATAGAAAATGCAAAAAATATGTAATAGCCCTATCAAGTGGTAAGACAATGAATCATGAATAAGAACAATCCCATAAGGCTTCTTCAAGGACAAAGGTATGCTGAGGTAAGATGAGGCATCCATTGAAGGGTGTACAATGCATTTCTCAAAGTTGTGATAGTCAAGGCAGTCCTATTAACTTTGAAAAGATTCTTTGGTAGTCAACCTTGAACACTTAGCTCAAAGCATTCTCCCAACTAATATAGTAAGTCTAAGATAGTCATAATATAATCAAGATTGAAGCCTCAAAGTTGAAAGTGTTATGCATGTGGTAAATGAGATAGATAGATCACAACCTTCAATAGCAATACCAAGATTCTAAAAAGAAGATAACCACTAAACCATAATGGAGTCATAAAATAGGTTTGCCACAAGACAAGAAGGAATAGTTACTAAAGATAGAAAGATAGAGTATTTAATGAGACAAAGGTAGAATGCCACAACATGGACCGTTGATAGTAAACAATGAATAGAAAATTGGATAGTAAAAAACCAAAATAGATTAAAGATAAAATATTAGAAATCATTTTTCAAGGTCATCATAGCTCTTATGCGATCACAAAAAAAGGCTCAGAAGAGATAGTTTGTTATTAAGACGCTTTGACAATCATAATACAAGGCTTCTATTAAAGTATGATGTTACCAAATATTTGATGTCAATAATAGGCTGATCCCATAATACTGGGTTACACTTTTTGACCAAACTTGACATTGAAATCATCATTTTGCATCAGATCTTTACTTTCTAAAATCTATAGTAGCTAAACCATTAAGAATTTGAAGATGAAGTAAACTACTAATTTGTGAGATTTTTTATATAGATTCTAAATATATATTTAAAAAAATTAAAAAATTAGAGATTAATTTTCCATATTGATACGAAACTTATAATAACTTAATATTTTCATTAAACAACATTTTTCAGAAGTGACATTTATTTGGTGACACATAACATTTTTTATAGCGAGAAGGAAATTATAAATTTTGAAACATAGAACTATCATACCAATATCTAGTGAATGGATATTTTTTTGTTACATATATATTTTTTAAGTTAATTTTTGAAGACAGAGTAATTGTCATTTGGACAAAGGTGCATTCCATAATGCATAATTTTTTTTGTATGCATTCGAATTAAATTCTTCTTTTTTTGTTTAAATGAGGATATCAATACCTAGGGAAAATATATTTTTTACAATATTTTTCTTTATTTTTCATTTTTTTCACATGTGTAAAACACAATCCTTATTGTTTGATGAAAAGTCTAAATTAATAAGAAATAAAACATAAATATTAAAAATTATACTATTTGGAAAGCTTATAATAAGAAATAAATACTTTAAAAAATAAAACTTCGAAATGAATTCATTTGACCCCCCAAAAGCTAATGTAAAAGTTGTTTTTTATCATCATTTTGATAAGTGCAAAGGAGACTCTATTGCAGGTACGATTTAGAAGTACATAGGTTCTATCCAGTAAATTTTGATCTAAGAACCTTTGATCTAACTCTCCTCAATTAATTACTTCAAATAGGACCTCTTAAATCTTAAATCATTATATTTTCTAAAAAATCTATAATTTCAGCAAAAATTGAGATGTACCAAAAAAATTAACCCAATATTATGAGATCACCCAATAGTGCAATGGTATTATATTTTTCACAAAGACCTTAATGAAACATGTTATGTTATGAGTCAAAAGGATAATCTAAATAATCCATCTTTTCCAAGATCATCTATGGTTTACACTATGGTAAAGCTACTACCAGAGGCTAGAGATTGTTGAAATCATTGGAGTATGTTAATGGAGATGTAATCTCTTGACAAGTGATAATTGAAAGATCAATAATAGATGCTAAGAGACATCTCTGTGATTGTACATTTCAAAGGCCAAAGAGACAATCTAGGACTAAAACCCTTATAAAGATATTCGACTATAGTGGAGGAAAATGAACAAAGTGCAAGTTTGAAATAAGAGTATAAACCTGAAGAAAAATATGAAATTGATAAGAGTAATAGTATAATATCACTATATAGTTCTACCCATTCATCTGAGGTAGGCCCTACATCATCCAATAATGCCCTTTCCCGTCACTAATTTTTTTTTAGTTTTTCATGTTTGATTTAAACATTTTAAGGAGTATATAGTAGGAGACTTAGTATTATTTATTATGAATCTATGAGACTCCTCAAGGAATCTTGTTCTGGTGTTGGTGGGAGAATTTTGACTAAGCCCACATTTGATTATTTAGTTTTTAATTGTGATGTACTCCTAATAGGGGCACACATGTCCAATTCAATACTTGGATATTAGGAATATCAATGTTTGATATAGAGGGCATGCTATGGGGTTTTTCAGTTGATAGCACTCTTGTGATAGGTGATTTTTATCTAGTTGTAGGGAGAATAAAATGACCCCCTATATCAATAGATTTTTTTCTTGTTGGAGTCATCATTGAAATATCCTACAAGGAAAATATATAAATATTAAGATGGTATAATAGGTGAAAATAACATAATCAAACCTAGACAAACATATGATTTATTCTTACCCGATACATAACACTAGGTGTATTAACAAGATGGGTAATTGATGAAAAATTAAATGCAGAATAATTAGTAAAAAGAGGCTTAATTAATTAAAGAATTAAATAAATCTAAAGGGGCAAATTAGTCAAACTGACATCCTAAGACCTTAATTAGGTCAACTTAAGTCAATTTTGGTCAACGTAGGTAAAATTTGAAAGAATTGGGAAGGTTCAAATGGAAAATGGATAGATTTGAGCGAAAATGGGAAAATTAGGTAAAACTGGGTAAACCTAAGCAACAACAGGTAAACTGGGTCAAAGTAGGTTAACAGATGGAAAAGGCATGAATGTGACACCATCAGGTAGAAGAAGAGGTAAAATTGGAACCATTACATAGGAATAGGAAAAAAATGAAGCCAACGAAACTAAAATTGGAGAGCAAGAAGCAAAAAGACCAAAAAGAAGGCAAAAAACCCTAAATCAAGATAAGAGTTTAGGTTGAAAATTGACATCATCGAATCAAGAGGCGAATGAAATGATGAAAAGGGGATGAATCTAAGGATAAAATGAAACCCTAGACTTGAAATGAGAAGAAATTGAGTCAATCTGGATAGAGAATGGAAAAGGCAAAGCCACAAGACTGGATGAGGAGCAGACAACCCTAGTCAGGATAAAATTAATTAAACTAATGCCACAAAAATAAAAAAGGAAAGATCTGATGCAAAGGAGATAAATTTAAGGGTAAAATGAGACCCCAAACTAGAAATGGGCAAAAAATGAAACAACCTATTTGAAAATAGGAAAGGAGAAACAAGACAAGATCACATGAATAAGAAAGATTATACACACAATTAGGTTTAAAATGAAGAATGTAGGTGATACCAATTTTTAGTGTCTACATTTTTATCCTCTTTGAGACAATGTAAATTAGAAAAATTGTTTCAAATAAGATATGAATGGAAAAATCACATAAAACATACCTAGAGCTGATAGGATGTGAGGGTGCACCCTCAAGAAAATGATTGAAAAAATATGAAAAAAGGGTAATTTGTTGATGACACAAGGATTCCAAACTTACAAATAGAAGTGAAACCAGAGCTAAGATATAAAAGATACAAGCCTGGGAAGTTGAAAATGACCATGACTAGTGCAAAAGGGAGGGTATGTACATTCGTATAGGCAAGCAAGAGGGGTATAAAAAGGGGGTGGGAGGGTGAAGAGAGTTCATTTTCACTATCTTTTGGGAAGAATCGAAGCTTTGGAGGGAAGGATAAACTAGCAGTATGGTGTGAATTTTGAGGGAGAATCATTGTGGTGAACGCATGTGGACCTATTAGTGACCAGAGGGTGCAGGTTAACTATATGAACCCCAAATCCTACCTGTCAATTTGAGGTTTTAGAATGCTTTTCTAAGATTAATTTCATGCAAGTCAGGGGGTCTAGGTGACAACCTGCATTGTTGGTTGCATTTATTATGCAGTTGGAAAGATGTTTGCACTTGGTTGGGGAAATTGCACAATTGGTTAGCCAAAGTGCATAGTTGGTCATGCAAATTACATAGTTGGTTAAACAAATTGCTCAGTTTGTTAAGCAAACTACGTAATTAGTCAAGGAGACTGCATAGTTGGTGAGGCCAATAGGCAATGAGAGGGTGTTCAAGGATTAGTTTTTTTATTGGTGATGGACTAGGTTGCTTAGGGTTTGATTGAGTGGTAGGTTGGAAGGATTGGGATTGAACAATCAGGTTTCTGATTAGGAGACCAAATTTGGGTTTGCAATTAGGGTTAGAGGAATTAGGGTTTGGATAGGGAAGTCGTGATGGAAGAGGTTAGGTTAACATGATGCTTGCCCCATTGTATTGTAGGAGAATCTTTGGACTTTACAAACACATGAGAGTTGGCCTCCCTATTTAGCACTATGTCATCATTTGTGCGAACATGAGAGAGATTGTTTGTTACATTTGGGATTATATCACATCACATTCATATCTAAGATAAGGGTAAATAAGGCACTGATTACTGCATTTATAGATTTGTGGCACTCAGAGACAAACTCCTTTCATCTATCAATGGGAGAGTTAATAGTTACATTGGAGGACATTTGGAGGATACTCAAGATTCCTATTCCTGGGGAGCTAATTGTGTATGAGCCTTCTACTAGAAGAGATGCATTGAGTTGGATATTTCAGAAAAATGAGGATGAGTTCTCCATCATTAATTATGACATCAAATGGGAGACTATGGAAACACAACACTTGAGATCGGTTATCATCATTAGTGCATTTATAGCCGGATTAGTAGTAGCAGATAGGAGAGGTCATGGATTTTCTATTAGGTGGGAATGAGTGCTAGAGTAGATGATTATGGAGGGTACGATATTTTCATGGGGACGATGTATGTTAGGCATATTATACTTTCATTTGTATCAGGTGGCATATAGATGGACTTTGACTATCACCAATAGGTTGACTCTATTACATGTGTGGGCTTTCGAGCATATACAAGTGTGCAAACCTATTCTAGACAGGTAGGCATTGATATTCAAAAAAGGATTCGTCAAATTGATATTGAAAATGGATTAGTCAAAAGGAAATTCTAAATAATTCATCTTTTCCAAGATTATCCACGGTTTACACTATGGTAAAGCTACTACCAAAGGCTAGAGATTGTTGAAATAATTGGAGTGTATTAATGGAGATGTAATCTCATGACAAGTGATAATTGAAAGATCAGTAATAGATGCTAAGAGACATCTCCATGGTCGTACATTTCAAAGGCCAAAGATACAATCTAGGATGAAAACCCTTGTAAAGATATTCGACCATAATGGAGGAAAATGAACAAAGTACAAGTTTGAAATAAGAGTGTTCAAAATAAGAGTATAAACATGAAGAAAAATATGAAATGGATAAGAATAATACTATAATATCCCTATATAGTTTTACCCATTCATTTTATGTAGGCCCCACATTATCCAATAATGCCCTTTTCCATAACTGAATTCTTTTAATTTTTTAATTTTTTTTAACATTTTAAGGAGTATCTAGTAGGAGCCTTAGTATTCTTTATTATGAATCTATGAGACTCCTAAAGGAAACTTGTTCTTTTGTTGGTAGGATAATTTTGACAAAACCCACATTTGATGATTTAGTTTTTAATTGTAATGTACTCCTAGTAGGGGCACCCATGTCCAATTCAATACTTGGATATTAGGAATATCAATGTTTGATGTAGAGGGCACGCTATGGGGTGTTTCACTTGATAGAACTCTTGTGATAGGCAATTTTTTTCTAGTTGTAGGGAGAATAAAATGACCCCCTATATCAATAGATTTTTTGCTTGTTAGAGTCATCCTTGAAATATCCTACAAGGAAAAAATATAAATATTAAGATGGTATAATAGGTGAAAATAACATAATCAAACCTAGATAAATATATGATTGATTCTTACCTTATACATAACACTAGGTGTATTAACAAGATGGCCAATTGATGAAAAATTAAAAGCAAAATAATTAGTAAAAACAGGCTTAATTAATTAAAGAATTAAATAAATCTAAAAGGGCAAATTAGTCAAACTGACATCCGAAGATATTAATTAGGTCAACTTAAGTCAATTTTGGTCAAAGTAGATGAAATTAGAAAGAATTGGGAAGGTTCAAATAGAAAATGGATAGATTTGAGCGAAAATGGGAAAATTAGGTCAAACTGGGTAAAGCTAAGCAACAATGCGAAACCCGGTCAAAGTAGGTTAACAGATGGAAAAGGGATGAATGTTACACCATTAGGTAGGAGAAGAGGTAAAAATGGAACCATCAAATAGGAATAGGAAAAAATAAAGCCAAGGACACTAGAATTGGAAAGAAAGAAGAGAAAGGACCAAAAAGAAGGCAAAAAACCCTAAATCAAGATAAGGGTTTAGGTTGAAAATTGACATCATTGGATCAAGACGAGAATGAATTGATGAAAAGGGGATGAATCTAAGGATAAAATGAAACCATGGACTTAAAATGAGAAGAAAATGAATCAATCTAGATAGAACATGGAAAAGGCAAAGGGACAAGACCAAATCAAGAGAAAAAAAACCCTAATCAGTACAAAATTAGGTAAACTGATGCCACAAAAATGAAAAGTGAAAGATATGATGCAAAGGGGATGAATTTAAGGGTAAAATGAGACATGAAACTTGAAATGGGAATAAAATGAAACAAACTATATAGAAAATAGAAAAGGAGAAACAAGACAGGATTACATGAATATACACACAATTATGTTAAAAATGAAGAATGTTGGTGATACCAATTTTTAGTGTCCATATTTTTATCCTCTTTGAGAAAATGTAATTTCTAACATTGTTTCAAATAAGATATGAATGTAAAAATTACATAAAACATACCCTAGACCTGTTAGGATGTGAGGGTGCCCCCTCAAGAAAATGATCGGAAAAATATGAAAAAGGGTAATTTGTTGAAGACACAAGGATTCCACAATTGCAAATGGAAGTGAAACCAGAGCTAAGATACAAAATATACAAGCTTGGGAAGGTTAAAATGACCATGAATAGTGAAAAAGGGAGGGCATGTACATTCGTATAGGCAGACAAGAGGGGTATAAAAAGGGGGTGGGAGGGTGAAGAGAGTTCATTTTCACCATCTTTTGGTAAGAATCAAAGATTTGGAAGGAAGGATAAGCTAGTGGAATAGTGTGAATTTGGACAGAGAATCATAGTGGTGAACGCACGTGGACCTATCAATGACCAGAGGGTGCAGGACCAACATATTTACCCCAAATACTACTTGTCAATTTGAGGTTTTAGCATGCTTTTCTAAGATTAATTTCATGCATGTCAGGGGGTCTAGGTGAGAAACTTCATAGTTGGTTGCATTTATTATGTAGTTGGAAAGATGTTTGCACTTGGTTGGGGAAATTGCACAATTGGTTAGCCAAAGTGCATAGTTGGTCACACAAACTACATAGTTGGTTAAGCAAACTACTCAGTTGGTCAAGTAAACTGCGTAATTGGTCAAGGAGACTGCATAGTTGGTTAGTCCAATAGTCAATGAGAGGGTATTCAAGGGTTAGGTTTTTTATTGGTGATGGACTAGGTTGACTTAGGGTTTGATTGAGTGTTAGGTTGGATGGATTGGGATTGAACAATTAGATTTCAGATTAGGAGACCAAATTTGGGTTTTCAATTAGGGTTAAAGAAATTAGGGTTTGGTCAGGGAAGTCATGATGGAAGATGTTAGGTTAACATGATGCTTGCCCCATTGTATTGTAGGAGAATCTTTTGAATTTACAAAAACATGAGAGTTGGCCTCCCTATTTAGCACTACATCATCATTTGTGGGAACATGAGAGAGATTGTTTGTTACATTTGGGATTATATCACATCACATTCATATCTAAGATAAGAGAAAATAGGGCACTGATTACTGCATTTATAGAGATGTCACACTTAGAGACAAACTCCTTTAATCTACTGATGGGATAGTCAACAGTTACATTGGTGGACATTTGGAGGATACTCAAGATTCCTATTCATGGGGAGCTAGTTGTGTATGAGCCTTCTACCAGAAGAGATGCATTAAGTTAGATGTTTCAGAAAGACGAGGATGAGTTGTGTATTATCAATTATGACATCAAATAGGAGACTATGGCAGCACAACGCTTGAGATTGGTTATCATCAGTAGTGCATTTATAGCCGGATTAGTAGCAATACATAGGAGAGGTCATGGATTTCCTATGAGGTGGGGGTGAGTGCTAGAGAGGATGATTATGGAGGGTATGGTATTTGCATGGTGACCATGTATGTTAGGCATGTTATACTTTCATTTGTATTAGGTGGCATACGAATGTACTTTGACTATCAGCAACAGGTTGACTCTATTGCATGTGTGGGCTTTCAAGCATATAGCAATGTGCAAATCTATTCTAGACAGGTAGGTATTTATATTCAATATGGATTCTTCAAATAGATATTTCATTTGAATACAATGGTTGCCTAAAGTCTTATTTTCCCCTATGAAAACTACCTACAAGAATGAAATTTCTGAACTAACCTACCTAGTTTATTTTATTTAAATGATAAATTAACTAATATAATCACCTTTTTATGTATTTGTTTATTTTAAATATTGTTAATTTGTCAATATTTTATTTCATTTTTAATTCTAATCACATAATCATGCAATACAAAAAGAGGAGACTAATCAATCATAACATCCAACTCTCTCATAAGACTGAATATTTAGGATCTATTTTCAGCTGAATACTATAAATAATTAATAAGAAAAAATCAAACAAAAATATATCAGAAAATAAATATGAATAACGTCTTTTATTGATTGAAGACAAATTACAACAAAAGAACTATTACAAAACAATATAACTAATATTAAATTGTATATAAATTTGTTATGTTTCAATAGAAACAAGAACCTTGTTTACATAAAGATAATTATTTATTTAATATTCTATTAAGCACAAACAATACAAATATTATATTACTGAACTCTTTATTAGAAGACTGCTCAACTTGCCAAGGAGCCTAACTAATACTCAGCTTAATATTTTGTCACCATACAAATATGCTTCTTTCAATTTTAATTCTCGGTACGCCTCACAACTGACGCCTCGAAACATTCCAGCACATTAACTGCACCAACACCATCAAGAAAAAATGGTTAGAAATTGTTAATGGACATTAGAATAATGTTCCAAAACCATTTGGTGATATCATAGAAATATAAAGAAACAAAGTAATTATTGATGTCATATGACATAATATACCAAACTCAGATCCATCTTTAGAATCACAATTATGCTTTACGGTGATAAACCTCCCATTGGTATCAACTTCAACATTCTCAACGCTTACGGTGAGGCTTGTCCCATATTTATCAACTATCTCAACTCAATTTAAAGCTCTCACGAGTTTCGCTATATCTTGTTTAACTCCATTTATGTCATGCCCCTTTGTCTTAAAACTAAGCTTTGTTTTTCCCATGATATAATGGCTAATAATTGTTATCCTCTAAAATTGAACAGAAGATTAAGAAAATGTAAGAGCACCCTTTCACAGTTGGGTTCAATTAGAGACGATCATCTTTTGCTTGGGTTTAGTTCTATTTATATCCTCTACGCATTGAAACTCTGATTGTAAAATCAACATTTTTCCCTTTTTCTTTTTTTCATATTTACTTGGAAGCAGCAGATCACTATACCTTGTGAGACACTCTACGTGGATGAGATCTTTTTAAGACCGTGAAATTTCTATCTCACAGTGAATAGATTTAAGAGGGGTTTAATTGGAGATGATCAACGTTTTCTTGGGTTTAATTGTATTTATATCATCAAAAAAAATCCCCTACACATTGAAGTCTTCATATTTCTTGTTCAGTTCGATGTAGGTGATAAGAATTCCTTGTGCAATACACTACCATGAACAAGGAATATAGCAGGTAAACTACCGATTTACAAATCGAATTTTCATGCATATGAGGAAGTTTTTAATCCCACGAACTTTCACCCACCCCGCTTAGGAAATTTCTTGAATTTGAACTTGTTACAAGTTATTGTATTTTCTACTCTTTCGTGTATATGTGTTACGATTGGAGAAAAATTTTCAAGTAATTGTGGGTATAGGGCTCTTCAAAATAGGAGTAAACTACATGGGTATAGGATTTCGAGGGTTTATTGTGTGATCATTATTGATTATGTTTTTTATTAGGATAAACAGGTTTTGAGGGGACCAGAAACCCTGTACAATAGGTTTTGAAGGGACCTAAAACCCTCAGTTTTTTCACAGATCTAGAACCAACAAAGGGACGTTGCAAACATATACAACCAAACCAAACAACAACAAAGCTATAGTGAAATAAGAGGAAACAACTCTTGTGGCACCAGAGGCTACAAGATGAGCAACCAAAACAAGACAACCACCAGCTAAACACAAAAGAAGGACAATACAAACCAAATTGGCAACAATAGCAGATCTAAACCATCTTATAGATCTGAGAAAAAGAAAATGGGGATTTAACTAGCACCCCTAGCCAAAAATAAAGGTTTTCCTAGGCTCCCTTAACCTATACAAGAGTCTCCAGCACACCAGCAACAAAACCAGATCCTAAACATAAAAATAAACTGACCAAACTGGGCCCTTGAAAACTGTCAGCATCCAATCTGTCCATGAAAATAGCAAAAAACCAAGGGTTTTAATAGGATCCCTCAACCATAAAAGTGGGTTTTAAAAGGCCCCCACAACTAGAAACAATGGGGTTTTGAAAGGCTCCCTTGACCTTTTTCTTGGGACTGAACAGAATAGCACACTTAATATTCTCCAAGATCTCCACCTCACTAGGGGACATATTAAGAGAGACAATAATAATTCCATCCTCTGTTCTCGAGAAGTAAAAACATATGGCATAAATAGCCCTCCGAAGAAACATGGAGTTTTTCTATACTCCCCCAACCATGATGGGTTTTAACCTGGCTCCCATAACCACGCGCTTCAGAATATGTTGTACCGAGAGAAACCTGCCCAGATAGCTCTCCACCTCTATAGAAGAACCACAAAAGGAAGCAATAAAATCAGCAACAAGATCCTTACAACCAAGAGAAGGGGCTTCAATCATGCCCCAAAAGCATTTACAGGCAATGTGCCAGATAAATCAAGCTCCACCTCCACAGGAGATAGGTTCACTTCAACCACATCCACCCCCCCCTCAATAGAAGACAGGACCACCTTTATAGGAAAATCCAGAGTAACCCAAAGATGTAGAAAGAGAAGCCCCAAGGCCTAAAACATGGAGTAGATGGAGAGAACAAAACTTCCATCAAGAATAGCTCCAGGGGTCATAAGAGAATATTCGTGAAAACCAAACCCCTTACGAAAAGTAAAATTAGATCTTCTGGATTCAAAAAGAACCCAGAACACAAAACCCTCCCTCAATAGATCGGGAACAACCAAGGATCAAAAGAAGGGATTAGAAAGAAGGAAACCACCAAAGTTCCAAGGTAGGCAATAAGAGGAAGCAAACAAATAAGCCCTCAGATAAACAGACATAAAGATCCACTTGTCAGGGCAAGAACAACTTCTACAAAGCCTCCTCAAACAAAGAGGAAACCTTCTAGGGAAAATGACATGGGTACGAAAAAAAAAAGCTTTAGAACAACCCAACTCACCATAGACCGAACCATCAGAAGCAGATCTAGCAACGGGCCAAAGCAGGGTCACAAAATAGGAGAAGTGGGGAAGTCAGGCAAGAGTCGAGAAAGCTCAGCCACCACCCAGCAAGCATTCCACCAAAATAATGAACCCAATGCCCAGGCCAAGGCAACCCCGATCCAAAAAGCACAACCCTTCGCGCCCACCATCGACACCCATAGAAACCTCCACGGTCTGCATCAACACTTACCGTGAAACTCAGGAACCACAGAGGGAGAGGAGCCGACAACACCAAAGGGGGATCAAAATGAACCACCTCCCCATCTGGGTCCTCATCATCCTCGTCGCCTTCTTCCACGCTCGTAACCCTAGCCGCCCTCCTCCCCTACGCACGCACAACCATCATGCGGTAAAAACTCAATGTTATCATTATTGATTATGTTAAAAATCTATCATGTTTTAAAAAATAAATTATGAATATAAGACTCTTCAAAGATAGAAATAAATTATGTGAATACAGTTGTTATTAAATGGACCTTTGAATGAGAGAAACCCTTCCTTTTGATTAAGCATTAGTGAAAGAATAGTGCGAATTGGAGGAGGTCAACTTTAGTGTTACCATCAAAAGTTTTTCTTTCTCATTGTGAATAATTTACCCTACAAAAGATAAAAAACTAATTTATGTGTTTATGTCACGTAAAGTTATTTGGATTGAATTTGATTTGGCCAACATCTTTCTCACAATATTACTTGATTTGTCATTTCATGTCTTAGCTGATTTGAACATGTATTTAAACTAATGTTAGTGTAATGCAAAAAATTTCTTTCCCATGCCAATTTAAATTTGAAAAGGGAATGAATAATTCAAATGTCATTACAAAATACAAGAAAATCTATGGTGGTTTGTGCATCGAATGAATCTACAAGTGAACGAACACAATAATTACTTGATGTAAATGAGTTTGAGAAGAATATAAGAATATATTCATTCACTTATGGGTATGTGTAGGATCATGGTGTGCCAAAACAGGCCCTTAAGTGGCAATGAAATTTCAAAAAATAAGAGTTATGCAACTTGACATGAAAAATTGAATAAGTTATGCACATTATTTTTAAAATATGTAACAAGAGAATCTACAGAAAATTGAATGTAGTTTCTAAGCTACTAGTTGTTTTTTGAAAAAAAAAATCCTATTTGATGAAAATTTCAAATTTCAATGCAATGGTACAAAAATTTCAGGAAAAAGATAAGAAGTAGGTGTATGTTTGACCACCCTAATCACAATCAAATCATAATATTTTTATAAGATTTATAATATAAGTATTAGACTCATGTCCAAATGTGACATATATTTTTTTTATAATTTTTTATAAAGTAAATAATTATTTATGAATTTTTTACTACAACTTTTCAGAAATTCAGAAACTCCTACGTTTGACAATCTTAATTGGTCAAAACCTTATGAAATTCAATTTTTTTTAATTTTTCCCTATAGCAGACGAAGCATAGGATGTGACGCATGTTTCAGATTCAAAAAATCTTATGAGGTTTGAAAGTTGAGTATTTTTCAATCAGTCTATCAAATAGGACTTTTGTCAAAGTTCAATTAGAAAATAAATAATAATTATTTATTAAAGTCGAAATAGGAAAAGCCTTATATTGTTGGAAAGATGAGAACATCCTTAAAAAACCATTTTTGTTTTATCAATTTTGGCTATAAAAATAGTCGTCAGTCAATAGTGTAAAGTCTGGAAAATCAAGGAATACTGAAAAAAACGTTTTTTCTGTTGACTTTCCAGGCTTGTCACTTCCAAGCCAAATACCAAAAGAAAAACTGAACCAAAAGATGGAGGGAAAAATTTATGTTTTAAAATCGGATATCCATTAAAACCAGATATCCGTTTTTGAAAAAATAAAAAATATATATTTTAGTAAATTTGGCATAACTTTTGCATTTTATATCAAAATTTTGATTTTTTACAGGCGTTGGAAACTAAATTAAGAGCTCTATGATATGGAATAGGTATATTTTCAATTATTTGTTTTAAAAAATAATTATAATTTATTTAAATTCATCCTTCATTTTTAAAACATAAAAAACTCATGACTTTTTCATATGATTTCCCTATTGCATGAATTTTTGTAACAATTATCTCAAAATAAACTAAATATGTAATTAATTAATAATAGAAAATTAATGAATTTTATTGAGTTCGATAAATTTTGATAAACCATGTTATCTATGTTTGTTCCTTTCTCCACCTCTCTCTCCTAAACCTATCACTCCACCTATTTGTTTCTTCCTCCCTCTCTTTTGTCTACATTTATACATCTCTCTCTAGACCTATATCTCTAACTATCAATGAATACCTCATTCAATCTCTCAAGCTCTACAAGGTGCTTATATTTCTACCTATTCATAATTTCCTCCTCTATGTCACTCTCTCTTCCCTAAGATCTAGACTAGTCTCTCTGTATTTCCTTCTCATCTCTAACAACAAAATTCAGAGGGGACAAGGAGAGACATAGGGAAGTATCAAAAAAAGGAGAGGGTAGAGAGGTGAGAAGGAGAGATTAATTGGGTGTAAGATAGAGTGAGAGAGAGAGAGCTATAGGTAATTAGGTGGAAGGCGAAGAGAGAGAGGGAGGGGGTGATTGGGGTGAAGAGAGAATGAGAGGGAGAGTTTGAGATTATTAGGGGGTAGGAGGAGAGGGGGAGAGGGGAAAGTATCAAAAAAGAGAGAAGAGAGATGGGGTCAGAGGTGAAGAGAGACATAGAGATTAATCAGGGGGTGGGGAGAGGGGGAGAGGGAAGTATCTATAAACCCATAAGAGGAGAGAGGTGATCGAGGGTAATTGAGGGAAATTAAATAATGTGAGAGAGAATTGGGTGTAATTATCGGATAAGAAGAGAGGGAGAAGAGTAAGTATCAATAAAAGGAGAGAGGGAGAGATGTGGAGAGAGGTGAGGAGAGTGACAGAGAGAGGATAATTAGCGAGAGTAGAGGGGAAGAGGGAAGTATTAACAAAGAGATGGACTAGAGAGAGGGTAATCAAGGAGCTCTCTCCCCCCTCTTCCTTTGTTGATACTCCCTCCCTCTCTCTCCCCCCTCCCCTTCCCCTAGTTAACTTCTCTCTAGACCTCTCTCTTTGAACCTCCCTCCTCATCTCTGCCTCTCTCCCTTTGTTTATACTTTCCCATCCCCCCTCTCCTCCCAACACCTAATTACCCCCAATTCTCTCTAATTCTCTCTTCCCCAAATGTCATCTCTCTGTCATACCTATCCCTACCTCTAACTTCACCATATGACCACTTAAGTGTCGTTAGGGGTCATATTGTGTCCTAATGAGTCATATGATGTCCTATGAACCCTGAGGACACCATATGATGTTGTTAGGAGTAATATGGTGTGCTAAGGGTTCATATTGTGTCTTAAAGGGTCATTTGGTGTCCTATGACCTCTTAGGACACCATATGACTCCTTAAAACACCATATGGTATTTTTATGTGCCCTATGATGTCCTAAGGGGTCATATGGTATCATATGACCCCTTAGGACACCATATGGTGTCATTAGGGTTTCTATGGTGTTCTAAGAGGTCATAAGATATCATATGACCACTAAGGACGCCATATGACCCCTAAGGTGTTGTTAGCGGTCATATTGTGTCCTAAGGGTTCATGTATGGTGTCATATAACCTCTTAGGACACCATATGGTGTCATCATGAATTATATGGTGTTCTAAGGGGTCATATGGTGTCCTATGACCCCTTAGGACACCATACGACCCCTTCATATAACATCATATAACCCCTTCAGGCACCATATGACCCCTTAGGTATTGTTAGGGGCCATATTGTGTCCTAAGGGGTCATATGGTGTCACGTGACACCATGTAACCCCTTAGGACACCATATCATGTCGTTATGGGTCTTCTTGTGTTCTAAGGGGTCATACAGTGTTATATGACCCCTTAGGATACCATATGACTAATTAGGACACCATATGGTGTCATAGGGGGTCGTATGGTGTCCTAAGGTGTCATATGGTATCCTATGACCCCTTAGGATACTATATGACCTCTTAGGTGTCGTGAGGGGTCGCATTGTGTTCTAATGGGTCATATGGTGTCATATGACCCCTTAGGACATCATATGATCCCTTGGGACACTATATGGTGTTATGGGTCGTATGTTGTCCTAAGGGGTCATATGGTGTCCTATTATCCCTTAGGATACCATTTGGTGTTGTTATGCATTGTATGGTGTCCTAAGGGGTCATATGGTGTTCTATGACCCCTTAGGATACCATATGACCCCTGTTGTTAGGGGTCGTATGTTGTGCTAAGGAGTCATATGGTGTCCTTTGACCCCTTAGGTGTCGTTAGGGTTTATTTTATATCCTAAGGGGTCATATTGTGTCCTATGGGGTTATATGGTGTCCTATGACCACTTAGGACACTATATGATGTCATTAAGGGTCGTATTATGTACTAAGGGGTCATATTGTGTCTTATGACCCCTTAGGACACCACATGGTGTCGTTATGGGTTGCGTGGTGTTCTAAGGGGTCACATGGTGTTCTATGACCCCTTAAGATACCATATTATGTTGTTATGGGTTGTATGGTCTCCTAAGGGGTCATATGGTGTCTTATGACCCCTTAGGACACCATATGGTGTCATTATGCATCATATGGTGTCCTAAATGGTCATTTGTTGTCTCATGAACCTTTAGGACACCATATGACACCTTAGGACACCATATGATGTTTCTATAAGTCTTATGGTGTCCTAAGAGGTCACATGGTGTTAGATGAGCCTTTAGGACACCATATGGTGTCATTAGGGGTCATATGGTGTGTTAAGGGGTCATATGGTATCCTATGACCCCTTAGGACACCATATGACCCCTTAAGTATTGTTAGGGGTCATATGGTGTCCTATGACCCCTTAGGACACCATATGGTGTCGTTGGGGGTTGTATAGTGTGATAAGGGATCATATTGTTTCCTGAGGGGTCACAAGACATCGTATGACCCCTTAGACACCATATGATCAATTAGGTTTTTTTAGGGCTCATACTATGTCCTAAGAGGTCATATGGTGTCCCATGACCCTTTAGGACACCATATGACCCCTTAGGACATCATATGGTATCGTTATGGGTCTTATGGTGTCCTAAGGGGTCATATGGTGTTATATAACCCCTTAGGACACCATATGACCCCTTAGGACATTATATGACCCCTTAGGATACCATACGACCCCTTGGGAAACCATATGGTGTCGTAAGGAGTCGTATGGTGTCCTAAGGTGTCATATGGTGTCCTTTGAACCCTTAGGACACTATATGACCCATTAGGTGTCATCATGGGTCTTATTGTGTCTTAATGGGTCATATGGTGTCATATGACCCCTTAGGACACCATATGCTTGGGAGACTATATGGTGCTATGGGCCGTATGGTGTCCTAAGGGATCATATGGTGTTCTATGACACCCTAGGACACCATATCACCCCTTAGCATACCATTTGGTGTTGTTATGTGTCGTATGGTGTCCTATGACCTCTTAGGTGTCATTAAGGTTTATTTTATGTCCAAAGGGGTCGTATTGTGTCCTAAGGGGTCATATGGTGTCTTATGACTCCTTAGGACACTATATGGCATCATTAGGGGTCATATTATGTCCTATGGGGTCATATTGTGTCTTATCACCCCTTAGGACACTACATGGTGTCGTTATGGGCCGTATGGTGTTTTAAGGGGTCATATGATGTTCTATGACCCCTTAGGACACTATTTTTATGTTTTTATGGATCATATGGTCTCCTAAGGGGTCATATGGTGTCCTATGACCCCTTAGGACACCATATGGTTTCATTATGCATCGTATGGTGTCCTAAGGGGTCATATGGTGTTCTATGACCCCTTAGGACACCATATGACCCCTTAGGACACCATATGGTGCCATTAAGGGTCATCTAGTGTGCTAAGGGGTCATACGGTGTTCTATGACCCCTTAGGACACCATATGGTGTCATTAAGGGTCATATGATGTGCTAAGGGGTCACATGACGCCTTAGGTATCATTGGCATCATTTTGTGTCCTATGATCCCTTAGGACACAATATGACCCCTTAGGTGTTGTTAGGGGTCATATTGTGTCCTAATGGGTCATATAGTGTCCTACGAATCCTTAGGACACCATATGGTGTCATTTGGGATTGTATGGTGTGTTAAGGGGCCATATCATGTCCTAAAAATTCCTAGGATATCATATAACCTCTCAGGACACCATATGACCCCTTAGATATAGTTAGGGGTCATATTGTGTCCTAAGGGGTTATATGGTGTCTCATGACACCATATCGTGTCGTTATGGGTCTTCTTGTGTTCTGAGGGTTCATATGGTGTTCTAAGAGGTCATATGGTTTTATATGACCCCTTAGGATACCATATGACCCCTTAGGAAACCATATGGTGTCATAAAGGGCTGTATGGTGTTCTAAGGGGTCATATGGTATTGTATGACCCCTTAGGACACTATATGATGTTGTTAGGGGTCATATTATGTCCTAAGGAGTCATAATGTGTCTTATGACCCCTTAGGACACCACATGGTATCATTATGGGTCGTATTGTGTTCTAAGGAGTCATATGGTATTATATGACCCTCTAGAACACCATATTATGTTGTTATGGGTTGTATGGTCTCCTAAGGGGCCATATGGTGTCCTATGACCCCTTAGTACACCATATGGTGTCATTATGTGTTGTATGGTGTCCTAAAGGGTCATATGGTGTTATATGACCCCTTAGGACACCATATGATCCCTTAGGACACCATATGGCGTCGTAAGGTGTGCTAAGGGGTCATATGGTGTCCTATGACCCCTTAGGACACAATACGACCCCTTAGTACATGATAACATGTCCTTAGGGGTCATATGGTGTCTTATGACCCCTTAGGACATAATATGTCCCCTTAGGTGTTGTTAGGGGTCATATTGTGCCCTAACGAGTTATATGGTGTCCTACGACCCCTTAGGACACCATATGGTGTCGTTAGGGGTTGTATGGTGTTCTAAGGGGTCATATTATGTTCTAAAGGTTCCTAGGACATCATATAACCCGTTAGGACACCATATGACCCCTTAGGTATCCTTAGGGGTCATATTGTGTCCTAAGGAGTCATATGGTGTCTCATGACACCATATGACCCCTTAGGAGACCATATCATGTCGTTATGGGTCTTCTGGTGCTTTACAGGGTCATATGGTGTTATATGACTCCTTAGGATACCATATGACCCCTTACACAACCATATGGTGTTGTAAAGGGTGGTATGGTCTTGTAAGGGGTCATATGGTGTCTTAAGGGGTCATATGGTGTCTTATGACCCCTTAGAACACTATATGACATTGTTAGGGGTCATATTATGTCCTAAGGGGTAATATTTTGTCTTATGACCCCTTAAGACACAACATGGTATTGTTATGGGTCGTATGGTGTTCTAAGGGGTCATATGGTCTTCTATGACCCTCTAAGACACCATATTATGTTGTTATGAATTGTATGGTCCTCTAAGGGTTCATATAGTGTCCTATGACCCCTTAGGACACCATATAGTGTCATTATGCATTGTATGGTGTCCTAAGGGGTCATATGGTATTCCTATGACCCTTTAGGACACCATATGACCCCTTAGGACACCATATGGTGTCAGTAGGGGTCATATGGTGTGCTAAGGGGTCAAATAGTGTCCTATGACCCCTTATAACACCATATGACCCCTTAGGTATCGTTAGGTGTCATTTTGTCTTGTTATGGGCATATGGTGTCCTTTGACCCCTTAGGACACAATATGACCCCTTAAGACACTATATAGTGTCGTTAGGGATCATATGGTGTCCTATGACCCCTTAGAACACAATATGACCCCTTAGGTGTTGTTAGGGGTCATATTGTGTCATAATGGGTCATATAGTGTCCTACGACCCCTTAGGACACAATATGGTGTCTTTAGGGGTTGTATGGTGTGCTAAGGGGCATATTGTGTCCTAAATGTTCCTAGGACATCATATAACCCCTTAGGACACCATATGACCCCTTAGGTATCATTAGGGGTTGTATTGTGTCCTAAGGGGTCATATGGTGTCTCCTGACACCATATGACCCCTTATGACACCATATCATGTTGTTATGGGTCTTCTTGTGTTATAAGGGGTCATATGCTGTTATATGACCCCTTAGGATACCATATGACCCCTTAGGACACCATATGGTGTCATAAGGGGTTGTATAGTGTTCGAAGGGGTCATATGGTGTCCTATGACCCCTTAGAACACTATATGACCCCTTAGGTGTTGTCATGGGTCGTATTGTGTCCTAATGGGTCATATGGTGTTCTTTTACCCCTTAGGACACCATATGACTCCTTGGGACACTATATGGTGTTATGGGTCATATGGTGTCCTAAGGGGTCATATGGTGTCCTATGACCCCTTAGGACACCATATGACCCTTTAGGATGCCATATTGTGTCATTAGCGGTCGTATGGTGTCCTAAGGGTTCAATTGGTGTCTTAGGACCCCTTAGGACACCATATGGTGTCATTAGGGGTCTTATTATGTCTTAAGGGGTCATATGGTATTTAATGACCCCTTAGGCACCATATGACCCCTTAGGAGATGATATGGTGTCGTTAGGGGTCATATTGTGTACTAAGGGGTCATATGATGTTTTATGACCCCTTAGGACATGATATAACCCATTAGGATACCATATATACTAAGTTTCAAATAAGGAGAGATATAAGGGTGAAGAGAGATGAAGAACTAAAGAAAGCGAAAAGAACTAAAGGACAAGGACATAAATAGAGATATAGATATTAAGGAGTATGAAGTAAGAGGGAGAAAAAATAAAGGACAAGGATGGATAGAAAGGGGTAGACATATCTAGATATTAAAAAGGAGAGAGAACGATAGAGATAAAAAATGAAGATAAAGGGAGAGGGAGATGAATATATATAGAGAAAGAGAGAGGTAAAGACAAAGATAAATATATGAAGAGATGGAGAAAAAAGGATAGAGACGGGTAAAGAGAGAGATAAAAAATGGAAGAGATAGTGAGATATAAAGGAAGAGAAATATTGATAGATAGAGAGATATAGATAGTGCAAGAGAGTGAGAAAGAGATATAGAGATTATAGATAGGGATAGATAGAGAGGGAGAGAGAGAAAGAGGAAGATATAGAGATATATAAAGGCACTATAGAGAAGGATGTGGGGAGAGAGCCAAAGATATATAAAGATGGAGCAAATAAAGAGATAAAGGTAGAGAAAGGGAAAGATACTTCAAGAGGGTGATAGAGGAAGAGACAGAGAAGTAGATTAATCATGTATAGAGGAAGATAAATAAAGATAGAGGAACATATAAAAAGAGAGATTGATAGGGAAAGAGATGGAGATAGAGATAGATATGGATAGAAAGTGATAGAGAAAGTAAGACAAATGGAGGGAGAGATGGAGTGAATAAGTGAGATTTAGATATAATGAGATATAAATATACATGAAGACAGATCTATAGGGATATAGGGATAGAGGGGACAAGATAGGGAGAGAAAGGAGGTGATAGAGACAAGTAATATATAAGTATAGGTAGGATAAGGTAGAGGAGGGAGAGAAATAGAGAGAAGAGAGATTATTAGAGAGAAATATAGAAATAAGGAGTGACAATGATGGAGTGGGAGAGGGAGAGATAGGAATACAAAGATAGAGATATATGCAGAGATGCATGTAACTTGGGAATTTATTTATCTAGATGGGATGACAAAATAAGTGACATAATTAGAGAAGAAAGAGATAGGTAAAATATATTATATAAGTATAGATAGACAAGTGATAGATAAAGGAGAATATAGGAAAAAAGTGAGACTTTGTATGCAAAATTTGTGAGTATTTAAAGTTTTAAAATTGAAGGACTAACTTAAAATGATTATAATTAATTTTTGTTCTATAATATCATAAAAATACCTCATCCATTTGATAGGTCTCTGAATTACCTTTCCAATGCCTGTAAAAAATCAAAATTTCGATAAGAAACGCAAACGTTATGCCCATTTTACTAAACTATATTTTTTATGTTGAGAAAAACGAATATCTGATTTGAAAAAAAGTATGACATCACAATAGTGACATCACAAAATGGATATTTGATATTAATGGATATCCAATTTGGTTTGGTATTATCAAACCAAAATCAAATTTTGGCCGACCCAAACAAAAAGTCAAAGCGGATTTTGGCATGTTTGGAAAGGTTTAAAACGCATTTTTTTTCCATTGCCACTTTTTGTCCCCCCATGATCTTGCACATGTTATCTCTTCCTAAAAAAGGTAAGAACCAATTGCAATTGTGGATTTCTCCATTTTAAAATATATGCTCAATAATGGTCTGGTTGGAAAGATCTTTGTTGATTGATGTACCTTTGAAAGTAAGAAGATGTACCTCTGGAAAAAAATAGAATCTCTTTTAAGATATGCAACATTGGCATGTCTTAGGAGATCAACACTCAATAATATTCCTTAGATCTTAAATGTTGACACACAATAACTAAGGTTTCAATTAATTGGTTTGTTCGTTCAAACCTTTTTCCTCTTTTTCTATAGAGTTTTGATGGGATTTGTACTCTTTGAAAATCCCTCTATAAATCTCTTATAATAGCCTAATAGGCCCATTGAAATGTATACCTCCTAAATATTACCTAAAGATGCTCATTCTAAAATGGCCTCGATCTTAGTTGAGACTATTAAAATCCCTTGTACTCATATAGTGTGTCCTAAAT
Source organism: Cryptomeria japonica (assembly GCF_030272615.1). Taxonomy (NCBI): domain Eukaryota; kingdom Viridiplantae; phylum Streptophyta; class Pinopsida; order Cupressales; family Cupressaceae; genus Cryptomeria; species Cryptomeria japonica. The sequence continues at coordinate 290,053,648 of NC_081407.1, forward strand.
AATGTACCTTCCTTCATAAAGTTGATGCTAGAATATAAGCATTGCAATGCTAATGTTAAATGTTCTTCATGATGCTTTTCTTTTTAAGAATAGATCAAAATATGATCAATGTAAACTATTATAAATTGATCTAAGTAATCCTTGATGATTACATCGACGTAGCAATTTTTTTTTGATTTGCGATTCAATTTGAGTGGGCAACAATAAGCCATCATGTGGAAAACAAAACTCATTTTTAAGACACAAGGGTAGGATGATGTTAAACAAGATATAGAGGGACTCTTGCTTGGTTTAAATGGAGTTTTGAAGGTCGAAGTTGATATTGATAAGAGAATCATCAATGTAAATCATGATTATTTTTTTAAAGATGGATCTAATTTTGGTATGTTATGTCATATATTCACTTTGTTCTTTGAATTTTTATAAGATCATGAAATGGTTTTAAAATACCAATATTCTTGTATTACTGTAGAGAGAAATTTCTATTAACAATTTCTATTACTGTAGAGAGAAATTTCTATTAACAATTTCTAACCATATTTTCTTGATGGTGTGTGCAATAAAAAAGCAAGGGACATGTTTCCAAGCCAAACTTAAAAAGCTTATTGAGGAAAAACAAAAATAAAATAGAAGCATATTTGAATGATGACCAAAAAAATAATAAATAGAGGCATATTTGTATGATGACAAAAAATAATTACGCTGAGAGTGGTGGAACTGTTGTTCCATTGGTGAAGAGTCGAGTCATGTTATCTTTGTATTGTTTGTGCTTAATAGAATATTAAAGAAATATTATTCTTGCTGCAAAGATGGTTTTTGTTTTCATGGAAACATAACAAATTTTGTCAATTATATTTTAGTTATACACAATTTAACATTAATATAGTTGCATCAATCTAATATTTTTTATTTGATATGATTTCTTTTCTATCATTCATTGATAGTTCTTTTTTGGGGGAAATAGATTGTAAATATTATAAATTCTAAAATACAATTCATAAAGAATTAATACAAAATTTAGAGATGAAAAATTTGATATTGGAAAAGTATTTATATGAATATTTTATTAAAATTTATATAAATTTTTTTTGATTAGGATAAATAGGTTTTGAGGGGACCACAAATCTCGTACAACAAATTTTTAAGGGATCTGAAAGCCTCGGATTTTTCACGGATCTAGAATCAATAAAGGAATGCTACAAAAAGATACAACAAAGGCATATAGTAGCCCAACCACAACCTCACAAGACAACTCAAAAGTGGTTGAAAAAACAGAACAGCTACCACCAAACAGATGCCAACTAGCCAACAATAGTAAGCCAATACAAACCAAGTTGGCAGATTTAGTAGATATAAATAATCAAACTATAGATCTTAAAAATAGAGAACTAGGGTTTAACATGCACCCTCAGCAAACAAGAAGGGTTTTCCCAAGCTCTCTTAACCTGTAACAAAAACTCCTGACCACCCAAACCAAAACCTGATCCTAGCCAAAACAAAAAACTGACCAAACTGAGCCCTTGAAAACTGCCAGCATCCAGCCTGTCCTTAAAAAGAACACAAAGCATAGGGTTTTTCTAGGCTCCCTCAACCTCGAGATTAAGTTTTACAAGGCTCCCACAACCTGGATTGGGTTTTAAAAGGCTCCCACCACCTAAAAGATTGGGTTTTATATGGCTCCCATAATCTGAAAGGGTTTTGAAAAGGAAAGGAATTCCATGAGGGTTTTGACAGGCTCCCTCAAACTACACCACACAACAACAACCCAACAAGTCCCTCAACCAAAACCCAGTCCAGTCACTCCACCTCCATAGGAGGGTAGAACACCACAAAGAAGGAGCTATGATGATGGGGAAAATAAGGAACAAAGACCCACATGGGTTTTCGAAAGGCTCCCATAACCTCAAACTTGAAAAGAACTAGAACTGGGAACTAAAGATCCTCCTAGATCACCACCTCAATAGGGATAGAAGGAGAGAAAACACTCAAAAAACCAACCTCAGAGTCTAGCAAACCACAAAACATGGTACCATCCACCTCCCATTAGAACCTCACATCATTCACCGCAACATCTGGCTCCACCTCCATTTGAGACAAGTTATCTCAAAAACCAGCCATCTCCACCTCAAAAAAGACAGGGCCACCTCAATAGGGACTGGAAATAACCAAGGATACTGAGACAAAAGTGAAAAGGCCAGCCTCAACGAAGCAAAGGGGAGAGTACCACCAATGGGCCAACCAAATATGAGAACAAAAAAACCTAGCACACAGAAACAACACAACGAGCATAAACTCAAGATAGGCATGATAGCACACAAGCGAAGCCAAAGAGGATCTGGAATCCCCAAAAAAAACTCCTACCGCACATCAACACCTTCACAACTTTAACCTAGATCCCACACTTGATGAGAAGGGAGAAGCCGTCAAAGAACATAAGGGGCCAAAAAGCTAGAAGCCCGCAACCACTAACATCACCAAGGATAGCCCCAAAACTTTTGACCCCAAACAATAGCAATAAAGCCACATCTGAAACCAAAACCCAAGCCTCAGCTACAAAGAGAAGAGCACGAGAAAACATGGGAGCCTTCCTTGTACCCGTTTTAGCACAACTCTCAACACAGAAGACAACAATAGGGAAGGAACACCAAGACCCATAGCATGGGAGCACGCTGGTCATACCCTTCCAAAATCATCCACCCGAACATGAGTCGAAACATCTCCATTCGCAAAAAAGACGAGCAAAAAAGAAGCAAATGGGTGCCCCAAACAAACCTTTGCCATCCGCCCAAAAACCAGTAGGCCCATAGACGACCCATAGGTAACAGTCGACGGTAAAGGCCAACAAAATACCCCACCCGACCATTAGGAACAAAATGGGCTCCAACACGTTGAACAAAACCCCACTCCCCTCCGCAACCAACCCAAGCCCTCCCAACACCACTTCCAAATCCACTCCAAAAAACGTAGGGGATAAAATGGCTAGGGGCCAAAGAGAGAAGGCCCACAACAAACCCATACGTGTCGCTGTCCTCCTACTCTTCACTAGAAGCATCACCTGCAGAGGCCTTAGCTTAGGTGTTCCTCCTATCTCGCTTGTCCCCGCTCATCCCGCTAAAATTTATATAAAATGTTTATAAAATTAATTTATCTATTTTTTGAAAGAGAAACATGTAATAATATTTTAACATAAATAGAACATATCAATACAATATAAATATCAAATGTAATATTTTGATAAAATGAATATGTAGTTTAGACAATTCAAAGTCTATCATTACTTTACTTTTAAAAATTCATTCTTATGTATGTCTTTTGTTAATCTATTATTGTCTTATTTTCTCTTATAATAGATTTTAAAATTACTTGTTTACAAATAAGACTTGAAAATAATCATAAGACAACCCAAATCTACATGATACAACTTTACGAATCTCTTAAAAAGAGTTTAGTGGAAAATATTTCTTATTGTAGCTCACTTAAATTACTAAATCATCTCATCATCATTCAAGATAAAACTAGAGAAGGTATGAAGATATCAATAAATCATTTAGAATAAATAAATATGAGGAATTGTTCTAATTAATTAAAGAATAATAGGTCCAAAATTTTACATATTTGCTAAAGAGAAACTAATAGAGGCGAATGAGGAGTGCAAATCTAGGCAAAAATATAGAAGAGTAAAACATGCTAAAACCTAATAGACAACCATGACAGAACCACTAAGAATAGAAAAAAAAAATAGCCAACATCTAACCACCTACCAAAGACACGAATGAATGGTCTACTGAACAGAGCGATACACAAAATATTCTCCAAGATCCCCATCTCAATAGGGGAAAGAGTAGGATAAACAAAAATAAGACCATCCTCTGTTCTCCAGAAATTAAAAACTAGGGCAGAAATAGCACAACCCAAATCCACCTCAATAGGAGAAGGGTACGATCCAACACTATCCTCAAATACAAAACTCCACCTTGACAGGAAAAATGATCTTAACCAGCACAATGAGAATAGGCATGGATCCAATTAACATATCCATGAAACTGAGGATCAGCTTACCATAGAGGACCTCCACCTCAATACGAGTTGCAATAAAACATATAGCACAAAAGCTGGCATCATCTCCCTTAAAATCAAGAGTCAGGATTCCATTGGTTCACCAAAAGCATACCTGGGCAAATCTGATAGCATCCAACTCCACCTTAGATGGAGGAGGGACAACTCTAGCCATATCCATCTCCCACTCAATAGGAGACAGGACCACCTCCATAGGAAAGATTAGAGAAGCCCAAAGATGCGTAATATGAAGCATGAAAAACACATCCACAAAAGAAAGCTAACAGAGGACACCGAAAGCCACAACACAGAGGCAGGAGGGAACCAAGAGATTTACCTAGAAAAAATAGACCTCCTCCACCAAAGTCATCTCAAAACAAAAGAGTACCAAAGAACTCTAGAAGACGAGCCCGCAAATGCCACCAAGGGGAAGCCAGAGGGGTTCATGGCAAAAACACTCCAAGAAAAGATAATCCCACCACCAAATACACACCACCAAAATGAACCCCAAGAAAAAAAAAAATAGAAGAAAGGCCAAAGAGCTCCCTCCCATCAAATATATGCCTCTCTACAAAGCACCCCCACTCAGACTGCCGCACCTAAGAGACTGCCCTCCAACCAACATGAAATAGGCCTCATTGCAGAAACCATGAATACCAAATAGGCCATCACCAAAACACGCAAATAGGGTAGAGCACAACCCACATAAGCAACCCCAAAGGATGAAAATAGTAGGTGGGGAAGAACGCATACTACAGATAAAAAAAATTATAACCCCAATAGTAGCAAAGACATCATCTCTGATCAGATTAACAACAAAGATCACCCAACCATGCAAATCTCGGACCAAACCCAAACCAATCACCACATGAAGAAAAGCACAAACCACATGGTCCCAAATGACTAAGAGAGAAAGGCCAATGGCTACCACTACCACTACCACCTCCATAACCGCTTCTCTCGCAACAAGAATTGCAAAAAAAGAAGCAACAAGCACAATATAGAACCAAGAAGAGAAAAAAAACCCATAGACCCACTAGAGGAAGGGGCAACCAGATCATGCCCAAGATAGCACACGCCATTCCTACAACAAATCAGACCATCTCTAGCAATGATCCTCCCAGATCAATCATCCCTTCAAAAAAGAAAGCCTCGCCATCTCCATCGTCTTCAGAATCGGCCTCCTCTTCCCCTGAGGAAGCCCTAGTGCTTCCACAACCGCTTCTCCTGCCTTCACTCATTTCAAACTAAGGGAACCTAGATAGTTATGTTGAAGGCATGCAAAGTTTCCACTAAGAGTTTTCCAAGATATTTGTCCTTTCTTGGTAGAAGGGGGAGGTGAAAATCGGAAAGGTTTCCTTTAGAGTCATTCTAAATTTGATCGTCACCATCACTAGGTTTCGATAGGATGGAGTAAGATTCCCTAAGAAGCTGAAAGGGTCTTATAAGGAGGAATTTAAGTGAATTTTTGAGGCAAGAGAAGGGGTTTCTAGATTTCAAAGCGAGAATAACAAAGAAGAACTACTTGATATTTGGAAATATGTTGCATTTTTGCTGATGAAATTCTTCACTCTAGATGGGCGTTAGAAACTATTTCATACCTATATTTTCCTGATGTTAAACCACCAAAGGTATGTTATACAGATAGATTTCGCTTACTCGATTTGTTCTTCATTATCTCAATCTTTTGCAAGAGCTAAGTCTAAAAATTCCCTTCCCCTTCATCAAGGGTCAATTCTTAGATTCTTTAACTTTCACCCTACTATAATCCCTCCCAATGGGCCCCTATTAATTCCTCCTAGCCCCTCGCTACACCCAAATCTAGTGATTAAGCTCTTTGGTGCCCCCATGGGATAACCCAAATCCATTGTTGGTTTCTCTTCTAAACCTAAGCTTGTTCCTACTTGATTTAATCCCATTAGAGAAGCGAAAGAGAATACCTCCCCTAATCTACCTCCTATATACATGGAGATGTTGGAGGCAAATAAAGAGGAACTGTACGAGGATTCTGAGTCCTCATATGATTCAAAATCAGACTAGTCCCTTACAACCACTAAGGAGGTTTCTCCCTTTCGCCTTAGGAGATTCCCAATACCAATCTTTGACCCTCTTAACTAGGACTTGAAGGTATTAAAGCTAGAGGAGAATGTTGAGTAGCAGGACCTAGTGATTAAACAATCTTTATCATCATTCAATGTGGGTATCGGAAAGATCAATATTCAGGCTATGGCTAGGGCCAATGATGAATGGGTCTAGGAAGCTTGTAAGCAATATGGCTGGTAAATTAGAGAATTGGGATAAAGTTGAGGGGATGTTGAAAGACCTTAGCAAGAAGGTGTCTCAAATAAATGAGAACAAGATTGCAATGGAGATAAAGGAAGGATAAGAGATCCTTAAGTGTAAAATCAAGGAGATGTCCAATAGAAGCCAAGAGATGGTTTTGAATAATTTGGCTTCCATGTTAGCTATTTAAGAGGATTGACCACAAGAAAGCTAAGCAAAAGAGACATGCTTTTTCCTCCTCTGGTTTGATGGATCCCCCTGCCTCTATGGTTAAAGATACTCTAGATTTTGCTACTCCAAACTTTGCTAAGGACTCTAGCATAAAAATATCTTTCTTTGATAAAGTTTTAGGTCTGTGTAATGATTGGTGATAGGGTAATGCCTCTGCGAAATAGATCATCTCTTTGTGTCTTTGGCAGTTGGCTGGTTTATTTTTTATTTTTGTTTGTTGATTATGTCCCTAGTCTTAGTCGAGTGCATGGTGGTTCCTTGTTTTTCTTTGGTGTTTTTTCTTTGTTATGTGTGCATTTCTCATGCACCCTAAGTGGTGCTTTTCAATGGATATGTAATGGTACAGTCCTAACCCACTTTTTATTAATGAGAACCACAAGACTTACACTCATGTTGAAGGATTGATCATGAACTGATTTCTCCATAATAGATTTCCTCAAGCTTGTCAGGATAAGGAAAATTAGGAGAATAAATACCTAGAACCTTAAAAAAATGACATGAAATAACATGCAGGCAATATACAAGTTAGCCCAACACACATGCAAGCAACATAAAAATCACAAAATAGTACTTTGATATCGATTGAAGGGAAAATGAGGGAATCCTAGAGAACCCTCTAAGATCAATATGTGCATCTAGTATCACATGCTTCTTTTAAAATAGATTCCAACAAGCTAATACAACCTCACACTTCACTACCATAAAAGTAAAATCAAATATAATCAATTTCCCATCATTATTCCTTAAAGGAAAGATAATGTAAGTCATAGATCTTAATAGATCAAATCATTTTTAGTGACATTATAGTATATAGAATCAATAACAAAGAATCATAAACATGAAGAAATAAGATAGAAGAAAAAACACAGATATACAAGGGGAAACCCTTTTGGATAAGAAACCCCACAGTTAGAAAATGCAAAGCTAATGTATTGTTCAATGACAATGTTACAATACATTTTCAAGTTCTAATCCTTTATATCGATATTTATGTATCTTGTTACATTTCTGAAATCAATCGTACAATATATCCCTTGTGCGAATCAATTTCCTCTCCTCAAGATCCTCTAGCAAACACTTGTATCTATAGAGCTTATAATGCAATGCTTTCCAAAATTCCAAAACCCATTTCTAAGGATGAATATGTCAGATGGCAGATGCCAAATTTGTCACATGTGCAACCAATAACTTTCTAATTGACAACTCATGCAAAATATATAATTGTCAATTATTAGTGAACATGTTTAAGAAAATGTACCTAAATAATAGGTAACTACACCTCCAAAGCGATCCCACATTTTACATAGACTCAACATGATAAAACACTTCTTACATAACTCCCACATAAATATCCTTTTCCAAACTTGACTCTTCGAAGTGGGCACCACCTTCCTAACCAATAGGACCATGTCATAGTTAACTTAATAATGTTGGGAGAAATGTTATTGAAACACACCTTTGAGAAGTTTTTACAAACTCCTATCTCCAAATGAGCACCCAAGTGATAAGTGACACTCGATTGAGCTCTTGTTAATCAGTGTGTAGGAATATTCTCTCATACTTGTCCCACCAAGTAGCAAATGGAAGATCTTAGATTCTAGTCCTAGCTAGTCCATGTGACCTATAGCTCAACATGTGATATCACAACAACTCTTGGTGCCCCAAGTACTTGTACTGTGACTTTAAGGAGGAATTAAAAATAATCTACACTTAGACCAACTACAGATTGGCCAATCATTTGAAAATACGTATGGGTATTTATGATATCATGAATATTGTTTGTGTTATACGACTAGTATTTTAATTTTATGTTCCTCAAATTTGTCATTATAATAAGTGCATTAATGAATCACAACACTTAAAAAAACATCTTTCATAAAACACAAATATTGGGCATTATTATTCTCAAAGAGAAGAGATACATAGATGATTTATTAACTTGGGATGCAATTGCAACTACTTCTAACTCCTTCATAGTTTAGATATGTAGAAAAACACGAATGAATATAGATATGGCCATTCTCTTCTCATCACTAAAGAGAACAATGATAATACGAAAGGCACATGTGTGAGGAAATGCATTTGTATTAGGTAATAACAGAGGTAGTTTACTTATACAGATCATGCATTCATTTGATTGTTATAACTTGAAACAATTTTGTTGTGAGTTTCAATTTTATATAGAGTAGAGAATCTAGTAGTTGAACACCTTAATTTTGTGCTTCTCAAAATTTTACATGAAAATTTCAAGTGATTCTCAATTTTTTAGGGTAACTATTAAACTTGGGTAAGTAAATTATAACTAAGGATTTAGGGTCACATCAACATACTATTTGCCAAGATATCTAAAAAGACTAAAAAAAAATGAGACTAAAAATATTATATTTTTGTCATTCATATGATAATCCCTCTACCCTTTATTTGATTATAAAGAAAAAAAAAATCTTAAATTATGATAATCTTAAAAAATAATTAATATTTGCACCCTTCATGATGATAATCCTAAATTTATATTTCTTCTCTTCATATGATAATCCATATTTCAGCACTATGATGATATCTCAAAATTGTTTTTCTTTTTTTTCACTCATATGCTCTTCATATGATTATTCAGAATCTCTATTTTTTTTTTATATTTATGTCTTTTATATAATAATCTTAAAATTATTATTATTTATCATTTTTATATTACATATGATAATCTCAAATTCTGCCTTTCATATGATAGTCCCAAATTTCTATTTTTTATATTTTTTTCCTTCATACGATAATCTCATAATTATATTTATGCTTTTCAATTGGTCCCTCCTACAAAGAGTACAAGATAGTCTCATAAACATGATAGACTAAAAAGACATTATTATTATTATTATATTATATTATAAAATACGTATTATTTGTATTATTTGAACAGATCTAAGGCTGAAAACAGATGAAGCTTTAACGATACAATTGGAGATTAGAAATTCTGGGTCCTATGGCATAGTGCAGTAGAAAGGACAGACTACCGACATTGCCCTGTCACTTTCTCGGGAGTCTAGAGGGTGAAACGACTCTCTCTGTCTGAGTTGTTTGTTTTTGTCAATCTTTGGTCCCACTCTACTTTATTTTTTAGGTACGACTTGTCTATAAGAGTTTTTGTGTTTCGTCAATCTTTGGGCCACCACTCGTTGTTAACTTGTGAGAGAATTTGACAAGGAAAAATAAAAAATAAAAAATTGTTGAATATCGAAGGCTCTCAAACAAAATACCGAGCTCAGAAAACCAATGTTAGATTTTTTATTTTTTTAATCTATTGTAAAGACTGTTTGTTCTCATTTAATAATATTATTTGATTAATTTAAAACTAGTCTATATATAATAATATATATAAAATAAGTCAAGAGAGATCTTTTTTGTACTTTTATTTGATTAATTGATAAAGAAATAGACATTTCTCTTGATTTAGTTTATTATACTATTAAATATATATAACTATAACTCTATTTTAACCTTAATCATTATTTATACCTAATCCTTACCGTACCGTGTGTATAATTCTAATTCTAACCTTAATTACATTGTAACCACAATCCTATCTTTCTTCAAACCTTTATCTAATGTTAACCTAACCCTAATGAATTCTTTACCCTAACCTTATTGAAACACTAACCATAATTTTATCCTAATCCATACCCTAAACATATCTCTCATTGTAATTTCATTCTTGACCCTAATTCTCTCTTTCAATTAATTGGTAAATTGTTATATTAAAATTACATTTTGCCAATTTAAAAAAATATATATATATTTGTACAAATCTTCATACAAATGATTTTTTTAAAAATAAAAACTATAATTATAAATCAAACTAAATAATTTTAGAAATGCAATAGAACCCTAACCTTAACCCTAATCATCACCCAATTTGTTTCTAAAACTATATTTGTAAACATAACCTTAATACTTAATACTAATTGTAGTATTAGTCCTTATTAAATTGATATAGTTTGAGGGTTATTATTAGTACTTGTCATTAGGCTAGTACTATTGCAATCACACCCAATTATGTATGTATGTATGTATGTATGTATGGATAGATGTATGTATGTATGTATGTGGAAAAAAAATACATTGGGGTGAATGTCAAGAAGATCAATGTAACAACACAAGAACTTGACAATTGAAAGGAAAGGGAGAAAGCATATTAAATAAATCATTGTACAGGGGTAACAGTTGTATTTCCATGCACCTTGTGTGGTTATTTTATGGAATCTGCAGATCATTTGTTTCTTCATTGCCCTTTTACCATGGATTGTTGGTACTAGTTGTTTGGAAGATTGGGCTGGATTGCAGCTGCTAGTCCTAACCTGTGTGATCACTTTAAGGCATGGCCTTCTTTATATAGCTCTTCGACCTTTGCCCCCCTTTGGGAGATATGTCCTTCCATTATAATCTGGAATATATGGCTTGAACGTAATGGAAGGTTGTTTTGGAACAAGCATGCCTCTTGGGTTGATGTGATTTTTAAAATTGAAAAATCTATATCTGAATTAATGGTGTCTTATCATTTTAAGAATATTAAAGCTGCTAAACCTTTTTCCAAATGGGATTTCTTCATCCATGACAATTGGGCTTTGCTCCAATCCCTTCCGACCCATGGTTGCCAATCTAATAATCCTTCTTTCTTGTCTCCATCTCTTCATTCCCTGCATTTGTAATCCCAAATCTCCTCGAGGCCCCTGTTTTTTCTATGGGAGAGAACCCCAAATCCAAGGTTCCAAAATTCTCACTTTTTGGAATCTTTCAATCCCTCTAAGTAATCAATAGCAATATCCCTGTTTTCCTCCCTTTTATTCCTTCTTTTTAAGGCCATTTTTTATTCCTTTTCCTGTTGTTTTTCAGTAGATCCCTCACCTGAATCTAGATCTGAAGCATTAGAGCCTTCTATTTCTACCAAATAGAGGTCAAAATCTCCCTCCTTCCACCATGAAGCCTTTCTTTTATTATTGCTTTTGTTGCATTGGACTACAATATGGCCTGTTTGGAAGCATCGCCTACACCTAAACAAAATCCCTTCATAATCCACAAGTCGCACCTAGCTCCCATTTTGTAGATTTTAGACAAAGTTTTGCTGGAAGATCATTCTTTGCATCCATCTCCACAAGTATACGACCATAGATAGTATGGAGAAAATAGAAAGAATCCTCATCTATTCCTAAATATTTACCTAAAGTATTTCCAATAGCTTCAAAACAAGATTCAGCCCAAAATTGCGACGACAAGTTAGGGAGTCTTACCCATACTAGAATTTTATCATATGATTCAGAGCACGGGTTGAAAGCTAAATGATAGGGTTTTAGTAGCAACACATATTTGTCTTCCCAGCTCCAATTGGACTCTCATAAGACCACCTTTCTATCCTGCACGCTATCAAATACAACCACAAAATAGCCGCGAGCTCCAGGAAATATTTGGACATCTCCATCGAAAATGGGACTCCAAAATTCTATAATCTGCTTGTGTAATTTACCTAGGCTTGGCCACAAGCCCTTAAATCTCCCAATCAGACCCCTCTCTGAGAAAAATCTTTTCATTTTCTGCTATTTCATGCTCATAATCACCTTCCAAACAAAACAATTGGCCTATTGTCAGAGGGCAGAATATTTATCTTCCCTTCATCAAATACACCCAAACCGGACCCCATTAGGCCCAGAAGATCCCTTTCCATTACCACCATTTTGATCTTTTCCAAGGTTTTTCACTCCGCACTACTCTTGAATATTGTTCATCCCCTTTGAAACTCCACACACAGAAGACTTACTCGCATCACACCTCTTATTCTGTGTTTTACTTGATTTGACTTGTTTCAGGGGACACCTTTCTCCATCCTTATTAACCTTGCCCTGTTTTAGGGTCTACATACTTCCACATAGAGAAGCACCACCGGTCCCAAATCCTTTTGATCTTGTTGACCAGCACATGGGGTAGTTCTTCCCAACCCTATCAGATGTCTGAAATAGCCTAGCCTTCAATCTCTCAGCTTGAGCTGCTTCCACAACTCCATGAATCAGGGAATCCCTCCCTCCACCTAGATACCACAAACCTTATTTATGGGATTCCTCTCTATTTTGGGAAACACGAGAATCATAGCCTAATCCATTTTAGCTAAACAAATGACAATTAAAAATGCCCTTACCTGCTCTATCTGTAACCAGATCTCTGTTATAATGATCAGATTGTAAGCCCCTGCCTATTGCAGTGACCGAACCCACTACATTCTTTTATCCATAAATTCTGGTAGACACATTTGCTTTCCCTTATCAACTTGGAATTGGGATGGGTGTCAAAGGAAATAGGAAAGGTGTCGAATTTACAATGCGTAGAGGATTTTCTTTAAGGTATTTTTCCATTACAGGTGAGAACAGGCAAAATATTTAAAATGGGAAAAGACACGAGAGAATTTATTAATTTGGGATGCAAATGCAGCTGCTTCTCACCTTCTTCGAAGTAAATATGAAAGTAGGAGGAGGAGAGAAATGAATGTGCATTGTGGGTATGATCAAATGGGGCAGTGACAACACCTAAGGACACGTGTATGATGAAATTGATTTATTTGAACTTTCTTTTCAATTGTAACACATATACAAGGCAGAGTAGAAAATTCGATAGCTTGTATGAATTCAAAATTTTGGAAACTTCATTTGCGGGGTGAGAAAGGAAGTTCGTGGTCTTGAAAAATCCATAGGTCATGGTAGAGTGCTGCACAAGGTATGGTGATCTACTTGTTCGAAGTAAATATGAAATAAATAAGAAAAACGTTAGATTTTACAGATCAAAGTTCAAATCGTAGGGTTTTTTGTCCATTTAAATACAATGCGGTGTCTAAGGAAAAGATCATCATCTCCAACTTGTTAGTTTGGTTAGCTAGGACAGCTGGTTCTTCATATATAATAATTAGTAAATAATTGTTTGCTAAACAAATTTTGCTAGATAGGGGCAATTATTTGTTAATTATTTGATCTCTTTTAGAAACTTCTAGCAACCAATTTTGTTAGGGTTGTTTAGTTGTTATTAATCTCAGTCGTTGATTGAGAATTAATCGTGGTCGTTGGTTTTCCAATGAGAGTAGTATAAAAAGGGGTCAAGGGTCATTTGGAGCACATGAAGTTTGTGGAAAAACTTGCAGTGTTAGCAAGGGCACAGTGATAGCATTGGGATAGTAGCGGGGTGGAATCGTAGCAGGAGAAATTGGGAGGTCGTTGAAGCTTTGCCAGTAAGAGGCAAGCAGTATTTGAATCTCTTGATTTGTTGTAGTTAATATATATTCCGCATCTGTAGTACTGGTTTTCTCTTCGAGGTTTTTCTAGGGACAATTGTCCGAAAATATTGTGTCACTGTGTTGCATATTTCTTTCCGCGTGTTTTTATTTGTGAAGTTGCAACTGTGTTATTTTTCAGTATTTTGCAGTTAAATAATCTTTATGAGATAGGAGATTAATAATTAGTAACTGCAATAGAATTTTCACATGGTATCAGAGCTAAGTAGAAAAAAATCATCCTATGCAAAGGAAAGAAAATTGAGGGTTTATAAAACCTAGTTTGACCTCTTTAGAATTATTATTTCTTTTATCCCTTGAGACGGCCTCGACAGGTTTAAGAGATCAGGACAGATTAGATGGATCCTCAAATTTTGGTGTCTGCAAAGCCAAAATTTCTTTATTGCTAGAAGAGAATGGTATCAGGGAATATGTTACCACTATTGTGACTGTACCTACAGATCCAATACTTCTTGCAACATATAAGAAGGAAGATGCCAAAGAGAGGAGGATAATCCTTGATGGTGTTAAGGATCATATAGTTCTGCATATCATAGACTTGGATACAATGAAGGCAATGTGGGACGCCATCCTGAATCTGTACCAGAATGCGACCACTAACTGGAAGCTAATTCTCAGAGAAAAGTTGAGGAATACTCGGATGAACAAGCGAGAAGATATGACAAGTTACTCACCAGGCTTAGACTTGTCAAGGATGAGTTAGCAGCTGTTGGAGATAAACCAGGTGATTATGAGCTACTATGGATAGCCCTAAATGGGTTTTCTAAGCAGAGGGATGTCTTTGTTCAATTTATTAATGGACGAGACACGTTACCAAGTTGGGATCAACTTTGGAGTAATTTCACTCTAGAGGAGCTTAGACTAAGCCTTGTCAGTGGATCCAGCAATAAGAGTCAGAAATGTGAGGTGGACCAAGAAAACATTACCCTAGCAGGAAAAGGGAAAACAAAGAAGGGGTCTAGAAAAGGATCAAATCCACAAAGTGAGAAGAAGAAGAAGAAGGACTTGTCTAAGATCAAGTGCTATGGATGTCACAAATTTGGCCACTATGTCAACGATTGCCCACAAAGGAAGAAGAATGAGAAGAAAGGGAAGAAGTAGATGACAGCTTCAACAAGTGCATATGAGCTCTCTAGTAGAATGGAGGATGAGTTTGCACTCATAGCTTGTATGGTTAGCTCAATCTCATAGAATGTCTAGTATATAGATAGTGGGGCATCATTTCATATGATAGGAGTTAGAGAGTATTTCTCCAATTACAAGGAGGAGAACACCAGAATCCAGATCTCTATGGGGAACTTGTCCAAACTCAACCCAGTTGGGGAAAGGGACTATTCAGTTTTAGAGGGAGAATGGAAAGCTGATTTCCCTTCATGATGTGTTGCATGTGCCAGGATTAGGTATGAATCTGATTTTCGTATCTGTCTTTCAGGATAAAGGCTACAATGTACTCTTTAGAGGGACTCATGTGTTGATCAAGCATAAGGATTTGAAATCACCCATAGCTATTGGAGTTAGGAGTGGTTGACTTTATAGGTTGCAATTTGATACTCCTAAGGCACTCATGAGCAGCAGTAATCTTAGAGATCTTAGAGAGCTATGGCATAGGAGGATGGGTCATATACATCATGCAGCACTTAAATTGCTTCATGAGACTGTGACAGGTGTTCCAGAGGTGAGCACAGAACACAATGATGTATGTAAGGGATGTGTGTTGGGGAAGTTTACAAAAGCATCTTTTCTAAGGAGTGACACTCGATCTGAGGGTGTTCTTGATCTAGTACATTCAGATATATGTGGGCCAATGTCGACGAAGTCTCTCAGAGGATACGAGTACTATGTTACTTTTATTGATGATTTCTCCAGGAAGACCTAGATATACTTCTTGAAGACCAAGGATGAGGTTTTCAGTCGATTCCAAGAGTTCAAGGCTCTTCTGGAGAACTCGATAGGAAGGAAGATAAAGGTTCTTCGGTCAGACAATGCAGACAGGTACAAAGGGAATGAATTCCAAGAGTTCTGTACCAGGGAAGGAATCAAGAGAGAGTGGACTGTTCCTTACAACCCACAATAGAATGGGGTTGGTGAGAGGAAGAATCGGTCCATATCGGAGGTAGCAAGAGTATGCTACATGATTAGGACCTGCCTCGCTACTTATGGACATAAGCATTTAGTATGACAGTATACATACAAAATAGGGTTCCGCATAGGGCACTAGCGAAGATGACACTAGAGGAAGCTTTTACAGGAAAGAAGCCAGATGTTAGTCACTTCAGGATATTTGGGAGTTTGGCATATTGTCATATTCCAAGGGATACACGTATCAAGTTAGATCAGACTGCAGAGAGGGGGTACCTTGTGGGGTACAATGAAACCTCAAAGGAATATCGGATATTTATTCCAGGGACCAGGAGGATTATAGTCAGGCGTGATGTCAAGTTAATGGAGGACAAGACATTTAGGAGGTCCAGAGATTTGCCAGCAGAGCATCAGAGTGAGCAGCCAACAGAAGCTCCAAGGATAGCTCTACCGAGTCAAGGGTAGCAAAGCTCAAGTATAGTCACTAGTACTAGTATAGGCTCAGGTGGTGAGAGTTCACAGAGTATGGAGAAACAGGTGTAGGAAGAGATGCATCAAGAAGACATGGAGGTTGACATTTCATCCTCTACAGTTGGGAGTAGGAACCGTGAGGTTTAGCAGATACAAAAGAATACTCAGGAGTTAGTGGGTACTCCTAGGAGGAGTAGTAGACAATGAAGACAACCAACCAAGTATGATGACTATATTGCATTAGTTAGTCAGTTGGTAGAACCTTCTAGCTATCAGGAGGTTGCACATCATTAGGTGTGGCAAGATGTAATGGTTGAGGAATATACCTCAATAATGTAGAATGATGTGTGGGAGGTAGTTCCTAGACCAACAGATAGGGCTGTGGTTGGATCACGCTGGATCTACAAGATCAAGCATGGTGCAGATGGTAGCATCGAGAAATACAAGGCAAGGTTCATGGAAAAGGGGTTCTCTCATAAGGAGGGAATAGACTATGATGAGACATTTTCTCTAGTGGCTAGGTATACTTCTATACGAGATGTAATCTAAGTTTCAGCACAGATGAGATGGCAGATCCATCAAATAGATGTCAAGACAACATTCCTAAATATTGAGTTGAAAGAGGAGGTATACATAGAACAACCAGAAGGCTTTTTAGCACACAACAAAAAGACCCACGTGTGTAGATTGAAGAGAGCTTTGTATGGACTCAAGCAAGCTCCTAGAGCGTGGTATGAGTGCATTAATAGTTACTTGCAGGAAATGGGCTTTGTGAAGAGTGAGGCAGATGCTAACCTCTACTACTTGATGGTTGGGGGTAAGATTCTTATTCTTGTCCTAAATGTGGATGACTTGTTTCTAACAGGTTCACTGGGGCTCATAAAAGAGTGAAAGAGGGACCTTGCAACAGAGTTCGAGATGAAGGATTTGGGACATATACACTACTTTCTAGGCATGGAGGTATGGCAGACAGATGGAGAGATTTTCCTTGGACAAGGGAAATATTGCATAGAAATCTTGAAAAGGTTCAGGATGGAGGATTGCAAAGCCATGTCTACACATATGATCACGAATTGGAGAAAGGTAGACACATCTAGGGAGAAGGATGTAGATCCCACCTTATACATGTAGTTGATTGGTTCTCTCATGTATTTGGTCAACACCAGGCCAGATATAGCATTTGTAGTAAACTCTCTTATTCAGTTCATGGTTGAGCCAAAGGGAGTACATTGGACAGCGACAAAGAATGTGATGCGTTATTTGTGAGGTACAGTCAAATATGGGATTAGGTATGCTTGAGGTGAAGGAATTAGGTTGATGGGCTATACTGACACAGATTGGGTAGGTAGTGCAATAGACAAGAGAAGCACTTCAGGGTGTTGTTTCAGTCTAGGATCAGGAGTTGTCTCTTGGTTTAGCAGGAAGTAGAAGTATGTGGCTCTGAGTTCTGCAGAGTCAGAATATATAGCAACTAGCATGGCGACATGTGAAGCTATATGGCTTTGGAAGTTGCTAGTAGCCTTGTTTGGTTAGAAGGTGGAGACTACAGAGATACACTATGACAATTAGAGTTGCATCAAGTTAACTGAGAATCCGGTGTTTAATGATAGGTCAAAACATATAGACATCAGGTATCACTTCATCAGAGATTGTGTATAGCGGGGGATTGTTCAGCTACAATTTATATCTATAGATCTGTAGGTAGTAGACATTCTGACAAAGGCATTGGGGAAGGCAAAATTCATCTTCTTCAGAGAGAAGTTGGGTGTCATGCAGAACAACTTCCTCACTAAGAGGGAGTGTTAGTTTGGATAGCTAGGACAACTGGTTCTCCATATGTAATAATTAGTAAATAATTGTTTGCTAAACAAATTTTTTTAGATAGGGACAATTATTTGTTAATTATTTGATCTCTTTTAGAAACTTCTAGCAACCAATTTTGTTAGGGTTGTTTAGTTGTTATTAATCTCAGTTGTTGATTGAGAATTAATCTCAGTCGTTGGTTTTCCAACGAGAGTAGTATAAAAAGGGGTCGAGGGTCATTCGGAGCACATGAAGTTTGTGGAGAAACTTGTAGTGTTAGCAAGTAGTCTTGCAGTCTTAGCAAGGACTCAGTGACAGCGATGGGATAGTAGCAGGGTGAAATCTCAACATGAGAAATTGGGAGGTCGTCGAAGCTCTGCGAGTAAGAGGCAGTATTTGTATCTCTTGATTTTTTGTAGTTAATATATATTCCTCATCTGCAGTGCTGGTTTTCCCTTCAGGGTTTTTCTAGGGACAATTGTCCGAAAATATTGTGTCACTATGTTGCATATTTCTTTCAGCACGTTTTTATTTGTTAAGTTGCAGCTTCAATATTTTGTAGTTAAATAATCTTTATGAGATCGGAGATTAATAATTAGTAACTGCAATAGAATTTTCACACAACTAAACCCAACTTTCAATGGGTGTTGTGTTCAGTGTTATATTTTGTTGATTTGTGATTGAATTTGAGATGTGGAAAACAAAGCTGAGTTTTAAGACAAAAGGCCATGAAAACGTTAAACAAGATATAGAGGAACTCCTACACAAGTTAAAGGGAGTTGTAAATGTTGAAGTTGATATCAAGAAGAGAATTTTCTTTTGACTTTCATTGATATCATGAAATGGTTTTGGAACATCATTATTCCGGTATTATTAGTGTAGAAGCAATTCCCATTAACAATTTCTAACCATATTTTCTTGATGGTGTGTGCCGTTAAAATGTCGGGAAAACGTTTCTTGGCCAAATTTATAAAGCTTGTCGAGGAAAACCAAATGTAAAATAAAAAGAGTCATACTTTTGTGATAACAAATAAATAGAAGCATATTGCTATGATGAGAAAATAAATTGCGTTGAGAGTTGATTAATCAGCTTGTGTTAGAACAGTTGTTCCATTGGTGAAGAGTTCAGTAATGTTATCTTTGCATTGTTTGTGCTTAATATGAATCAATACAAGAAAATGTATTGAGAATGAAGAGAAATCTAGGGAGATAAAAATTTAGTGAAAAAAATGGATTTATGTATAGGTACTTAATGTAGCTTTGTATAGTAATATTTGTTAAACAAATTTATCAACATTTTAAAGGAGAAATTCGTAATGATTAATTTTAACAATAAATATGATATAGAAATTAAGTATAATCTATTTTAAAAAATCAAATTCGACCATGAATTTACTTTTAGAACTATTGGATGTATGCCCTTTATTAATCTCTTAAGGTCTTCTTTTGGTATCGATAATTTAAAAATTATTTAGGTATAAATAATATTTAAGAATAATCACATGACAACCCATGTCTATATGATAAAAGTTGAATAATATTTGAAAATTAGGGGAAAAGAGTTCATGTAGTGTATCTCTATTAAATTATTAATTTATTTAGTCACCATGAGATGAAACTAGAGGTGGTCTTAAGATATAAGAAAAAAATTATGATGTATGCATAAGATAAAGTGCTAAAAGTAGCTTCTTTCTCCACATTGCAAGAGAACTATAAATTTATATTTAAGTGCAATAAGATGATTCTTTCATATAAAAAAATTAGTTAGAATAGCTATTTGAGTAGCTATATTTTATATTGTTAAAAAATATTTTTTAAAGGGCTAAATTACTTTACAATTTAGAGTAGTCCAAGTCATATCAGAAAGGTTTTATGAGGAATGAAATAGTTAGTAAAGATATTTCCTACACAATTTTATATCTAGCACTAGCCAAGTGCACACATATAGCCTATAGGTGTGACTAAGAGATAGACTTACCTAATTTTACTACCCATAATAAATCAAGTTAATACGCACAAAGAGCACATATTTTTGTCGCTAAAATAGAAATGCACTTTTTCATTAAATGGTCATAAGTTAAATCATTTGATTGTTAATGCATATGGTTAGATTGTTAGAAAATTTTATTCCTTAAAATTCTATTACTACTTCACTTTAAACATTTTTATCATTAATGAATATTTTCTATCAAGTCCTTCATGCTTGGGACCTATAACATTATTTTTGTGTTTAGTTTTCAAATATCCAAGTATCTAGAATTGGTTAAACTATCCAATTGAAAATTTCCCCTAACCATAGATACACTCGGAGGGTTAATGAGTGATTAGGATTGGGTAGTTGAATCTTAGACAATGAAATCATATAGTTGGGTAGTGCCAAATGTACTCATTTAGCTCTTATTAATTCTACATAAGATATTATCTAGTTTCATTATGCTAAAATCAATATTGAATAAATATTTTATTTTAGTAAACTTAATAAACATTGAAGACATTATGTAACCCTAGTTGTTATTCTTTGATCTAGAGGTAATTAAATTTTATAAGATCTTTTGGTTAAAATATTAAATAATTATATGCCAATACTATAACTTTCAAATTAGGTTAAGAAATATAATAAATTTTACCTCTTTCATTAAATTATACCTCTAGGGAGATCATACACTAATAATACAATAATTTAATAATTTTAATTAGGAAATAAATTTTTTGAACCCATTAAATTATTTTTACCATTATAGAATTTTTCGCATTCAATAGATTTGAACATCTAATTAAACAATATTTGAGATGAAAATTTGTTTTTATATTAACAATAAATACAAATAATTAGGTATAAAAAAATTGTAGTCTTCTTTCCAACCTTGGTTGTCTATATTAATAGTCTAAAAAAGCTTATGTTAGGTACATGATAACTAACTCCTCCAATTTCCTCATTAATTATAAAAACTATTCAAGTTCTTGCTAATTAATTAGTAAAAGAAAAATAATATCAAAATGTTAAACTTCTAAACAACTTAAAATAAAAAGGGATTAAACTTAATTTATTGTCTTAAACTTAATAATGATTGTGAATAAAGTTCTATTTTGATCATGTTTCTATTTTTTCTATTCTTTTGATTGTGAATAGTTTAGATCTAGGTTATTAGTTCCTACCAAGGGAGAGTACTATTGCAATCATTCAATTTTTCTTTTTAATTAGTTTAACCAATCATTTGAGAGAATTAAAAAAAATTGGATAAAAACTCTATAGTTTATTTTTAAATTTTTATTTTAAACAATTTAAAAATGTCATTTTTCTATATTTCTATTGCTTATAGTAGGTTTTAAATTTAATTTATCCAAAAAAAAATCACAAATTGAATGCATTTAATTAAAAATATACCTCACAGGACAGATGGATTAAGTTATTAGAGCCATGTGGCCACAAATCATATGAAGGTAATAAAAGTTTGTACAAGTAAATAAAAACAACATGGCGAAAAAAGGATATTCAGGGAAGCCACGGTCATGGTCACAACGAATACAAGGTCTTCAAGCAAAAAAAGTGTTAAATGTTTCAAAAGTAAATGAGAAGAGGACCATGAGATTGTGGAGACTAGAAATTAAGTGGTGCAAGGAAAACCCACTAATAAGACAAAAATGGAATTATATTGTAATGGGGATAAATAGGATACCCATTGGAAAAAAAACCCAGAATCAACAATCAGAGCTTTAGGATGCACTCAAATAGCTGGAAAAAAGGAAAGGAGAAAGAAGCATATAAACTCCATAAAGTAGCTGGAAGAATGCTACTGGAGACAAAAATCAAAGTAAGTATGGCTAAAAGAGGGGGATAGGAATACAAAATTATTTTGGAGGGCCTCAATTGCTACATAGAAAAGAAGCAAATTCACAAAAATAGATAGGATAGATGGAAAAAGAACTCAAAATATGGAAGAGACTAATAAAGAGGCACTAGACGTTTTTGAAACAATGCTTAACATAGTACCACAAGAGGATAAGCCACAAGAGGATAAGATAATAATAGAAGAGTTCTTAAATACAATCCCTAAAGTTATATCAAACCAGCAAAACTAGGATTTGCTTAGATCAATATCAGAAGAGGAGGTGAAAATGACAGTCTTTCAAATGAATTTGGATAAAGCCCAGGCCTTGATGGGTTTCCTCCTAGTTTCTTCCAACGATTTTGGGATATAGTGGTCCAAGATATACATAAAGCAGTGGAGGAATCAAGGAAAATGAAAATGATCCTAAAAGCCATAAACCATACTTTCTTAGCCTTGATACCAAAGAAGAAAGTGGTGACGTCCATGGGAGATTTTAGACCGATTGTATTATGTAATACAATGTATAAGATAGTATCTAAAGTAATAGCCAACCACCTTAAAAATGTTTTAAATACTCTTATATTAGAAGAACAAAGTGCCTTTACCCCAGGAAGAACAATAGAAGAAGGTATCATTATAGCTCATGAAGCAATTCACTCAACAAGGAAATCAAAACAAGAAGGGATGATTATAAAACTTGACATTATGAGAGCATATGACTCAGTGGATAGAGAGTTATTGAAGGATATATCGGATAAATTTGGATTTGTGAAGGAATGTATTCAATGGTTGGATGTGTGTACATCAACTCCAATGTTTTAGGTGTTAAAGAATGGTAGAGCTCATGGTTTTTTAATCTCAAAAAGAGGTATAAGGCAAGGAGAACCAATATCTCCATTTTTGTTCATAATCATGGTTGAAGCTTTAGGGAGAGGTATAAATAAAGTAAGGGAATAAGGAAAATGGTATGGAATCAAGGTATCTTAGGGAGTGACCCCTGTAACCCACCAACAATTTGCAGATGATACTAGGCTATTTGGATAATTTGATAGAAAGGAAGAAAGGACATTTAAGAACCTACTTGATAAATACTGTGTAGCTTCTTGTTAGTAGATCAATCAGAGTAAGTTTGAAGTTTTCCTCCTCAACACCCAACCAAGTCTTCAATGAGATCAGGCTAAAATCCTAAGGCTTAAAATTTGCTAATTTCCCAGGCAAAATCTTAGGGACATCACTTATTCAAGGAGTGAACAAAAAAGAATTTGGTAGAGACTAGTTTCAAGATATGCAGATAAGATGAGTGTTTGGAAAGGCAAATGGTTGTCGACAACAAGAAGGGTACTCATGATAAAATCAGTACTCTGGGAACTTCCAGTATACTCTATGTCATGCCTAAAATTTTAGTTTGGGATGAACGCAGAAATGGTCAAAATAATGAAAAGATTATTTTGGAATGGGATGAATCAATAGAATAAAATACCCTTGATTGATTGGGATAAATTATGTAAACCAAAAAATGCTAGAGGAGAAGGTCTGAGAGACCTAGTGACAATGAATCTAGCCATGGGTGCGAAGTTAGTATGGAATCTATACACAAATAGTAACCAGAAGTGGGCCAATATCCTAAGAAGGAAATAAATAAATTCAAACAATCCAATTGCTATCCTAAAAGTGAGAGAACCCCCTAGAGGATCAACAATATGGAACTGCATTCTGAAAAACAAGGATATAATAATAAAGTTCATCACTTGGGAGATAGGCAATGGTGAACAAGCTTCTTTTTGGGCAGACTCATGGAATAAAAACAAAAGCCTAGAGTAATATCCGAGTATGGATGACATAAGAAGGGAGAGGTTACTAAAATTGGGATCTAAGGTCAAAGATTACAGGGAAGTATTAATAGAAAAGGGTCTAACAGTTTGGAAATGGAAATCACTTAATGAGCTTCAAGCACAAGAAGATTAAAAAATACAGGCTTAAGCCTTTACTAGATGAAATATGGTTGATAACCACAAGCAATCCAGAGAGAATAAGATGGTGTGGGGCAAAAACTAGTTCCTACAACATTAACCTTGGATACAAAATAAAAGGGAGGTCATTAGTTAGAGAGGATCGACCAACTAAATTATTGTGGAGAAAGTATTGTCTTCCAAAAGAAGGGATCTTTGCTTGACTAGCAATCTAAGGGAAAGTGCTAACCCAAGATCGCTTAAGCAGAATGGGCTTTCAAGGAGCAATAATATGGGCTCTATGCAAAGTGAATTGTGAATCAGTAGACCATTTATTTCTAGAATGTGATTACTCAAATAAATGTTGGAATGGAATATAGGAAAAGTTAGAAGTTTATTGCCCAAAACCCTATCATGAGCTAAATTGGTTCCAAATATGGAATGAAATGGGGAAAAAAGGACTCTTTGAATCGATTTGGTAGGTATCTCCTTTGGTGGTGATATGGGAGATATGGAAGGAGAGAAAAAAAAGGATATTTTAGAATAAGGAATTCCTAATTGAGACCCTTACTAGGAAAATGGAGGATCTGATAAGTGAGTTAGTGAATGCGGTTGCAAAGGAAAAAATGGGGAAAGGTTTTATAGTGAGCAGGTGGGATATATGGATCAAAAAGAGGTTCAAAGTCTTTGTCATACCCACATGTAACCAAGCAAGTGGGAGAAAGAGAAGAAACACAAGTACAGAGAACACAAGATGGTCTCCCCCACAAGCAGGTTGGGTTAAAATCAACTTTGGTGGAGCGGTGAAAGGGACCTCGGGGTTTAGAGGATTAGGATGTGTAGTTAGGAATGAAAAAGGTGAAATTATAACTCAAGAACTGGAACCTATAGGGATTTCAACTAATAATGTGATAGAAATTAGAGCGACCCTATTAGGATTGTGATTAGGAATTAAAATTGGAGCAAACAAATCTATATATATGTATGCATGCATATATATATATATATGTATGCATGCATATATATATATATATATGTATGCATATATATACATACATACATACATATATATACATACATACATACATATATATATATATATATGTGTGTGTGTGTGTGTGTGTGTGTGTGTACGTATATATATGTATATATATGTGTATATATATGTGTGTGTGTGTATACATATACTTATTTTTCTTTATCTCATTCTCTCTATCTCTCTCTACCTTTATCTCTCCCTCTACCTCTTTCTCTCTATGATTCAATCTTCTTATCTCTATTTCTATCTTTAACTCTCCCTCTACCTCTCTCTATCTCTCTATCTATTTCTCTCTTCGAACTCTCCCCCTTTTTCTTCATCTCTACTTCTAGCTACTCTAAACTAATGGCAGGAACATGATGCTTTGCATCTCTTGTTTGATTGTTTTTTTCCCTATTCCACAATTCAAATATTCTCAAACTTGGTTAATAGAGTTGGTAAATGATTTGCTATCTTTGTGAATGTTTTTAAAATAAATGTTGATAGTTGTTCTAGTGTAATCTTAGTGTAGCTGGGAATGGTGGTGTTGTACATGTGATAGTACTGGGTAATGTTTCTAAATTAGGTTGGAAATATGCTATATTTTACAAGGATTCAACAATTTTACTTTTATTTTTGAACAAAAATATATTTAATGACTCTTCTTTATATTTTTCTTTGGTGTCTTAGATTTTATATCATTCTTGAAAATTTGATTACATCTAATTTATTTATATTCCTCCTCTTTTTGTTGATTGTCTTTCCAAATAGGCTTCTATGAATCATCAAAGATGGAATTTTTCTAATTGGGATTCCTTATCCCTTGGTCAAGGTACTCAATTTCTTTATATTTTGAAAAATGATAAGGTTTGATTATTTTTTCCATGTACTAAGTTTTATTTGATTTTTTGTTTCTTAATAATGGTGGATTTGTGGGAAACCTCATTGATTTTTCCTCTTTTTTTTGTGATAGCTATTTAAATTATTTAGAAATATTTTTGTAATATATTCTAACTTATTTATTAATATACTTTTATCTCTTGTTTTTTTTAAAAAAAAATGGGAAAATACAAAATTTGTAGTACTCATGTTTATTATGGGTCCCATAAGTTGATGAAAATTTATCTACTATTTTAAGAATCATGTGTTGATATAATCCTCTTCTCAAGGGGTTTCCCTCATATCTCTCACACTAGATTAACTCAGCAAGATGAACCTTTAAAATTTAATTATAATATTTCAATTTTTACCCCTATACTCTTCTCTTTCAACTTCTAATGCTCTATTAATTAGTCTTAGAGCATAAAGATAAGAACTCAAGTGGATTTATTCCTGTAGCCTTCGATATTACACCTATGCAAATTACAAGATTCCTCTCTTCTAGTACATTGGCTCTTGTCTATCTCTACATGATTTTTCTACTCACCTAAAAAATTAGTGTCAAGTTGTATTTATGAGTCCTTTGAATAGCTTCCTTATTTTCTAACCCTTTGTTCTTTCTCACTTCTTGACTGTTCTTAACTGCCTTACTTTTGTACAACTCTTGGAATTTTCACTTGAACATATAGGCATAATTTTTCATGATGGGGAGAATGGAGGCTACATTGTATTCTCTCTTATTCAATGAAACTCTTATAATTTCAATCCTACTCGCAAATCCCTAATTTATCTTATTTATTATTTCCTTTTGGTCTCTTTCTACTATATCTATTTTTAATTAATTAAACCCCCCTTTTGTTGTTATAAACTTGTCAGTTATAAATATCACCAATTGGAGAGTTATATAATGTTCTCCAAAGTGTGTATGTGAACCATAATTTTTTTCTCTCTATTTTAAATTCTAAAACTAGCCTCCTATATATCATTTACCCAATCATACATCAAACTCGTCTTTCCCTACTCATTCATCGTATTCAAGTGCTAAAATAGAGCTTATTGATTGTTAGTAGTCATGTAAGATTTAAAACCGTGAATATAACATACTCTCATCCTAGTTGATCACTAATTTCAAGGTAGATATAGATGACTAACTCTTTCTCCCCCAATGTTTAGTGGAAGACTAAAATTCTAGACTAGAAATAAGGATTACACTTAAGAAATATTGGTGAAAAATGGGGTGCCTATTAGTCTAGACATGACACTCTTGCATCAATAATCAACTATTATAATAAACTTGTAGAGCATAATAAATTATAGGAGTATAACTAACAAGATATTTAAAGTGATTCTAGTAGCATAACAATACCTAGAAAACTCATAAAAACTCTATCTGAAGAACCTAACAAATATAAGAAGAAATACATAAAACCATTACATGATTGTTAGAAAACCATGAGATAAAAATACCCAAAATGTGATGCTCAAAACCCAATATGGGTTCATAATCTAAAAATGACATATTACTTCCACCTCCCATAAGATTTTTATAATCCACTCACTAAATTGGTTACTCCATTTTGGCTTCATAAATTCAATCCAAACGTGCCAAGCAACATTTTATAGAATCTAGTTTTTTTGGTCAACAAATGTAACTCCCTTTAACAAACATTTTATCTGTCATAGATTCTCTTAGATTTCAAATGGGGGAGGCCATAACTTGCAATTCAAGAAGTTGATTAGTTCCCTTTTCTTAAATTGAAAATCTCCAAGTGCATTATCCTGCTGTTACAATATTTCTTTGGTTAAGACTACTTTCCACTTTTTTGGGAATGAAAGTGACATCAAGACTTTGACACTTGCATTTATGTATTTTGTTTCCCACATCTTATATTTTTCTACGAATATTAATATTAGAATGCAAGTTTCAAATAAATTTCACAACAAGAATGAATTAAAAATAACTTAGATGAATCTAAACTAAAAAGATAAAGTAAAAAATATGTTATATATCTATAAACATTAGCACCTCAAACTCATTGTAGATCTTAAGGAATTGACTCCAAAATTCATACATGACAAGTTACATTGAATGGCTATGTATTTACTAGTGTTGATGAAATCTCTCGACATAATATATGCAAAGTTTCTTCATAGAACATTATTGTGGTAAGTGGTGTCTTTTGACTAGTGTTTGGATTGGGCCATATACACATTGCACGAATTCCATATCCCCCTAATATTCGATATTTCGTACCAATACCTAAGATTCAAAGAATTTTTTTTACTTTTGACATCTTGACACATGTTAATATGACATATCTTGAATATTTGAGAATAGATGCTAGAGATCTAAAAAAATATAGGGGAAGAGCACCAATAGATAACATAGTTCCAATAACTGTCACCTTATTGTCATGTTGACCCCCGAATAGCCATCATAGTGAAAACATCATTAATAAATTTGTTTTGTACCAATAGCCGATCATTTTTTGTAATTAATTGGCCCATTTGTGCACAACTATTGGAACATTTGTCCCATTTGTGTACCACTATTGGGACATTTGTCAACAAGTGCTAGCGATTTTGAGTTGACGGTTACTGGAACATCTTTAGTTAGGTATGAGGCGACACTTTGAAATGTGTACTTTTTTACCTTTGTGTATATAACTGATTCCACAATGTGCATCATTACTACTCACAAGCCAGATCAATAGCTATAAGAAGTTAACTTGCATACGAAGACAACTGAAAAAAAAAATCAAAATCAGGATCTGTGGGTACGCGAAATTAGCTATGACGACTACTGCTGATCCTCCCCTATCATCATTGCATCAATTCTAGTATTCACATTATTTGGAGGTTTAAAAGTAATCTGTACAAAATTAAATAAATCTTGTGCAACCAAATGATCCTTGACGATGTATACGGATTATAATTGAGGGATCCTAGTTTTACTCTGTAATGAGAGTGGGAAGAGTGAAATGAAAGTAGGTATGCTCGTACTTTTCTTAAACCCACCAAATAGGGTACGCGTATGATGAAATGGATTTGCAACTAATTTCAGTGTTCGTTCACTTGTACGCATTGTCCTTTCGTTTTTTATTTCGTAACTAAAATTGAATTGTTCGAAATTAAAATTTCACTTTCCCTTTTCAATTTGGAATTGGGATGGGTATGGAAATATCATCATTGCACTATGGAAATATCATATAAAAAAAAAGGTTCTCCAAATCAAACCCAATCCAATGGCATTGCAAGGAGATAACGTAAACAAATGGAGACAAAAGAAAAGGTGTGCTATAATTAATTTATTGTCATTTGATTGTCAACTCTTCGAATTAACCCAGAAAAACGATAGACAGTGACAATAAAGTCGACCTCCTCCAATCTGCACTAACGTTTATTTCAATTGTCACCTCCTCCAATCTGCACTAACGTTTATTTCACACATTAAGGAAGGTACATCAGGATTCCCTGCCTCGTTTGATCACAACTGCATTCATGTTGTTTACTCCTATTTTGAAGAGTTCTATACACAGAATTACCTCAACTTTCTTTCCATTTCTATACACGGGAGAGTACAAAATACATTAACTTGTAAGAAAAAAATATTTTTTTTTAAATCTCATAATCGACGTG
The DNA here is from genome assembly GCF_030272615.1 of Cryptomeria japonica. NCBI lineage: Eukaryota > Viridiplantae > Streptophyta > Pinopsida > Cupressales > Cupressaceae > Cryptomeria > Cryptomeria japonica. Next base: position 290,083,204 of record NC_081407.1, read on the forward strand.
AGAAAATAACAGATTTTATCAAGTATATTTAGTTATACACAATTTAACATCACTTTAGTTGTTTCCACATATTTATTTTCTGATATTTCGGTTTTGATTTGATCTCTTCCCATTGTTTATTTATAGTATATTTTAAAAAAATAGATTATAAATATTGCAAAATATAATGTATGGAGAATTAATAAAAACTTAATTATTTTTTTTGTACGTGCAGAGTCAAAAGCATTACAGAGCAAACGTTTCGAGGCCAATGTTTTAGTATCTTTATCATGAATAAAGATTGTAATGAGAATTAGGTAGACTCTTTATCAAGTTGAATAATTTGTTCATATTATAAGACTCTAGTTTTCTTTTCGACCAATCTTCTTATTGAAAATCTACATTTTTCTTGTTGAGTAGTCTTCTTATTCTAAAAGCTGTAACTTTTTTCTTGAGTAATATTCCTGTCGTGGGACAGCTGAGCATTTTGTCAATAGCAGTAAGATCGTCTTTGATCCTTTCTGTGAAGTGTGAATAGCAGCAATATTATTCTTGTATTGCTTCATCTGTATTCTCTATAATTAATAAAACAATATTAGAAAAACAATAATCTTTTTTATGGAGATGGGGCTGAACGTTTGCAATGTAACATATTTTGAAAATTATTTTTGAGCTATACTAAATTTATTTTTATTGTGAAATTCACATTTTTTTTGCTTGATCTATCATGTGATATGATTTATTTCCTAGTATTGGTCTATTCGACAAGAAAAGGATAGTAAATACCATAAATTTATGGAATATAACATATGAGCACTGAATAAATATGTGTATGCCAATACTCATAATTCTAAATTTATAGTTATTTTTGGAATGTGTGCTTTTTAATCTATCAAATTCTTTTATAAAAAAAAATAACTAAAAAGTCATTTAAAAATAAAATTGAAGAACTATTATGAAGAAACCTAAGTTTAAGTCATAAATCTTTAGAGAAACTTAGACAAAGAGGTAAAAATAATTTAGTGGGAAAGACTAAATAGTGTAGTACTTCAAGATTATTAAACCATTTGATTATTATGATGTAGAATTAGAAGATTTTAAAAATTTTAAGCAAGTGTTTAGAATCAATACATAATATGAATTGTTGAGCATGTTTTGTTTGTTCGTTCTAGGAAAGAAATATACATTTATATTGAAAGATGAAAAAATTCCACCAAAGATAGGAATTATCTAGACATGACCCTCTTACATCAATAATCATGAGAAGAATTAGACACTGGAACTTATTCCTAGACCTGCTAATAAGAATGTCACTCGAACCAAGTGGGTGTTCTAGAACAAATCAAATGAAGAAGAGAAAGTGACAAGGAACAAGGAACAAGGCATGGTTGGTGTGTAAGGGATACTCTCAGGCTAATGGCGTTAGTTTGATGCTCTAGTTAAAAACAACCTTTTCAAAAAAGGGCTGCCTTTTTGGATTTTTGTGTTTTTGGTGATCTCACTTCTTGTGAATTCCCCTTGTGCACCTTTATAGTAGTTATGTATTAGTAACACACCTATCTCGTCTTTATCGAATATGTTGGAAAAATCACTACAAAACCTCTATTGCAAACAACCAATAAATATTAGAAAAAACCCAAAGCATTTCACCAAAATCCCTAGTGAAAATGTATTCCTCAAAACCCAATATGAGTTCATGGGAGCTTTCCTGATAGAGTGTTGAACAAGGAAAACGTTCATGGAAAACATCATCATCTCAGTGTTACAACAAAGCTCCTGCGCATAAAAGGAGTGAATCCGACAAAACAAAGATAGAGAAGCTCCTGCGCATAAAAGGAGTTGTGAATGTTCAAGTTGATATCAATGGGAAAATGGTCACCATAGAGGATGATTATAATTCTAAAGACGGATCTGAGTTTGGTATATTATCTCATATGACCCCAATAATTACTTTCCTCTTTATATTTCTACGATTTCCATTAAGAATTTCTAACCATATTTTCTTGATGATGTTGGTCATTTGTGTGCAGTTAAAGCGTTGGGGAAACGTTTCAAGGCGTCAGTTCTGCAGCGAACCGAGTACGAACAGAAATAAAATTGAACGAAGCATATTTGTACGGTGACAAAAGATTAAGCTGAGCGTTGGTGAGACTCCTTGGCGAGTTGAGTAGCCTTCTAATAAAGGGTTCAGTAGTGTAATATTTGTGTTCTTTGATGTTCTTAAAAGAATGTCAAAGAAATATTTCTCTTGGGTAGACAAGGTCTTTATTTTCTATTGAAACATAATTTATCTATAATTTAACATTAGTCTTGTTGTTTTGTGATGGTTCTTTTGTTGTAATTTGGAATTACCGTCTGTCCTTCCTTAATCAATAAAAAAATTATTCACGTTTATATTTTGACATTTTTTGTTTGATTTCTTTCTTACTATTTATTTATAAGATTCAGTTGAATATTAATTGTATTAAATAGTTGGCATTAATAAATGTAGCAACTCATCCCTTGTAGGGAATTTTAAATGATAGAAACTCATCCCTTGTGGGAGATTTTAAATGGTAGCATACTCCTACATTAGGCTATACATGATTGAAAAACCTTTCTTACTATAAAATTAGAAAAATAAGTAATATTGGGCATATTTCTTTAATTGTATTATATCCTTGATTATAGGGTATACATGATTGGAAAACCTTTTGAATTGGGAATTTAGTAGATATAATAATATTGGTCAACTAAGCATGGGAAATTGGGCATATTTATTTAATTCTACTATATCCTTGATCACTGTAGTGTGTTAGAAATTGTACAAAGGTAAGATATACTTGGCCCTTAATTGGAAGTCTTTGATGTCACTAGTGGGTAATAAGGTTCATTGAGTTTAATTTGCATTAATAAAATACAAGACTTAATAATAGCATCATAGTATGATAAGCTAAAAATCATTTTTATTGGTTGTGTTTTTGGTATTGGTTCTTTCTCTAGTGTTGGGGTCTCTAATGTGACACCCTCTACACATGATAGTCCCTTTGGTGTTTTGGAGTTATACCTTCTAGTTTTTTGTCTTCTGATAGGGTTTTATAGAGTTTTGTCTAGATTGTTGGGTCTATTTCTCCTCCTACTAGGATAAAACCAAGAACTTTTTCTTGTAACACGACCCCCTTGTGGTGCTTTGTAGTCAAGATGTTGCAAATAATGAAGGAGTTATACCTAAGTAGGGCCTTGGTTTTCATATTTCTAGCCTTTGTCCTCCCCTTCAAAATTTCAATGCCTAGGTCTTGAATTCTTGGTAGCACTTTGGTGTTGGTAATGTAGAGTTTTATCCCTATGCTAAAGTCTTATTTATTTCTTCTTTTTCTTCTTTGGAAGAAAGGAACTTGGTTTTGGGAAATTTATGGGCTTGGGGAGAGCATCCTCTCTCTCTTAAGCATCAAACAATTACTTTCTACATGTCAAATTTGGGTGTGGCTTCCTAATGTTTCCATAGAATTCTACGAGATGTCATTCTATGAGGACATTGGAAATTATATTGGGTAGTTTTAAAAGTTTGACAGAGTCCACTTGTTTCATGGGGCACTCCACCTATGCTCACTTCTTGGTGGACGTTGATCTCTCTATGCCTATTCATGATGATGTGGTTAAGATGGTTGGGGATCAACCTTGGTCCCAAACTTTGGATTATGAGGGCATCCCTCTCTGTTGCTATTATTTATTTGCTACAGGTTATTTTTCTTTGGATTCCTCTCAAGGTCATCGGAAGGGGTTTTATCGTTGGTAGAAGAATGCTTCAGATGGTCACTTGATGGTTGGGGATCTAGCCTCTTCTGTGGATGTCTCTTCCTAGAATTTTGAAGATATCTTAGCTAGGGTGGCCTTGTCTCTTTGTGCTATCCCTTCTAAGGTTCCTTCCTCTAAGTTCTCTCTTACTATTTTTCCATCGTATTTTTCTCCTTTTGTGGTAGTTGGACACCTCTTGCCTTCCATTGTTCCCCCCTTGTTGACTATTTGTCTTCCTAAGGGAGGATCTCCTTTTCTTCCTCTTCCTTGTGGGAGTTTGAAGGATATTATTGCTTGTACTATTGTTAGAAGATGGAGCAAAGGTCCTAGTACCTCTTCTCCCCTTATTTCTCATGTTTTGAAAGATTTTTTTTTCTTGTAGGGTTGGGACCCTTGTTTTGCCAATTCTAAGATTTAGTTAAAAAGCTTTTGAATTTGGTTGTTTCACTCCTCATGTGATCTCTCTCTATTGCCTTGTAAGTTGATGTGTAAAAGGGTTTGCGCCCTATCCTTATTTACCTAATCAAAATAATAATTTATATCGGCATTAATAATTTGTTTAATCTAATTGGTTCACATGAACTAATGCACTTTTGATATTAAAGTCTACCAGATTTGTTTTGTATGCATGTTATACATGCTAAGCCTAATAGAAACTTATGTTATAAACTATCTAGTATTGATACGAGGGTATGAAATTTTGTACGATATCATTGATAGGTAATTTAAGGATTCCAAGATGTTCACATTGAATTAGAATCAATATTAGTGGGAGGTCAAGTTGAGAGATGGATGACCTTGTTGGAAGTTCCTTAGTATAGGTTTACATTTTTGTGAGTTTAGTCAACCATTTTCTTACCTACTATCATACATTAATAATGGGAGAGAATCATAAATTAGACCTTTGTTATGGAACCTATGTGTAGATCTATTGAGAGACCTTGTAAGGAGAAATATGTTTGACTTTGATATTTTTAGAAGTGGGTATGTAATTGGTTCTTGGATGAAGGATGCCCTTGTTACCTCAAGTCCATATGGGGAGGGTCTAGGGGGGTTAACTTCCAAGTTGTGAGGTTGTTCCTAATTGGTTTGACCTTCTCTCTCCACTCATCTTTAATTGATATTAAAATAAGTATTAGATGGTTATGAAAGAGAGACAAAAAATTGAAAACTTGTATTTAATACACAATGTGTTTTTGAATGATGAGTTGAATCAAGTGAAGGGGTTGACTACCTTATATTCAGTTTATCTATTGAGAAGAGGCCATCTTATGTTGGATAAAAGTGACTTTATGCACTTATGACATTGAATCTTATAACTATAAAAATCTATGTACATACTCCTAGATTAATTGATTGTGATCATTTATAGTGCTAAGCAAGGTATAGGTGCTAACTTTTATGACAACTGATAGAGTTAGGACTCACTGAGGGCATAGGTAGAGGATTTTATTCCACTAACACATAGAATATTCCTCTTTATCTAAGGTAATCATAGAAACAAAAATCCTATGATCCTCTTAAAGATAAGAAATATTGATGATTGAGAATTATCATAATAAAAAAAAAGTACAATATTGATAGACTATTAGCCATACCACCTAGTTAGTGGATGGATACCTATAGTTGCATGTAGGTGAGGGATGTTGTATATTAATAAAGAGTGTTGGTAAATTATCTTCTCCCCTCAATAGTCCTAATGTAACTAAGAATGGTGGCCTTGAACATAATAGTATTATTTTGGTTCATTTATTTGTTTTTTGTTTCTAATGGGTTTGATAAATAATTAGATGGAAACCAATGTTCTTCTTGTAGCTTTGGGTAAACTTATTTAATTAGGTTGGAAATAGGTTATTAATTTCTAAACAAGAATTGTATACTTTTACTTTCTCTTTTGAACAAAGCTATAGTTAGTGACTCTTCTTGATGACTAGCTTGTTTGATGTCTTAGAAGCAATATCATTCTTGAAACTTTTCTTACATCTACTTTGGTTATATTACTACTCTTATTGTTGATTCTCTTTCCAAATGGACAAGCTACCACCAATCTCACATACTCGCAATCTACTTGATAACTAATTTCATAGTAAATCTAGTTGATTAACTCTTTATACCTCAATGTTTAATACAAGACTAATATTCTAGACTAGTAATAAGGACATTAAAGTTGAGAAATCATGGCAAGAAATTGGGTGCCTATTGGTCTAGACATGACCCTCTTACATCGATAATTAACAGTTATAATGAACTTGTAAAATCTAATCATTTATAGGAGTATTGGTAATAAGAAATCCAAAGCAACTCTAGAAGCATAACAACATAAAGAAAATCCTACACGAGGCTTAGAGTTTTATGGAGTAGTTAGAGGATTATCAAATTAATCATTGTTATAGAGAAGTCAACATGTTGGTAGATGTGTTGGCAAATAAACCCTGTTGATGGGGATATCATTTTCAACAATGAAGACTTTATAGTGGGTGGTGTGTTTGCATCAATTATGTTACATGATGACGCCCTCCCCCCTAATAATTTTCAACAAGTGTGTGATTTTACAGATCCTCAAATCAAATTCAATCCTATTAACGAAGCACGGAGTTAACGTAAACAAATGGACACACCAAAAAAAATGGTGTCCTAAAAATAATTTGTTGTCGTTTGCATGGTCAACTCTTCGCACTTTCACAGAAAAGCCATAGACAGTGACATAAAGTTGACCTCCTCCAATCTGCACTAACGTTTATTTGACACTGCATTTATATTCACATAAAGGAAGGTGCATCATGATTCCCTGGTTCGTTTGATCATCTATAACCACAATTACTTCAACTTTCTTTCCATTCCTATATACGGGAGAGTACAAAACACATTAACTTGTAAGAAAAGCAATTTTTTTGAAATTTCATAACCGACGTGAGAAACTGAAGATAAATGGGCAGCTTTGATTTGTAAACGCTTCTGCTTTCCTGGTTTTTTCTTGTTAATTTGAAAGAAGCATATCATAATCAAGATAGAGTACTGCACAAGTCATGATGAATTCTGAAGTAAACACGAAGAAAACAGGAAAGATGTCAAATTTATGATGCGTAGAGGATTAGTTTTGGAGATAAATACAATGCAGGTGAGTAAAGGCAAAACATTTAAAATGGGGAAAGACACGGAGTGGATTTATTAATTTGGGACGCAATTGCAGCTGCTTCTCACCTTCGTCTTAGTCATGGACATGAAAGTAGGAGGATGAAATTGATTAAGTTGAACTTTCTCTCCAATTGAAAAAATTCAGAATACAATAACTTGTAACAAGAGCGCTCAGTACAATAAATTTCCAAGAAGAAAGATGTTGGCCAAATCAAATTCTATCCAAATGACATTGCACCGCCGTGACGTTTAAGTCATTTTTTTTTTTATGACATTTTTGTTAAAAATAGAATGTAAATATTATAATTTATGAAATAAAATTTATAGAGAACAACTAAAGAGTGATGAAAATTTGGTGTTGAAAATGTATTTTATATATAGATCTAATTTTTTTAATAAAAAATAATTATAAAATAAATCTCTCTATTTTTTAGAAGAGATATTGATAATACAATTTTAATAAGGGAAACAATGTCAATATAACAAAAATATTAAATGTAATATTTTGATTAAATGAATATACATTAAAAACTACTCAAAGTCTATCATGACTTCAGTTTTTATTCTTATGCATGATCTTTATCAACATATTAACATCTTATTTTCTAGTATGGTTATTTTAAAATTTGTTCATTAACAAATAAGATCTCAAAAATAATCACAAAGCAATGGAAATCTACATTATAAAACTTTAAGAATAGATATAAAAAAGAGTTTAGTTGAAAAGATTACTTAACATAGCTATATTGAATTACTGAATCATTTTATCATCATGAGATAAAACTAAAGAACATCATGAGATATAAGAAATAATTTAGAATTAATACATACAATGAATTGTTATGAATTACTTGTGTTTTTAAATTTTGGAGAGACTTTGGAATTAATATATATGATGAATTGTTATAAATAGATTGTTTTCCATATTGGAATAGAATAATAAATTTATATTGAAGGAAAATTAGAAGATCATTTTATACACATAAATTTATAGAGACAAAGAGGTATTTGCATAGTTGTTATAACCAACTAATCAATAAGAAAAATAAACACTAACAAGAGTGAAAATCATGTACTCCCCAATTTCCAAATCAAGAAGTTAAGAGAAAAGAGAACTATGAAATAGAAAAAGATAAAAATGGAAAAAATGTAAAGGGAGATAATTTTTTTTTATCCGTAATTGGCCGAAGCTTGAATAGCTTTTGACTGGAGCTATGAACCAGTGGGGACACAGTAGGGGGCCCCATCCCCATTACATATCTTTGAATTATTATTATTATTATGTTTGATTAGATTGACCCCAAGACCTTCCCCATCCTATGGAAGGCCAAGAGTGAAGGGAGATAATGTTAATAATATAGTTTCAATGTAAAGAAGTGAACCATTAGGTATTAGAATTTTTTTTACCTAATAAATAGTCATGAATGGAGGGAGGGAGATATAAAGAAAACTTGTAATGAAAACTACTTATAAACATCTTAATGACGTTGCTTTGTAGGAGGTTTTAGGAATTGATTTGATAGGCAAAGTTTTTCAGGTATGGAATGATATTAAAAGGTACTTCTCTTACTAAGATAGGTCTCTTTTGGATTGTAAATTCTAGTGACATGTCTTTTATTTGGAATGACTCATTGGAAAATCATCCCCTAATTCTCTTCTCCACAATTTATCTACTATCTTTCTAGATGGTTGTTGGCCTAAACTTTTTATTTGAAGGATTGTCTTTAGGTGGGGAAATTTATACCTTTCGCTAGAAACATATCAACTATTATCCTATGGGTGGAAACTATATTGAATCTCTAGCTACTCTAGCTTCTCTCCTAGCTCATTAAACTTATTGTTCTTTAGAGAAATCAAATGAACTAGTTGTGGGTTATGATATTAAAGGATTTTAATATCTCTTTTGAAATATGTTATTTATGAGATGTATTTTACTATTTAATATCTATTCTTATTAATGATATATTTGATTACTCTTCTTGGTGATTTTCTTCTTTCTTGACCTAGATTTGATATATTTCTTTACACTTTGATTCCATCTCATTTATTTATATTTCTCAAGAAAGAAATATTGTTATTGATTCTCTAGCCCAATGGGCTTATACAATTCAATTAAAATGGATTTTTCTAATTAGAATTCCTCATCCCTTGACTAAGCTACTGATTATCTCCATCTTCTTCAAAATTATGATGTTTTATTATTGTTTCTATCTCTTAACAGTTATCTAAGATCTCTAGTTTCTTATTGATGATGGATATTTAGAAAACTTCCTTAATTTTTGCTCCTACCATACTCTGTAATAACTACTTTTCTTTAAAAATATTTATATAATCTTTTGTAACTTTTATTTTGATGTAATCATCTTCTCAAGAGATGTCTCTCATAACTTGCATACTTAATTAACTCTCCAACATGAACATCATCTCATCATCTATAAACTTTCCGCCCTCATCTAATATGTTTCCTTTCTCATAATTATTTGTGCGAGAAATTACAGTACTCCAATATGCTTGTTGGTTAGGGTTCTTCTTAGAACTATATACAAATGAAGACATACTAATGCATGTGCAATGACATTAAAGTACTTGTCGTATTTGTGACCTTCTCATGTATTAAGAATTAATTATATTTTAATTCCATGTCTTCCCGAGGCAATGTCTTCCTACTATCAGAGGTGCTTCAATGATTTCTTAACTTGGGAAGCAATTTCAGCTGCTTCTCACCTTCTTCATAGTCTTAGATATGAACGTGGGAAGAGAAAAATGAATGTGGGTATGTTCATACTCTTCTCAAACCCATCAAATAGGGCACACTTATGATGAAATGGATTTGCAGCAAGTAATTACAGTGTTCGTTCACTCGTACACATTGTGCATTTATTCGTTTTTTCTAATATGAAACGACTTTCGTGGCAATTTCAGTTTGCACCGCCGTGACGTTTAAGTATAAAGGAAATCATTCCAGGGTACATTTGATCACAAAGGTATTCAAATAGTTTATTTCTATTTTCAACTATTATATTTACAATTTTCGTTTTCTTAGATTAATTTAAAAAAGAAAGATTTAACCTTCTGTAACATGTGAGATAAACTATTCAACAAAATCCTATGCCCATGTAATTTACTCCTATACCCACAATTACGCAACAGGGTACAAATTACATTAACTTGTAACAAATTCAAATTTAGGAAATTCCATACGCGGGGAACTCCGATTTGTAGATCGGCAGCTTACCTGCTATATTCATATGCATGGTAGAGTATTGCACAGGGAAGAAACAGGAAACATGAGGAGTTCAACGTGTACGGGAATTTTTTTATATATAAATACAAATTAAACCCAAGAAAAAGATGATCATCTCCAATTAAACCCCACTCTTAAGTTTATTCTCTGTTACATTTTCGTAAGCAGGGTGAGATAGAAAGTTCGTGGCCTTAAAAAATCTCATACACGTAGAGTGTCACACAAGGTATGGTGATCTGCTGCTTCTAAGTAAATACGAAAAAAAAACATGGTTGATTTTTCAATCAGAGTATCAACGCGTAGAGGATTTTTCATATATAAATAGAAGTAAGCCCAGGCTAAAGATGATCATCTCCAATTAAACCCAACTGTGAAAGGGTGCTCTTATATTTTCTTGATCATCTGTTCAGTTTGAGAGGATAAGAATTATAAGCCATATATATCATGGGGAAAACAGAGCTCAGTTTTAAGACAAATGGCCGTCCCAACGTTAATCAAGATATAGAGAGACTCCTGAAAGCTTTAAATGGAGTTGAGAAAGTTGATATCAGTGGGAGAAGCATCACCGTAAAGCATAATTATAATTCTAAAGACGGATCTGAGTTTGGTATATTATCTCATATGCCATCGATAATTACTTTCTTCTTTATATTTCTATGATATCACCAAATGGTTTTGAACATTATTCTGATTTCCTTTAACAATTTCTAACCATTTTTTATCATCTGTTTGCAGTTAACGCGCTGAAGGGGCGTTTCAAGGCCTCAGTTGTGAAGCTTACCAAGGAGTAGATTTGTGAAGCTTACAAATAGAAATAAAATTGAGCTGAGCGTTGGATAGACTTCTTGGCGATTTGAGCAGTGTTTTAATAAAGCGTTCAGTACTATAATATTTGTATTGTTTGTTCTTAATAGAATATTAAAGAAATAATTATCTTTATGTAGACAAGGTTCAGAAACATTTGAAATTTATATATCATTTAACATTAGTCATATTGTTTTGTGATGGTTCGTTTGTTGTAATTTGGGATCAATTTCTTTCCTTGTTTAATCAATAAAAAATATTAGTCATATTTATTTCTTTCCTTGTTTAATCAATAAAAAATATTAGTCATATTTATTTTTTGACATATTTGTTAAAAATAGATTATAAATATTATAATTTATAAAATATAATTTGTAGAGAACAAATAAAGAGCCATGAAAATTTGGTGTTGAAAATGTATTTCATGTATAGATCTAATTTTTTTAATAAAAAATAACTATAAAATAAATCTACCTATGTTTTAGAAGAGACATTAATAATACAATTTTAACAAGGGATGTAACAAAAATATTAAATGTAATATTTTGATTAAATGAATACACATTAAAAACTACTCAAATTCTATCATGACTTCAGTTTTTATTATCAACCTATTAACATCTTATTTTCTATTATGATTATTTTAAAAATTGTTCATTGACAAATAAGATCTGAAAAATAATCACAAAGCAAAGAAATCTACATTATAAAACTTTAAGAATATATATAAAAAAAAATTTAGTTGAAAAGATTACTTAACATAGCTCTATTGAATTACTTAACATCGCATTTATTCAATTATTTTAATATCGAACAACTTTCGTCCCAATTTCAGTTTGTGTGTGCAAAAACCTCTTGTGCTGCCTTGTGTTTAGTAACAAAATTTGGATTGTTCAAAATTCAAATTTTACTCTCTTTTCAAATTTAAATTAGAATGGGCATGGAAATTTCGCCATTACGTTAATATCGGTGTAAATGATAGAGACAGTAGTATCAGGAGAAAGATGTTCTCCGAATCAAATTGCAGGGAGGTAACGTAAACAAATTGCTTTGACAAAAGAAATCGGTGCCCTAAAATGGCTGAACGGTGTTATCGTTTGCATGGTCAACTCTTCGCACTCACATAGAAAGACCACTAACATTTATTTGATTTGAGGCGCATTCATGTCACATGAAGAGTCCTATACACGGTAGAGTAGAAAATAAATAAGCTGTAGGGAATAAAAAATTTAGGAAATTTCATAATCGACGTGAGAAATGGCAGATAAATAGGCAGCTTGGATTTGTAAACGCTGCTGCTCTCCTGATTTTTTCATGGCAGATAAATAGGTAGAGTGTTGTACAAGATACGATGAATTATGAATTAAACACAGAGAAAACAGGAAAATGTCAAATTTATAACGTGTAGAGGAGGTATAAATACAATTCATGTCCAAGGCAATTAAGATCATCTCCAAGTGCATCAAAAGGCGCTCTATTCACAGTTTCATCGTCTTGATTTTCGATTCAGTTTGTGAGGATTAGTCATCGTACACCATAATCCAAGATCTCAAGATGGTATATCGTGTTATATGACACCAATAATTATTTTATCATCATGACACCATAATCCAAGATCTCAAGATGGATCTGCCTTAGGTATATCAAGTTATATGACACCAATAATTATTTTATCATGGCACTATTCTGGCAATATTTTCTTGATGGTGTTGATCATATTTGTGCAGTTAAAGTGCTGGGGAAACGTTTCAAGGCCATTTTCTACCATTTTTTATTTTATTTTATTTGATTCTTTTTAATTATCATTTGAATGAAAATGAGGACAATAAAAATACATGGGAATCATCTACCCCTCAAATGATTGAATCTGGGAGAGAAGTAAGGAAACTACAAGTATTCCTCGACAACTCTTGTAGCCTTCTTGTGTTAGACATCAATTCTTGAACCTTCATAATTAGGAAGCATATCCATTAGGGAAGCAAGAGAGAACATCCACCACCAATGCCTGAAAAATATAAATATATTGGGCATCGGGTCATCCGACCACCACTAAACTACCTTCTCATCAGATTTTGAGGAAAGTATGTCCACCTTCAACTCCCAAAAAACATTTGTAAGAATTGGAAAATTTGGTGATCATATTGTAGAATTGAGAGAATCTCAAATATACAAACAAATAATCATTCATCAATAATCAATTAAACTATTATATTGCAATGACTTATAAAATCTGTCAACCATCTAATTATCGATAACTACCTAACAACTAACAACTAACTATCAATTAATCTTATGTTAAGGACTATTTTCTAACACCATTTTAGTACTAACATAAGAATTTTTATTACTACCCCTTCAATTGAAAAATCCATGAAATGTCAACTTTCGTTGATGATACATCCAATTAGATAGAGACATTTTAACCTCATCACTCTATGTAGTTTTTTACCTTATTATGCTTTATTAGAAATGAGCACCTTCTCTTTGCTTACTAGAGATAAAAACGCCCATTGCAAACTTATGCTTGTAGTTGATATCCCTACACTAGCCAAACCATATTGTTAAATTAACTTATCCAATATCCATTTAGTCATTGACTCATACTTAGTATTTGAATATCTCATGTAAAGTGGAGACATTTAAAACCTTAATCAATAGAAAAAGAAACTTTGCCACTGTAGCCCAAGACACTCTACATATTGAATACCTCAACGATACAAGGGATCCTATCATTTAGGAATGGCCAGTGACGTGGATCCTTAAAAAATTTTAATGCAATCTCTTTTCTTCAATTGCTTGAAACTACCTCAACTTCCTGCACTCTCCTAGAAGAGCTTGAGAATTATAATATATAATTGGATAAAGAGACTCAATTAATTCTTCCATGGGAGGGTGGAAATGAGCTTTAGCCTCTCAAAAATATATCTACACATTAAATGGTATGTTTATTTGAGCTCGTTCAACTACAATGCGATTTAACGTGGATATAAACTTCTAGTTCTATCAATATTTTAAACACCTTATATTTTTTCTTTTCTTTTGGAGATTTAAACAAAGCAATGGTAACTATACAAGTTCCATATGTGAATTGTATGGTAAAAATTTACATATCTAGATCCTTTTGGATTTTCAATAAATTTTATTGTCACATGACATGTTATGGTTGCAAAATATGCAATATGCGTTTGATGAAGGGATTTAAAATATTAAATCAATATATTTGACAATAATTATCCCTTATCTTCTTCATTTGGAGAATACATGGTTTTCACATTAGTGTTGAGTTATTTTTTGAGTAGCTAGTTATAACAACTATGAAAACACATTTTCATCTCAATGAATTTTTTTATATATAGAAGAATTTTCTAATTCTTCTTCACTATAAACTTACAATTATTTACATTTCAGTATGAAAAAGGAAGCCATTCATAACATTTCCTCATATTTATTTATTCTAAATATTTTATTTAGAATAAATACAAGACCCTTTCATAGTTGGGTTTAATTGGAGATGATGATCTTTTCCATCGAGAGTTATGGAAAAAACCCCTACGCGTTCAACTCTGATTTGTAAAATCATCATTTTTCTTGTTTATTTCATATTAACTTCGAAGAAGCAGATCACCATACCTTAATGTTGTACTTACTACAAATTTTGTATTTACTTAAAAAAAGCTAAAATTATATTAATAAATAAGCTAGAAAATGTTACATAAATAATTTAAATCGCTATAAAAAAAAACAACAGGAAAAACCAATGAGGTTTCCTACAAATCCAGCATTATTATGAATAAAAAAATCAAATAAAACTTAATATATTGAAAAAATAATCAAATCTTATTATTTTTCAATATAGGGAGAAATTCAATAGACTAACCAAGGTATAAGGAATCCCAATAAGAAAAATTCCATCTTTGATGATTCGTAGAAGCTCATTTGAAAATTAAATCAACAAAAAGAGGAGGAATATCAACAAAGTAGATGTAATCAAAGTTTCAACAAAGATATCAAATCTAAGACACCAAAGAAGCCAATCATGAAGAAGAGTCATTAAATATATCTTTGTTCAAAAATCAAAGCAAAATTATTAAATCCTTGTCGAACAAAACATATTTCCATCCTAATTTAGAAACTTTACCTAGTACTATCACATTTACAAGGCCACCAATCCTAGCTACACTAGGATTACACTAGAACAACCATCAACATTTATTTATAAAACATTCACAAGAAGAGAAGATCATTTACCAACTCTATTAACCTTTTGAGAATATTTGAATTGTGAAATAGTGAAAAACCAGTCAAATAACCTAGATCTAAACTATTCACAATCAAAGCATTAGAGTTCAAATAAAAACATGATCAAAAGAGAACTTTATTCACAATTATTATTGAGTTTAAGAAAATAAATTAAGTTTAATCCCCTTTATTTTAAGTTGTTTAGATTTTTTATATTTGATATTATTTTTCTATTACTAATTTAATTAGCAAGAAGTTGAATAGTTCATATAGTAATAATTAAATTAACGAAATTGGAGTTAGTTATCATGTTCCCAACATAAGCTATTTTAGACTTGGTTGTTAACATAAATATAGACAAGGCTAAGAAGAAGACTACAATTATTTTATATATACATAAATATTTATATTAATTGTTAATAAAAAAAAAATCTCTCAATTATTGTTTAATTAGATGTTTTTGATTAAGATAAACGAGTTTTACAAGGACTCGAAACCCAAATCCATACAAAAAGATTAAAACAGTAGTGAACCAATAGCCAAACAACGTCAAAAACATGGGAAACACCCCACAAAACCAAAACCAACAAAGTCACCTAGCCAAAACAACCAACAACACTAACAAAAAAGAAGCTAGCCAAGAGCATGCATGACCTCAAAATTCTTTTGTATAACATTCTTATTAATTTCCTCGAGCTCCTCCATTATAAATATCGTGGCACTCCTCTCCTAGTTTCTACTTCTCATTCTAGTGTAAGGACCAATAGTTACCTGTGTGTCCACCCCCTGAGAACTTGTCTGTAGATTCTTTTTATTTGACCTGGTAGTTGAAGGTGGAACATTGCTAATTGGTTAAGCTTTCTGAACAACAATTTTCTCATTAACCCTTTTTAAGACCTTTTGCACTACTGTCCATGGCTTCTTTTCTTATTTCCACCAAGCCCCTAAGGCTACCCTTTAGCTCCTCCACATTATTCTCTAGATGAGCAATTATCAACTCATGTTTGGTTTTTATAACTTTCACATCCTCAGTAAGTCTATGAGTCAATCTCAGGAGCTTATTAGTCTTGTCTAGCATAGGATTCTTTGTGAAAGTGTTGATTATGTCTTTAATGCCTTATTTAATGAAGAGAATTTTATTGATGACCCAACGGAAACATTTATCTTGGCAATTGGTGGAGTTCTCCAAGAGTACATAAAATTCCATCTCCTTTTTATTCTCCCCTAAGTCCACTAGGTCCACCTTAAGGGGAATGTCTAGTTTGATTTCATTTTCCTCTTTACCCTTAGACTCCCCCGTTTTTCCCACTTTTAGCTTTTTGGAGCTTGGTGGACCCAACTTTTGGGGTTTAGATGCAGGGGTCTTAAACTTATTTGCAACAAGTCTAGGATGTTATCTTTTCCTGCTACTAGTGGTATAGGGAGTAGATTTTTGTGGGGTCCCTCTTCCTCAGAGGGTCAATAGTCAGGGTCATCCTACACATGGAGGTTGCACCAGTCCATGGCCATATCTCCCATACCCTTCTCATCAATCCCAGTGTCCATGGCATATTCCATAATAAGAAGAATTAAACCCTTGTGGAGAACAAGGTTTTCATTATTCTTAACATGATTTGCTAGAATATTTTGTAAAGAGAAAAGTAAATAAAAAGGCAAGGATATGTTTCTACCATGCCTAAAATGATTTAAAATGGTGAAATGATAAGAAAAAATGTTGGCAAAATGGTTGTCTAGAGTTATGTACCTCAATATCACTTCGGCCATATCCACCCAAAGAGTCATGAGGTCTTTCCTCTGATATCCCTGTTTCGCCATTTTCTTCACTCTATCCCTTTCACTTTGTTTGTCGAAGAAAACTGACAAGGCTTCCTTCATCACCTTCCTCTCTATGCAAAACTTTTTTCCTTTCATCTGTAAACTAGTAATCTTAGTTTTACAAGGCTCATCAATTCTGAATTTGACACCAAAAGCACTGAGGATGTCATTGTTCCAACCCTTCACAAACTTTTCTATCATCCTGGGGTCCTGGTCATGTAATTTTTGGTGGTATGGCACAAGACCACCATCAAAAAATTCCATCCATAGATCCTTGATCTTTTCCCACTTCTAACATGAAGTCAGCTCCATTCTATTCTTATCTCTGCCCATACTTAGTTTACCTCTTCAAACTTGGAGAGTCACAATATTAATTCAAAACTCGGACTAGGAGATGAAAAGCCAAACAACCAAGAATAGTTTAGAAACCCTGGGTTTGAATTGATACCACATATTATAAGAAAAGCCTTTACTCATTTGACAGGATGACATCATAAATGTTAGGTCTTTGGACAATATTTTCAGTGTCCATTCATGTCAATTCGCATAGGTGTATGGGGAATTTTTCCCTTGTCATCCACCACCTTATTCCCTCATATGCCAAGCTAAGATTAGCCACACAATTTGCAGCAGAATTTCCTTCCCGAAAAACATGGTAAATTTGAATTTCATCTAGTTTGGTCATCATAATATGACACTCTTGGATTAAATAATTGATAGTTTAGTTAGGGGGTGTCTGTTTACTCAAGCATTTAATGATGTTAGGTTAATCACTTTCTAACCATACTTTTTTATGCCCTATGCGAATATCAAGTTGTAACCCAATGTAGGCTGCATTTGCCTATTGTTTAACTAGATGTTCAAATCAATTGAATGCAAGAAATTCTATAATGGTGCAGGTAATTTAATGTGTTCAAAAATTTGATTTCCTAATAAAAATTATTAAATTATTATAATATTAATATATGATCTCCCTAGAGGTATAAGAAATGGTGGGAGATAACATTTCCTAGGGTGAAAATGCAATCTTGTAATAATAGTTTTTTTTTTAATTTCTTAATATAATTTGAAACTCATAGTGTTGGCATCTTACCATTTAATTTTTTAAACCAAATATCCTATAAAATGTGATTAACTCTAGACAAAAAGATGAAAACTAGGGTTACATAATTTCTTCAATGTTTATTAAGTTTACTAAAAGGAAATATTTAATCAATGTTGGTTGTAGCATAATGAAACTAGATAATATCTGAAATATAAATTAATAGGAGCTAAATGAGTACATTTGGCGCTACCCAAATATATGATTTCATTGAATGGGATTCAATTGTACAATCCTAATCGATCATTAACCCTCCAAGTGTATCTATGGTTAGGAGAAAGTTTTTATTGGACAGCTAAACCAATTCTAGGTAACTTTGATGTTTGAAAACCATACATAACAATGATGTTATAGATCCCAAGCATGAAGAGTCTATTAAAAATATTATTTAACTTGATATAGAATATTCGTTAATTGTAAACAATTTTTAATCTATATGTGTGCATATGTATATATATAGATATTTGTCATATGTATGTGTGGATATGTATACATACATACATATTCTATACACTTGATCTCAAATATCCATTTTTTAGCATAAGCATATACATAAAGCTTAAACATTTCCAATTTTTTAAAAATAAAATTTAATTTTTTGGGGGGTGTCAAGCCAACACCCCTTGACACCCCTGCTAATTCATAGAGTGACACTTTGTAGTACCATAGGTACTAGCACCTATGTACTAGTGGGGAATTGGTGCAGGGGCACTTAGAAAATTTTGTTGAGTTTGTTTCTAGGATGATGGAATCATGATTTTAGTTTTGTAATAAGGCCAAGAGGCCATTGAGTGTGTACTCAAGTGATTGTAAGGGCCCTAAGAGTCTTTGTTTGGCCAATGTTGTCATGTGAGCTCTTAAGGGCGCTAGGTAGAGCACTTAATAAGATAAGTCATTTTTGTGAGTAATGTAGATTGGTTGATGTTATTTTAAGTTTGTTAAGGTCATATGAGTCATTTGAAAGTGACCAAGTCTGGGTTTGAGCAAAGTCTCTCTCCTATGCAACAAATTGCAAAAGTTGCAAAAGTTGCTCACAACAACTTTGCAACATTTTCATACACCAACGGTTAGTTGGGTCTCACAGTTGGTTGACACAATTAGTTGTGAACATTTTTAACTACTCCAAGGCTAGTATAAGGCTTGGAAAGACCAATGATAAATAATTTTTGTAATTATGGTTGAATATCTGAAGCAAACAAACAATTTTGGGTTCCCATTTGTGTGTGTTCTTCCGAGTTTTTGCTGATCTTTGCAAGTTTGTACAACCTGTATGGATTGAGAATCCAAAAAAGGGGTCATGGATTGTTATACTAGTGTCTTACCTTCATTTTTTTTAAATTTGGAGTTTTGAAGTGCTGTAGGTTGTAAATAAATTTCATTTTGTTGCAAGCGGGTTCAAGATCCCTAAAAACCAAGGTTTTGAGAGAAAAATGGCTCCAACCTAATGTTCCATGGTGGATTTCCTCTCTAAAACCTTATGGAATGTTATATTGTAATGAATTTAATGTTTTCTTTTTGGTTTTGAGACAGGGGAAGCCAAATCAAATATTTGCCACCATACCCTAAGCTTCGCAAGCCGAGTTGGCAAGCATTAGGAATCATGGATTACATGCACTAATTGGGTGAATCCAGTGGGTGGAGATGAAGTATTATGGGAGTGGAATTCCATATAAAAGAACAGAATCCAAACTATCATCAATTCACTCAGGCAATCAAACCGGTGAAGGAATTTTGATCAATCCCTATTTTTAAGGCCTAGAAAGGGGCAATGAAGCCTAGTTAACCGGTAAGGGTTATACATGTTAGTAACAAAACCCACCTCCAATTTTGAGATATTGTATGTAAACCCCAAAAGGGTGTCTAGAATGTAAAAGAGTTCATAGGGTTGTTAAGGAATTTTAACCGGTAAATACCCCACTGAACGGGCTACTAGAATTAGGTCTTCGATTAGGCCTAAAAGTGCAGTTTGTTTGTAAAACACCAAACCGGTATATGCCAAAAGCTCTTGAGAAAGGATTAGGGTTGGAAATACATCCAAACTCATCCATCCTTATGTGTGCAGTGTGGGGAATGAAGATCCTATGGTAGAGGGGTTGAACTCTCTGGTTGTGTGTGAAAGGGAGTGGGAAAATAAGGTCTCCTAGCCAAGAAAATGGAACTCAAAAAACAACAAGTGCTTATCCTAGCTTAAGGACCTTGGCAAGGTCAGAGATGATAAGACTTGTAGACCCTTGGAGGGTGTAAGGTGTAGAATCATTGGATGGTTCTTGTGTAGTTTGTAGCAGATACCTAGACAAGGTAGCACAAATCAGTGAGAGATAATCCACTCTACATCAGATTCATATCAGAGCCAATTGATTTAACAAAGTGGTGTATGTCAGACCCAGAGGTAGAGTCAAAAGCTAGCAACATGCTACCAAAGGCAATGAGCCAAGAGGCCATTAGGAAATTGGTCCAAGATATGCTTTGTGAAGCCCGGGACCAAGAAACCAAGAAAGGAAAGGGCAAGGTCACTGAATGGGGTGATGAAACTGATGTTGAAGATGCAAATGTAATAGGAGTCATAACAAAAAAGAAGGAGTCGGAAAAAGATTAGCAGATCTTCTTAGATGCCCTCAAGTCACTCAATAAAGACAACATAGAAGGTTTACCTATCTACAGTGGAATCCTAAATGGAGAAGAGTTATTGGATTGGGCAAAAGCTTTGAACAATAATTTTGAATACAAGAAAGTTGTAGAAGAAAAGAGGGTCAATTTGGCCAAGTCAAGATTGAAGGGATCAGCCCTAGTGTGGTGGAACACGATGAAAGAAGAAAGAGAACAAATTGGGAGAAAGAAGATCATGTCCTGGGAGAGAATGAAGCTTAGGATTAAAAATCAATTCCTACCTATAGATTATGTGGTGCAGATGCACAAGAAGTTGCAAAATTTGAAACAAAGAGAAATGGATGTGAGTACCTATATAGAGGAGTCCAACACACTTACCCTAGGAGATAGGAAGCAAGATGAAGAAGTGGAAAAGGTTGCAAGGTACTTAAATGGTCTTAGAAAAAACATTCAAGATGAGATCAACATGATAGCACCTGACATAGTACATAAATGCTTTCAATTAGCCTTGAGAGAAGAAGATAAGATCAAAAGGAAAGGTGAACATAATCAAAGGGGCAAAGGTGGAAGAGGTTTCTGAGGAAGAGGTACCTTTGGAGGGGGCTATAATCCCAACAAGAATGAAGAAGGCAATCAATCAGAGAATGGTGGTGATAATCCTAATAGAGGAGGATAGTTTAGAGGCAACTCTAGAGGGAGAAATAACTATAGAGGTAGATTTGGAAATTCAGGAAGAGGAACCACAGTCTTCATTAGAAAATGCTACCATTGTCATCAAGTGGGGCATACCATGAGCCTGTGTCTTGAAAAGACTTCAATCTCTCACATGGGAGACAAGAGAACTCAGTCGGTGGAAGAGGAGGATTGTTTAAGTGTTACCTCACCAATTAGCAAGGCAAGACCAGTCCTAGATGGAGAGAATTTGATGTTGAGAAGGACCTTGTTGAAGATACAATAGTCCAAAAAACCTACACAAAGGAAGACACTTTTCAAAACCACCTGAAAATCTCATGGTAAGATTTGTAATGTTATAATGGATTCAAGGTCTATGGAGAATATTGTAGCAGTTGAGATGATAGACAAACTAAAATTGAAAAGGATAAGGTATCTTGGTTGAGTAAGGGTGAGCATGTGCTTGTAGATGAGAAAACTTGGGTAGATTTTGAAATAGGAGATTACAACGATACTTTGCTATGTCACACATTACCCATGGATGCATGTCATTTTCTGTTAGGATGCCCTTGGTAGTATGATGTCAAAGCAATACATGATGGGGAGAAGAATTAATATGTCATCACTAAGGAGGGTAGAAAGTTTCAAATGGATCCCTTGACTATTCAGGGTGAAGAAAGTCATGTTGGATAAAGTGTTATGTTGCTCAAATGGAAAGAGTTCTTGAAGTTGTTGAAGCATGAAGGGAACCGAGGATGTGCTCTCATAGTGAAACCCAAAGAAGAGACAAAGACTAAAACCAAACCAGTAATACCTTAAGAGGTGCAGACCTTAGCAGACCAATGTAAATACATAGTTGTCAATGAGATACCAGATGCTTTACCCCCTATGAGAGATGTTAACCATTAGATAGATCTCATACCTGGTTCAAATTTGCCTAACAAAGCTACCTACAAAATGACATAGACTCAAAATGAGGAAATAGTAGAGCAAGTACAGTAATTGCTAGATAAGGGGTTGATAACGAAGAGTTTAAGTCCATGTGCAATACCTACTATTTTGGAACCTAAGATAGATGGCAAGTGGAGGATGTGTAGTGATTCACTGACCATCAACAAAATTATAATTAGATACTGGTTTCCAATGCCAAGGATTGAGGATCTAATAAACTACCTAGCTGGAGCTTGCTACTTTTCTGAGATGGATTGGAAATCAGGATATCATTAAATTAGGGTCAGACCTGGTGATGAATGGAAGACAACCTTTAAAAAAAATGAGGGGCTATATTAATGGTTGGTGATGCCCTTTGGGCTCACAAATGCACCTAGCACCTTCATGAGACTCATGAATGGGATTCTTGTATAATTCATTGGTAGGTTTGTCATTATTTATCTTGATGACATTCTGGTTTTTAGGAAGCCAAAGGAGGATCATATCAAACATATGAATCAAGTTTTGAGGAAGCTAAATCGAGAAAAATTTATGATCAACTTGGATAAATGTGAGTTTTTCAAAAATGAATTGGTGTATCTTCTTTTTGTAGTTTCTCAAGGTTGTTTAAAAATGGATCCATCAAAAGGAAGCAATAGTGAATTGGACTACTCCTAAGTCAATAGGAGATGTAAGAAGTTTCCATGGTTTAGCTTCTTTCTATAAAAAAATAATTAGAGGTTTTAGCCATGTGTGTGCACCTACCTTGAACGCCATCAAAGGTGGGATAAAATGCCAGTTAAAGTGGACTAGTGCAACAGACAAGGGGTTTAAGTTGTTAAAACAAAAGGTAGAAGAACTCCCTTACCTTAGGCTCGCTGATTTCAATCATCTTTTCACTATGGAATGTGATGCCAACAAGTTGGCTATAGGGGTCGTTTTGAGCCAAGAAGGTCACTCGGTTGCATTCTTCTCTGAGAAGTTGAATAAGGCAAAACAAGATTATTCTACCTATGATCTAGAATTATATGCCATGGTGCAAGAACTCAAGAAGTGGTGGGTGCAAGAACTCAAGAAGTGGTGGAATTATTTTTTATCTAAAGAGTTCATAGTCTACACTGATAATAGTGCACTTAGTTTTTGGAATGGGCAGGAGAAATTGAATCAAAGACACCTCAAGTAGGTTGAGTATTTGCAGGCCTACACCTTTTCCATCAAGCACAAGAAAGGAGTCACCAATAAGGTAGCTGATGCCTTAAGTAGAAGGGTTCTAACAATTCAAGAAGTGCAGATAGAAAGTGTGGGGTTAAATGACCTCAAAGATCTCTATCAAGGTGACAAAGATTTTGGTGAAGCATATGATGTTTGCTCAAAGTTTTCTAATGCTTGTCATATTGCCTATTCCGATTTTATGTTGTAGGAAGGCTTATTGTTTAAAGGACACCTACTTTGCATACCACAATGCTCTATGAGAGACAATATCATCAAGGAGAAGCATCAAGGCAGTCTAAGTGGACATTTTGGTCTTGACAAGGCCTTAGAGCAGGTTGGTAGGTTCTACCATTGGCCTAGACTACAGTCAGATGTTAGAAGATTTGTGGAGAAATGTGCTATTTGCCAGAGGGCTAAGGGTACCTCCAACCATGTAGGCTTATATAAGCTTCTAGCCATACCAACAAGGCCATGGGAGTGTGAGTATGGACTTTGTTCTTGGTTTACCTAGAACTCCAAGAGGATATGATAGTGTCTATGTCATAGTGGATAGATTCAACAAGATGACACATTTTGTGCCTTGCAAATGCACTAATGATGCCTCCTACATAGCAGGGTTGCTCTTCAAAGAGATTGTAAGGATCCATGGTTTACCTCTTAGCATTGTGAGTGAGAGATACAAAATTTGTGAGCCACTTTTGGCGAACCTTATGGAAGAAACTTGGTACTGACCTTTCTTTTTCATCTGCATATCATCTACAATCAGATGGTCAAACTAAAGTAGTTAATAGGTCCTTGGGTAATTTATTGAGATGTCTAACCAAACAGTATGGTCAAGTTTGGGATCTAATATTGGGACAAGCAGAATATGCCTACAATGACTTTGTCAATAGAAGCACAGGCTGGAGTCCATTTGAGATTGTATATGGATGTCATCCAAGGGATATCTTAGAACTCAGAGACCTCATTTCTATGGACAATAGCAGTGCTCAAGGTGAAAAATTTGCAGAGAATATGAAGGAGATCCATGAACAAACCAAGAAAACATTGCAACAGAAAAATGAGAAATACAAGACACAAGCATAAAAAACAAGAAGAGAAGTACACTACAAGGTAGGTGATCTGGCTATGGTCTATCTGAGAAAGGAAAGACTTTTTAAGGGATAACTTATCAATCTATGTATGAAGAAGATGTGACCTCTTAAGGTTGTGCATAAGTTTGGCAACAATACCTATGAGGTAGAACTACCACAAAACTTGGGTATATTACCAATCTTTAATGTGCGTGATTTGTATCAATATAAAGGAGCTTAGTCAGTTACAAGCCAAGAAGAGTCTACTACTATTGAAGATGTATATTAGATACAAGACCTACCTCCAAGTCAACCGGTGACATTCAACTACATTTTAGACTCCAAGATTGTCAAAAGGACTAGGACAGGAGTCTATAGAGACTACTTGGTTAAATGGATAGGTCTCTCTAAATTTCAAGCTACATGGATGTCTAAAGGAGATATACTGAAGAATAGAACCACTGTTCAAGCCCTATCCACTCAAGGGACTTGAGATTTTCCTACCCTGGGAGTATGGTGCAGGGGCACTTAGCAATTTTTGTTGAGTTTTTTTCCAAGATGATCAAATCATGTTTTTAGTTTTGTAATAAGGCCAAGAGTCCATTGAGTGTGTGCTCAAATGATTGTAAGGTCACGAAGAGTCTTTGTTTGGCCAATGTTGCAATGTGAGCCCTTAAGGGTGCCAGGTAGAGCACTTAACAGGATAAGTTGTTTTTGTAAGTAATGTAGGTTGGTTGATGTTTTTTTGAGGTTGTTAAGGTCATATGAGTCATTTGAAAGTGACCAAGTTTGGGTTTGAGCAAAGTCACTCACTTATGCAACAAATTGCAAAAGTTGCTCACAATAACTTTACAACATTTTCAAACACCAACTCTTAGTTAGTTATCACAATTGGTTGACACAATAAGTTATGAGCATTTGTAACTACTCCAAGGCTAGTATAAGGCTTCGAAAGACTGATGATAAATAGTTTTTTTGTTGTGGTTGAATATCTGAAGCAAATAACCAATTTTGGGTTCCCATTTGTGTGTGTTCTTTTGAGTTTTTGCCACTCTTTGCAAGTTTTGTATGACCTGTATGGATTGAGAATCCCAATATAGGGTCATGGATTGTTAGAATGGTGTCTTACCTTAATTTTCTTTTTATTTGGAGTTTTGAAGTCTTGTAGGTTGTGAATAAATTTCATTTTGTTGTAGGCGGGTTCAAGAGCCCTAAAAATGTAGGGTTTTGAGAGACAAATGGCTCCAACCTAATGTTCCATGGTGCATTTCCTCTCTGAAACCTTGTGGAATGTTAGGTTACAATGTATTTTATTTTTTATTTTTGGTTTTGAGACAGGGGAAGCCAAATCAAAGATTTTCCACCATACCCTAAGCTTGGCACGTCGAGTTGGCAAGCATTAGGAATCATGGATAACATGCCCTAATTGGGTGAATCTAGTGGGTGGTGATGAAGTATGATTGGAGTGAAATTAAATATGGAAGCACAAACCCCAAACTATCAACAATTCACTAAGGCAATCAGACTAGTGAAGGATTTTTTGATCAATCCCTATTTTTAAGGCCTAGAAAGGGGCAATATGCCTACTTAACTAGTAAGGGTTATATATGTTAGTGACATAACCCACCTCCGGTTTTGAGATATTGTATGTAAACCCAAAAAGGGTGTCTAGAATGTAAGAGATTTTATAGGGTTGTTAAGGAAGTTTAACTGGTAAATGCATAATACCTTGTTAACAGGGCTACTAGAATTAGGTCTCTGGTTAGGCCTAAAAGTGCAGTTTGTTTATAAAACACCAAATTGGTAAATGCCAAAATATCTTGAGCAAGTAGTAGAGTTGTAAATCCATCCAAACTCATCTATCATTATGTGTGTAGTGTGGAGAATGAAGATCCTATGGTAGAGGGGTTGAACTCTCCGGTTGAGTGTGAAAGGCAGTGGAAAAACAAGGTCTCCTAGCCAAGAAAATGGAACTCACAAAACAACAAGTGCTTATCCTAGTCTAAGGAGCTTGGGACCAAACTCTCCAAACCAAGGTTTCAAGTCTTTTGTTAATGATCTATTTTCTCCAAATTTGGGGCTTGCTGGTTCAATTAGGCCGAATGGATCACAGATTGTGAAGATTAATGATTGCCTAGAGTGATGCAAGGAGAGGCACAAATTGGTTATTCCACCAGAGATGATTGCTAAGGATGTTGATTATTTTTCAAAGAATTCACTATATTGAAAATTTTTGGGGATGAGGGTTTTGCTGCAATTTTTGAAAACTCGGGCTTAGGGGACTTAGATGCAAGAGGGAGAAATGGAGATTATGTTTCTAGCGAACAACTATTTGATGGTCACTTTTAATTGAATAGCTGATTGCAGTAAGGTTTTTGAGGGTGATTCATATTTTTATAACCAAGTGGGGTTATTTGTTAAGCCATGGCATGCAAGATTTAACCCTTTAGAGGAGGTTCTGAATCAGGTCCTAGTGTGGGTGCGTCTGCTTTGGCTTCCGATGGAGTGCTTTCGGGAGGTGGTTTTGTGCATGTTAGCCTCTTTGTTGGGGAATACTGTTGGATCTTCAATGCAAACCCTAGGGAGAAAGGTAATGACTTTTGCTCACATTTGTGTTGAAATTGATCTAAGTGAACCGTTGCCAAATGCTATAGATATGTGTGCTGGTTCTTAGTCCTGGGTGCAACAATTACACTATGAAACTCTTCCTTTCCATTGTTGGCTTTGCCATGAATATGGTCATCTATAACATAGATGTCCAAGAGCTAAATTTGTAGAGACTCAATAAGGTCACCCTCCTCAAAACCCTACTAGGGGGGACAAGGGGAAGAATATTACTCAGGGTGAGCCTATGGATGTGGACGGTTTAGTTCCTGCAAAATCCCACACCAAGAATTGGGGTCAAAGGAGGAATTTTAGGGAAAGGCAGGACGAGGATACCTATAACAGGTTTGAAATTTTGGATGATCTTATCCAGTAGGAAGTGAACCCAGGCTTGATAAACTTGGACCAAGGGGTGATGATGGGATCAATTCAGGAAGGCCTCATTTCTGATGATTCTATAGATCCAAGGGGAGATGGGTCTCTGCACATGGATATTGATTAGCAAGTGAGGGCTCTAGATGTGTCTGCTCCTCTTGTTGAAACCCCAAAAGGTGGTAGGGACTCTTGACTCCCAGGGTGTACTGTAGGTTTGGAAGCGGCTAAAATCAACAAGAATTCTTCTTAGTTGGTCCTTATGCAAAAGGACCTCAAAAAAGTGGAGTAGAGAAAGCACTGAAACCTGGTAGGAAGAAGGGTTCAGAGAAAATTTAATTAATGGGTGAAAATTTAGTGGAGTCAGGGTCATTAAAGACTCCAGATTCACACTTTTCAAATCCTCTGAAATGATAGTTGTTTCATGGAATGTAAGGGTCTTGAACAACAAACCTAGATGGAAAGTTGTTCATGATTTGATCAGAGGTCAAGGTCCTGATGTTCTTTTTCTTACGGAAATGAAGCTTATAGTGGAGTCTATGTTTGGTTTAGCGCCCAAGTTATGGGATAATAGGGAATATCAGTGCATCAGTGCTTTTGGATCTTCTGGGGGTGTGGCTTGTTTAGGGAACTTGAGGAAGATATGTCCTATGGTTTGGATGGTGTCTAAATATTCTATGTCCATGATTGCCTCTAGTTTTGAGATGGGGAAGACTATTCTCTTTTCTAAAATCTATGTGCCTATTGACTTTCAAGGCATGACACCCTTTCATCGATGGATTATGGTTGAGGATTTCAATGCCATATCTGAGTTGATAGGGAAGCGCGGGGGGGGGGGGGGGTAATGCGAGGATGGAGCCCTGAGTGGTACTTCTTTGGAATCCGTATAATATTGATTTCCTAAATCTAGTTGATATCAAGCCCAATAATTGTCAATTCACCTAGAAGAAATGCAGGATTGGGGAGTATTGTATTGCTTAGATATTGGAACAATTTTTGGTTTCTTGTTACTGGATGGGTGGTAGTTGGTCTTCTTATTCAGAACTCTTGGACTGAAGAGGATCAGGTCATTGGCCTATCAAACTTGTTATTTATTCTTCTTGAGCACCTCATACACCCTCATTTGGGTTCCAGCTTATGTGGCTTCGTGATTCTTCTCTGTATGACTGTCTGGCTGACTGGTGGAGGAGGGGTAGACCGGATTTTGGTACAACTATGTACATCTTTGCTAAGTGCCTTCAATTTGTGAATTCTTAGCTCAAGTGATGGAATAGATAGTGTTTTGGAAATGTCTTCCATGCAAAGGAAGCAGCTCAAGAAAAGTTGGATAGTATTATGAGGGTGATAAGGGAGAATGGGATGACTAACGATTTGCTTCATGAAGAGGCACGAGCAGAAAAAGCTCTGGAGGAGTGTGAGATGAGGGAGGAAGTGTATTGGAAGTAGAAGGCGTGGGTAAAGTGGATTTAGGAAGGGAATAAAAATACAACATTCTTTTTCAATTCAATGAAAGCTAGATGATATAGAAATTCCATCCCAACCTTGGTGATTGATAGAGGTGAGCGGCTCTCCTCTTTTCCTGAGATCTTAGATGAGGAAATGCAGTACTTTACCTCTCTCTTTATTGAGGATTTGAATGGGGGGTCGCTCAAGGAAGAACAAGTTCTATCTTGTAATCCCTCTTTGGTTTCTAGAGAACTAAATGATAATCTTACGAGGGACATCACTCTTTAGGAACTTGAAGTGACTGTTTTCCCAAATGAAGAAGGGGAAAGCCCCTAGTCTTGGTGGCTTCCCAATTGAATTTTTTTGAGAATTTTGGGATATTATCAAGTTGGATCTTTTGGTAGTTGTGCAGGAGTCTCAGAAGAGAAAATAGATTCTAAGGGCCTTAAATTCTACCTTCATTGCTTTTATTACAAAGTAGGAGGGGGCTGATAGATTAAGTCAGTTCCACCCCATATCTCTATGTAATGTGATTTATAAAATAATCTCTAAGCTTATAGAAAATACTGAAGAGGGGGCTTAAGGAGCTTATTTTTGAGGAAGAGAGTGGTTTTGTGGTAGGAAGGAAAATTCTAGATGGTATTGTCATAGCATCGGAGACTATTCATTCTATGGCATCTTCCAGGGAGAAGTCAATGTTCATTAAATTGGATATGGCTAAGGCCTATGACAGAGTCAGATGGTAATTCCTGAGGAAGGTGCTTAGTGCGTATGGTTTTGGGGATGCTTGGATTCAGTGGGTTATGTGTTGTGTTACTTTAGTTTCTTTTGCAGTGATTATTAATGGGAAACATTCGAAGCTTTTTGGTGCATTTTGGGGACTCAGACAAAGGGACCCTCTTTCTCCTTACTTGTTCATTCTCCTTGTTGAGGGATTGGGGAGACTGATTTGAAGGTATGTTGAGTCAGGTTCTATCTAGGGATGGCAGTGGGGGGCTGAGTTGCCTTCACAGACGCATCTACAATTTGTTGATGACACCGCCTTGATGGGTATGCCTACTATCAGGGAAGCTTCTAATTTTTTAGAGGGTGCTTGATGTTTATCTGGTTGCCTCAAGATAGTTGATTAATGAGGATAAGTCTTCTATTTACTTCTTCAATACTCTGGTTTTCATTCAACAGTGGATAGCTCAAATATTTAGGTTTCGTATAGGTACTCTCCCTCTGACGTATCTTGCTTTTCCTATTGCAGTTAGAAGGATGCCCAGGGAGGCGTGGAAAAATATTTTGGATAAATTTTGAGCAAAATTTAACTACTTGACACATAGGTGGTTATCCTTTGCAGGGGATATTAAATTGATTAAGCCTATGGTGCAGGTGCTACCTATCTACAGGTGTATGCTCTAGCTTGCCCTGCTAGGTTTTGTTAAGGATTTGGATGTAGTTACTAGACAGTTCTTATGGGCAGGATCCTTGTACTCCTCCAAATGGAGCTTGGTTAGTTGGGAGATGGTTTGTAGTCCGAAGAATCTTGTTGGGCTTGGACTTCAGTAGATGACCTTGGTTGGTGTGGTGCTGGCTACGAAGTTATATTGGTGATGTTGTGTTGAGAAGGAGAGAGTTTGGGCTAGGTTGCTATCTTACAAGTATCTAATGGGAACCTCCCTGCGTGATACTCCCTGTTATCCCCTTGAAGGGAAAGCCTCGGTGATTTGGGGTACTCTAAAAAAGGGGTTGTTCTTATTAAGGAAGGTTTATTTTGGATTTGTAAAAGGGGGAATGAGGCTCACTTCTGGTTAGACTCTTCAGATGGGTTTCACCCCATCATCTCTTAGTTTCCTAACTTGTGAAATATTTGATAGAGGTTTATGGAGGCGGGTTGATCCCAGGTTAGTGATTTTAAAACTCTCACTTCTGGAGGGCAGTTAGAGACTCCAAGGTGGAAGGCTTTGGATTCCTGGCTGAACGTTGGGTTGCAGGAGGACTGTGTTGTGTTACATAATATCCTCTTTAGTAGATGGTGTTTCTCTCTTTGGGATGAGGATGTGCTTTCCTAGTCCCCTACTTTTAAGGGTGTTTATACGGTTGTTGCTAGCTATCAGGTGTTATTATCTCAACGGTTGGCTGAGGAGGAAGTTCAGTGGTGGAAGAGGGTTTGGAACAAGTTTGCTTGGCTAAAATGTAATTTCTTTGCTTGGTTGCTAGCCAGGAATAAGTGCTTGAACAAGGATAATATTCAGAAGAGGGGTTTCTAGGGCCCTTCTATTTGCATCCTATTTGAGATGGATGAGGATAATTCTTCTCATTTGTTCTTTAGCTATGCTTTCACTCTCTAGATGTGGCATTTTTTGTGGGTTATTTGGCAGAGTCGTTGTGTTCCTATTTCTTTCATAGTTGAATTTTGGAGTCAGTTGGGTAAGCCTCCCTATTTATCTCCTTTTCTGTAGGATGCCTGGTATGTGGGGCATTTTTTCTTATTATGGCAGATTTGGTTGGAGCATAATCATAAAAAATTTTGAGGAGAGAAGAGGTTTCTTACAGCAAGTCTGGAAGTGAGTTTTGGGCATGGTCTAGGAGACGGTGGAAGCTAAGTGTGAGGTGTTTTTTCTCCCTTTAAGGAGAAAAGGGATGCATGGGAGGTTGAGTGATTGGGGATTTAGGGGTTGTCCATGGCTTCTGTGTAGAACGAACAAGAACTAATGAAAATATGTACTAATTGAAGAAATATATAGATGGTGGTTATTTAATTACTTAGATTAGTGAATGTTTTCTTTAGAACAAGCGGATGGAATGAAAAATTTGATAACTTGGTGAATATTAGTTTCACACATGCTATTAGAGATTTGTTGAAGATTACCAAACTTGCAAATCCTATATGCAAAGAATGTCAAATGGGAAAATAGACAAAGACAAGATTGAAGAGAAAGGCATTTTCTACTTCAAAATATTTGGTGTTGATACATACTAATATGTGTGGACCTACAAAGACAAGGGCACTTAATGGTGGAAGGTACTTAATGATACTTGATGATTATTATAGAATGACATGGGTTACTTTTTTAAAGGAGAATTAGAAACTTTAGATAGATTTAAGATTTTCAAATCTATAGTTGAGAATGAAATGAACACTATGATAAAATTCTTAAGGTCTAATAGAGGAGGTGAATTTACATCAAATGAGTTTGAAAGATTTTTTGAAGAGCATGCTAGTAGGAGACACATGTCTACTTGTAGGGCACCATAACATAATGGGATTACTGAAAGGGAAAATAGGACTATTTAAGAGATGGCTAGAATAATGTTAAAGGATGTTAATATACTATATGGTAATTGGAAGAAGGTTGTGCATACAACAATGTATATTCTTAATAGAGTGAAGGTGAGAGTTAATCATTCAAAAACCTTTATGAGATTTGGCATAAAAGACCTGCTACTATCAAGTATTTCAAAATATTTGAAAGAAAATGTTATATGAGAAGAGATCAAGGTGAACTCGGAAAATTTGAATCAAGAGCTGGTGAAGGAATATTTCTTGGTTACTAAACAAGAAGCAATGCTTGTAGACATTTCAACAAAAGACTCTAGAAGATAGTTGAATGTGCAAATATCAAAGTACATGAAGAATTGAATCAAATTACACCAATACCTGAAGTTTGTGGGCCTAATGTTGTTCACTACACTTAAGTGGGAGAAGAAAAGAAGGAAGAAGAAAAGATCATAGAAGAAAAGGAATTAAAAAATACCCAAAAATCTAGCATGATATGTACAAAAGAATCACTCTGAAGATCAAATCATTGGCTACAAGAACAAATGTGTGGAAACCTAGAGGACACTTTCAAAGAAAAGTGAATAGGTAAATATTTATCTTCTATCTGAAGTTGAGCCTAAAGTTTTTTTTGATGCAAGTAAAGGGGAAGCATGTATGAAAGCTATGAAAGAAGAACTTGATCAAATTAATAATAATTAGACATTGGAACTTATTCCTAGACCTGCTAATAAGAATGTCACTACAACCAAGTGGGTGTTCTAGAGAAAATCGAATGAAGAAGAGAAAGTGACAAGGATCAAGGAACAAGGCATGGTTGGTGTGTAAGGGATACTCTCAAGCTAAAGGCATTAGTTCGACGCTCTAGTCAAAAGAATCCTTTTCAAAAAAGGGCTGCCTCTTTTGACTTTTTTTGTTTTTGGTGATATCATTTCTTTTGAGTACCCTTGTGCATCTTTATGGTGGTTATGTATTAGTAACACGCCTATCTCGTCTTTATCTAATATGCTGGAAAAATCACTATGAAACCTCTATTGCAAGAAACCAACAAATATTAGAAGCAACCCAAAGCATTTCACCAAAATCCCTAGTCAAAATGTATTCCTCAAAACCCAATATGAGTTCATGGACTAAAAACAATATATTCCTTGTAGTTGTCATATTCCATTCACTATCTTGGATGCTCCATTTTGACTCCAATATCTCCAATCAAAGATTCTTTAAGGAATGTCATAACACAAATAAATTGTTCAACTAGTGTAACTCTCTCTAACAACATTCTATTGTGTCACAGATTCTATTACATTTATAAAGTAGGAAGTCTAATTTTCGAAAATCAAAACTTTTCATTTGAGAAGTTGATTGTGCCTCTTTTCCTAAATTTAATATCTCAAAGAGAACTAATTTACAACATGCTCCTATTAAGATCACTTCCAACATTTTTAAATATTAAAACTAATAAGCCCTTTAAATTTTCTTTTTGTATGTTTTATAAACAATTTTTTTTTTTGTTTCTAAAATTAAATGAAAATTTGAAACACATTTTCACACATATATATATACATACACTGAATACACGAGTGCTTTAATTGGAACACATTTGCATGAATTCCATACGCTTGAAACCTTAGTTCTTGTGTCTCAACATCTAACATCAAAGGACGCAATTGCAGCTGCTTCTCACCTTCTTCAGTCTCAGATATGAAATTGAGAAGAAAGAAATAAATGTTTGTCATTGTCTTCTCAAAAACCCCATAATGCTCCCACTAACCTTTAATTAACACTGCCTTTATATACACGAAACGGAAGGTGTATCATCATTCCACGCTTCGTTTACTCCTGTTTTGAAAAGTTATTTACCTGAACTTTCTTTCCTCTTTATATTTCTAACGATTTCCATTAAGAATTTCTAACCATTAAGAATTTCTAACCATAGTTAAAGCGTTGGGGAAACGTTTCAAGGCGTCAGTTCTGCAGCGAACCGAGTACGAACAGAAATAAAATTGAAGGAAGCATATTTGTACGGTGACATGCAAAAGATTAAGCTGAGCGTTGGTTAGACTCCTTGGCGAGTTGAGTAGCCTTCTAATAAAGGGTTTAGTAATGCAATATTTGTATTCTTTGATATTCTATCAAAGAAATATTTATCTTTCTGTAGACAAGGTCTTTATATTTATCTTTCTGTAGACAAGGTCTTTATTTCTATTGAAACATAATTTATATACAATTTAACATTAGTCATCTTGTTTTCTGATGGTTCTTTTGTTGTAATTAGAGATCATCGCTTGTCCTTCTTTAACGTTTATTTTTTGATATTTTTTATTTGATTTATTTCTAATTATTTATTTATAGTATTTAGTTGAAAATAGATTGTATATATTAAAATCTATAAAATAAAATTTTATATCGAACAAATAAAGAGTAATAAAATTATAATTCTAATTCTAAAGATGGATCTGAGTTTGGTATATTATCTCATATGCCATCAATAATTACTTTCTTCTTTATATTTGTATTATTTGTTCTTACTACAATATTAAAAAATTAATTATCTTTATGTAGACAAGGTTCTTGTTTCTATTATTTTGTGATAGTTCTTTTGTTGTAATTTGGAATCAATTTTCTTCCCCGTTTAATCAATAAAATATATATACATCATTTAGCATTAGTCATATTGTTTTGTGACGGTTTTTTTGTTGTAATTTGGGATTAATTTTCTTCCATGTTTAATCAATAAAAGATATATATCATTTAAAATTAGTCATATTGTTTTGCGATGGTTCTTTTGTTGTAATTTGGGATCAATTTAAAATTAGTCATATATATAATCGAAGAAATCGCAGATAGAGAGGCAGCTTTGATTTGTAAACTCGCTGCTTCTTTCCTGATTTTATCATGTTAAATTGAAAGAAGCATATTTTAGATAAGAGTGCTGCAAAAGATATAATGAATATTGAAGTAAATAAGAATAAAATAGTAAATATATGTCAAATAATTGTATAATAAAAAGAAAGATATTCATATGATGACGAAAGATTAATCTTCTTCTCTCTTTGGTGAGTTGATTAGTTTTTCTTGTTCTAAGAGAAAAAAAAATTCTATATTCTTTTTTTTCTTTGATAGGTAATGGGTCAAAGCCGATAAAGTGTACATACCCTACCCTCTTATGGGATTTTAAGAGCACAAGTTCGATAGGCATTGTTTTTCAGGCATTGTTTTTCGCAAAGGAGAGATGCGGAGAGGATATATTAGGGACACAATTTTAGCTGCTTCTCACCTTCTTCATAGTCTTAGATATGAAAGTTGGAAGAGAGAAATGAATGTGGATATGCTCAGACTCTTCTCAAACCCACCAAGTAGGGCACAAGATACGATGAATTATGAAGTAAACACAAAGAAACCAAGAAAATGTCAAATTTATTCAGAGTTACATCTCCATGTACGCTCTATTTAGAGTTACATCTTCTTGATTTTCTATTTAGTTTTGGAGGATTAATAATAATAAGCCATCATGCGCAAAACAAAGCTCAGGCTATTTAAAAGTTAAGGTTGATTTACAAGGAATTTTCCTTGGTTCTTTTATTACAATTGTTTCACTTATTTAAAGGTTGTTCCTTTGATTCAATAAAATAAAGTTTTGTTTGCTTTTTGTATTATCTATGTATGATGAATGGATACATGGATGAAAAACTACGTTTGAGTTGAAAGGAATCCAAGGAATCCATGCAAGAAGATATTGTAAACTACTATTGAAATTAGCAATGATCAAGTGTTGAATTTTAGTTAAATTGTTAAAAATGAATCTGGTATAAATGTTTAACATTGTATTTGGAGATGCAACTAATCAAAATGTAGATTCTAAGAAAGGTACGAAGCATAAATGTTTAACATTGTATTTGGAGATGCAACTAATCAACATGTAGATTCTAAGAAAGGTACGAAGCATTGTGGAGATATAAAGTGGTGCATCAAAACTCTTATTATTGAGTAATAATTTTTTTTAAGTACATGGTTAAATGTAATTTTTGAAGACATGGAAAAGTGCACTAATATTCATTGTTGGATATTTAATTATGTGCATATCTATTTGGAGGAATTAGTTAACATGCTAAAAAAGGAAGTATGGGAGAATAAGGTGTTACATTATGTGACAGTGTTTTTAATTGTTTTTATTAGTTATAAATTTGGTTATTTGATCAAATTTTGAGATTTACAATAGGCATGAGAGTTGTTTGAAGCATCGATGGAAAGATGCAAATTATTTTTTTATACAAGCTAAGAAAAATTAAAGTTTTTGGTACTTACTAATATGTATGGAAATAAGACCTTACGCCTATGAATACAAACTAAGATCTCAAATATCTATATCATAGATTTGGAACATAAATAGGTTCAATTATATTCCTAATAACAAAGATAAATACTCAGGTTTATAATGCTTTGTTGCAATGGAATTGAGAAAGTGAAGTGTGTGTTTAAGAACTAGCTTAAATGATTAAAATAATGATGAGTAGAATCAAAAAATGTAAAGTACAAAATAGAAAACCAACATAGTGAGATAGATCTATAAATAAGACACAAAAAGGAACATGGATCCACAAACTGTAGTTGAAAGTGCTAGATTGTTATGATAGACATCCTAGTCTAGGGGTGTCTCAACTGAAAAAATATAGAAAAAATGTAGACATGAGGTCCTATAGGCCTATCTCCCCAAAATACAACCAAAAAGTGTCAAACAAGAGTATTGAGCACCCTAGTCCAAGTGTTTCTATGTGTCCAAAATTTGCGAATGTTCATCATTGTCTACTCTCTGGGTCATTTATAACACTTTCTATTATCAAATATAAACCTACACATAGAAAATGGGGAGGAATGGTTGTGTTATATAGGGGCTTTCCAAATTCAAGCCCCATGTTGGTATTATTACCTCCACAAGATCTATGACTGGTTTAAAAGAGAGCTTGTCCTAGGGAGGACAAAAGCTAAACAATAATGGAAATTCCTAAATAAGCTTATTATACCTTAGGTATGAAACCCTGTCATGTAGTCTCACATAAATGTGGTGATGCAATGATCTTTAGAAAATTCTTGCAAGTGTTAATGCAATAACATGATAAGAAAACATGACAAATATGAAATGATACTTGAATGTTGTAGCTGTTTGCTCAATGTGCTAATAAAGTAAAATTAGGATTCTCTAATTCTCTTAACATCATTTGGAATATATATTAAACCTAATTAATGATATAATATGTACTTTATTTATGTATCACGGGGTATTTTTTATTAAAGAAAATTGACCTAAAATTATCAAGTACTAAAATTGTGATCATATTATCAATGATGAAGGCTAATGTTCACACACATTTAAATTTGGCTCTTTTAGAGAGACTAAGATGTAGGGTTCCCTACTCGACTCAAAAGTTGACCAAAAAAAGAAATGGTGATGTGTCGAGATTGAGAATATAGGATCTAATCTTAAAATTAGTATGTGATTACAGTTAAATTGTGAGTTTGACAATAAAATTATAGGGTATGATAAGGCCCAAATAATCTTAAAATGGTCTAAGAATAAGCATAATAATGTAGGGACCCAAATAGAGTGTAAAATTATAAAAAGATAAAATTTACTAAAACATCAAGCAATTTCTTAAGAAAATGAATAATGTTCATGTGAATATTAACATTCAAGAGAATATCACATTCATATTTGTGCAGATTCAGAGATGTACAACAAACACAAACAAAATCGAACTCTAATGCACACATACCATAAAGCTAAAATATTCAACAAAAATTTATTGATCTTCAAAATTTTAATTCAGCCACACTCATATCATGGCATGATGGAGACCAAAAATTTGTTAATCCCTTCCAATGTCCAATTTAAACATATTTAAAGCTTGCAAAATGTAATTGTCCAATAGTTTAAAGAAATTAATTCTTTAAAGAATAAAACATGATTAGTTTTGGGGCCTAAAAGTTAGATGTTCTCTTTTACATGGTTTTGGTTATAACTTATGCATACAAAATCAATTTTTAAATTTTAAATAGGTGTTGGAGAGCATACTTAGTCTACTACATAGTGGTTAAAGAGTATGGAGAGTTGTGTACTTGCTTGATCACTTGTAGGTTCCTGAGAACATCCATTTCAACAATCTCATAGGTAGATAGTTAACCAAGAAGCTACTCCAACATCACTTTCTTCCATTTTTCCACCAATGCCCTTAATAGATTTTTCTATTTCATTCACTCTATGTATATAGTCTTCAATATTCTCATCATCAAACATTCTTAGGCTCTCAAACTTGTGCTTCAAGTTTATTAGCTTGGCTTGCTTTTTCTTTGGATCTCCTTCATATGCATATCTTAGTTTGTCCAATACATCTTTGGAAATACTCAATATTGTAACTTTAGCAAATGTTGTATCACTTGTACAACTGATAATTGCAACTCTATTCTTTGCATTGATCTCATGATTCTTAACCTTATTCAGAGTCTGAGGACCATTCTCTAGAATAGTATAGCTTATCTTGACAATTTATCAAATTTCATTTGGTAAAGTTTTTCCAAAAAGTATTTCATCCTCTCCTTCGAATAAGAGTAGTTTGTGCCATCAAACTTTGGTGCTTTGTAGTTGGACTCCTAAACCATTCCTAATCTACTTCAAGAGGTTAAGCTTCTCTAAGAGAAACCTTGCTCTGATATGAATTGTTGAACACTCTGCAAGAATGAGAGGTGGAGGAATCAATCTAAATAAATTGCTTGCAAATCTATATAATAATTAAAATTATACTATAATTGCAAAGCATAAAAGCACAAAACACATTCAACACATGAACACCAAATTTACATGGAAAATCCTATAAGGGGAAAACCATAGTGAGAATCACACTCACAATATAATAAAATTGATTACAAGGTTTTACGCTTACTACCAAGGAGAAATATACACCTGATGGACTTGTAATTCTAAGACGCACAACCTTAGGGCAAGATACAAAGAAACTTGCAAAACTAAAATGCACTACTTAGGGAAAGATAAGTCTACAAATAGATTCACTATTCATTGACAGTCAAGATAAATAGTTTAAACTAAAATTAGTAAGATATCCCGATCATGAGATTGACCTTGAACCTTGGTTTCAAGAAAACAATATCATGGCCAACACATTTGATCACAAATAATGTCTTTGATTACTACTGGTCTAAAGATATTACTATCAAGGCATTTCTCAACTGACTTTTGCATATTATAAACACAAAATCTATTTGAATATTATTCTTAGTCACTTCACAATGATTCATGCTC
This sequence comes from Cryptomeria japonica, assembly GCF_030272615.1. Taxonomy (NCBI): domain Eukaryota; kingdom Viridiplantae; phylum Streptophyta; class Pinopsida; order Cupressales; family Cupressaceae; genus Cryptomeria; species Cryptomeria japonica. Next base: position 290,122,789 of record NC_081407.1, read on the forward strand.
ATTCCATACCTCAACACATACAACCATACATTCTTTTATACAAATTTATTCATCAAAACCTTCAATTAGATCGACCAAGATATAATAAGTAATATTACAAAAGTTAGATCATCTAAACCTAAAACAATCACATGATCCTCTCCAAAAGATAAAGGGGACCCAAACACATTATCATACATTCATTCAAGAAGATACTAGCCAACCACACATGCTACCACAATCTCAAACATCAATAGCAAATAAAATGTGTAGAAAAATAATGAAACACATAAACTAGTCGGCCTAAAAACATCTTTCAATTCAAATTCAAAAGATACCAGTTAATTTTTTGACCAGTCTAATAGATAGCCTTACTACCAATAATAGAAACAACTAACCTCATCATTAGAGCAATTAGAGGACATGCACACCTAATAGTATATCATTGACATATCATAAACAGTGTATCAAATCCACACATCATGATCTTCATAAATTGGAAGGATACAAAACATTCTGCCACTAGAGCATTAAATATTGTTTCTTGTATATTAACACATCACTTCCCAGTTCACATCTTTTCCTTGTTGGTGATACACTGTATTGGTAACCTATCCATCTCATCCACACAAGTTAACAACTAATAGATAGCCTTACTACCAATAATAGAAACAACTAACCTCATCATTAGAGCAATTAGAGGACATGCACACCTAATAGTATATCATTGACCAGTCTAATAGATAGCCTTACTACCAATAATAGAAACAACTAACCTCATCATTAGAGCAATTAGAGGACATGCACACCTAATAGTATATCATTGACATATCATAAACAGTGTATCAAATCCACACATCATGATCTTCATAAATTGGAAGGATACAAAACATTCTGCCACTAGAGCATTAAATATTGTTTCTTGTATATTAACACATCACTTCCCAGTTCACATCTTTTCCTTGTTGGTGATACACTGTATTGGTAACCTATCCATCTCATCCACACAAGTTAACAACTAACGTGTGTACTGGTAATAGCAGTGGTCATCTATCTGAATGACATTCTCTTCCTTACCTTACCGGTATCCTACAACACAAAGTGATATTAGAGATATCTCAACCTGTATTCCTCCATGATAGTGTTGCACATACATTTCTCATACTGATAGTCATCCCATACCGGTTGACATCAATGACAACACAATGCCAACAAACTCCCCCTTTGGCATTGATGTCAACACATGTAGTATTCAACATACTACATAATCCTTCTCTCCCTATCTCTAATCCATTGATTCTCAAAATATGTATATGTTGTATACTACAGAATTCCTCCCCCGCTTTGACAACAATGGCAAAGGACACTCTCAGGGTATCATTCCTCCTTGCATTTAACAGGCACTGATAGAATTATTTCTCCCCCTTTTCTTTACCATATGTCTCTCCTCCTTTGATACCAATTGTTACAAATTATTATATCTTCTCAAGTCACATCACTTGAGATGGAGGACTCAGCCATCAACTGACACTAATTGAGCATGCAAATTTTTATAGCATTTGTTAAAATACTCAATAGCAGAGGGATGTGTTAGTGAATACTACTCACCTGTCGGTCAAATTGCATCACTTCCCATTTGATCCTAAATTTCTTTAGAATCAAATGTGATTGTACTATCAATACAACCAACGAAAGGACAAGTAGGTACCCATAACAATGAAACTCTCCTGGGTATTCCTAATGTAACTTCCACCATCTGTAGTTTGGGCAATCAGTGCACTTATGTATTCAAGTTTAAGCATGTCAGCCTTGCATCATAGCCACTTGAACTCCCCCTAAGTCATACATCTCAGGTTCTCAACTCCAATTTGGTCCAATACCAAGGTATCCAATCATCTCCATGTACCGTTTGAGCTATGCAAGTGAGATCATTTGATGATCTTTTAGCTTCATTATTTCACCACAACCTATGACATGATCCTTGATGAACACAATGCCATACAATATCATCTTCAAGTCATGATTCTAACCGGTTAGCCCATAAACATGTATGCCTACATGGTCAATCACTTGGCCAACATATGTCATTCAGATCTTTTCCAATACCACCTGAGACATGAACTCTACATTCCATGCTACCGGGGCTATTGCAATGATCTTCAACCTCATTGTCTTACATAACCTACAAGTACCTTTTAGCATTTATGTCGATAACATCCTACACATATCGGTTTCCTATGCCGGTCCACTATCACTACCGAAGAATGTGCCTGTGACTCTTGATCTTTTGTATAACTCTGTATCTGATTTCAATTGTTATCTTGTCATATATTGACACAGCAGTAGTGATCCAGCATTCACCTATAGGCATGTAGTCAAGGCAACTTCTACACACACTCATCATCTTATTTTCATCCTTCATACCAGTAGCAAGTTGTTTCTCTCCTTTGCTCCTTTCAACCAAGGAGTGAATGATTTGGTCAGTATGTAACTCCCCCTGAGTCCTGCAAGTCATTTAAGCCATAGGAGATATCACCTATGCATTGAATGCACAATACTGATCCATGCTCTTATCTTTCGTCTTCTTCCTTCAAGTCAGCTTTATTTCTTTCCTTTTCGCATCTGCAGTCTTGACGACAGGGTTGGCCTTCTTCTCCTCATTAGTTCTCTCTCTGTAGATAGTGCTGTAGTGACAGACAACATCCATGTTAATCTCATGATTTGGGAACCTTCTAACATACCTGTTTTCTCTTCCTTTTCTGACCATGCCATTTTGGCTAGTTACCGATTTCCTTGAATTCCTTGATTGTGCAGGAATATTTCTCCTCTCATTCCAAGCAGGTCTATGTTGCTCATATCCCATGTAACTTCACTCACACTGAGCATGATTGATCCATCGGTTGTCACGGGAATGCATATTCTTATTCCTGCATTCATAACTTTTATGACCTAGTCCATTCTAGTTATAACACATAATGTTTACATTTTTAGGAACAGTGCATGGATTTTTGTTAGCATAGTCGTGAAAGGGAACATGCATGTTTCTAATTTGGGAAACACTCCGCTTATATGCATGAAATCTATAGCCATCTAATTTATTATACCTAGGAAGAACACACTATCTATTCCTAGACCTCATTTTACATTCCTCTACCCTATGGCCATAATCTTTACATGCAAAACTATAACCAAAGAAAGGTGGCTCATTACTTACAGATTTATTTTGTCAAACATGAGGTGATCTCACTGGTTTGGCCTCTCTATTTCTCCTTCTTCAGGAATGGATCCTAGGTTATCCATGCTCTGCAGATCTCCCATTTGATCTCTTCTTCTGCCATGATTGTCTTGACTTGGTGGCAGCAACCTTTCTTTGTCTTCTACCAGTGGAAGGCCTTCTAGGCTGCCTTCTCATGTTCTTGCTTCCAGTGAAGCTATCTTCTCCTATTTTCCCTATTTCTTTCAGATTTGCATTGTTCGTCCATGCAACACCATTCTTCATCCTTGGCTTCATGTCCTCACCGGTTGTAGCTAGATCTATCCTTTTCTTTGGAGCAATTCTGACAGTGAAGGTTTAACCCTTTCCATTTCCATTTGAGGAGACAAATTGAATATCTTTGTGGGAGGTCTCCTTGCTTGTAGAGCATTCACCGATAGCACATCCTAATCCTCCAGTATCCTTGGAAAGTTTTTGCTGATTTAATATTTTGTGCAAGGCTTCAGTGCTACCATCATATCAGTTTCTTACCTTGAATTCATTTTTGCACTTCTCAAGGTATTTCCATAGATTATCCATTTCCTCTTTCATCTTCTGACGCTCTTTGTCCTTTGTTTCCACTTCTAATTGGAGATCCTCATATCTTCTCTCTTTGTTATCAAAGATTGATTTCAACTCACCAATCAATCCTTTTGCCTCTTCTAGTTGAGATGTCAATATGGAGATATTGTTATTTGATTCTTCAAGGCATATTCTCAACCGGCTCCATTTGTAATGAACTGAATCTTTGTACCTTTTAAAATCCTTTCTAACATTTTGCAGCTCTTCTAGTGCATTTAGCAGTTCACTTTCAAGATCTACTTCGGCTTCATCTTCATCATCACTCCCAAACACATCTTGCTGGTGGGATCTATCTGCCTTACCACACTTTGATGTGTGCACTTCACTTTTTGTCTCTTTTGCCATGAAGGGATGGGTCTCCTCTTTATCAAAACTATAGCAACTGACCGATCTACTATCAACACTTCCACATGTGTCTACTTTGTTGTTCTTCATACTTCCACAATCCAATTTAGCAGCACATGGATCATTTTCGTAAAGATTCTTCATTCTACCCCATAGACTCTTTGCCGATTTACACTTATCCACTTGTGAGGAAACATCGTCAGTGAGACCACTGAATATAGCCTTCATTGCTTCTTCATTGCATGAGGTTCTTCTTTCTTATTTAGGACTAGTGGGAGGACTGACATTCCTAGGGAGAGCATTAACAACTATCACCTAGACATCATAACCTAAGGAGGATAGGTAGACTTCCATTCTACAACTCCAAATAGCATAGTTTGAACCATCAAAATTTGGAATAGGGATTGACACTAAACAAACCATTGTGTCCTTAAGCTAGAATCTACCCAAGCTGGAGAAAGCTCATCTGACTAGGAACCAATGCTCTGATACCAATTTTTAGATACAATGAACCACTAAGAGGGGGGTGAATTAGTGGTTCTCAAACTTTTCCCTTTAACTATCGTATGTGGTGTAGGAGCACCGAGGAAGACAAGGTGGAGAAGGGTCACTGATAGGCCCTATGGAGGATTTGAAGAAAAATGAAAACAAAAAAGACCTATAAGGTCTTTAAATTATATAACATGGCCATGTGAGCCATAAAATGTAGTGAAATGCAATGTAATGGTCAAAAAGTGTAAAATTGCCAGTTTGAGCAATTAGGCCTAGAAAAGGCTAAAATTGGGTTTTTGGGGTAGAAGTGTGTTTAGGTGTATAAAATATGTTTATAAGATCACCTAATGACCATTTTAATTTTTTAGAGGGTTCAGATATAGGTTTGGCAAGCTGACATACATAGTTGTCAAACTTGACAACTTTCGAGCAACTTTTTGTTCTCAAAAAGTTGTCAAGAATGCAAAGAGTTGTCATAAGTTAGTTATAAGTTGGTTTTAGGTTTTATTTCAGCATAGAAGGCCTTGAGGGTTATAAATGTATGTAATTTAATCATTTTGGGGTTGTTGGTAAAGGTTTTTTGTTTGGGTTCGGAGTTTTGAACCAATAAAAATCTAATTTTCATGTGTATTTTCCAGGTTTCCACGTAGGACAGACTGATTTTTCATTGTTTTGAGTTCTTTTATGAATTATTTTTCATTCCTTCATGGTTTTAGATGTTTCTATAATTAACTAAGTTTATCTTGGCTTTGGTTTGAAGTGATTTGGTTTTGTTTTCGTGAAGATGTCTAACTTCTTGTGAAAATAGTCATATCCCTGCCCTAGGGTTAATAGTGAGCATGAAAATGTTTTATATTTTATTTCTAGATTGATCTAACCCCAAAAAGGGGTATTATGGTGTATTATATTGTATATTTTAATAATATTTGGTTTCAGGAGGCCATGCACAAGATGGCATGTGCATTGTGGGAGTAAAGGTCTGAAATTTTAGGGGCAAACTATTGCAGAAAATACAGTCCTAGTACGGGGGCCATATCTCACATTTCCATCGTTGGATTTTTCTGAGTTTTGGATATGTTTTGTATAACCAAGTTACAAATAATTTAACTAGAGTGATCGAATAAATGTTTTCATTTGCAAAAGTTATGGGTGACTGTGTAAGGATCTATCAATATGGCAGCAAGGTGGTAGTTTTGCAATGATTTTTCTTTGTCAATGCATTGAGGTAGTTTGTAAAGTCTCAAAGGGTCGTGTTTCTCTTGATTGAGTACTATGAAACCATTTGTGTCAACTTTATCATCAAATAGTCTTGTATTTTTAAGTTTGATTTGGGTCCATTGAAGCTCTGCATCAAAGTGGTATCAGAGCAAGCGAAAGGTTTGGGATATAGGGGTGAAGATGGAGTTAACAAAATCTGAGAAAGAGATAGTAGGTGCTTACAAGAAGTGTAAAGAACTAATGTTTGGTGGAAAGAAGAAAAGAGAGGAAGAAGAGTTGATGAAACAAGAAGTAGAAAGAATGAAGAGAGAAGAAGAAGAAAAGAAACGAGGTGAGTTGAGAAGTTTAAGAAGGGATTTAGAAGCAAATGAAGCAAGATTGAGGGAGCTTAAAGAGGAACTAGAGAAAAAGAGAAAGGAAGATGAACTTAGGGAAGAACAAATGAAGTTGAAATTGGAAAACCTAGAGGGTACAAAAAATAGTTAGCACTTGAGGGTGCACAAGAAGGTAGTTTGGCTTGTGAAGAGGCTAGACGCAACACAGAAGAAGGCTCATGATGAAGCCTTGAAGATGCGTGATGTTATGGTGACATGCCAAGGAGAATGAAATTTTAAACATGAAGAGATTTCAATGGGTTTGAAGGAAAAAGATGATATTGTAATCAATGAAGAAGATGTTTTTGTTTATCCTAATGTTTTGTATGCAGGTTTGCTGAGTGTTTACAAGGATGATCATGTTGGAGGTGCTTACCTTGAGTATCATTTTCTTGAGAGGAGGTGCCATGAGTTGCCAAAGAATGTATAATTTTTTGTAGGAAATAAAATGCAATTTCCAATGAATTTGAAAACCAAGAAGAGGAGGCAGCCATGCAAGGGGACCTTGCATTCTTTTTATCCCCAAGAGTATGGTGCAGGAGCACCCAGGACGACAAGGTGGAGCAGGGTCACTGATAGGCCCTATGAAGGATTTGATGAAAAATGAAAACAAACAAGACCTATAAGGTCTTTAAATGATGTAACATGGCCATGTGAGCCATAAAATGTAGTGAAATGCAATGTAATGGTCAAAAAGTGTAAAAAGGCCATTTTGAGCAATTAGGCCTAGAAAAGGCTAAAATTAGGTTTTTGGGGTAGAAGTGTGTTTAGGTGGATAAAATATGTTTATAAGGTCATGTAATGACCATTTTAATGTTTTAGAAGGTTCAGATATAGGTTTGGCAAGTTGACATACATGGTTGTCAAACTTGACAACTTTGGAGCAACTTTTTGTTGTAAAAAAGTTGTCAAGAATGCAAAAAGTTGTCATAAGTTAGTTATAAGCTATTTTTAGGTTGGATTTTGGCTTATAATTCATTGAGGGTTATAAATGGATGTAATTGAATCATTTTGGGGTTTTTGGTAAACGTTTTTTGTTTGGGTTTGAAGTTTTGAAGCAATAAAAATCTAATTTTCATTTGTATTTTCTAGGTTTCCAAATAGAACAGTCTGATTTTACATTGCTTTGAGTGCTTTTGTGAATTATTTTTCATTAATTCATGGTTGGAGATGTTTCTATGATGAACTGAGTTTATTTTGGCTTTGGTTTGAAGTGATTTGGTTTTGTTTTGGTGAAGATGTCTAACTTCTTGTGAAAACAGTCATATCCCTGCCCTAGGGTTAATAGTGAGCATGAAAATGTTTTATATTTTATTTCTAGATTGATATAACCCCAAAAATGGGTATTATGGTTTATAATATTATATATTTTCATAATATTTTGTTTCAAGAGCCCATGTACAAGATGGCATGTGCATTATGGGAGTAAAGGTCTGAAATTTTAGGGGTAGACTATTGCAGAAAATATAGTCCTAGTACGGGGGTCATATCTCACATTTCCATCATTGGATTTTACTTAGTTTTGAATATGTTTTTTATAACCAAGTTAAGAATAATTTCACTGGAGCGATCGAATAAATTTGTTCATTTGCAAAACTTATGGGTGACTGTGTAAGGGTCTATCAATATGGCAGCAAGGTGGTAGTTTTGCAATGATTTTTCTTTGTCAATGCATTGAGGCAGTTTGTAAAGTCTCAAAGGGTCGTGTTTCTCTTGATTCAGTATTATAACACCATTTGTGTCAACTTGATCATAAAATAGTCTTGTATTGTTAAGTTTGAGTTGTGTCCATTGAAGCTCCGCATCACTATGTGAGCATACGGGTTATTAGATCTAACTCAAAATAGACTTATTGGTTAGTGGGGAGACCAACACAAATTCAATCACGCAAGGGGACATCACATAACACTAGTATGTATGAGGAAAAGCCAAGATGGGAAAACCCTCATTGAGAAATTTTGTTGGAGTCTACTACTCCAATCCAGCCTCACAATCAAAACTCTGTTACAATGTTTAGGGCACACACCCAAGGAGCTGCAACCCCTGATTTAGGGCACTAGCCCAAGGAGCACCAACCCCTAATTTAGGGCACCAACCCAAGGAGCACCAACCCCTAACTTGTTTATAGGCTACAACACAAAGGAGATACAACCCCTGCATCGAGCTACAACTCAGTGATATCAAAGATAACTTCACATACAAAATTAATCACACTAATACAAGTGAATCCAAGTGAATCTTGTAACCATTTCATATACCTCACTCTGTCAGTGAGACACCTTCTCTGCTACGCCGGTACATTTCTATCTTTGTTGCTGCTTCTTTACCAATTCACCTCTCTCTCTGTCATTTCTCACTTCCTTTAGTTGCTCTACTTCTCTCCACTGATACTACACTCAGTCAGTTCTATGTCTGCCTTCTCTGCAGTCACCTTTTCCTTCTTCTTTGCCGGTATAAACACTATCGATTTTGCACTTCTACCGATTGAACTCTTCAACCTCGTTCTTTGTCACACTTAGTATCTTCTTTATCTCCTTGATGAGCACTTGGTTGATCTGTTATCACATGCAACACTCAATAACTTTATAGAAGTCTTATCTTCCTCTCTTTCAAAGCACTAGTCTCTCGTCCAACAACAACCATCTCTGATTTTGGCTTGCATATTTATAAGCTAGTTTTCTTGCCAAAAACCAATTCAAACTTTGGGTGGTTAGGGTTTCCTCACTTACCTTGAGGCAAACCAAGTCCAATCACATCTTGTCTGATCTCATCTACCAGAAAACCAACTATACATTTGCACCATTGTCACGCCTTCCAATACATGTTTTCCAAATATAGAAAACAGGACCCTTTATCTCGACCTGCATCTGTCAAACCACAATTAATACCTATGTTGTTTCCTTTTTGAGGTCTTCTCACAAACTGATTTTCTTGCTTTGATCTAGGCAAAACCAACTCTCTATTTTGTCTCCGTTGGCCATTCTTCCCCAATCCACACTCTTCTGATCCGATCCACAAATCACGAAATCCATATTAAGTGTACACCTATAGAGGCAGCTATCTCTGCACGACACTCTACTGACCTCTGCATGTTCACCACTTCATCTCCACATGGCTTCCATGTTAGCATCCTCCTCTGCTTGAACATCTATGTCGGTATGGATTGGATCACCAGCCAATTCCATTACCAGGTTCATCTACAGGTATACTAACCCTGCCAGTTAAACCCTCAAACCAGTCTGTCATCAACCTTGCATTCTACTACTCTTTTGGTGGACTGCTCAATCAGTCAACACTCTTGCTAACCTATCTTATGCACATCTTTATCAGATGGGGAGTCTTCTGCACCTGCACCCTGTCCATATTACCGATGAACTTACGTACTTATAAACACTCTTGATGACACCATGTCATTATCCTTCAACATACATCATCTTCAGTCTAGCATTCTACTCTGACTGCAACTACACAACCTTGCCTTCTCCCTGACCAGCTCTGACCATATCTCAACCAGTTTGTCAAAGTGACAAATACATCACTCTTCTCTGTACTGACATCTCAACATGTCTTCTCTGTTGGTCAGTGTATAAAATTGATTTCATGCACTTAAGGGATTCCTTTGTTTCATCGATAGATCTGGTGTGGGCACACTTACTGTCATTCATTGCTTCTCATGATGATTGCATCTTCATCCGGTGGGAGTCCTATTATTCTACAACCTCACAACATACATGTGACCTATTCATTCTTCTCCTCTAGTGTTGATGTCATTTAGGTAACATTCTACCTCTTCATCATAAACAACATCCAAGTACCTTTCTCATCCTTCTTGTACACTAGTTATGACCTTTGTAGGCTAACAAACACTCACTTTGTTGATCTAACTTCTCCATGTCAATGCATCACTTACCAGTTGACATCCTTAACTTGCTGGTGATACACTGTACTGGTAACCTATCCATCTCATCCATATGAGTTAGGCACTAGCTTGTGTACTTGTAACACTAGTGGTCATCCATCTGAATGACATTCTCTTCCTTACTTTATCGGTTTCTTGCAACACAAAGTGATATCAAAGATATCTCAACCTCTATTCCTCCATGGCAATGTTGCACATACGTCTCTCATACTGGTAGTCATCTGATACTGGTTAACATCAATGCCAACAATATGGAGATCTTGACGGTCTCTATGGTGATGCTCCTTCACATGGGACTAAGGAGAAGATAAAGGCCCTTTGTAAGAAAAGTCTTCAAGGTGGGATTGTTGGGGGACTTAAGCAGAATGATGAAAAATATTGATGAGAACCTAAAAATTCCTCTCCCTATTGATTATATTCTCACGATAAGAAATGGGAAACCCACTCCTTGTTTTCCCATTATCTACATCAAGGACAAGAAGCCATCCTAGGCTGGAAAATCTGGGATCAAGGAAAATGCTAGTTTTTAGTGGAATCCCTTTTGTTTTACCAAGAGTGAAGCTAGAGGATGGATAAAACAATACCTAGAAGATGATGGTGTTCCTCTATCTATTTTTGAAAGAAAAAATAAATACTTGGGTGGAAGAGATTGAAGAAATTGTGGTGGAATTAGGGCCTTATCCTTCAGATGTATCGGTTTGCTTCTCATGTGCTCCCCTCCTCCGATTTTCTCATCAGATTGCCTTCGATAATAATAGGGTCCCTCTGGGGCAAAAAATGGCAACCCCTTCCTCTGTTTCAGGTCGTGGGTGTCTGAATCTCTCCACTTTATCTCAAGCTCCCTAATTCAGGTTTTTTTGACTTCTGGTTTATCTTCATTACCATTTTAAGTTGGTGATTAGGATTCTCTATTATTTTGTTTAAACTAGAAGATGTAATTCTCAAACTGCTCAATTGTTTTTGGTTTCTCATGCCCTAGGTGGCCATTTGACTGTGAAGCCCAAATGGAATTGTATGGTTTGGTCTCTAGCTTCAGTTTCAATCTTTTTTATGCTTTTTGATAAATATTTTTAATTTAGATTTATATGTTTAATACAGAATATTGACAAAAGGCCCTTACTGATAAAAAAAAGGTTCAAATATAAAAAGAATAAAAAATTTAATTTGGCAACATCTTTTGTGAGAAAAAAGAGGTGTTACAACAAAAGTTTAATGATATTGATTTTAAATTAGATAATTAGGTATGACTAGGAAATTTCATATGAAAGAATCTACTTTTTCAAGAGACCTCCATAAATGAAATCTACATCATGAGATATCTTGAAGAAAAAATTATAAAATTACTTAGTTATAAGAAGTCAATCAAAATACTTTAATCTTCTATAACTTAGTTAAATATAAGTAATGGAATTATTATTAATTAGATATCATCTCTCCTTATGGAGTTAGATTATCTTCATATGATGACATTAATAGGGAAGTTGTTCCTTATTTTTTTAATATATTTTTAGAATTTTATCATGTTGCTTTGAAGGAAGAATGGGTAGTTTTGTATTCTACTTCCATAGTTAATATGAAAATGAATGATATTCTCATGGAACATATTAATCATGATGAGTTGAAAAGGGTTGTTTTTTAAATGAAGAAAGGTAAGGTTCTTAGTCTTGATGGTTTTCTCATTGAATTATTCCCAAAATTTTGGGATATTATAAATAATAATCAATTGGAGGTTGTTCAACAATCTCACAATAATAAATAGATTCTTAAATATTTTAGCTCTACATTTTATAGTTTGATTCCTAAGGAGATTATGACTTATTTGTTTAACCTTTTCAACCTTATTTCTCTTTGTAATGTCATTTGTAAGATCATAACTAGAATCATTTTTTATTATCTAAAAAGGGTTCTTGACTATCTTATATCATATGAGTAGGGATCCTTTTTTAAGGGTCATCAAATTCTTGATGGTGTTGTTATTATAATAGAAACAATACATTCAATGGATCGTTCTAATAAAAAATCCATTTTGATCAAGCTTTTTATTTCTAGGGCTTATGATAGAGTTCAATGGTCCTTTTTAAGGAATGTTGTCTTTTATTTTGATTTTAGTTCTAACTAGTTTAAGTGAGTTATGAGTTGTGTAGAATCTATTTCTATTTTTGTTTGATGGTTTCCTATCGTCTCTTTTTTTGGATACAAAAGCGTTGTGACAAGGTTATCCAATTTCTCCTTATCTTTTCATTTTTATTATTGAAGGTTTAAGAAGGATTCTCATTCATTAAAGAGTTCATGGTTTCATTCAAGGATGAAAAATGGATGAAAATCTTGATTCTTCTCTCATCTTCAATTTTTTTTTCATGATATTGCTTCATAGGAGTTGCTAAAAGTCAAGAAGTTTTTCATCTTTTTGTGCTTTGGTTGTTATGTAATGGTTCAGGGCTCTACCATTTTTTATCTAGTCAGAACATACCTTGAATCTTTATTTATTAGCTTTAATCCAATAGATTAATAAAGCCAAGTTAAATATATTTTTCTTGACAACTTTGGAGCAACTTTTTGTTGTCAAAAAGTTGTCAAGAATGCAAAAAGTTGTCATAAGTTAGTTATAAGTTTGTTTTAGGTTTTCTTTCAGCCTAGAAGGCCTTGAGGGTTATAAATGTATATAATTGAATCATTTTGGGGTTGTTGGTAAAGGTGTTTTGTTTGGGTTTGGAGTTTTGAACCAATAAAAATCTAATTTTCATGTGTATTTTCCAGGTTTCCACGTAGAACAGTCTGATTTTCCATTGTTTTGAGTTCTTTTATGAATTATTTTTCATTCCTTCATGGTTTTAGATGTTTCTATAATTAACTAAGTTTATCTTGGCTTTGGTTTGAAGTGATTTGGTTTTGTTTTCATGAAGATGTCTAACTTCTTGTGAAAATAGTCATATCCGTGCCCTAGGGTTAATAGTGAGCATGAAAATGTTTTATATTTTATTTCCAGATTGATCTAACCCCAAAAATGGGTATTATGGTGTATTATATTGTATATTTTCATAATATTTGGTTTCAGGAGGCCATGCACAAGATGGCATGTGCATTGTGGGAGTAAAGGTCTGAAATTTTAGGGGCAAACTGCTGCAGAAAATACAGTCCTAGTACAGGGGCCATATCTCACATTTTCATCGTTGGAGTTTTCTGAGTTTTGGATATGTTTTGTATAACCAAGTTACAAATAATTTAACTAGGGTGATCGAATAAATATTTTCATTTGCAAAAGTTATGGGTGACTATGTAAGGGTCTATCAATATGGCAGCAAGGTGGTAGTTTTGCAATGATTTTTCTTTGTCAATGCATTGAGGTAGTTTCTAAAGTCTCAAAGGGTCGTGTTTCTCTTGATTGAGTATTATGAAACCATTTGTGTCAACTTGATCATCAAATAGTCTTGTATTTTTAAATTTGAGTTGGGTCCATTGAAGCTCTGCATCAAAGTGGTATCAGAGCAAGTGAAAGGTCTGGGATATAGGGGTGAAGATGGAGTTAACAAAATCTGAGAAAGAGATAGTAGGTGCTTACAAGAAGTGTAAAGAACTAATTTTTGGTGGAAAGAAGAAAAGAGAGGAAGAAGAGTTGAGGAAACAAGAAGTAGAAAGAATGAAGAGAGAAGAAGAAGAAAAGAAACGAGGTGAGTTGAGAAGTTTAAGAAGGGCTTTAGAAGAAAATGAAGCAAGATTGAGGGAGCTTAAAGAGGAACTAGAGAAAAAGAGAAAGGAAGATGAACTTAGGGAAGCACAAATGAAGTTGAAATTGGAAAACCTAGAGGGTACAAAAAAGAGTTAGCACTTAAGGGTGCACAAGAAGGTAGTTTAGCCTGTGAAGAGGCTAGTTGCAACACAGAAGAAGGCTCATGTTGAAGCCTTGATGATGGGTGAGGTTATGGTGACAAGCCAAGGAGAATAAAATTTTCAATATGAAGAGATTTCAATGGGTTTGAAGGAAAAAGATGATATTGTAATCAATGAAGAAGATGTTTTTGTTTATCCAAATGTTTTGTATGCAGGTTTGCTGAGTGTTTACAACGATGATCATGTTGGAGGTGCTTACCTTGAGTATCATTTTCTTGAGAGGAGGTGCCATGAGTTGCCAAAGAATGTATAACTTTTTGTAGGAAATACAATGCAAGTTCCAATGAATTTGAAAACCAAGAAGAGGAGGCATCCATGCAAGGGGACCTTGCATTCTTTTTATCCACAAGAGTATGGTGCAGGAGCACCCAAGAAGACAAGGTGGAGTAGGGTCACTGATAGGCCCTATGGAGGATTTGATGAAAAATGAAAACAAACAAGACCTATAAGGTATTTAAATGATGTAACATGGCCATGTGAGCCATAAAATGTAGTGAAATGCAATGTAATGGTCAAAAAGTGTAAAATTGCCATTTTGAGCAATTAGGCCTAGAAAAGTCTAAAATTAGGTTTTTGGGGTAGAAGTGTGTTTAGGTGGATAAAATATGTTTATAAGGTCATGTAATGACCATTTTAATTTTTTAGAAGGTTCAGATATAGGTTTGGCAAGTTGACATACATAGTTATCAAACTTGACAACTTTGGAGCAACTTTTTGTTGTAAAAAAGTTGTCATAAGTTAGTTATAAGTTGTTTTTAGATTGGATTTTGGCTTAGAATTCTTTGAGGGTTATAAATGGATGTAATTGAATCATTTTTTGGTTTTTGGTAAATGTGTTTTGTTTGGGTTTGGAGTTTTGAAGCAATAAAAATCTAATTTTCATTTGTATTTTCTAGGTTTCCACGTAGAACAGTTTGATTTTCCATTGTTTTGAGTGCTTTTATGAATTAGTTTTCATTAATTCATGGTTGGAGATGTTTATATGATGAAATAATTTTATTTTGGCTTTGGTTTGAAGTGATTTGGTTTTGTTTTGTAGAAGATGTCTAACTTCTTGTGAAAATAGTCATATCCCTGCCCTAGGGTTAATAGTGAGCATGAAAATGTTTTATATTTTATTTCTGGATTGATATAACCCCACAAATGGGTATTATGGTGTATAATATTAGATATTTTCATAATATTTTGTTTCAAGAGGCCATGTACAAGATGGCATGTGCATTATGGGAGTAAAGGTCTGAAATTTTAGGGGTAGACTGTTGCAGAAAATATAGTCCTAGTACGGGGGCCATATCTCACATTTCCATCGTTGGATTTTACTAAGTTTTCAATATGTTCTGTATAACCAAGTTAAGAATAATTTCACTAGAGCGATTCATTAAATTGTTTCATTTGCAAAAGTTATGGGTGACTGTGTAAGGGTCTATCAATATGGCAGCAAGGTGGTAGTTTTGCGATGATTTTTGTTTGTCAATGCATTGAGGCAGTTTGTAAAGTCTCAAAGGGTCGTGTTTCTCTTGATTGAGTATTATGACACCATTTGTGTCAACTTGATCATAAAATAGTCTTGTATTGTTAAGTTTGAGTTGGGTCCATTGAAGCTCCGCATCACTATGTGAGCATACGGGTTATTAGATCTAACTCAAAACAGACTTATCAGTTAGTGGGGAGACCAACACAAATTCAATCACGCAAGGGGACATCACATAATACCAGTATGTATGAGGAAAAGCCAAGATGGGAAAACCCTCATTGAGCAATTTTGTTGGAGTTTACTACTCCAATCCATCCTCACAATCAAAACTCTGTTACAATGTTTAGGGCACACACCCAAGGAGCTACAACCCCTGATTTAGGGCACCAGCCCAAGGAGCACCAACCCCTAATTTAGGGCACCAACCCAAGGAGGACCAACCCCTAACTTGTTTATAGGCTACAACACAAAGAAGATACAACCCCTGCACTGAGCTACAACTCAGTGATATCAAAGATAGCTTCACATACAAAATTAATCACACTGTTAGAAGTGAATCCAAGTGAATCTTGTAACCATTTCATATACCTCACTCTGTCAGTGAGACATGTTCTCTGCTACGCCGGTACATTTCTATCTCTGTTGCTGCTTCTTTACCGGTTCACCTCTCTCTCTGTCGTTTCTCACTTCCTTTAGTTGCTCTGCTTCTCTCCACTGATACTACACTCAGTTGGTTCTATGTCTGCCTTCTCTACAGTCACCTTTTCCTTCTTCTCTACCAGTATAAGCACTATCAGTTTTGCCCTTCTACCAATTGAACTCTTCAACCTCGTTCTTTGTCACACTTTGTATCTTCTTTATCTCCTTGATGAGCACTTGGCTGATCTGTTCTCACATGAAACACTCAATAACTTTGCATAAGTCTTATCTTCCTCTCTTTCGAAGCACTACTCTCTCATCCAACAACAACCATCTCTGATGTTGGCTCGCATATTTATAAGCTAGTTTTCCTGCCAAAAACCAATTCAAACTTTGGGTGGTTAGGGTTTCCTCACTTACCTTGAGGAAAACCAAGTCCAATCAGATCTTGTCCAATCTGATCTACCAGACAACCAGCTATACATTTGCACCATTGTCGCGCCTTCCAATACATGTTTTCCAAATATAGTAAACATGACCCTTTATCTCGACCTGCATCTGTCAAACCACAATTAATACCTATGTTGTTTCCTTCTTGAGGTCAAATTATTTCAATTTTGGTCAAAGTAGGTGAAATTAGAAAGAATTAGGAAGGTTCAAATAGAAAATGGATAGATTTGAGTGAAAATCAAAAAATTAAGTCAAACTGGGTAAAGCTAAGCAACAACGAGTAAATCGGGTCAAAGTAGGTTAACAAATGGAAAATGGACGAATGTGAAACCATCATGTAGGAGAAGAGGTGAAAATGGAACCATTAAATAGGAATAGGAAAAAAATTAAGCCAACGAGACTAAAATTGGAAAGCAAGAAGTGAAAGGACCAAAAAGAAGGCAAAAAACCCTAAATCAAGATAAGAGTTTAGGTTGAAAATTAACATCATCAGATCAAGAGGAGAAAAAATTAATGAAAAGGGGATGAATCAAAGGATAAAATGAAAAGATAGACTTGAAATGAGAAGAAAATGAATAAATTTGGATAGAAAATGGAAAAGGCAAAGCGACAAGACCAAATCAGGAGCAAAAAACTCTAATTAGGACAAAATTAGGTAAACTGATGCTGCAAAAATGAAAAGGGAAGGATCTGATGCAAAGGGGATGAATTTAAGGGTAAAATGAGACTGCAAACTTGAAATGGGAAAAAAATGAAACAAACTATATAGAAAATAGAAAATGATAAACAAGATAGGATCGCATGAATAAGGAAGATTATACACACGGTTAGGTCAAAAATGAAGAATGTAGGTGATACCAATTTTTAGTGTCTACATTTTTATCCTCTTTGAGACAATGCAATTTAGAACATTGTTTGAAATAAGATATGAATGAAAAAATGACATAAAACATACCCTAGACCTCATAGGATGTGAGGGTGCCCCCTCAAGAAAATGATCAAAAATATATGAAAAAGGGTAATTTGTTGATGACACAGGGATTCCAAAATTGCAAATGGAAGTGAAACCAGAGCTAAGATACAAAAGATAAAAGCTTGGGAAGGTGAAAATGACCATGACTAGTGCAAAAGGGAGGGCATGTACATTCGTATAGGTAGGCAAGAGGGGTATAAAAAGGGGGTGGGAGGGTGAAGAGAGTTCATTTTCACTATCTTTTGGGAAGAATCAGAGCTTTGGAAGGAAGGATAAGCTAGCAAGATAGTGTGAATTTCAAGGGAGAATCATTATAGTGAACGCACGTGGACCTATCAGTGACCAGAGTGTGTAGGACCAACATATGTACCCCAAATCCTACTTATCAATTTGAGGTTTCAGCATGCTTTTCTAAGATTAATTTCATACATGTTAGGGGGTCTAGGTGAGAACTTGCATAGTTGGTTGCATTTATTATGCAGTTGGAAAGATGTTCACACTTCGTTGGGGAAATTGCACAATTGGTTAGCCAAAGTGCATAGTTGGTCATGGAAACTACATAGTTGGTTAAGTAAACTGCTCAGTTGGTTAAGAAAATTACATAACTGGTCAAAGAGACTGCATAGTTGGTTAGGCCAACAAAAAATGAGAGGTTATTCAATGGTTAGGTTTTTTATTGGTCATGAACTAGGTTGATTTAGGGTTGAGTGTTAGGTTGGATGGATTCGGATTGAACAATTAGGTTTCTGATTAGGAGACCAAATTTGGGTTTACAATTAGGGTTAAATAAATTAGGGTTTGGTCAGGGAAGTCATGATCGAAGAGGTTAGGTTAGCATGATGCTTTCCCCATTGCATTGTAGGAGAATCTTTCATCTTTACAAACACATCAGAATTGGCCTCCTTATTTAGCAGGATGTCATCATTTGTAGGAGCATGAGATAGATTGTTTGTTACATTTAGGATTATATAACATCACATTCATATCTTAGATAAAGGAAAATAGGGCACTGATTACTAAATTTACAGAGATGTGGCACTCAGAGACAAAATCCTTTCATCTACCAATGGGAGAGTCAACAGTTACATTGGAGGACATTTAGAGGATACTCAAGATTCCTATTCATGGTGAGCTAGTTGTGTATGAGCTTTCCACTACAAGAGATGCATTGATTTAGATGTTTGAGAAAGACAAGGATGAGTTGTGCATAATCAATTATGAAATCAAATGGGAGACTATGGCAAGACAACACTTGAGATTGGCTATCATCATTAGTGCATTTATTACTTGATTAGTAGCAACAGATAGGAGAGGTCATGGATTTCCTATCAGGTGGAGATGAGTGCTAGAGTAGATGATTATGGAGGGCATGGTATTTTCATGGGGACCATGTATGTTAGGCATGTTATACTTTCATTTGTATCAAGTGGCATATGGATGGAGTTTGACTATCAATAGCGGGTTGACTCTACTACATGTGTGGGCTTTCAAGCATATAGAAGTGTGGAAACCTATTCCAGACACATAGGTATTTATATTCAAAATGGATTCTTCAAATTGATATTTCATTTGAATAGAATGGTTTCCCAAACCATTATTTTCCCCTATGAAAAGTACCTACAAGAATGTAATTTTTGAACTAAACTACCTAGTTTATTTGATTTGAATGATAAATTAACTAACATAATTACCTATTTATCTATTTGTTTATGTTAAATATTGTTAATTTCTCAATATTTTATTTCATTTTTAATTATAATCATACAATACAAAAAGAGGAGACTAATCAATCATAGCATCCAAATCTCTCATAGGACTGACTATTTAGAATCTATTTTTAGTTGAATACTATAAATAATTAATAAGAAAAGAATCAAACAAAAATATGTCAAAAAATAAATATGACTAATGTCTTTTATTGATTAAGGAAGGACAAATGACAACAAAAGAACTATCACAAAACAATATAACTAATATTAAATTGTGTATACATTTGTTATGTTTCAATAGAAACAAGAACCTTGTTTACATAAAGATAATTATTTATTTAATATTATATTAAGCACAAACAGAAAAAATATTATATTACTGAACTCTTTATTACAAGACTTCTCAACTCGCCAAGGAGTCTAACTAACACTCATCTTAATCATTTGCCACCATACAAATATGTTTCTTTCAATTTTAATTCTCGGTACGCCTGACAAATGACGCCTCGAAACATTCCAGCGCATTAACTGCACCAACACTATCAAGACAAAATGGTTAGAAATTTTTAATGGACATCAAAATAATGTTTTAAAACCAAATGTTGGTGATATTATAGAAATATAAAGAAACAAAGTAATTATTGATGTCATATGACATAATATACCAAACTCAGATCCATCTTTAGAATCATAATAATTATTATTTATAGTTCAATAAACCTCCCATTGGTATCAACTTCAACATTCTCAATGCTTACAATGAGGCTTCTCCCATATTTATCAACTATCTCAACTCCATTTAAAGCTCTCAAGATTTTTGATATATCTTGTTTAACTTCATTTATTTCATGGGCCTTTGTCTTAAAACTAAGCTTTGTTTTCCCCATGATATAATGGCTAATAATTTTTTATCCTCTCAAATAGAACAGAAGATCAAGAAAATGTAAGAGAACCCTTTCATAGTTGGGTTCAATTAGAGATGATCATCTTTTGTTTGGGTTTAGTTCTATTTATATCCTCTATGTGTTGAAACTTTGATTGTAAAATCAACATTTTTTCCTTTTTCTTTTTTCATATTTACTTGGAATCAGCAGATCACCATACCTTGTGAGATAGTCTACGTGCATGAGATCTTTTTAAGACCATGAACTTTCTATCTCATAGGGAATAGACTTAAGAGGGGTTTAATTGGAGGTGATCAACTTTTTCTTGGGTTTAATTGTATCTATATGACCAAAAAAAAATCCCCTACACATTGAACTCTTCATATTTCCTATTTAGTTCGATGTAGGTGATAAGAATTCCTTGTGCAATACACTACCATGAATATGAATATAGCAGGTAAACTACTGATTTACAAATCAAATTTCCATGCGTATGAGGAATTTTTTAATACCAGGAACTTCCACCCATCTCGCGTATGGTGTCGTTAGGGGTCATATGGTGTCCTATGACCCCTTAGGACACAATATGACCCCCTTAGTAGACCATAGCATGTCCTTAGGGGTCATATGGTGTCTTATGACCCCTTAGGACATAATATGACCCCTTAGGTGTTGTTAGGGGTCATATTGTGTCCTAACGAGTTATATGGTGTCCTAAGACCCCTTAGGACACCATATGGTGTCGTTAGGGGTTGTATGGTGTGCTAAGGGGTCATATTATGTTCTAAAGGTTCCTAGGGCATCATATAACCCCTTAGGACACCATATGACCTCTTAGGTATCGTTAGGGGTCATATTGTGTCCTAAGGAGTCATATGGTGTCTCATGACACCATATGACCCCTTAGAACACCATGTCATGTCCTTATGGGTCTTCTTGTGTTCTAAGGGGTCATATGGTGTTATAAGACCCCTTAGGATACCAGATGACCCCTTACAAAACCATATGGTGTCGTAAAGGGTGGTATGGTCTTGTAAGGGGTCATATGGTGTCCTATGACCCCTTAGGACACCATATGACCCTTTAGGATGCCATATTGTGTCATTAGTGGTCGTATGGTGTCCTAAGGGTTCAGTTGGTGTCTTTGGACCCCTTAGGACACCATATGGTGTCATTAGGGGTCTTATTATGTCTTAAGGGGTCATATGGTATTTAATGACCCCTTAGGACACCATATGATCCCTTAGGAGATGATATAGTGTCGTTAGGGGTCATATTGTGTCTTAACGGGTCATATGATGTTTTATGACCCCTTAGGACACGATATAACCCATTAGGAGACCATATATACTAAGTTTCAAATAAGGAGAGATATAAGGGTGAAGAGAGATGAAGAACTAAAGAAAGGGAAAAGAACTAAAGGACAAGGACATAAATAGAGATATAGATATTAAGGCGTATGAAGTAAGAGGGAGAAAAAATAAAGGTCAAGGATGGATAGAAAGAGGTAGACATATCTAGATATTAAAAAGGAGAGAGGACAATAGAGATAAAAAATGAAGATAAAGGGAGAGGGAGATGAATAGATATAGAGAAAGAGAGACGTAAAGACAAAGATAAATATATGAAGAGATGGAGAAAAAAGGATAGAGAGGGGTAAAGAGAGAGATAAAAAAGGAAGAGATAGTGAGATATAAAGGAAGAGAAATATCGATAGATAGAGAGATATAAATAGTGCAAGAGAGTGAGAAAGAGATATAGAGATTATAGATAGGGATAGATAGAGAGGGAGAGAGAGAAAGAGGAAGATATAGAGATATATAAAGGCACTATAGAAAAGGATGCGGAGAGAGAGCCAAAGATATATAAATATGGAGCAAATAAAGAGATAAAGGTAGAGAAAGGGAAAGATACTTCAAGAGGGTGATAGAGGAAGAGACAGAGAAGTAGATTAATCATGTATAGAGGAAGATAAATAAAGATAGAGGAACATATAAAAAGAGAGATTGATAGGGAAAGAGATGAAGATAGAGATAGATATGGATAGAAAGTGATAGAGAGAGTAAGACAAATGGAGGGAGAGATGGAGTGAATAAGTGAGATTTAGAGATAATGAGATATAAATATACATGAAGACAGATCTATAGGGATATAGAGATAGAGGGGACATGATAGGGAGAGAAAGGAGGTGATAGAGACAAGTAATATACAAGTATAGGTAGGATAAGGTAGAGGAGGGAGAGAAATAGAGAGAAGAGAGATTATTAGAGAGAAACATAGAAATAAGGAGTGACAATGATGGAGTGGGAGAGGGAGAGATAGGAATACAAAGATGGAGATATATGCAGAGATGCATGTAACTTGGGAATTTATTTATCTAGATGGGATGAGAAAATAAGTGACATAAGTACAGAAGAAAGAGATAGATAAAATATATTATATAAGTATAGATAGACAAGTGATAGATAAAGGAGGTTCTTTTTTTTCACTCGTATGCTCTTCATATGATTATTCAGAATCTCTATTTTTTTTTTATATTTATGTCTTTTATATAATAATCTTAAAATTATTATTATTTATCATTTTTATATTACATATGATAATCTCAAATTCTGCCTTTCATATGATAGTCCCAAATTTCTATTTTTTATATTTTTTTCCTTCATACGATAATCTCATAATTATATTTATGCTTTTCAATTGGTCCCTCCTACAAAGAGTACAAGATAGTCTCATAAACATGATAGACTAAAAAGACATTATTATTATTATTATATTATATTATAAAATACGTATTATTTGTATTATTTTAACAAATCTAAGGCTAAAAACAGATGAAGCTTTAACGATACAATTGGAGATTAGAAATTCTGGGTCCTATGGCATAGTGCAGTAGAAAGGACAAACTACTGACAATGCCCTGTCACTTTCTTGGGAGTCCAGAGGGTGAACGACTCTCTCTGTCTGAGTTGTTTGTTTTTGTCAATCTTTGGTCCCACTCTACTTTTTTTTTAAGGTACGACTTGTCTATAAGAGTTTTTGTGTTTCATCAATCTTTGGGCCACCACTCGTTGTTAACTTGTGAGAGAATTTGACAAGGAAAAATAAAAAATAAAAAATTGTTGAATATCGAAGGCTCTCAAACAAAATACCGAGCTCAGAAAACCAATGTTAGATTTTTTATTTTTTTAATCTATTGTAAAGACTGTTTGTTCTCATTTAATAATATTATTTGATTAATTTAAAACTAGTTTATATATAATAATATATATAAAATAAGTCAAGAGAGATCTTTTTTGTACTTTTATTTGATTAATTGATAAAGAAATAGACATTTCTCTTGATTTAGTTTATTATACTATTAAATATATATAACTATAACTCTATTTTAACCTTAACCATTATTTATGCCTAATCCTTACCGTACTGTGTGTATAATTCTAATTCTAACCTTAATTACATTGTAACCACAATCCTATCTTTCTTCAAACCTTTATCTAATGTTAACCTAACCCTAATAAATTTTTTACCCTAACCTTATTGAAACACTAACCATAATTTTATCCTAATCCATACCCTAAACATATCTCTCATTGTAATTTCATTCTTGACCCTAATCCTCTCTTTCAATTAATTGGTAAATTGTTATATTAAAATTACATTTTGCCAATTTTAAAAAAAATATATATATTTGTACAAATCTTCATACAAATGATTTTTTTAAAAATAAAAACTATAATTATAAATCAAACTAAATAATTTTAGAAATGCAATAGAACCCTAACCTTAACCCTAATCATCACCCAATTTGTTTCTAAAACTATATTTGTAAACATAACCTTAATACTTAATACTAATTGTAGTATTAGTCCTTATTAAATTGATATAGTTTGAGGGTTATTATTAGTACTTGTCATTAGGCTAGTACTATTGCAATCACACCCAATTATGTATGTATGTATGTATGTATGTATGTATGTATGTATGTATGTCTATATGTATGGATAGATGTATGTATGTATGTATGTGGAAAAAAAATACATTGGGGTGAATGTCAAGAAGATCAATGTAACAACACAAGAACTTGACAATTGAAAGGAAAGGGAGAATGCATATTAAATAAATCATTGTAACAGGGGTAACAGTTGTATTTCCATGCACCTTGTGTGGTTATTTTATGGAATCTGCAGATCATTTGTTTCTTCATTGCCCTTTTACCATGGATTGTTGGTACTAGTTGTTTGGAAGATTGGGCTGGATTGCAGCTGCTGGTCCTAACCTGTGTGATCACTTTAAGGCATGGCCTTCTTTATATAGCTCTTCGACCTTTGCCCCCCTTTGGGAGATAAGTCTTTCCATTATAATATGGAATATATGGCTTGAACGTAATGGAAGGTTGTTTCGGAACAAGCATGCCTCTTGGGTTGACGTGATTTTTAAAATTGAAAAATCTATATCTGAATTAATGGTGTCTTATCATTTTAAGAATATTAAAGCTACTAAACCTTTTTCCAAATGGGATTTCTTCATCCATGACAATTGGGCTTTGTTCCAATCCCTTCTGACCCATGGTTGCCAATCTAATAATCCTTCTTTCTTGTCTCGATCTCAGATTAAATGGTCCCCCCCTCCTTCTGGTTTGCATAAGCTTAATTATGATGGGGCTGCTAGGGGGAATCCCGGCCACTCAGGAGCTGGGGTTGTCGTTAGAAATTCAGAGGGTAAAGTTGTATGAGGTGTCTATAAGAAATTGCCATCTGACACAAACAATGTTGCAGAGTTCAAAGCCCTACTCCTTGGTTTATCATATGCTATTTCTATGAATATTTCCAATCTTATCATTGAAGGTGATTCTATGGTTGTTTTCAATATTGTCTCATCGAAGAAATCTTCTTGTTGGAAACTTCAATATAGACTTGATCTGGTTCTTAGTAAACTGACTTTTTTTTTCAGTATTTTGAGTTTAAACACTGGTATCATGAAGCAAATATGTTTGCAGATTTTTTGGCTAATAAGGCAATTGATGATGATCCGGTTCTTCAGGAAGTGGATGAGAATTCATTTCCATGCTTTTCTTGACATCGCTATTTATTCACTTGGAATGATGTGTAAAGATTTGTAAGTTTTGATACATGATTTATATAAGGGAATGTGCCAGTGGGTGTGTGGTATGTAACATATGCTTCTCATGTGTTGTGTATGACACAGTCCTCTGATAGAGAAGTCATTAGTCCATTTTGCCTATGTAGCCCTCGTGTTTCTAAACTATATTGGACAACTGTCTTTATTGTTCTTGTGCGGAGGAATTGATCAAATCATGTTTGTTGGTATTTTGGTATGAAAATGTAAATGCATCTATTTTTCAAGGTAAGTTGTAGATTTTTCAATTGTGGATTTCTTTGGTGTTTACTCATTTCAAGGCTACTAATGATGATCTTGGCGGAATGTTGAGGATGTTTATATGTAGGTACTTAGGTTGGATGACATTTGGGTGTGTGTTCAAGGAGCTTCATTCACACTATTTCTGGGTCTCCCAGTCATGCTACATTGTCTTTTTGCTTCCTTTAGTGCTTCTGGTAGTTGTATGCAATTTTTTCTTTTACCCGGTATTAAACTGCTGGGGTATGAAGTATGTAATGAGGTGGATGTTTTATTTTAGGTTTGGATATTTAGGTATCCGTTGAAATGCGGTGGTTGCTTATGTATTATTTTTTCTTTTTCTGATCTTCAGTAAAGCCAAAGGTTTTATTTCCTCCATTCTTTCCTACCAGCGCATGCACCAAATGGAAGTGTAATCTTTTTATTTTAATAAATTATATATTGACTTCGACCTTTTACTAAAAAATATATATATATATCATTTGGATTGAAAATGACTTAGGGAATATCTTTGTCATAATATTACAACCCTTTAAAAGGCGATTTTATTTCTTTACAGAGATAAGCTAATTCTTCCAAGATAACCTCGAATTGGATGTATGGATAAAGGGTAAATCCAAGTTTGAAGTGTATCAAAGTATCGTTGTCACTGATTATCAATTGTCATTTCTATTCTCGATTAATAGAGTATCAACTCAGTTTAACTCTAAAAGTTTACTTACATGTCCAGTCGAAACTTAACTCCTCTTAAAAGAAATTATACCATTAAAGATATGATAGGATTTATTTCTTGTATAGATGATAAAATTGTAACAAGAGAGGATACTTGTGCAGAATTGCAGAATAATAAAATCAAATGAGTAACTAATTTGAAAGAAAATATTAACCTCTTATAATTTTATTTTATTGTAATCTATTTCAAATTTAGCCTCGTTAGTTTTATTGAAAATTGTCTGATGCACTCTCGTAAGATACTGCTCATCTGAACGACCAAGAGCAAATCTCAAATTAATATTCCATCGTAAGTATAACATTTTTATATTATTATTACTGGGTTGTTGACTTAGAAATTATATAGCATGATAGAAAAGCTCGATTCCTTAGCGATCCAATCATTTATAACATAATCCCCATATTACCTGAGTTAAAAGAGATACGCTCATTCTACCACATTTCCATGAGATCAATTAATAATTTATTATTTATTAATTGATTGACGTCACTCCATAGAAAATTAGTGTGATTTTATTTTGAATGGTATTTTCATGTCATATGGTAGTCACGTAAATCAATACTTCTATAGTATTAACAAGTCTCTATTTTTATTAATAGATTGTGACAAACATTTATAAAAAAAAAGAAAAAAATATAAAAATATTAATGCATTAAATCTAAATGTTGGTTCTGAATAATGCCTTAATAACATAGACACAGATTCTTGATTCATTGGACCAATAACATAGACACAGATTCTTGATTCATTGGACCAATTTTCTATATCACATAGCTACTAATTCACTAACAAAGACCTATTTACTTGTCAACCAAGAACGTACAGCTTGAAATGGGTCAACACTATGTGTGCACCAAGAAGTTTATGAAGTATGCTAAGTTAACTTTGAAGAAACTAATAAGAACCTAACAGAAAATTATAAAATCTAGTGTTACCTTAATGATATGATCCTGCCTTACTACATATAAAACCTATATCTACATACATAAATGAATTGGCTAATAGAAAACATAATGCTCTATTCTACTTGGCTACAAGAATAGACACATAATGGAGTTTTCATGGCTTCAGAGCTGTCAATTGCTAACTGAGAAAGTGAACAACATAAATAAATCCTACTTAACAATACAACAGTGATTGAACACTCCCCAAGTGGTCCCCATTGGATGAGCTTCGAGGAACTAAGCAGACTTAAAAACTAAAATAGCATCATTAACATATTGAATTCATAACAACACTAATGACAAAAATAGAATCTTTAAAAACAGAGCACACTAAATTTTGAAAGATAAGTTGCATAACATACTCCATCATTATTCCTATACAAAGCTATTCAATGGATTTATAAAAGAATTTTACAACTAACTCATTACTCAGTTGATCCATTCCCAACAATCTCTACTATGATCATCCCTATTTTTATATGCTCTATTTTTATATGCTCCATCTTTTATATGATAGCAAAGGAGCATGTTTAGAGATCCATCTCTCCCTAACTTCTTGTTCTTCTTCCTTTTCACGGTTTCCTAGCCATCTTCCAATTTTGCATCATCCTTTTGCTCCATTATTGTAGTATCTCCAAAGTCCTACTTCACCTCAGGGATACAGGAGTTATCCATCTCTTCATTCCCTGCATTTGTAATCCCAAATCTCCTTGAGGCCCCTGTTTTTGCTATGGGAGAGAACCCCAAATCCAAGGTTCCAAAATTCTCACTTTTTGGAATCTTACAATCCCTCTAAGTAATCAATAGCAATATCCCTGTTTTCCTCCTTGTTTTTAAGGCCATTTTTTATTCCTTTCCCTGTAGTTTTTCAGTAGACCCTCACTTGAATCTAGATCTGAAGCATTAGAGCCTTCTATTTCTACCAAATAGAGGTCGAAATCTCCCTTCTTCTGCCATGAAGCCTTTCTTTAATTATTGCTTTTGTTGCATTGGGCTACAATATGGCTTGTTTGGAAGCATCATCTACACCTAAACAAAATCCCTTCATAATCCACAAGTCGTACCTAGCTCCCATTTGTAGATTTTAGACAAAGTTCTGCTGGAAGATCATTCTTTGTATCCATCTCCACAAGAATACGAGCATAGGTAGTATGGAGAAAATAGAAAGAATCCTCATCTATTCCTAAATATTTACCTAAGCTATTTCCAATAGCTTCAAAACAAGATTCAGCCCAAAATTGCGACGGCAAGTTAGGGAGTCTTACCCATACTAGAATTTTATCATATGATTCAGAGCACGGGTTGAAAGCTAGATGCTAGGGTTTCAGTAGCAACACATATTTGTCTTCCCAGCTCCAACTGGATTCACATAAGACCACCTTTCTATCCTGCACAATATCAAATACCACCACAAAATAACCGCGAGCTCCAGGAAATATTTGAACATCTCCATCCAAAATGGGACTCCAAAATTCTGTAATCCGCTTGTGTAATTTACCTAGGCTTGGCCACAAGCCCTTAAATCTCCTAATCAAACCCCTCTCAGAGAAAAATCTTTAAATCTCCCAATCAGACCCCTCTCTGAGAAAAATCTTTTCATTTTCTGCTATTTCATGCTCATAATCACCTTCCAAACAAAACAATTGGCCTATTGTCAGAGGGCAGAATATTTATCTTCCCTTCATCAAATCCACCCAAACCGGACCCCATCAGGCCCAGAAGATCCTTTTCCATTACCACCATTTTGATCTTTTCCAAGGTTTTTCACTCCGCACTACTCTTGAATATTGTTCATCCCCTTTGAAACTCCACACACAGAAGACTTACTCGCATCACACATCTTATTTTGAGTTTTACTTGATTTGACTTCTTTCAGGAGACACCTTTCTCCATCCTTATTAACCTTGCCCTATTTTAGGGTCTACATACTTCCACATAGAGAAGCACCACCGGTCCCAAATCCTTTTGATCTTGTAGACCAGCACATGGGGTAGTTCTTTCCAACCCTATCAGATGTCTGAAACAGCCTAGCCTTCAATCTCTCAGCTTGAGCTGCTTCCACAACTCCATGAATCAGAGAATCCCTCCCTCCACCTAGATGCCACAAACCTTATTTATGGGATTCCTCTCTATTTTGGGAAACACAAGAATCATAGCCTAATCCATTTCAGCTAAACAAATGACAATTAAAAATGCCCTTACCTGCTCTATCTGTAACCAGATCTCGGTTATAATGATCAGATTGTAAGCCCCTGCCTATTGCAGTGACCGAACCCACTACATTCTTTTATCCATAAATTCTGGTAGACCCATTTGCTTTCCCTTATCAACTTGGAATTGGGATGGGTGTCGAATTTACAATGCGTAGAGGATTTTCTTTAAGGTATTTTTCCATTGCAGGTGAGCAGAGTCAAAATATTTAAAATGGGGAAAGACACGAGAGAATTAATTAATTTGGGACGCAAATGCAGCTGCTTCTCACCTTCTTC
Source organism: Cryptomeria japonica (assembly GCF_030272615.1). NCBI lineage: Eukaryota > Viridiplantae > Streptophyta > Pinopsida > Cupressales > Cupressaceae > Cryptomeria > Cryptomeria japonica. The sequence continues at coordinate 290,152,513 of NC_081407.1, forward strand.
GAATTAAATATGAAAGTAGGAGGAGGAGAGAAATGAATGTGCATTGTGGGTATGATCAAATGGGGCAGTGACAACACCTAAGGACACGTGTATGATGAAATTGATTTATTTGAACTTTCTTTTCAATTGTAACACATATACAAGGCAGAGTAGAAAATTTGATAGCTTGTATGAATTCAAAATTTTGGAAACTTCATTTGCGGGGTGAGAAAGGAAGTTCGTGGTCTTGAAAAATCCATAGGTCATGGTAGAGTGCTGCACAAGGTATGGTGATCTACTTGTTCGAAGTAAATATGAAATAAATAAGAAAAACGTTAGATTTTACAGATCAAAGTTCAAATCGTAGGGGTTTTTTTCCATTTAAATACAATGCGCTGTCTAAGGAAAAGATCATCATCTCCAACTTGTTAGTTTGGTTAGCTAGGACAGCTGGTTCTTCATATATAATAATTAGTAAATAATTGTTTGCTAAACAAATTTTGTTAGATAGGGGCAATTATTTGTTAATTATTTGATCTCTTTTAGAAACTTCTAGCAACCAATTTTGTTAGGGTTGTTTAGTTGTTATTAATCTCAGTTGTTGATTGAGAATTAATCGTGTTCGTTGGTTTTCCAATGAGAGTAGTATAAAAAGGGGTCAAGGGTCATTTGGAGCACATGAAGTTTGTGGAAAAACTTGCAGTGTTAGCAAGGGCACAGTGATAGCGTTGGGATAGTAGCAGGTGGAATCGCAGTAGGAGAAATTGGGAGGTTGTCGAAGCTCTGCGAGTAAGAGGCAAGCAGTATTTGAATCTCTTGATTTGTTGTGGTTAATATATATTCCGCATCTGCAGTACTGATTTTCTCTTCGGGGTTTATCTAGGGACAATTGTCCGAAAATTTCGTGTCACTGTGTTGCATATTTCTTTCCACATGTTTTTATTTGTGAAATTACAGCTGTGTTATTTTTTAGTATTTTGTAGTTAAATAATCTTTATGAGATAGGAGATTAATAATTAGTAACTGCAATAGAATTTTCACATGGTATCAAAGCTAAGTAGAAAAAAATCATCCTATGCAAAGGAAAGAAAATCGAGGGTTTATAAAACCTAGTTTGACCTCTTTAGAATTATTATTTCTTTTATCCCTTGAGATGGCCTCGGCAGGTTTAAGAGATCAGGACAGATTAGATGGAGCCAGAAATTTTGGCTTTGCAATTTTGGTGTTTGCAAAGCCAAAATTTCTTTATTGCTAGAAGAGAATGGTATCAAGGAATATGTTACCACTGTTGTGACTGTACCTATAGATCCAATACTTCTTGCAACATATAAGAAGGAAGATGCCAAAGCGAGGAGGATAATCCTTGATGGTGTTAAGGATCATATAGTTTCGCATATCATAGATTTGGATACAGCGAAGGCAATGTGGGACGCCATCCTGAATCTGTACCAGAATGTGACCTCTAACCGGAAGCTGATTCTCAAAGAAAAGTTGAGGAATACTCGGATGAACAAGGGAGAAGATATGACAAGTTACTCACCAGGCTTAGACTTGTCAAGGATGAGTTAGCAGCTGTTGGAGATAAACCAGGTGATTATGAGCTAGTATGGATAGCTCTAAATGGGTTTTCTAAGCAGTGGGATGTCTTTGTTCAATTTATTAATGGACGAGACACCTTACCAAGTTGGGATCAACTTTGGAGTGATTTCACTTTGGAGGAGCTTAGACTAAGCCTTATCAGTGGATCCAGCAATAAGAGTCAGAAAGGTGAGATGGACCAAGAAAATGTTACCCTAGCAGGAAAAGGGAAAACAAAGAAGGGGTCTAGCAAAGGATCAAATCCACAAAGTGAGAAGAAGAAGAAGAAGAAGGACTTGTCTAAGATCAAGTGCTATGGATGTCACAAATTTGGCCACTATGTCAGCGATTGTCCGCAAAGGAAGAAGAATGAGAAGAAAGGGAAGAAGCAGATGACAGCTTCAACAAGTGCATATGAGCTCTCTAGTAGAATGGAGGATGAGTTTGCACTCATAGCTTGTATGGTTAGCTCAATCTCACAGAATGTCTAGTATATAGATAGTGGGGCATCATTTTATATGACAGGAGTTAGAGAGTATTTCTCCAATTACAAAGAGGAGAACACCAGAATCTAGATCTCTATGGGGAACTTGTCCAAACTCAACCCAGTTGGGGAAAGGGACTATTCAGTTTTAGAGGGAGAATGGAAAGTTGATTTTCCTTCATGATGTGTTGCATGTGCCAGGATTAGGTATGAATCTGATTTCCATATCTGTCCTTCAAAATAAAGGCTACAATGTACTCTTTAGAGGGACTCATGTGTTGATCAAGCATAAGGATTTGAAATCACCCATAGCTATTGGAGTTAGGAGTGGTTGACTTTATAGGTTGAAATTTGATACTCCTAAGGCACTCATGAACAGCAGTAATCTTAGAGATCTTGGAGAGCTATGGCATAGGAGGATGGGCCATATACATCATGGAGCACTTAAATTGCTTCATGAGACTGTGATAGGTGTTCCAGAGGTGAGCACAGAACACAATGATGTATGTAAGGGATGTGTGTTGGGGAAGATTACAAAAGCATCTTTTCTAAGGAGTGACACTCGATCTGAGGGTATTCTTGATCTAGTACATTCAGATATATGTGGGCCAATGTCGACGAAGTCTCTCAGAGGATACGAGTACTATGTTACTTTTATTGATGATTTTTCTAGGAAGGCCTAGATATACTTCTTGAAGACCAAGGATGAGGTTTTCAGTTGCTTCCAAGAGTTCAAGGCTCTTTTGGAGAACTCGATAGGAAGGAAGATAAAGGTTCTTCGGTCGGACAATGCAGACAAGTACAAAGGGAATGAATTCCAAGAGTTCTGTACCAGGGAAGGAATCAAGAGAGAGTGGACTATTCCTTACAACCCACAACAAAATGGGGCTAGTGAGAGGAAGAATCAATCCATATCGGAGGTAGCAAGAGTATGCTACATGATTAGGACCTGCCCCGCTACTTATGGGCATAAGCATGTAGTACGACAGTATACATACAAAACAAGGTTCCGCATAGGGCACTAGCAAAGATGACACTAGAGGAAGCTTTTACAGGAAAGAAGCCAGATGTCAGTCACTTCAGGATATTTGGGAGTTTGGCATATTGTCATATTCCAAGGGATACATGTATCAAGTTAGATTAGACTGCAGAGAGGGGGTACCTTGTGGGGTACAATGAAACCTCAAAGGAATATCGGATATTTATTCCAGAGACCAGGAGGATTATAGTTAGGCGTGATGTCAAGTTCATGGAGGAAAATACATTTAGGAGGTCTAGATATTTGCCAGCAGAGCATCAGAGTGAGCAGCCGACAGAAGCTCCAAGGATAGCTCTACCGAGTCAAGGGCAGCAAAGCTCAAGTACAGTCACTAGTACCAATATAGGCTCAGGTGGTGAGAGTTCACAGAGTATGGAGAAACAGGTGTAGGAAGAGATGCATCAAGAAGACATGGAGGTTGACATTTCATCCTCTATAGTTGGGAGTAGGAACCGTGAGGTTCAGCAGACACAAAAGAATACTTAGGAGTTAGTGGGTACTCTTAGGAGGAGTAGTAGACAACGAAGACAACCAGCCAAGTATGATGACTATGTTGCATTAGTTAGTCAGTTAGTAGATCCTTCTAGCTATCAGGAGGCTGCACATCATTAGGTGTGGCAAGATGCAATGGTTGAGGAATATACCTCAATAATGTAGAATGATGTGTGGGAGGTAGTTCCTAGACCAACAGATAGGGTTGTGGTTGGATCATGCTGGATCTACAAGATCAAGCACGGTGCAGATGGTAGCATCGAGAAATACAAGGCAAGGTTCTTGGAAAATGGGTTCTCTCAGAAGGAGGGAATAGACTATGATGAGACATTTTCTCTAGTGGCCAGGTATACTTCTATACAAGCTGTAATCTCAGTTTCAGCATAGATGAGATGGCAGATCCATCAAATAGATGTCAAGACAACATTCCTAAATAGTGAGTTGAAAGAGGAGGTATACATAGAACAACCTGAAGGCTTTGTAGCACACAACAAAAAGACCCACATGTGTAGATTGAAGAGATCTTTGTATGGACTCAAGCAAACTCCTAGAGCGTGGTATGAGTGCATTAATAGTTACTTGCAGGAAATGGGCTTTGTGAAGAGTGAGGCAGATGCTAACCTCTACTACTTGATGGTTGGGGGTAAGATTCTTATTCTTGTCCTAAATGTGGATGACTTGTTTCTAATAGGTTCACTGGGGCTCATAGAAGAGTGAAAGAGGGACCTTGCAATAGAGTTCGAGATGAAGGATTTGGGACATATACACTACTTTCTAGGCATGGAGGTATGGCAGACAGATGGAGAGATTTTCCTTGGACAAGGGAAATATTGCATAGAAATCTTGAAAAGGTTCAGGATGGAGGATTGCAAAGCCATGTCTGCACCTATGATCACAAATTGGAGGAAGGTAGACACATCCAGGGAGAAGGATGTAGATCCCACCTTATACATGTAGTTGATTGGTTCTCTCATGTATTTGGTCAACATCGAGCTAGATATAGCATTTGCAATAAACTCTCTTATTTAGTTCATGGTTTAGCCAAAGGGAGTACATTGGACAGTGACAAAGAATGTGATGAATTATTTGCGAGGTACAATCAAATATGGGATTAGGTATGCTCAAGGTGAAGGAATTAGATTGATGGGCTATACTAACACACATTGGGCAGGTAGTGCAATAGACAAGAGAAGCACTTTAGGGTGTTGTTTCAGTCTAGGATCAGGAGTTATCTCTTGGTTCAGCAAGAAGCAAAAGTCTGTGGCTCTGAGTTCTACAGAGTCAGAATACATAGCAACTAGCATGGCGACATGTGAAGCTATATGGCTTCGGAAGTTGCTAGTAGCCTTGTTTGGTTAGAAGGTGGAGACTACAGAGATACACTGTGACAATTAGAGTTGCATCAAGTTGACTGAAAATCCAGTGTTTAATGATAGGTCAAAACATATAGACATCAGGTATCACTTCATTAGAGATTGTGTACAGTGGGGGATTCTTCAACTACAATTTATACCTACAGATCAATAGGTAGTAGACATTCTGACAAAGGCATTGGGGAAGGCAAAATTCATCTTCTTTAGAGAGAAGTTGGGTGTCATGCAGAACAACTTCCTCACTAAGAGGGAGTGTTAGTTTGTATAGCTAGGACAACTGGTTCTCCATATGTAATAATTAGTAAATAATTGTTTGCTAAACACATTTTGTTAGATAGGGACAATTATTTGTTAATTATTTGATCTCTTTTAGAAACTTCTAGCAACCAATTTTGTTAGGGTTGTTTAGTTGTTATTAATCTCAGCCGTTGATTGAGAATTATTCTCAGTCGTTGGTTTTCCAACAAGAGTAGTATAAAAAGGGGTCAAAGGTCATTTGGAGCACATGAAGTTTGTGGAGAAACTTGCAATGTTAGCAAGCAGTCTTGCAATCTTAGCAAGGACTCAGTGATAGCGTTGGGATAGTAATGGGGTGGAATCTCAGCATGAGAAATTGGGAGGTCGTCGAAGCTCTGCGAGTAAGAGGCGGTATTTGTATCTCTTGATTTTTGGTAGTTAATATATATTCCCCATCTGCAGTACTGGTTTTCCCTTCAGGGTTTTTCTAGGGACAATTGTCCAAAAATATTGTGTCACTATGTTGCATATTTCTTTCCATGTGTTTTTAATTGTGAAGTTGCAGCTGTGTTATTTTTCAATATTTCGTAGTTAAATAATCTTTATGAGATAGGAGATTAATAATCAGTAACTGCAATAGGATTTTCACACAACTGAACCCAACTTTCAATGGGTGTTGTATTCACTGTTATATTTTGTTGATTTGTGATTGAATTTGAGATGTGGAAAACAGAGCTAAATTTTAAGACAAAAGGCCATGAAAACGTTAAACAAGATATAGAGAAACTCCTGTGCAAGTTAAAGGGAGCTGTAAATGTTGAAGTTGATATCAAGAAGAGAATTTTATTTTGACTTTCACTGATATCATGAAATGGTTTTGGAACATCATTATTCCGGTATTATTAGTGTAGAAGCAATTCCCATTAACAATTTCTAACCATATATTTCTTGATGGTGTGTGCAATTAAAATGCTGGGGACACGTTTCCCGGCCAAATTTATAAAGCTTGTCGAGGAAAACCAAATGTAAAATAAAAAGAGTCATACTTCTATGATAACAAATAAATAGAAGCATATTGCTATGATGAGAAAATAAATTGCGCTGAGAGTTGATTAATCAGCTTGTGTTAGAACAGTTGTTCCATTGGTGAAGAGTTCAGTAATGTTATCTTTGCATTGTTTGTGCTTAATAGGAATCTATACAAGAAAATGTATTGAGAATGAAGAGAAATCTAGGGAGATAAAAATTTAGTGAAAAAAATGGATTTATGTATAGGTACTTAATGTAGATTTGTATAGTAATATTTGTTAAACAAATTTATCAACATTTTAAAGGAGAAATTAGTAATGATTAATTTTAACAATAAATATGATATAGAAATTAAGTATAATCTATTTTAAAAAATCAAATTCAACCATGAATTTACTTTTAGAACTATTGGATGCATGCCCTTTATTAATCTCTTAAGGTCTTCTTTTGGTATCAATAATTTAAAAATTATTTAGGTATAAATAATATTTAAGAATAATCACATGACAACCCATGTCTATATGATAAAAGTTGAATAATATTTTAAAATAAGGGGAAAAGAGTTCATGTAGTGTATCTCTATTAAATTATTAATTTATTTAGTCACCATGAGATGAAACTAGAGGTGGTCTTAAGATATAAGAAAAAAATTATGATGTATGCATAAGATAAAGTGCTAAAAGTAGCTTCTTTCTCCACATTGCAAGAGAACTATAAATTTATATTTAAGTGCAATAAGATGATTCTTTCATATAAAAAAATTAGTTAGAATAGTTATTTGAGTAGCTATATTTTATATTGTTAAAAAATATATTTTAAAGGGCTAAATTACTTTACAATTTAGAGTAGTCCAAGTCATATCAGAAAGGTTTTATGAGGAATGAAATAGTCAATGGAAAAAAAACATTCTTGTAGCCAATATATTAGTCACAAAACAACATCCAAAGATATTTCCTAAACAATTTTATATCTAACACTAGCCAAGTTCACACATATAGCCTATAGGTGTGACTAAGAGATAGACTTACCTTATTTTACTACCCATAATAAATCAAGTTAATACGCACAAAGAGCACATATTTTTGTCGCTAAAATAGAAATGCACTTTTTCATTAAATGGTCATAAGTTCAATCATTTGATTGTTAATGCATATGGTTAGATTGTTAGAAAATTTTATTTCCTTAAAATTCTATTACTACTTCACTTTAAACATTTTTATCATTAATGAATATTTTCTATCAAGTCCTTCATGCTTGGGACCTATCTATCAAGTCCTTCATGCTTGGGACCTATAACATTATTTTTGTGTTTAGTTTTCAAATATCCAAGTATTTAGAATTGGTTAAACTATCCAATTGAAAATTTCCCCTAACCATAGATACACTCGGGGGGTTAATGAGTGATTAGAATTAGGTAGTTGAATCTTAGACAATGAAATCATGTAGTTGGGCAGTGCCAAATGTACTCATTTAGCTCTTATTAATTCTACATAAGATATTATCTAGTTTCATTATGCTAAAATCAATATTGAATAAATATTTTATTTTAGTAAACTTAATAAACATTGAAGACATTATGTAACCCTAGTTGTTATTCTTTGATCTAGAGGTAATTAAATTTTATAAGATCTTTTGGTTAAAATATTAAATGATTATATGCCAATACTATAACTTTCAAATTAGGTTAAGAAATATAATAAATTTGACCTCTTTCATTAAATTATACCTCTAGGGAGATCATATACTAATAATACAATAATTTAAGAATTTTAATTTGGAAATAAATTTTTTGAACCCATTAAATTATTTTCACCATTATAGAATTTTTTGCATTCAATAGATTTGAACATCTAATTAAACAATATTTGAGATGAAATTTTGTTTTTATATTAACAATAAATACAAATAATTAGGTATAAAAAATTGTAGTCTTCTTTCCAGCCTTGGTTGTCTATATTAATAGTCTAAAAAAGCTTATGTTAGGTACATGATAACTAACTCCTCCAATTTCCTCATTAATTATAAAAACTATTCAAGTTCTTGCTAATTAAGTAGTAAAAGAAAAATAATATCAAAATGTTAAACTTCTAAACAACTTAAAATAAAAAGGGATTAAACTTAATTTATTGTCTTAAACTTAATAATGATTGTGAATAAAGTTCTATTTTGATCATGTTTCTATATTTTCTATTCTTTTGATTGTGAATAGTTTAGATCTAGGTTATTAGTTCCTACCAAGGGAGGATACTATTGCAATCATTCAATTTTTCTTTTTAATTAGTTTAACCAATCATTTGAGAGAATTAAAAAAAATTGGATAAAATTTCTATAGTTTTATTTTAAATTTTTATTTTAAACAATTTAAAAATGTCATTTTTCTATATTTCTATTGCTTATAGTAGGTCGTAAATTTAATTTATCCAAAAAAAAAATCACAAATTGAATGCATTTAATTAAAAATATACCTCACAGGACAGGTGGATTAAGTTATTAGAGCCATGTGGCCACAAATCGTATGAAGGTAATAAAAGTTTGTACAAGTAAATAAAAACAACATGGCAAAAAAAGGATATTCAGGGAAGCCATGGTCATGGTCACGACGAATACAAGGTCTGTAGGCAGAAAAAGGGTTAAATGTTTCAAAAGTAAATGAGGAGAGGACCATGAGATCGTGGAGACTAGAAATTAAGTGGCGCAAGGAAAACCCACTAATAAGACAAAAATGGAATTATATTGTAACTGGGATAAATAGGATACCCATTGGAAAAAAACCCAGAATCAACAATCAGAGCTTTAGGATGCACTCAAATAGCTGGAAAAAAGGAAAGGAGAAAGAAGCATATAAACTCCATAAAGTAGCTGGAATAATGCTACTGGAGACAAAAATCAAAGTAAGTATGGCTAAAAGAGGGGGACAGGAATACAAAATTATTTCAGAGGGCCTTAATTGCTAAATAGAAAAGAAGCAAATTCACAAAAATAGATAGGATAGATGGAAAAAGAACTCAAAATATGGAAGAGACTAATAAAGAGGCACTAGACATTTTTGAAACAATGCTTAACATAGTACCACAAGAGGATAAGCCACAAGAGGATAAGATAATAATAGAAGAGTTCTTAAATACAATCCCTAAAGTTATATCAAACTAGCAAAACTAGAATTTGCTTAGATCAATATCAGAAGAGGAGGTGAAAATGACAGCCTTTCAAATGAATTTGGATAAGGCCCAGGCCTTGATGGGTTTCCTCCTAGTTTCTTCCAACGATTTTGGGATATAGTGGTCCAAGATATACATAAAGCAGTGGAGGAATCAAGGAAAATGAAAATGATCCTAAAAGCCATAAACCATACTTTCTTAGCCTTGATGCCAAAGAAGAAAGTGGTGACGTCCATGGGAGATTTTAGACCGATTGTATTATGTAATACAATGTATAAGATAGTATCTAAAGTAATAGCCAACCACCTTAAAAATGTTTTAAATACTCTTATATTAGAAGAACAAAGTGCCTTTGCCCCAGGAAGAACAATAGAAGAAGGTATCATTATAGCTCATGAAGCAATTCACTCAACAAGGAAATCAAAACAAGAAGGGATGATTATAAAACTTGATATTATGAGAGCATATGACTTAGTGGATAGAGAGTTATTGAAGGATATATCAGATAAATTTGGATTTGTGAAGGAATGTATTCAATGGTTGGATGTGTGTACATCAACTCCAATGTTTTCGGTGTTAAAGAATGGTAGAGCTCATGGTTTTTTTTATCTCAAAAAGAGTTATAAGGCAAGGAGAACCAATATCTCCATTTTTGTTCATAATCATGGTTGAAGCTTTAGGGAGAGGTATAAATAAAGTAAGGGAAGAAGGAAAATGGTATGGAATCAAGGTATCTTAGGGAGTGACCCCTGTAACCCACCAACAATTTGCAGATGATACTAGGCTATTTGGATAATTTGATAGAAAGGAAGCAAGGACATTTAAGAACCTACTTGATAAATACTGTGTAGCTTCTTGTTAGTAGATCAATTTGGCCAACTAAATTAGTTAGAGAGGATTTTACCAACTAAATTATTGTGGAGAAAGTATTGTCTTCCAAAAGAAGGGATCTTTGCTTGACTAGCAATCTAAGGGAAAGTGCTAACCCAAGATCGCTTAAGCAGAATGGGCTTTCAAGGAGCAATAATATGGGCTCTATGCAAAGTGAATGGTGAATCAGTAGACCATTTATTTCTAGAATGTGATTACTCAAATAAATGTTGGAATGGAATATAGGAAAAGTTAGAAGTTTATTGCCCAAAACCCTATCATGAGCTAAATTGGTTCCAAATATGGAATGAAATGGGGAAAAAAGGACTCTTTGAATCGATTTGGTAGGTATCTCCTTTGGTGGTGATATGGGAGATATGGAAGGAGAGAAAAAAAAGGATATTTTAGAATAAGGAATTCCTAATTGAGACCCTTACTAGGAAAATGGAGGATCTGATAAGTGAGTTAGTGAATGCGGCTGCAAAGGAAAAAATGGGGAAAGGTTTTATAGTGAGCAGGTGGGATGAATGGATCAAAAAGAGGTTCAAAGTCTTTGTCATACCCACATGTAACCAAGAAAGTGGGAGAAAGAGAAGAAACACAAGTAGAGAGAACACAAGATGGTCTCCCCCACAAGTAGGTTGGGTTAAAATCAACTTTGGTGGAGCGGTGAAAGGGACCTCGGGGTTTAGAGGAATAGAATGTGTAGTCAGGAATGAAAAAGGTGAAATTATAACTCAAGAACTGGAACCTACAGGGATTTCAACTAATAATGTGATAGAAATTAGAGCGACCCTATTAGGATTGTGATTAGGAATTAAAATTGGAGCAAACAAATCTATATATATGTATGCATGCATATATATATATATGTATGCATATATATACATACATACATACATATATATATATGTGTGTGTGTGTGTGTGTGTGTATACGTATATATATGTATATATATACATATATGTATATATATGTGTATATATATGTGTGTGTGTGTATACATATACTTATTTTTCTTTATCTCATTCTCTCTATCTCTCTCTACCTTTATCTCTCCCTCTACCTCTTTCTCTCTATGATTCAATCTTCTTATCTCTATTTCTATCTTTAACTCTCCCTCTACCTCTCTCTATCTCTCTATCTATTTCTCTCTTCGAACTCTCCCCCTTTTTCTTCATCTCTACTTTTAGCTACTCTAAACTAATGGTAGGAACATGATGCTTTGCATCTCTTGTTTGATTGTTTTTTTCCCTATTCCATAATTCAAATATTCTCAAACTTGGTTAATAGAGTTGGTAAATGATTTGCTATCTTTGTGAATGTTTTTAAAATAAATGTTGATAGTTGTTCTAGTGTAATCTTAGTGTAGCTAGGAATGGTGGTGTTGTACATGTGATAGTACTGGGTAATGTTTCTAAATTAGGTTGGAAATATGCTATTTTTTACAAGGATTCAACAATTTTACTTTTATTTTTGAACAAAAATATATTTAATGACTCTTCTTTATAACTGGCTTCTTTGGTGTCTTAGATTTGATATCTCTCTTGAAAATTTGATTACATCTAATTTATTTATATTCCTCCTCTTTTTGTTGATTGTCTTTCCAAATAGGCTTCTATGAATCATCAAAGATGGAATTTTTCTAATTGGGATTCCTTATCCCTTGGTCAAGCTACTCAATTTCTTTATATTTTGAAAAATGATAAGGTTTGATTATTTTTTCCATGTACTAAGTTTTATTTGATTTTTTGTTTCTTAATAATGGTGGATTTGTGGGAAACCTCATTGATTTTTCCTCTTTTTTTTGTGATAGCTATTTAAATTATTTAGAAATATTTTTCTAATATATTCTAACTTATTTATTAATATACTTTTATCTCTTGTTTTTTTTAAAAAAAAATGGGAAAATACAAAATTTGTAGTACTCATGTTTATTATGGGTCCCATAAGTTGAGGAAAATTTATCTACTATTTTAAGAATCATGTGTTGATATAATCCTCATATCTCTCACACTAGATTAACTTAGCAAGATGAACCTTTAAAATTTAATTATAATATTTCAATTTTTACCCCTATACTCTTCTCTTTCAACTTCTAATGCTTTATTAATTATTCTTAGAGCATAAAGATAAGAATTCAAGTGGATTTATTCCTGTAGCCTTCGATATTACACCTATGCAAATTACAAGATTCCTCTCTTCTAGTACATTGGCTCTTGTCTATCTCTACATGATTTTGCTACTCACCTAAAAAATTAGTGTCAAGTTGTATTTATGAGTCTTTTGAATAGCTTCCTTATTTTCCAACCCTTTGTTCTTTTTCACTTCTTGACTGTTCTTAACTGCCTTACTTTTGTACAACTCTTGGAATTTTCACTTGAACATATAGGCATAATTTTTCATGATGGGGAGAATGGTGGCTACATTGTATTCTCTCTTATTCAATGAAACTCTTATAATTTCAATCCTACTTGCAAATCCCTAATTTATCTTATTTATTATTTCCTTTTGGTCTCTTTCTACTATATCTATTTTTAATTAATTAAACCCCCCTTTTGTTGTTATAAACTTGTCAGTTATAAATATCACCAATTGGAGTGTTATATAATGTTCTCCAAAGTGTGTATGTGAACCATAATTTTTTTCTCTCTATTTTAAATTCTAAAACTAGCCTCCTATATGTCATTTACCCAATCATACATCAAACTCGTCTTTCCCTACTCATTCATCGTATTCAAGTGCTAAAATAGAGCTTATTGATTGTTAGTAGTCATGTAAGATTTAAAACCACCAATATAACATACTCTCATCCTAGTTGATCACTAATTTCAAGGCAGATATAGATGACTAACTCTTTCTCCCCCAATGTTTAGTGGAAGACTAAAATTCTAGACTAGAAATAAGGATTACACTTAAGAAATATTGGTGAGAAATGGGGTGCCTATTAGTCTAGACATGACACTCTTGCATCAATAATCAACTATTATAATAAACTTGTAGAGCATAATAAATTATAGGAGTATAACTAATAAGATATTTAAAGTGATTCTAGTAGCATAACAATACCTAGAAAACTCATAAAAACTCTATCTGAAGAACCTAACAAATATAAGAAGAAATACATAAAACCATTACATGATTGTTAGAAAACCATGAGATAAAAATACCCAAAATGTGATGCTCAAATCCCAATATGGGTTCATAATCTAAAAATGACATATTACTTCCACCTCCCATAAGATTTTTATAATCCACTCACTAAATTGGTTACTCCATTTTGGCTTCATAAATTCAATCCAAACGTGCCAAGCAACATTTTATAGAATCTAGTTTTTTTGGTCAACAAATATAACTCCCTTTAACAAACATTTTATGTGTCATAGATGCTCTTAGATTTCAAATGGGGGAGGCCATAACTTGCAATTCAAGAAGTTGATTAGTTCCCTTTTCTTAAATTGAAAATCTCCAAGTGCATTATCTTGCTGTTACAATATTTCTTTGGTTAAGACTACTTTCCACTTTTTTGGGAATGAAAGTGACATCAAGACTTTGACACTTGCATTTATGTATTTTGTTTCCCAAATCTTATATTTTTCTATGAATATTAATATTAGAATGCAAGGTTCAAATAAATTTCACAACAAGAATGAATTAAAAATAACTTAGATGAATCTAAACTAAAAAGATAAAGTAAAAAATATGTTATATATCTATAAACATTAGCACCTCAAACTCATTGTAGATCTTAAGGAATTGACTCCAAAATTCATACATGACAAGTTACATTGAATGGCTATGTATTTACTAGTGTTGATGAAATCTCTCGACATAAGATATGCAAAGTTTCTTCATAGAACATTATTGTGGTAAGTGGTGTCTTTTGACTAGTGTTTGGATTGGGCCATATACACATTGCACAAATTCCATATCCCCCTAATATTCGATATTTCGTACCAATACCTAAGATTCAAAGAATTTTTTTTACTTTTGACATCTTGACACATGTTAATATGACATATCTTGAATATTTGAGAATAGATGCTAGAGATCTAAAAAAATATAGGGGAAGAGCACCAATAGATAACATAGTTCCAATAACTGTCACCTTATTGTCATGTTGACCCCCGAATAGCCATCATAGTGAAAACATCATTAATAAATTTGTTTTGTACCAATAGCCGATCATTTTTTGTAATTAATTGGCCCATTTGTGCACAACTATTGGAACATTTGTCCCATTTGTGTACCACTATTGGGACATTTATCAACAAGTGCTAGCGATTTTGAGTTGACGGTTACTGGAACATCTTTAGTTAGGTATGAGGTGACACTTTGAAATGTGTACTTTTTTACCTTTGTGTATATAACTGATTCCACAATGTGCATCATTACTACTCAGAAGCTAGATCAATAGCTATAAGAAGTTAACTTGCATACGAAGACAACTGAAAAAAAAAAATCAAAATCAGGATCTGTGTGTACGCGAAATTAGCTATGACGACTACTGCTGATCCTCCCCTATCATCATTGCATCAATTCTAGTATTCACATTATTTGGAGGTTTAAAAGTAATCTGTACAAAATTAAATAAATCTTGTGCAACCAAATGATCCTTGATGATGTATACGGCTTATAATTGAGGGATCCTGGTTTTACTTTGTAATGAGAGTGGGAAGAGTGAAATGAAAGTAGGTATGCTCGTACTTTTCTTAAACCCACCAAATAGGGTACGCGTATGATGAAATGGATTTGCAACTAATTTCAGTGTTCGTTCACTTGTACGCATTGTCCTTTCGTTTTTAATTTCGTAACTAAAATTGAATTGTTCGAAATTAAAATTTCACTTTCCCTTTTCAATTTGGAATTGGGATGGGTATGGAAATATCATCATTGCACTATGGAAATATCATATAAAAAAAAAAGTTCTCCAAATCAAACCCAATCCAATGGCATTGCACGGAGATAACGTAAACAAATGGAGACAAAAGAAAAGGTGTGCTATAATAAATTTATTGTCATTTGATTGTCAACTCTTCGAATTAACCCAGAAAAACGATAGACAGTGACAATAAAGTCGACCTCCTCCAATCTGCACTAACGTTTATTTCACACATTAAGGAAGGTACATCAGGATTCCCTGCCTCGTTTGATCACAACTGCATTCATGTTGTTTACTCCTATTTTGAAGAGTACTATACACACAATTACCTCAACTTGAATTCCATTTCTATACACGGGAGAGTACAAAATACATTAACTTGTAAGAAAAAAATATTTTTTTAAAAATTTCATAATCGACGTGAGAAACATAACAGATTTTATCAATTATATTTAGTTATACACAATTTAACATCACTTTAGTTGCATCCACATATTTATTTTCTGATATTTCAGGTTTGATTTGATCTCTTCCCATTGTTTATTTATAGTATATTTAAAAAAAATAGATTATAAATATTGCAAAATATAATGTATGGAGAATTAATAAAAACTTAATTATTTTTTTTGTACGTGCAGAGTCAAAAGCATTACAGAGCAAACGTTTCGAGGCCAATGTTTTAGTATCTTTATCATGAATAAAGATTGTAATGAGAATTAGGTAGACTCTTTATCAAGTTGAATAATTTGTTCATATTATAAGACTCTAGTTTTCTTTTTGTTCATATTATAAGACTCTAGTTTTCTTTTCGACCAATCTTCTTATTGAAAATCTACATTTTTCTTGTTGAGTAGTCTTCTTATTCTAAAAGCTGTAACTTTTTCTTGAGTAATATTCCTGTCGTGGGACAGCTGAGCATTTTGTCAATAGCAGTAAGATCGTCTTTGATCCTTTCTGTGAAGTGTGAATAGCAGCAATATTATTCTTGTATTGCTTCATCTGTATTCTCTATAATTAATAAAACAATATTAGAAAAATAATAATCTTTTTTATGGAGATGGGGCTGAATGTTTGCAATGTAACATATTTTGACAATTATTTTTGAGCTATACAATATTTAACATAAATTTATTTTTATTGTGAAATTCACATTTTTTTTGCTTGATCTATTATGTGATATGATTTATTTCCTAGTATTGGTCTATTCGGCAAGAAAAGGATAGTAAATACCATAAATTTATGGAATATAACATATGAGCACTGAATAAATATGTGTATGCCAATACTCATAATTCTAAATTTATAGTTATTTTTGGAATGTGTGCTTTTTAATCTATCAAATTCTTTTATAAAAAAAAATAACTAAAAAGTCATTTAAAAATAAAATTGAAGAACTATTATGAAGAAACCTAAGTTTAAGCCATAAATCTTTAGAGAAACTTAGACAAAAGGGTAAATATAATTTAGTGGGAAAGACTAAATAGTGTAGTACTTCAAGATTATTAAACCATTTGATTATTATGATGTAGAATTAGAAGATTTTAAAAATTTTAAGCAAGTGTTTAGAATCAATACATAATATGAATTGTTGAGCATGTTTTGTTTGTTCATTCTAGTCCAAAGAAATATACATTTATATTGAAAGATGAAAAAATTCCACCAAAGATAGGAATTAGTCTAGACATGACCCTCTTACATCAATAATCATGAGAAGAATTAGACAATGGAACTTATTCCTAGACCTTCTAATAAGAATGTCACTCGAACCAAGTGGGTGTTCTAGAACAAATCAAATGAAGAAGAGAAAGTGACAAGGAACAAGGAACAAGGCATGGTTGGTGTGTAAGGGATACTCTCAAGCTGATGGCGTTAGTTTGATGCTCTAGTTAAAAGCAACCTTTTCAAAAAAGGGCTGCCTTTTTGAATTTTTGTGTTTTTGGTGATCTCACTTCTTGTGAATTCCCCTTGTGCACCTTTATAGTGGTTATGTATTAGTAACATGCCTATCTCGTCTTTATCGAATATGTTGGAAAAATCACTACAAAACCTCTATTGCAAACAACCAATAAATATTAGAAAAAACCCAAAGCATTTCACCAAAATCCCTAGTGAAAATGTATTCCTCAAAACCCAATATGAGTTCATGGGAGCTTTCCTGATAGAGTGTTGAACAAGGAAAACGTTCATGGAAAACATCATCATCTCAGTGTTACAACAAAGCTCCTGCGCATAAAAGGAGTGAATCCGACAAAACAAAGATAGAGAAGCTCCTGCGCATAAAAGGAGTTGTGAATGTTCAAGTTGATATCAATGGGAAAATGGTCACCATAGAGGATGATTATAATTCTAAAGACGGATCTGAGTTTGGTATATTATCTCATATGACCCCAATAATTACTTTCCTCTTTATATTTCTACGATTTCCATTAAGAATTTCTAACCATATTTTCTTGATGATGTTGGTCATTTGTGTGCAGTTAAAGCGTTGGGGAAACGTTTCAAGGCGTCAGTTCTGCAGCGAACCGAGTACGAACAGAAATAAAATTGAACGAAGCATATTTGTACGGTGATATGCAAAAGATTAAGCTGAGCGTTGGTTAGACTCCTTGGCGAGTTGAGTAGCCTTCTAATAAAGGGTTCAGTAGTGTAATATTTGTGTTCTTTGATATTCTTAAAAGAATGTCAAAGAAATATTTCTCTTGGGTAGACAAGGTCTTTATTTTTTATTGAAACATAATTTATCTATAATTTAACATTAGTCTTGTTGTTTTGTGATGGTTCTTTTGTTGTAATTTGGAATTACCGTTTGTCCTTCCTTATTAATAAAAAAATTATTCACTTTTATATTTTGACATTTTTTTGTTTAATTTCTTTCTTACTATTTATTTATAAGATTCAGTTGAATATTAATTGTATTAAATAGTTGGCATTAATAAATGGAGCAACTCATCCCTTGTAGGGAATTTTAAATGATAGAAACTCATCCCTTGTGGGATATTTTAAATGGTAGCATACTCCTACTAGGCTATACATGATTGAAAAACCTTTCTTACTATAAAATTAGAAGAATAAGTAATATTGGGCATATTTCTTTAACTGTATTACATCCTTGATTATAGGGTATACATGATTGGAAAACCTTTTGAATTGGGAATTTAGTAGATATAATAATATTGGTCAACTAAGCATGGGAAATTGGGCATATTTATTTAATTCTACTATATCCTTGATCACTGTAGTGTGTTAGAAATTGTACAAAGGTAAGATATACTTGGCTCTTAATTGGAAGTCTTTGATGTCACTAGTGGGTAATAAGGTTCATTGAGTTTAATTTGCATTAATAAAATACAAGACTTAATAATAGCATCATAGTATGATAAGCTAAAAATCATTTTTATTGGTTGTGTTTTTGGTATTGGTTATTTCTCTAGTGTTGGGGTCTCTAATGTGACACCCTCTACACATGATAGTCCCTTTGGTGTTTTGGAGTTGTACCTTCTAGTTTTTTGTCTTCTGATAGGGTTTTATAGAGTTTTGTCTAGATTGTTGGGTCTATTTCTCCTCCTGCTAGGATAAAACCAAGAACTTTTTCTTGTAACAAGACCCCCTTGTGGTGCTTTGTAGTCAAGATGTTGCAAATAATGAATGAGTTATACCTAAGTAGGGCCTTGGTTTTCATATTTCTAGCCTTTGTCCTCCCCTTCAAAATTTCAATGCCTAGGTCTTGAATTCTTGGTAGCACTTTGGTGTTGGTAATGTAGAGTTTTACCCCTATGCTAAAGTCTTATTTATTTCTTCTTTTTCTTCTTTGGAAGAAAGGAAATTGGTTTTGGGAAAGTTATGGGCTTGGGGAGAGCATCCTCTCTCTCTTAAGCATCAAACAATTACTTTCTACATGTCAAATTTGGGTGTGGCTTCCTAATGTTTCCATAGAATTCTACGAGATGTCATTCTATGAGGCCATTGGAAATTATATTGGGTAGTTTTAAAAGTTTGACAGAGTCCACTTGTTTCATGGGGCACTCCACCTATGCTCACTTCTTGGTGGACATTGATCTCTCTATGCCTATTCATGATGATGTGGTTAAGATGGTTGGGGATCAACCTTGGTCCCAAACTTTGGATTATGAGGGCATCCCTCTCTATTGCTATTATTTATTTGCTACAGGTTATTTTTCTTTGGATTCCTCTCAAGGTCATCGGAAGGGGTTTTATCGTTGGTAGAAGAATGCTTCAGATGGTCACTTGATGGTTGGGGATCTAGCCTCTTCTGTGGATGTCTCTTCCTAGAATTTTGAAGATGTCTTAGCTAGGGTGGCCTTGTCTCTTTGTGCTATCCCTTCTAAGGTTCCTTCCTCTAAGTTCTCTCTTACTATTTTTCCATCGTATTTTTCTCCTTTTGTGGTAGTTGGACACCTCTTGCCTTCCATTGTTCCCCCCTTGTTGACTATTTGTCTTCCTAAGGGAGGATCTCCTTTTCTTCCTCTTCCTTATGGGAGTTTGAAGGATATTATTGCTTGTACTATTGTTAGAAGATGGAGCAAAGGTCCTAGTACCTCTTCTCCCCTTATTTCTTATGTTTTGAAAGATTTTTTTTTCTTGTAGGGTTGGGACCCTTGTTTTGCCAATTCTAAGATTTAGTTAAAAAGCTTTTGAATTTGGTTGTTTCACTCCTCATGTGATCTCTCTCTGTTGCCTTGTAAGCTGATGTGTAAAAGGGTTTGCACCCTATCCTTATTTACCTAATCAAAATAATAATTTATATCGGCATTAATAATATGTTTAATCTAATTGGTTCACATGAACTAATGCACTTTTGATATTAAAGTCTACTAGATTTTTTTTTGTATGCATGTTATACATGCTAAGCCTAATAGAAACTTATGTTATAAACTATCTAGTATTGATACGAGGGTACGAAATATTGTACGATATCATTGATAGGTAATTTAAGGATTCCAAGATGTTCACATTGAATTAGAATCAATATTAGTGGGAGGTCAAGTTGAGAGATGGATGACCTTGTTGGAAGTTCCTTAGTATAGGTTTACATTTTTGTGAGTTTAGTCAACCATTTTCTTACCTACTATCATACATTAATAATGGCAGAGAATCATAAATTAAACCTTTGTTATGGAACCTATGTGTAGATCTATTGAGAGACCTTGTAAGGAGAAATATGTTTGACTTTGATATTTTTAGAAGTGGGTATGTAATTGGTTCTTGGATGAAGGATGCCCTTGTTACCTCAAGTCCATATGGGGAGGGTCTAGGGGGGTTAACTTCCAAGTTGTGAGGTTGTTCCTAATTGGTTTGACCTTCTCTCTCCACTCATCTTTAATTGATATTAAAATAAGTATTAGATGGTTGTGAAAGAGAGACAAAAAATTGATAAATTGTATTTAATACACAATGTGTTTTTGAATGATGAGTTGAATCAAGTGAAGGGGTTGACTACCTTATATTCAGTTTATCTATTGAGAAGAGGCCATCTTATGTTGGATAAAAGTGACTTTATGCACTTATGACATTGAATCCTATAACTATAAAAATCTATGTACATACTCCTAGATTAATTGATTGTGATCATTTATAGTGCTAAGCAAGGTATAGGTGCTAACTTTTATGACAACTGATAGAGTTAGGACTCGTTGAGGGCATAGGTAGAGGATTTTATTCCACTAACACATAGAATATTCCTCTTTATCTAAGGTAATCATAGAAATAAAAATCCTATGATCCTCTTAAAGATAAGAAATATTGATGATTGAGAATTATCATAATAAAAAAAAGTACAATATTGATAGACGATTAGCCATACCACCTAGTTAGTGGATGGATAGGTATAGTTGCATGTAGGTGAGGGATGTTGTATATTAATAAAGAGTGTTGGTAAATTATCTTCTCCCCTCAATAGTCCTAATGTAACTAAGAATGGTGGCCTTGAACATAATAGTATTATTTTGGTTCATTTATTTGTTTTTTGTTTCTAATGGGTTTGATAAATAATTAGATGGAAACCAATGTTCTTCTTGTAGCTTTGGGTAAAGTTATTTAATTAGGTTGGAAATAGGTTATTAATTTCTAAACAAGAATTGTATACTTTTACTTTCTCTTTTGAACAAAGCTATAGTTAGTGACTCTTCTTGATGACTAGCTTGTTTGATGTCTTAGAAGCAATATCATTCTTGAAACTTTTCTTACATCTACTTTGGTTATATCACTACTCTTATTGTTGATTCTCTTTCCAAATGGACAAGCTACCACCAATCTCACATACTCGCAATCTACTTGATAACTAATTTCATAGTAAATCTAGTTGATTAACTCTTTATACCTCAATGTTTAATACAAGACTAAAATTCTAGACTAGTAATAAGGACATTAAAATTGAGAAATCATGGCAAGAAATTGGGTGCCTATTAGTCTAGACATGACCCTCTTACATCGATAATCAACAGTTATAATGAACTTGTAGAATCTAATCATTTATAGGAGTATTGGTAATAAGAAATCCAAAGCAACTCTAGAAGCATAACAACATAAAGAAAATCCTACACGAGGCTTAGAGTTTTATGGAGTAGTTAGAGGATTATCAAATTAATCATTGTTATAGAGAGGTCAACATGTTGGTAGATGTGTTGGCAAATAAAGCCTGTTGATGGGGATATCATTTTCAACAATGAAGACTTTATAGTGGGTGGTGTGTTTGCATCAATTATGTTACATGATGACGCCCTCCCCCCTAATAATTTTCAACAAGTGTGTGATTTTACAGATCCTCAAATCAAATTCAATCCTGTTAACGAAGCACGGAGTTAACGTAAACAAATGGACACACCAAAAAAAATGGTGTCCTAAAAATAATTTGTTGTCGTTTGCATGGTCAACTCTTCGCACTTTCACAGAAAAGCCATAGACAGTGACACTAAAGTTGACCTCCTCCAATCTGCACTAACGTTTATTTGACACTGCACATAAAGGAAGGTGCATCATGATTCCCTGGTTCGTTTGATCACCTATAACCACAATTACTTCAACTTTCTTTCCATTCCTATATACGGGAGAGTACAAAACACATTAACTTGTAAGAAAAGCAATTTTTTTGAAATTTCATAATCGACGTGAGAAACTGCAGATAAATGGGCAGCTTTGATTTGTAAACGCTTCTGCTTTCCTGGTTTTTTCTTGTTAATTTGAAAGAAGCATATCATATCCAAGATAGAGTACTGCACAAGTCATGATGAATTCTGAAGTAAACACGAAGAAAACAGGAAAGATGTAAAATTTATGATGCGTAGAGGATTTGTTTTGGAGATAAATACAATGCAGGTGAGCAGAGGCAAAACATTTAAAATGGGGAAAGACACGGAGTGGATTTATTAATTTGGGACGCAATTGCAGCTGCTTCTCACCTTCTTCTTAGTCATGGACATGAAAGTAGGAGGATGAAATTGATTAAGTTGAACTTTCTCTCCAATTGAAAAAATTCAGAATACAATAACTTGTAACAAGAGCGCTCAGTATAATTCTATCCAAATGACATTGCACCGCCGTGACGTTTAAGTCATTTTTTTAAATTTTTTTATTTTTTACATTTTTGTTAAAAATAGAATGTAAATATTATAATTTATGAAATAAAATTTATAGAGAACAAATAAAGAGTGATGAAAATTTGGTGTTGAAAATGTATTTTATATATAGATCTAATTTTTTTAATAAAAAATAATTATAAAATAAATCTCTCTATTTTTTAGAAGAGATATTGACAATACAATTTTAATAAGGGAAACAATGTCAATATAACAAAAATATTAAATGTAATATTTTGATTAAATGAATATACATTAAAAACTACTCAAAGTCTATCATGACTTCAGTTTTTATTCTTATACATGATCTTTATCAACATATTAACATCTTATTTTCTAGTATGATTATTTTAAAATTTGTTCATTAACAAATAAGATCTAAAAAATAATCACAAAGCAATGGAAATCTACATTGTAAAACTTTAAGAATAGATATAAAAAAGAGTTTAGTTGCAAAGATTACTTAACATAGCTATATTGAATTACTGAATCATTTTATCATCATGAGATAAAACTAAAGAACATCATGAGATATAAGAAATAATTTAGAATTAATACATACAATGAATTGTTATGAATTACTTGTGTTTTTAAATTTTGGAGAGACTTTGGAATTAATATATATGATGAATTGTTATAAATAGATTGTTTTCCATATTGGAATAGAATAATAAATTTATATTGAAGGAAAATTAGAAGATCTTTTTATACACATAAATTTATAGAGACAAAGAGGTATTTGCATAGTTGTTATAACCAACTAATCAATAAGAAAAATAAACACTAACAAGAGTGAAAATCGTGTACTCCCCAATTTCCAAATCAAGAAGTTAAGAGAAAAGAGAACTATGAAATAGAAAAAGATAAAAATGGAAAAAGGTAAAGGGAGATAATTTTTTTTGATCCGTAATTGGCCGAAGCCTGAATAGCTTTTGACTGGAGCTATGAACCAGTGGGGACATAGTAGGGGGGCCCATCCTCATTACATATCTTTGAATTATTATTATTATTATGTTTGATTAGATTGACCCCAAGACCTTCCCCATCCTATGGAAGGCCAAGAGTGAAGGGAGATAATGTTAATAATATAGTTTCAATGTAAAGAAGTGAACCATTAGGTATTAGAATTTTTTTTACCTAATAAATAGTCATGAATGGAGGGAGGGAGATATAAAGAAAAATTGTAATGAAAACTACTTATAAACATCTTAATGACGTTGCTTTGTAGGAGGTTTTACTAATTGATTTGATAGGCAAAGTTTTCCAGGTATGGAATGATATTAAAAGGCACTTCTCTTACTAAGATAGGTCTCTTTTGGATTGTAAATTCTAGTGACATGTCTTTTATTTGGAATGATTCATTGGAAAATCATCCCCTAATTTTCTTCTCCACAATTTATCTACTATCTTTCTAGATGGTTGTTGGCCTAAACTTTTTATTTGAAGGATTGTCTTTAGGTGGGGAAATTTATACCTTTCGCTAGAAACATATCAACTATTATCCTATGGGTGGAAACTATATTGAATCTCTAGCTACTCTAGCTTCTTTCCTAGCTCATTAAACTTATTGTTCTTTAGAGAAATCAAATGAACTAGTTGTGGGTTATGATATTAAAGGATTTTAATAGCTCTTTTGAAATATGTTATTTATGAGATGTATTTTACTATTTAATATCTATTTTTATTAATGATATATTTGATTACTCTTCTTGGTGATTTTCTTCTTTCTTGACCTAGATTTGATATATTTCTTTACACTTTGATTCCATCTCATTTATTTATATTTCTCAAGAAAGAAATATTGTTATTGATTCTCTAGCCCAATAGACTTATACAATTCAATTAAAACAGATTTTTCTAATTAGAATTCCTCATCCCTTGACTAAGCTACTGATTTTCTCCATCTTCTTCAAAATTATGAAGTTTTAAAATTGTTTCTATCTCTTAACATTTATCTAAGATCTCTAGTTTCTTATTGATGATGGATATTTAGAAAACTTCCTTAATTTTTGCTCCTACCATACTCTGTAATAACTACTTTTCTTTAAAAATATTTATATAATCTTTTGTAACTTTTATTTTGATGTAATCATCTTCTCAAGAGATGTCTCTCATAACTTGCATACTTAATTAACTCTCCAACATGAACATCATCTCATCATCTACAAACTTTCCGCCCTCATCTAATATGTTTCCTTTCTCATAATTATTTGTGCGAGAAATTACAGTAGTCCAATATGCTTGTTGGTTAGGGTTGTTCTTAGAACTATATACAAATGAAGACATACTAATGCATGTGCAATGACATTAAAGTACTTGCCGTATTTGTGACCTTCTCATGTATTAAGAATTAATTATATTTTAATTCCATGTCTTCCCGAGGCAGTGTCTTCCTACTATCAGAGGTGCATCAATGATTTCTTAACTTGGGAAGCAATTTCAGCTGCTCCTCACCTTCTTCATAGTCTTAGATATGAAAGTGGGAAGAGAAAAATGAATGTGGGTATGTTCATACTCTTCTCAAACCCATCAAATAGGGCACACTTATGATGAAATGGATTTGCAGCAAGTAATTACAGTGTTCTTTCAGTAATTACAGTGTTCTTTCAGTCGTACACATTGTGCATTTATTCGTTTTTTCTAATATGAAACGACTTTCGTGGCAATTTTATAAAGGAAATCATTCCAGGGTACATTTGATCACAAAGGTATTCACATAGTTTATTTCTATTTTCAAATATTATATTTACAATTTTCGTTTTCTTAGATTAATTTAAAAAAGAAAGATTTAACCTTCTGTAACATGTGAGATAAACTATTCAACAAAATCCTATGCCCATGTAATTTACTCCTATACCCACAATTACGCAACAGGGTACAAATTACATTAACTTGTAACAAATTCAAATTTAGGAAATTCCATACGCGGGGAACTCCGATTTGTAGATCGGCAGCTTACCTGCTATATTCATATGCATGGTAGAGTATTGCACAGGGAAGAAACAGGAAACATGAGGAGTTCAACGTGTACGGGAATTTTTTTATATATAAATACAAATTAAACCCAAGAAAAAGATGATCATCTCCAATTAAACCCCACTCTTAAGTTTATTCTCTGTTACATTTTCGTAAGCAGGGTGAGATAGAAAGTTCGTGGCCTTAAAAAATCTCATACACGTAGAGTGTCACACAAGGTATGGTGATCTGCTGCTTCTAAGTAAATACGAAAAAAAAACATGGTTGATTTTTCAATCAGAGTATCAACGCGTAGAGGATTTTTCATATATAAATAGAAGTAAGCCCAGGCTAAAGATGATCATCTCCAATTAAACCCAACTGTGAAAGGGTGCTCTTATATTTTCTTGATCATCTGTTCAGTTTGAGAGGATCATGGGGAAAACAGAGCTCAGTTTTAAGACAAATGGCCATCCCAACGTTAATCAAGATATAGAGAGACTCCTGAAAGCTTTAAATGGAGTTGAGAAAGTTGATATCAGTGGGAGAAGCATCACCGTAAAGCATAATTATAATTCTAAAGACGGATCTGAGTTTGGTATATTATCTCATATGCCATCGATAATTACTTTCTTCTTTATATTTCTATGATATCACCAAATGGTTTTGAACATTATTCTGATTTCCTTTAACAATTTCTAACCATTTTTTATCATCTGTTT
Organism: Cryptomeria japonica; assembly: GCF_030272615.1. Lineage (NCBI taxonomy): Eukaryota > Viridiplantae > Streptophyta > Pinopsida > Cupressales > Cupressaceae > Cryptomeria > Cryptomeria japonica. Next base: position 290,178,903 of record NC_081407.1, read on the forward strand.
GCAGTTAACGCGCTGAAGGGGCGTTTCAAGGCCTCAGTTGTGAAGCTCACCAAGGAGTAGATTTGTGAAGCTTACAAATAGAAATAAAATTGAGCTGAGCGTTGGATAGACTTCTTGGCGATTTGAGCAGTGTTTTAATAAAGCGTTCAGTACTATAATATTTGTATTGTTTGTTCTTAATAGAATATTAAAGAAATAATTATCTTTATGTAGACAAGGTTCAGAAACATTTGAAATTTATATATCATTTAACATTAGTCATATTGTTTTGTGATGGTTCGTTTGTTGTAATTTGGGATCAATTTCTTTCCTTGTTTAATCAATAAAAAATATTAGTCATATTTATTTTTTGACATATTTGTTAAAAATAGATTATAAATATTATAATTTATGAAATATAATTTGTAGAGAACAAATAAAGAGCCATGAAAATTTGGTGTTGAAAATGTATTTCATGTATAGATCTAATTTTTTTAATAAAAAATAACTATAAAATAAATCTACCTATGTTTTAGAAGAGACATTAATAAAACAATTTTAACAAGGGATGTAACAAAAATATTAAATGTAATATTTTGATTAAATGAATACACATTAAAAACTACTCAAAGTCTATCATGACTTCAGTTTTTATTATCAACCTATTAACATCTTATTTTCTATTATGATTATTTTAAAAATTGTTCATTGACAAATAAGATCTGAAAAATAATCACAAAGCAAAGAAATCTACATTATAAAACTTTAAGAATATATATAAAAAAAAATTTAGTTGAAAAGATTACTTAACATAGCTCTATTGAATTACTTAACATCGCATTTATTCAATTATTTTAATATCGAACAACTTTCGTCCCAATTTCAGTTTGTGTGTGCAAAAACCTCTTGTGCTGCCTTGTGTTTAGTAACAAAATTTGAATTGTTCAAAATTCAAATTTTACTCTCTTTTCAAATTTAAATTAGAATGGGCATGGAAATTTCGCCATTACGTTAATATCGGTGTAAATGATAGAGACAGTAGTATCAGGAGAAAGATGTTCTCCGAATCAAATTGCAGGGAGGTAACGTAAACAAATTGCTTTGACAAAAGAAATCGGTGCCCTAAAATGGCTGAACGGTGTTATCGTTTGCATGGTCAACTCTTCGCACTCACATAGAAAGACCACTAACATTTATTTGATTTGAGGCGCATTCATGTCACATGAAGAGTCCTATACCCACAATGAAGAGTCCTATACACGGTAGAGTAGAAAATAAATAAGCTGTAGGGAATAAAAAATTTAGGAAATTTCATAATCGACGTGAGAAATGGCAGATAAATAGGCAGCTTGGATTTGTAAACGCTGCTGCTCTCCTGATTTTTTCATGGCAGATAAATAGGTAGAGTGTTGTACAAGATACGATGAATTATGAATTAAACACAGAGAAAACAGGAAAATGTCAAATTTATAACGTCTAGAGGAGGTATAAATACAATTCATGTCCAAGGCAATTAAGATCATCTCCAAGTGCATCAAAAGGCGCTCTATTCACAGTTTCATCGTCTTGATTTTCGATTCAGTTTGTGAGGATTAGTCATCGTACACCATAATCCAAGATCTCAAGATGGTATATCGTGTTATATGACACCAATAATTATTTTATCATCATGACACCATAATCCAAGATCTCAAGATGGATCTGCCTTAGGTATATCAAGTTATATGACACCAATAATTATTTTATCATGGCACTATTCTGGCAATATTTTCTTGATGGTGTTGATCATATTTGTGCAGTTAAAGTGCTGGGGAAACGTTTCAAGGCCATTTCCTACCATTTTTTATTTTATTTTATTTGATTCTTTTTAATTATCATTTGAATGAAAATGAGGACAATAAAAATACATGGGAATCATCTACCCCTCAAATGATTGAATCTGGGAGAGAAGTAAGGAAACTACAAGTATTCCTCGACAACTCTTGTAGCCTTCTTGTGTTAGACATCAATTCTTGAACCTTCATAATTAGGAAGCATATCCATTAGGGAAGCAAGAGAGAACATCCACCACCAATGCCTGAAAAATATAAATATATTGGGCATCGGGTCATCCGACCACCACTAAACTACCTTCTCATCAGATTTTGAGGAAAGTATGTCCACCTTCAACTCCCAAAAAACATTTGTAAGAATTGGAAAATTTGGTGATCATATTGTAGAATTGAGAGAATCTCAAATATACAAACAAATAATCATTCATCAATAATCAATTAAACTATTATATTGCAATGACTTATAAAATCTGTCAACCATCTAATTATCGATAACTACCTAACAACTAACAACTAACTATCAATTAATCTTATGTTAAGGACTATTTTCTAACACCATTTTAGTACTAACATAAGAATTTTTATTACTACCCCTTCAATTGAAAAATCCATGAAATGTCAACTTTCATTGATGATACATCCAATTAGAAAGAGACATTTTAACCTCATCACTCTATGTAGTTTTTTACCTTATTATGAATTATTAGAAATGAGCACCTTCTCTTTTCTTACTAGAGATAAAAACACCCATTGCAAACTTATGCTTGTAGTTGATATCCCTACACTAGCCAAACCATATTGTTAAATTAACTTATCCAATATCCATTTAGTCATTGACTCATACTTAGTATTTGAATATCTCATGTAAAGTGGAGACATTTAAAACCTTCATCAATAGAAAAAGAAACTTTGCCACTGTAGCCCAAGACACTCTACATATTGAATACCTCAACGATACAAGGGATCCTATCATTTAGGAATGGCCAATGACGTGGATCCTTAAAAACTTTTAATGCAATCTCTTTTCTTCAATTGCTTGAAACTACCTCAACTTCCTGCACTCTCCTAGAAGAGCTTGAGAATTATAATATATAATTGGATAAAGAGACTCAATTAATTCTTCCATGGGAGGGTGGAAATGAGCTTTAGCCTCTCAAAAATATATCTACACATTAAATGGTATGTTTATTTGAGCTCGTTCAACTACAATGCGATTTAACGTGGATATAAACTTCTAGTTCTATCAATATTTTAAACACCTTATATTTTTTCTTTTCTTTTGGAGATTTAAACAAAGCAATGGTAACTATACAAGTTCCATATGTGAATTGTATGGTAAAAATTTACATATCTAGATCCTTTTGGATTTTCAATAAATTTTATTGTCACATGACATGTTATGGTTGCAAAATATGCAATATGCGTTTGATGAAGGGATTTAAAATATTAAATCAATATATTTGACAATAATTATCCCTTATCTTCTTCATTTGGAGAATACATGGTTTTCACATTAGTGTTGAGTTATTTTTTGAGTAGCTAGTTATAACAACTATGAAAACACATTTTCATCTCAATGAATTTTTTTATATATAGAAGAATTTTCTAATTCTTCTTCACTCTAAACTTACAATTATTTACATTTCAGTATGAAAAAGGAAGCCATTCATAACATTTCCTCATATTTATTTATTCTAAATATTTTATTTAGAATAAATACAAGACCCTTTCATAGTTGGGTTTAATTGGAGATGATGATCTTTTCCATCAAGAGTTATGGAAAAAACCCCTACGCATTCAACTCTGATTTGTAAAATCATCATTTTTCTTGTTTATTTCATATTAACTTCGAAGAAGCAGATCACCATACCTTAATGTTGTACTTACTACAAATTTTGTATTTACTTAAAAAAAGCTAAAATTATATTAATAAATAAGCTAGAAAATGTTACATAAATAATTTAAATCGCTATAAAAAAAAAACAACAGGAAAAACCAATGAGGTTTCCTACAAATCCAGCATTATTATGAATAAAAAAATCAAATAAAACTTAATATATTGAAAAAATAATCAAATCTTATTATTTTTCAATATAGTGAGAAATTCAATAGACTGACCAAGGTATAAGGAATCCCAATAAGAAAAATTCCATCTTTGATGATTCATAGAAGCTCATTTGAAAATTAAATCAACAAAAGGAGGAGGAATATCAACAAAGTAGATGTAATCAAAGTTTCAACAAAGATATCAAATCTAAGACACCAAAGAAGCCAATCATGAAGAAGAGTCATTAAATATATCTTTGTTCAAAAATCAAAGCAAAATTATTAAATCCTTGTCGAACAAAACATATTTCCATCCTAATTTAGAAACTTTACCTAGTACTATCACATTTACAAGGCCACCAATCCTAGCTACACTAGGATTACACTAGAACAACCATCAACATTTATTTATAAAACATTCACAAGAAGAGAAGATCATTTACCAACTCTATTAACCTTTTGAGAATATTTGAATTGTGAAATAGTGAAAAACCAGTCAAATAACCTAGATCTAAACTATTCACAATCAAAGCATTATAGTTCAAATAAAAACATGATCAAAAGAGAACTTTATTCACAATTATTATTGAGTTTAAGAAAATAAATTAAGTTTAATCCCCTTTATTTTAAGTTGTTTATATTTTTTATATTTGATATTATTTTTCTATTACTAATTTAATTAGCAAGAAGTTGAATAGTTCGTATAGTAATAATTAAATTAAGGAAATTGGAGTTAGTTATCATGTTCCCAACATAAGCTATTTTAGACTTGGTTGTTAACATAAATATAGACAAGGCTAAGAAGAAGACTACAATTATTTTATATATACATAAATATTTATATTAATTGTTAATAAAAAAAAAATCTCTCAATTATTGTTTAATTAGATGTTTTTGATTAAGATAAACGAGTTTTACAAGGACCCGAAACCCAAATCCATACAAAAAGATTAAAACAGTAGTGAACCAATAGCCAAACAACGTCAAAAACATGGGAAACACCCCACAAAACCAAAACCAACAAAGCCACCTAGCCAAAACAACCAACAACACTAACAAAAAAGAAGCTAGCCAAGAGCATGCATGACCTCAAAATTCTTTTGTATAACATTCTTATTAATTTCCTCGATCTCCTCCATTATAAATATCGTGGCACTCCTCTCCTAGTTTCTACTTCTCATTCTAGTGTAAGGACCAATAGTTACCTGTGTGTCCACCCCCTGAGAACTTGTCTATAGATTCTTTTTATTTGACCTAGTAGTTGAAGGTGGAACATTGCTAATTGGTTAAGCCTTCTGAACAACATTTTTCTCATTAACCCTTTTTAAGACCTTTTGCACTATTGTCCATGGCTTCTTTTCTTATTTCCACCAAGCCCCTAAGGCTACCTTTTAGCTCCTCCACATTATTCTCTAGATGAGCAATTCTCAACTCATGTTTGGTTTTTATAACTTTCACGTCCTCAGTAAGTCTATGAGTCAATCTCAGGAGCTTATTAGTCTTGTCTAGCATAGGATTCTTTGTGGAAGTGTTGATTATGTCTTTAATGCCTTATTTAATGAAGAGAATTTTATTGAAGACCCAACAGAAACATTTATCCTGGCAATTGGTGGAGTTCTCCAAGAGTACATAAAATTCCATCTCCTTTTTATTCACCCCTAAGTCCACTGGGTCCACCTTAAGGGGAATGTCCAGTTTGATTTCATTTTCCCCTTTACCCTTAGACTCCCCCATTTTTCCCACTTTTATCTTTTTGGAGCTTGGCGGACCCAACTTTTGGGGTTTAGATGCATGGGTCTTAAACTTATTTGCAACAAGTCTAGGATGTTATCTTTTCCTGCTACTAGTGGTACAGGGAGTAGATTTTTGTGGGGTCCCTCTTCCTCAGAGGGTCAATAGTCAGGGTCATCCTACACATGGAGGTTGCGCCAGTCCATGGCCATATCTCCCATACCCTTCTCATCAATCCCATTGTCCGAGATAACTTGCACTTCAGGGCTATCTGAGGGTTTAGGGTTGTTCACAATAGGGAAGGGCTTGATCTCATGAGGTTTATCATATTCCATAATAAGAAGAATTAAACCCTCGTGGAGAACAAGGTTTTCATTATTCTTAACATGATTTGCCAGAATATTTTGTAAAGAGAAAAATAAATAAAAAAGGAAAGGATATGTTTCTACCATGCCTAAAATGATTTAAAATGGTGAAATGATAAGGAAAAATGTTGGCAAAATGGTTGTCTAGAGTTATGTACCTCAATATCACTTCAGCCATATCCACCCAAAGAGTCATGAGGTCTTTCCTATGATATCCCTGTTTCGCCATTTTCTTCACTCTATCCCTTTCACTTTGTTTGTCGAAGAAAACCAAGAAGGATTCCTTCATCACCTTCCTCTCTATGCAAAACTTTTTTCCTTTCATCTGTAAACTAGTAATCTCAGCTATACAAGGCTCATCAATTCTGAATTCGACACTGAAAGCACTGAGGATGTCATTGTTCCAACCCTTCACAAACTTTTTTGTCATACTGGGGTCCTAGTCATGTAACTTTTGGTGGTATGGCACAAGACCACCATCAAAAAATTCCATCCATAGATCCTTGATCTTTTCCCACTTCTAACATGAAGTCAGCTCCATTCTATTCTTATCTCTGCCCATACTTAGTTTACCTCTTCAAACTTGGAGATTCACAATATTAATTCCAAACTCGGACCAGGAGATGAAAAGCCAAACAACCAAGAATAGTTTAGAAACCTTGGTTTTGAATTAATACCACATATTATAAGAAAAGTCTTTACTCATTTGACAGGATGACATCATAAATGTTAGGTCTTTGGAGAATATTTTCAGCGTCCATTCGTGTCAATTCACACAGGTGTATGGGGAATTTTTCCCTTGTTGTCCACCACGTTATTCCCTCATACGCCAAGCTAAGATTAGCCACACAATTTGTAGGCGAATTTCCTTCCCGAAAAACATGGTAAATTTGAATTTCATCTAGTTTGGTCATCATAATATGACACTCCTAGATTAAATGATTGATAGTCCAGTTAGGGGGTGTTTGTTTACTCAAGCATTTAATGATGTTAGGTGAATCACTTTCTAACCATACTTTTTTATGCCCTCTGCGAATATCAAGTTGTAACCCAATGTAGGTTGCATTTGCCTATTGTTTAATTAGATGTTCAAATCAATTGAATGCAAGAAATTCTATAATGGTGCAAGTAATTTAATGTGTTCAAAAATTTGATTTCCTAATCAAAATTATTAAATTATTATAATACTAATATATGATCTCCCTAGAGGTATAAGAAATGGTAGGAGATAACATTTCCTAGGGTGAAAATGCAATCTTGTAATAATAGTTTTTATTTTTAATTTCTTAATATAATTTGAAACTCATAGTATTGGCATATTACCATTTAATTTTTTAAACCAAATATCCTATAAAATGTGATTAACTCTAGACAAAAAGATGAAAACTAGGGTTACATAATTTCTTCAATTTTTATTAAGTTTACTAAAAGGAAATATTTAATCAATGTTGGTTGTAGCATAATGAAACTAGATAATATCTGAAATATAAATTAATAGGAGCTAAATGAGTACATTTGGTGCTACCCAAATATATGATTTCATTGAATGGGATTCAATTGTACAATCCTAATTGATCACTAACCCTCCAAGTGTATCTGTGGTTAGGAGAAATTTTTTATTGGACAGCTAAACCAATTCTAGGTAACTTTGATGTTTGAAAACCATACATAACGATGATGTTATAGATCCCAAGCATGAAGAGTCTATTAAAAATATTATTTAACTTGATACAAAATATTCATTAATTGTAAACAATTTTTAATCTGTATGTGTGCATATGTATATATATAGATATTTGTCATATGTATGTGTGGATATGTATACATACATACATATTCTATACACTTGATCTCAAATATCCATTTTTTAGCATGAGCATATACATAAAGCTTAAACATTTCCGATGTTTTAAAAATAAAATTTAGTTTTTTGGGGGGTGTCGAGCCAACACCCCTTGACACCCCTGTTAATTCATAGAGTGACACTTTGTAGTACCATAGGTACTAGGACCTATGTACTAGTGGGGAATTGGTGCAGGGGCACTTAGAAAATTTTGTTGAGTTTGTTTCCAGGATGATGGAATCATGATTTTAGTTTTGTAATAAGGCCAAGAGGCCATTGAGTGTGTGCTCAAATGATTGTAAGGGCCCTAAGAGTCTTTGTTTGACCAATGTTGTCATGTGAGCTCTTAAGGGTGCTAGGTAGAGCAATTAATAGGATAAGTCATTTTTGTGAGTAATGTAGATTGGTTGATGTTATTTTAAGGTTGTTAAGGTCATATGAGTCATTTGAAAGTGACCAAGTCTGGGTTTGAGCAAAGTCTCTCTCCTATGCAACAAATTGCAAAAGTTGCAAAAGTTGCTCACAACAACTTTGCAACATTTTCATACACCAACGGTTAGTTGGGTCTCACAGTTGGTTGACACAATTAGTTGTGAACATTTTTAACTACTCCATGGCTAGTGTAAAGGCTTGGAAAGACCAATGATAAATAATTTTTGTAATTATGGTTGAATATTTGAAGCAAACAAACAATTTTGGGTTCCCATTTGTGTGTGTTCTTCCGAGTTTTTGCTGATCTTTGTAAGTTTGTACGACCTATATGGATTGAGAATCCAAAAAAGGGGTCATGGATTGTTATACTAGTGTCTTACCTTCATTTTTTTTTTAATTTGGAGTTTTGAAGTGCTGTAGGTTGTGAATAAATTTCATTTTGTTGCAAGTGGGTTCAAGATCCCTAAAAACCAAGGTTTTGAGAGAAAAATGGCTCCAATCTAATGTTTCATAGTGGATTTCCTCTCTAAAAACTTATGGAATGTTATGTTGCAATGAATTTAATGTTTTCTTTTTGGTTTTGAGACAGAGGAAGCCAAATCAAATATTTGCCACCATACCCTAAGCTTGGCACGTTGAGTTGGCAAGCATTAGGAATCATGGATTACATGCACTAATTGGGTGAATTCGGTGGGTGGAGATGAAGAATTATTGGAGTGGAATTCCATATAAAATAACAAAACCCAAACCATCATCAATTCACTTAGGCAATTAGACTGGTGAAGGAATTTTGATCAATCCCTATTTTTAAGGCCTAGAAAGGGGCAATGAGGCCTAGTTAACTGGTAAGGGTTATACATGTTAGTAACAAAACCCACCTCCAATTTTGAGATATTGTATGTAAACCCCAAAAGGGTGTCTAGAATGTAAAAGAGTTCATAGGGTTGTTAAGGAATTTTAACCAGTAAATACAGAATACCCCACTGAACGGGTTACTAGAATTAGGTCTTCGGTTAGGCCTAAAAGTGCAGTTTGTTTGTAAAACACCAAACCAGTAAATGTCAAAAGCTCTTGAGAAAGGATTAGGGTTCGAAATCCATCCAAACTCATCCATCCTTATGTGTGCAATGTGGGGAATGAAGATCCTATGGTAGAGGGGTTGAACTCTCTGGTTGAGTGTGAAGGGAGTGGGAAAACAAGGTCTCCTAGCCAAGAAAATGGAACTCAAAAAACAACAAGTGCTTATCCTAGCTTAAGGACCTTGGCAAGGTCAGAGATGATAAGACTTGTAGACCCCTTGAGGGTGTAAGGTGTAGAATCATTGGATGGTTCTTGTGTAGCTTGTAGCAGATACCTAGACAAGGTAGCACAAACCGGTGAGAGATAATCCACTCTACATCAGATTCATATCAGAGCCAATTGATTTAACAAAGTGGTGTATGTCAGACCCAGAGGTAGAGTCAAAAGCTAGCAACATGCTACCAAAGGCAATGAGCCAAGAGGCCATCAGGAAATTGGTCCAAGATATGCTTTGTGAAACCCGGGAGCAAGAAACCAAGAAAGGAAAGGGCAAGGTCACTGAATGGGGTGATGAAACTGATGTTGAAGATGCAAATGTAATAGGAGTCATAACAGAAAAGAAGGAGTTGGAAAAAGATTAGCAGATCTTCTTAGATGCCCTCAAGTCACTCAATAAAGACAACATAGAAGGTTTACCTATCTACAGTGGAATCCTAAATGGAGAAGAGTTATTGGATTGGGAAAAAGCTTTGAACAATCATTTTGAATACACGAAAGTTGCAGAAGAAAAGAGGGTCAATTTGGCCAAGTCAAGATTGAAGGGATCAGCCCTAGTGTGGTGGAACACGATGAAAGAAGAAAGAGAACAAATTGGGAGAAAGAAGATCATGTCCTGGGAGAGAATGAAGATTAGGATTAAAAATCAATTCCTACCTATAGATTATGTGGTGCAGATGCACAAGAAGTTGCAAAATTTGAAACAAAAAGAAATGGATGTGAGTACCTATACAGAGGAGCCCAACACACTTACCCTAAGAGATAGGAAGCAAGATGAAGAAGTGGAAAAGGTTGCAAGGTACTTAAATGGCCTTAGAAAAAACATTCAAGATGAGATCAACATGATAGCACCTGACACAGTACATAAATGCTTTCAGTTAGCCTTGAGAGAAGAAGATAAGATCAAAAGGAAAGGTGAACATAATCAAAGGGGCAAAGGTGGAAGGGGTTTCCGAGGAAGAGGCACCTTTGGAGGGGGCTATAATCCCAACAAGAATGAAGAAGGCAATCAATCAGAGAATGGTGGTGATAATGCTAATAGAGGAGGATAGTTAGAGGCAACTCTAGAGGGAGAAATAACTATAGAGGTAGATTTGGCAATTCGGGAAGAGGAACCATAGTCTTCATTAGAAAATGCTACCATTGTCATCAAGTGGGGCATACCATGAGCCTATGTCTTGAAAAGACTTCAATCTCTCACATGGGAGACAAGAGAACTCAGTCAGTGGAAGAGGAGGATTGTCAAAGTGTTACCTCACCAATTAGCAAGGCAAGACCAGTCCTAGATGGAGAGAATCTGATGTTGAGAAGGACCTTGTTGAAGATACAATAGTCCAAAAAACCTACACAAAGGAAGACACTTTTCAAAACCACCTGAAAATATCATGGTAAGATTTGTAATGTTATAATGGATTCAGGGTCTATGGAGAATATTGTAGCAGTTGAGATGGTAGACAAACTAAAATTGAAAAGGATAAGATATCTTCTTTGAGTAAGGGTCAACATGTGCTTGTAGATGAGAAAAATTGGGTAGATTTTGAAATAGGAGATTACAACGATACTTTGCTATGTCACACATTACCCATGGATGCATGTCACTTTCTATTAGGATGCCCTTGGTAGTATGATGTCAAAGCAATACATGATGGGGAGAAGAATTAATATGTCATCACTAAGGAGGGTAGAAAGTTTCAAATGGATCCCTTGATTGATCAGGTTGAAGAAAGTCATGTTGGATAAAGTGTTATGTTGCTCAAATGGAAAGAGTTCTTGAAGTTGTTGAAGCATGAAGGGAACCGAGGATGTGCTCTCATAGTGAAACCCAAAGAAGAGACAAAGACTGAAACCAAACCAGTAATACCTCAAGAGGTGCAGACCTTAGTAGACCGGTATAAATACATTGTTGACAATGAGATACCAGATGCCCTACCCCCTATGAGAGATGTTAACCATCAGATAGATCTCATACCTGGTTCAAATTTGCCTAAAAAAGCTACCTACAAAATGACACAGACTCAAAATGAGGAAATAGCAGAGCAAGTACAATAATTGCTAGATAAGGGGTTGATAACGAAGAGTTTAACTCCATGTGAAATACCTACTATTTTGGAACCTAAGATAGATGGCAAGTGGAGGATGTGCAGTGATTCACTGGCCATCAACAAAATTATAATTAGATACCGGTTTCCAATGCCAAGGATTGAGGATCTAATAGACTACCTAGCTGGAGCTTGCTACTTTTCTGAGATGGATTGGAAATTAGGATATCATCAAATTAGGGTCAGACCTGGTGATGAATGGAAGACAACCTTTAAAAAAAATGAGGGGCTATATTAATGGTTGGTGATGCCCTTTGGGCTCACAAATGCACCTAGCACCTTCATGAGACTCATGAATGGGATTCTTGCAGAATTCATTGGTAGGTTTGTCATTATTTATCTTGATGACATTTTTATTTTTAGCAAGCCAAAGGAGGAGCATATCAAACATATGAATCAAGTTTTGAGGAAGCTAAATCGAGAAAATTTTATGATCAACTTGGATAAATGTGAGTTTTTCAAAAATGAATTGGTGTATCTTGTTTTTGTAGTTTCTCAAGGTTGTTTAAAAATGGATCCATCAAAAGGAAGCAATATTGAATTGGACTACTCCTAAGTCAATAGGAGATGTAAGAAGTTTCCATGGTTTAGCTTCTTTCTATAAAAAAATAATTAGAGGTTTTAGCCATGTGTGTGCACCTACCTTGAACGCCATCAAAGGTGGGATAAAATATCAGTTAAAGTGGACTAGTGCAACAGACAAGGGGTTTAAGTTGTTAAAACAAAAGGTAGAAGAACTCCCTTACCTTAGGCTCCCTGATTTCAATCATCTTTTCACTATGGAGTGTGATGCCAACAAGTTGGCTATAGGGGCCGTTTTGAGCCAAGAAGGTCACCTGGTTGCATTCTTCTCTGAGAAGTTGAATAAGGCAAAACAAGATTATTCTACCTATGATCTAGAATTATATGCCATGGTGCAAGAACTCAAGAAGTGGTGGAATTATTTTTTATCTAAAGAGTTCATAGTCTACATTGATAATAGTGCACTTAGTTTTTGGAATGGGCAGGAGAAATTGAATCAAAGACACCTCAAGTAGGTTGAGTATTTGCAGGCCTACACCTTTTCCATCAAGCACAAGAAAGGAGTCACCAATAAGGTAGTTGATGCCTTAAGTAGAAGGGTTCTAACCATTCAAGAAGTGCAGATAGAAAGTGTGGGGTTAAATGACCTCAAAGATCTCTATCAAGGTGACAAAGATTTTGGTGAAGCATATGATGTTTGCTCAAAGTTTTCTAATGCTTGTCATATTGCCTATTTTGATTTTATGTTGTAGGAAGCCTTATTGTTTAAAGGACACCTACTTTGCATACCAAAATGCTCTATGAGAGACAATATCATCAAGGAGAAGCATCAAGGCAGTCTAAGTGGACATTTTGGTCTTGACAAGGCCTTAGAGCAGGTTGGCAGGTTCTACCATTGGCCTAGACTACAGTTAGATGTTAGAAGATATGTGGAGAAATGTGCTATTTGTTAAAGGGCTAAGGGTACCTCCAACAATGTAGGTTTATATCAGCTTCTAGCCATACCAACAAGGCCATGGGAGTGTGAGTATGGACTTTGTTCTTGGTTTACCTAGAACTCCAAGAGGATATGATAGTGTCTATGTCATAGTGGATAGATTCAGCAAGATGACACATTTTGTGCCTTGCAAATGCACTAATGATGCCTCCTACATAGTAGGGTTGTTCTTCAAAGAGATTGTAAGGATCCATGGTTTACCTCTTAGAATTGTGAGTGAGAGATACAAAATTTGTGAGCCACTTTTGGTGAACCTTGTGGAAGAAACTTGGTACTGACCTTTATTTTTCATCTGCATATCATCTACAATCAAATGGTCAAACTAAAGTAGTTAATAGGTCCTTGGGTAATTTATTGAGATGCCTCACCAAACAGTATGGTCAAGTTTGGGATCTAATATTGGGACAAGCAGAATATGCCTACAATGACTTTGTCAATAGAAGCACAGGGTGGAGTCCATTTGAGATTGTATATGGATGTCATCCAAGGGATATCTTAGAACTTAGAGACCTCATTTCTATGGACAATAGCAGTGCTCAAGGTGAAAAATTTGCAGAGAATATGAAGGAGATCCATGAACAAATCAAGAAAACATTGCAACAGAACAATGAGAAATACAAGACACAAGCAAAAAAAACAAGAAGAGAAGTACACTACAAGGTAGGTGATCTGGTTATGGTCTATCTGAGAAAGGAAAGACTTCTAAAGGGATAACTTATCAATCTATGTATGAAGAAGATGTGACCTCTTAAGGTTGTGCATAAGTTTGGCAACAATACCTATGAGGTAGAACTACCACCAAACTTGGGTATATTACCAATCTTTAATGTGCGTGATTTGTATCAATATAAAGGATCTTAGTCAGTTACAAGCCAAGAAGAGTCTACTACTACTGAAGATGTATATTAGATACAAGACCTACCTCCAAGTCAACCGGTGACATTCGACTACATTTTAGACTCCAAGATTGTCAAAAGGACTAGGACAGGAGTCTATAGAGACTACTTGGTTAAATGGACAGGTCTCTCTAAATTTGAAGCTACATGGATGTCTAAAGGAGATATACTAAAGAATAGAACCACTGTTCAAGCCCTATCCACTCAAGGGACTTGAGATTTTCCTACCCCGGGAGTATGGTGCAGGGGCACTTAGCGATTTTTGTTGAGTTTTTTTCCAGGATGATCAAATCATGTTTTTAGTTTTGTAATAAGGCCAAGAGTCCATTGAGTGTGTGCTCAAATGATTTTATGGTCACGAAGAGTCTTTGTTTGGCCAATGTTGCAATGTGAGCTCTTAAGGGTGCCAGGTAGAGCACTTAATAGGATAAATTGTTTTTGTAAGTAATGTAGGTTGGTTGATGTTTTTTTGAGGTTGTTAAGGTCATATGAGTCATTTGAAAGTGACCAAGTTTGGGTTTGAGCAAAGTCGCTCACTTATGCAACAAATTGCAAAAGTTGCTCACAATAACTTTACAACATTTTCAAACACCAACTCTTAGTTAGTTATCACAATTGGTTGACACAATAAGTTGTGGGCATTTGTAACTACTCCAAGGCCAGTATAAGGCTTTGAAAGACTGATGATAAATAGTTTTTTTGTTGTGGTTGAATATCTGATGCAAATAACCAATTTTGGGTTCCCATTTGTGTGTGTTCTTTTGAGTTTTTGCTACTCTTTGCAAGTTTGTATGACCTGTACAGATTGAGAATCCCAATACAAGGTCATGGATTGTTAGAATGGTGTCTTACCTTAATTTTTTTTTTTATTTGGAGTTTTGAAGTCTTGTAGGTTGTGAATAAATTTCATTTTGTTGTAGGCGGGTTCAGGAGCCCTAAAAATGTAGGGTTTTGAGAGACAAATGGCTCCAACCTAATGTTCCATGGTGCATTTCCTCTCTGAAACCTTGTGGAATGTTAGGTTACAATGTATTTTCTTTTTTCTTTTTGGTTTTGAGACAGGGGAAGCCAAATCAAAGATTTTCCACCATACCCTAAGCTTGGCACGTCGAGTTGGCAAGCATTAGGAATCATGTATAACATGCCCTAATTGGGTGAATCCAGTGGGTGGTGATGAAGTATTATTGGAGTGAAATTAAATATGGAAGCACAAACCCCAAACTATCAACAATTCACTAAGGCAATCAGACTAGTGAAGGAGTTTTTGATCAATCCCTATTTTTAAGGCCTAGAAAGGGGCAATATGCCTACTTAACCAGTAAGGGTTATATATGTTAGTGACATAACCCACCTCAGGTTTTGAGATATTGTATGTAAACCATAAAAGGGTGTCTATAATGTAAGAGATTTTATAGGGTTGTTAAGGAAGTTTAACTTGTAAATGCATAATACCTCGTTGACAGGGATACTAGAATTAGGTCTCTGGTTAGGCCTAAAAGTGCAGTTTGTTTGTAAAACACCAAACCGGTAAATGCCAAAATATCTTGAGCAAGTAGTAGAGTTTCAAATCCATCCAAACTCATCTATCATTATGTGTATAGTGTGGGGAATGAAGATCCTGTGGTAGAGGGGTTGAACTCTCCGGTTGAGTGTGAAAGGGAGTGGAAAAACAAGGTCTCCTAGCCAAGAAAATGGAACTCACAAAACAACAAGTGCTTATCCTAGTCTAAGGAGCTTGGGACCAAAGTCTCCAAACCAAGGTTTCAAGTCTTTTGTTAATAATCTATTTTCTCCAAATTTGGGGCTTGCTGGTTCAATTAGGTCAAATGGATCACAAATTGTGAAGATTAATGATTGCCTAGAGTGATGCAAGGAGAGGCACAAATTGGTTATTCCACCAAAGATGATTGCTAAGGATGTTGATTATTTTTCATAGAATTCACTGTATTGAAAATTTTTTGGGATGAGGGTTTTGCTGCAATTTTTGAAAACTTGGGCTTAGGGGACTTAGATGCAAGAGGGAAAAATGGAGATTATGTTTCTAGCGAACAACTATTTGATGGTCACTTTTAATTGCATGGCTGATTGCAGTAAGGTTTTTGAGGTTGATTCATATTTTTATAACCAAGTGGGGTTATTTGTTAAGCCATGGCATGCAAGATTTAACCCTTTAGAGGAGGTTCTAAATCAGGTCCTAGTGTGGGTGCGTCTGCTTTGGCTTCCAGTGGAGTGTTTTTAGGAGGAGGTTTTGCGCATGTTAGCCTCTTTGTTGGGGAAGACTGTTGGATCTTCAACGCAAACCCTAGGGAGAAAGGTAATGACTTTTGCTCACATTTGAGTTGAAATTGATCTAGGTGAACCATTGCCAAATGCTATAGATATGTGTGCTGGTTCTTAGTCCTAGGTGCAACAATTACACTATGAAACTCTTCCTTTCCATTGTTGGCTTTGCCATGAATATTGTCATCTATAAGGTAGATGTCCAAGAGCTAAATTTGTAGAGACTCAATAAGGTCACCCTCCTTGAAACCCTACTAGGGGGGACAAGGGGAAGAATATTACTCAGGGTGAGCCTGTGGATGTGGACGGTTTAGTTCCTGCAAAATCCCACACCAAGAATTGGGGTCAAAGGAGGAATTTTAGGGAAAGGCAGGAGGAGGATACCTATAACAGGTTTGAAATTTTGGATTATCTTATCTAGTAGGAAGTGAACCTAGGCATGATAAACTTGGACCAAGGGGTGATGATGGGATCAATTCAGGAAGGCCTCATTTCTGATGATTCTATAGATCCAAGGGGAGATGGGTCTCTGCACATGGATATTGATCAGCAAGTGAGGGCTCTGGATGTGTCTTCTCCTCTTGTTGAAGCCCCAAAAGGTGGTAGGGACTCTTGACTCCCAAGGTGTACTGTAGGTTTGGAAGCAGCTAAAATCAACAAGAATTCTTCTCAGTTGGTCCTTATGCAAAAGGACCTCAAAAAACTGGAGTAGAGATAGCACTGAAACCTAGTAGGAAGAAGGATTTAGAGAAAATTTAATTAATGGGTGAAAATTTAGTGGAGTTAGGGTCATTAAAGACTCAGGATTCACACTTTTCAAATCCTCTGAAATGATAGTTGTTTCATGGAATGTAAGGGTCTTGAACAACGAACCTAGATGGAAAGTTGTTCATGATTTGATCAGAGGTCAAGGTCCTGATGTTATTTTTCTTATAGAAATGAAGCTTATAGTGGAGTCTATGTTTGGTTTAGCACCCAAGTTATGGCATAATAGGGAATATTAGTGCATTAGTGCTTTTGGATCTTCTGGGGGTGTGGCTTGTTTAGGGAACCCAAGGAAGATATGTCCTATGGTCTAGATGGTGTCTAAATATTCTATGTCCATGATTGCCTCTAGTTTTGAGACGGGTAAGACTATTCTCTTTTCTAAAATCTATGTGCCTATTGACTTTTGAGGGTAAGCAACTATTATGGTCCCATATCAAGTTTGTTCATAGCATGGCACCTTTTCACCCATGGATTATGGCTGAGGATTTCAATGCCATATCTGAGTTGATAGGGAAGCGGGGGGGTAATGCGAGGATGGAGCCCTGAGTGGTACTTCTTTGGTATTCATATAATATTGATTTCCTAAATCTAGTTGATATCAAGCCCAATAATTGTCAGTTCACCTGGAAGAAACGCAGGATTGGGGAGTATTGTATTGCTTAGATATTGGAACAATTTTTGGTTTCTTGTTACTGGATGGGTGGTAGTTGGTCTTCTTATTCAGAACTCTTTGACTAGAGAGGATCAGGTCATTGGCCTATCAAACTTGTTATTTATTCTACTCGAGCACCTCGTACACCCTCATTTAGGTTCCAGCTTATGTGGCTTCGTGATTCTTCTCTGTATGACTGTTTGGCTGACTGGTGGAGGAGGGGTAGACCAGATTTTGGTACAACTATGTACATCTTTGTTAAGTGCCTTCAATTTGTGAAGTCTTAGCTCAAGTGATGGAATAGATAGTGTTTTGGAAATGTCTTCCATGCAAAAGAAGCAGCTCAAGAAAAGTTGGACCGTATTACGAGGGTGATAAGGGAGAATGGGATGACTAACGATTTGCTTCATGAAGAGGCACAAGCAGAAAAAGCTCTGGAGGAGTGTGAGATGAGGGAGGAAGTGTATTGGAAGTAGAAGGCATGGATAGAGTCGATTTAGGAAGGGAATAAAAATACAACATTCTTTTTCAATTCAATGAAAACTAGATGATATAGAAATTCCATCCCAACCTTGGTGATTGATAGAGGTGAGTGGCTCTCCTCTTTTCCTAAGATCTTACATGAGGAAATGTAGCACTTTACCTCTCTCTTTATTGAAGATTCGCATGGGGGGTCGCTCGAGGAAGAAAAAGTTCTATCTTGTATTCCCTCTTTGGTTTCTAGAGAACTAAATGATAATCTTACGAGGGACATCACTCTTTAGGAACTTGAAGTGACTGTTTTCCCAAATGAAGAAGGGGAAAGCCCCTAGTCTTGGTGGCTTCCTGATTGAATTTTTTCGAGAATTTTGGGATATTATCAAGTTGGATCTTTTGGTAGTTGTTTAGGAGTCTCAGAAGAGTAAATAGATGCTAAGGGCCTTAAATTCTACCTTCATTGCTTTTATTCCAAAGTAGGAGGGGGCTGATAGATTAAGTCAGTTCCACCCCATATCTCTATGTAATGTGATTTATAAAATAATCTCTAAGCTTATAGAAAATACTAAAGAGGGGGCTTAAGGAGCTTATTTTTGAGGAAGAGAGTGGTTTTGTGGTAGGAAGGAAAATTCTAGATGGTATTGTCATAGCATCGGAGATTATTCATTCTATGGCATCTTCTAGGGAGAAGTCAATGTTCATTAAATTGGATATGGCTAAGGCCTATGATAGAGTCAGATGGTAATTCCTGAGTAAGGTGCTTAGTGTGTATGGTTTTGGGGACGCTTGGATTCAGTGGGTTATGAGTTGTGTTACTTTAGTTTCCTTTGCAGTGATTATTAATGGGAAACATTCGAAGCTTTTTGGTGCATTTTGGGGACTCAGACAAGGGGACCCTCTTTCTCCTTACTTGGTCATTCTCCTCGTTGAGGGATTGGGGAGACTGATTTGAAGGTATGTTGAGTCAGGTTCTATCTAGGGATGGTAGTGGGGGGCTGAGTTACCTTCACAAATGCATCTACAATTTGTTGATGACACTGCCTTGATGGGTATGCCTACTGTCAAGGAAGCTTCTAATTTTTCAGAGGGTGCTTGATGTTTATCTGGTTGCCTCAAGATAGCTGATTAATGAGGATAAGTCTTCTATTTACTTCTTCAATACTCTTGTTGTCATTCAACAGTGGCTGGCTCAAATATTGAGGTTTTGTATAGGTACTCTCCCTCTGACATATCTTGCTTTTCCTATTGTAGTTAGAAGGATGCCCAGGGAGGCGTGGAAAAATATTTTGGATAAATTTTGAGCAAAAGTTAACCACTTGACACATAGGTGGTTATCCTTTGCAGGGCATGTTCAATTGATTAAGCCTATGGTGCAGGTGCTACCTATCTACAGGTGTATGCTCTAGCTTGCCCTGCTAGGTTTTGTTAAGGATTTGGATGTAGTTACTAGATAGTTCTTATGGACTGGATCCTTGTACTCCTCCAAATGGAGCTTGGTTAGTTGGGAGATGGTTTGTAGTCTGAAGAATCTTGTTGGGCTTGGACTCTGGTAGATGACCTTGGTTGGTGTGGTGCTGGCTGCGAAGTTATATTGGTGATGTTGTGTTGAGAAGGAGAGAGTTTGGGCTAGGTTGCTATCTTAGAAGTATCTTACGGGAACCTCCTTGCGTGATACTCCCTGTTATCCCCTTGAAGGGAAAGCCTCGGTGATTTGGGGTACTCTAAAAAAGGGGTTGTTCTTATTAAGGAAGGTTTATTTTGGATTTGTAAAAGGGGGAATAAGGCTCACTTCTAGTTGGACTCTTCGGATGGGTTTCACCCCATCATCTCTTATTTTCCTAACTTGTGAAATATTTGCCAGAGGTTTATGGAGGCAGGTTGGTCCCAGGTTAGTGATTTTAAAACTCTCACTTCTGGAGGGCAGTTAGAGACTCCAAAGTGGAAGGCTTTGGATTCCTAGCTGAATGTTGGGTTGCAGGAGGACTGTGTTGTGTTACATAATATCCTCTTTAGTAGATGGCGTTTCTCTCTTTGGGATGAGGATGTGCTTTCTTGGTCCCCTACTTTTAAGGGTGTTTATATGGTTGTTGCTAGCTATCAGGTGTTATTATCTCAACGGTTGGCTGAGGAGGAAGTTCAGTGGTGGAAGAGGGTTTGGAACAAGTTCGCTTGGCTAAAATGTAATTGCTTTGCTTGGTTGCTAGCTAGGAATTAGTGATTGAACAAGGATAATATTCAGAAGAGGGGTTTCTAGGGCCCTTCTATTTGCATCCTATTTGAGATGGATGAGGATAATTCTTCTCATTTGTTCTTTAGCTATGCTTTCACTCTCTAGATGTGGCATTTTTTGTGGGCTGTTTGGCATAGTCATTGTGTTCCTATTTCTTTCGTAGTTGAATTTTGGAGTTGGTTGGGTAAGCCTCCCTATTTATCTCCTTTTCTGTAGGATGCCTGGTATGTGGGGCATGTTTTCTTATTATGGCAGATTTGGTTGGAGCATAATCATAAATTTTTTTGAGGAGAGAAGAGGTTTCTTACAACAAGTTTGGAAGTGAGTTTTGGGCATGGTCTAGGAGAAAAGGGATGCAGGGGAGGTTGAGTGATTGGGGATTTAGGGGTTGTCCATGGCTTCTGTGTGCATCAGGAGAGGGTGACAGGTGAACCAAAAAATTTAAAGGGGTGGGAGGTGTTAGAGCCCTCCTAAAGGTGTGTTAAAGATTAATACAGATGGCTCTTCTCAGGGTAATCCTGACCATGTTGGTACATGAGGGATTGATAGGGATTCTTCGGGGTCAGTGATTTTTGTTTCCTTCCATGAAAGGGTGCAAATTATTAATCTCATGGAAGGTTTGGCTATTCTTCAGGATTTTGAGAAGGCACATGCAATGGGATGGAGTAGGATTATTTGATATTCTGATTCCTAGGTTTTGATTGATTTACTTATTAGTCGGAAGGTGGAGGGGGTTAGTTGGCAGTTGTCTTTGGTAATGCAATAAATTTTGCAGGTAAGCTCTTTGATGGATATGGTGACCTTTGTTCATATTCTGAGGGAGTGGAATAGTGTGGTTGATTGCTTAACAAAATGGGCTTCTAATCATTTAGATGATCAACACTTGGAGGATTGGGGGTTGGTTCCTCTGGAAATTTGAAAGGAGTTGGAGGGAGTTCTTGCTAATGATAGGAATGGTTGTCCTGCTAAATGATTTTTGTTATTCTTTGTTTTTATTTTTGTTTCTTTCTGGGGCCTTGGCTCTTTTTCGCTTATGTAATTTTTCTTTCTGAGTTTCAATAAAGTTTTTACCCCTTTTCCAAAAAAATAATACATCATGTCTACACAAGATGACTATCTCATGCATATCATATATAAATAGTGATTAAATTCAACATACATCACATAAAAAAAATGACTAGATCCAACATATATTATATATACATGGTGACTAGAAACAATATACATCATATATAGATTGACTAATATATACACAGTGGTTAGCTCTAGCATATGTCACATAACACTATGAGCTCTCTATCGTACATCATATACATAGTGACAATATACACAACACATCAGATGTGTAGTAAAGGATATACACATATATTTAATGATAAGGGTTGTGAGATTAGGAAAGGTAACTCCCAAAAATTGATTGTAGAACGAACAAGAACTAATGAAAATATGTACTAATTGAAGAAATATATAGATGGTGGTTATTTAATTACTTATATTAGTGAATGTTTTCTTTAGAACAAGCGGATGGAATGCAAAATTTGATAACTTGGTGAATATTAGTTTCACACATGCTATTAGAGATTTGTTGAAGATTACCAAACTTGCAAATCCTATATGCAAAGAATGTCAAATGGGAAAATAGACAAAGACAAGATTGAAGAGAAAGGCATTTTCTACTTCAAAATATTTGGTGTTGATACATACTAATATGTGTGGACCTACAAAGACAAGGGCACTTAATGGTGGAAGGTACTTAATGATACTTGATGATTATTATAGAATGACATGGGTTACTTTTTTAAAGGAGAATTAGAAACTTTAGATAGATTTAAGATTTTCAAATCTATAGTTGAGAATGAAATGAACACTATGATAAAATTCTTAAGGTCTAATAAAGGAGGTGAATTTACATCAAATGAGTTTGAAAGAGTTTTTGAAGAGCATGCTAGTAGGAGACACATGTCTACTTGTAGGGCACCATAACATAATGGGATTACTGAAAGGGAAAATAGGACTATTTAAGAGATGGCTAGAATAATGTTAAAAGATGTTAATATACTATATGGTAATTGGAAGAAGGTTGTGCATACAACAATGTATATTCTTAATAGAGTGAAGGTGAGAGTTAATCATTCAAAAACCTTTTATGAGATTTGGCATAAAAGACCTGCTACTATCAAGTATTTCAAAATATTTGAAAGAAAATGTTATATGAGAAGAGATCAAGGTGAACTCGGAAAATTTGAATCAAGAGCTGGTGAAGGAATATTTCTTGGTTACTAAACAAGAAGCAATGCTTGTAGACATTTCAACAAAAGACTCTAGAAGATAGTTGAATGTGCAAATATCAAAGTACATGAAGAATTGAATCAAATTACACCAATACCTGAAGTTTGTGGGCCTAATGTTGTTCACTACACTTAAGTGGGAGAAGAAAAGAAGGAAGAAGAAAAGTTCATAGAAGAAAAGGAATTAAAAAATACCCAAGAATCTAGCATGATATGTACAAAAGAATCACTCTGAAGATCAAATCATTGGCTACAAGAACAAATGTGTGGAAACCTAGAGGACACTTTCAAAGAAAAGTGAATAGGTAAATATTTATCTTCTATCTGAAGTTGAGCCTAAAGTTTTTTTTGATGCAAGTAAAGGGGAAGCATGTATGAAAGCTATGAAAGAAGAACTTGATCAAATTAATAATAATTAGACATTGGAACTTATTCCTAGACCTGCTAATAAGAATGTCACTAGAACCAAGTGGGTGTTCTAGAGAAAATCGAATGAAGAAGAGAAAGTGACAAGGATCAAGGAACAAGGCATGGTTGGTGTGTAAGGGATACTCTCAAGCTAAAGGCATTAGTTCGACGCTCTAGTCAAAAGAATCCTTTTCAAAAAAGGGCTGCCTCTTTTGACTTTGTTTATTTTTGGTGATATCATTTCTTTTGAGTACCCTTGTGCATCTTTATGGTGGTTATGTATTAGTAACACGCCTATCTCGTCTTTATCTAATATGCTGGAAAAATCACTATGAAACCTCTATTGCAAGAAACCAACAAATATTAGAAGCAACCCAAAGCATTTCACCAAAATCCCTAGTCAAAATGTATTCCTCAAAACCCAATATGAGTTCATGGACTAAAAACAATATATTCCTTGTAGTTGTCATATTCCATTCACTATCTTGGATGCTCCATTTTGACTCCAATATCTCCAATCAAAGATTCTTTAAGGAATGTCATAACACAAATAAATTGTTCAACTAGTGTAACTCTCTCTAACAACATTCTATTGTGTCATAGATTCTATTACACTTATAAAGTAGGAAGTCTAATTTTCGAAAATCAAAACTTTTCATTTGAGAAGTTGATTGTGCCTCTTTTCCTAAATTTAATATCTCAAAGAGAACTAATTTACAACATGCTCCTATTAAGATCACTTCCAACATTTTTAAATATTAAAACTAATAAGCCCTTTAAATTTTCTTTTTTATGTTTTATAAACAATTTTTTTTTTTGTTTCTAAAATTAAATGAAAATTTGAAACACATTTTCACACACATATATATACATACACTGAATACACGAGTGCTTTAATTGGAACACATTTGCATGAATTCCATACGCTTGAAACCTTAGTTCTTGTGTCTCAACATCTAACATCAAAGGACGCAATTGCAGCTGCTTCTCACCTTCTTCAGTCTCAGATATGAAATTGAGAAGAAAGAAATAAATGTTGGTCATTGTCTTCTCAAAAACCCCATAATGCTCCCACTAACCTTTAATTAACACTGCCTTTATATACACGAAACGGAAGGTGTATCATCATTCCACGCTTCGTTTACTCCTGTTTTGAAAAGTTATTTACCAGAACTTTCTTTCCAATTATAAAACGTATACACCGCGGTGTAGAACATAAATAACTTGTAAGAAAATCCAAACCTGGGAAATTTTATTTCTTAGTTTTAGATCTCTCTGATGTAGATAAATAAATTCATTTCATCACACGCCTATTCATATAATCTACTCCTATTTGAAAAGTCTTATACCCGCAATTATTTGAACTTTCTTTCCAATTGTAACTCATGTGCCCAGCAGAGTAGAAAATACAATAACTTGTAACAAACTCAAAATTTTGGAAATTTCATAAGAGGGGTGAGAAAGAAAGCTCATGGTCTTAAAAAAACCAATTTCCAAATTGGGAGCTTTCCTGCTACATTCATGGTAGAGTGTTGAACAAGGAAAATGTTGATTTTACAAATTGAATTTCAAGGCGGAGGGTTCCTTTTTGGGGTATAAGTACAATGCAGTGTTCATGGAAAAGATCATCATCCCCAATTAAACCTATCTGCCAGAGGGTGTTCTATAAAGTGTTACATTTTCTTGATTTGATTTTCAGTTTGAGAGGATAAGTTTAAGCCACCATGGGGACAACAACAAAGCTCATTTGGTCATGAGGATAAGTGTTATATTTTCTTGATGATGTTGGTCATTTGTGTGCAGTTAAAGCGTTGGGGAAACGTTTCAAGGCGTCAGTTCTGCAGCGAACCGAGTACGAACAGAAATAAAATTGAACGAAGCATATTTGTACGGTGACAAAAGATTAAGCTGAGCGTTGGTTAGACAAAAGATTAAGCTGAGCGTTGGTTAGACTCCTTGGCGAGTTGAGTAGCCTTCTAATAAAGGGTTCAGTAATGCAATATTTGTATTCTTTGATATTCTATCAAAGAAATATTTATCTTTCTGTAGACAAGGTCTTTATATTTATCTTTCTGTAGACAAGGTCTTTGTTTCTATTGAAACATAATTTATATACAATTTAACATTAGTCATCTTGTTTTCTGATGGTTCTTTTGTTGTAATTAGAGATCATCGCTTGTCCTTCTTTAACGTTTATTTTTTGATATTTTTTATTTGATTTATTTCTAATTATTTATTTATAGTATTTAGTTGAAAATAGATTGTATATATTAAAATCTATAAAATAAAATTTTATATCGAACAAATAAAGAGTAATAAAATTATAATTCTAATTCTAAAGATGGATCTGAGTTTGGTATATTATCTCATATGCCATCGATAATTACTTTCTTCTTTATATTTGTATTATTTGTTCTTACTAGAATATTAAAAAATTAATTATCTTTATGTAGACAAGGTTCTTGTTTCTATTATTTTGTGATAGTTCTTTTGTTGTGATTTGGAATCAATTTTCTTCCCCGTTTAATCAATAAAATATATATACATCATTTAGCATTAGTCATATTGTTTTGTGATGGTTTTTTTGTTGTAATTTGGGATTAATTTTCTTCCATGTTTAATCAATAAAAGATATATATCATTTAAAATTAGTCATATTGTTTTGTGATGGTTCTTTTGTTGTAATTTGGGATCAATTTAAAATTAGTCATATATATAATTGAAGAAATTGCAGATAGAGAGGCAGCTTTGATTTGTAAACTCGTTGCTTCTTTCCTGATTTTATCATGTTAAATTGAAAGAAGCATATTTTAGATAAGAGTGCTGCAAAAGATATAATGAATTATGAAGTAAATAAGAATAAAACAGTAAATATATGTCAAATAATTGTATAATAAAAAGAAAGATATTCATATGATGACGAAAGATTAATCTTCTTCTCTCTTTGGCGAGTTGATTAGTTTTTCTTGTTCTAAGAGAAAAAAAAATTCTATATTCTTTTTTTTCTTTGATAGGTAATGGGTCAAAGCTAATAAAGTGTACATACCCTACCCTCTTATGGGATTTTAAGAGCACAAGTTCGATAGGCATTGTTTTTCGCAAAGGAGAGACGCGGAGAGGATATATTAGAGACACAATTTCAGCTGCTTCTCACCTTCTTCATAGTCTTAGATATGAAAGTGGGAAGAGAGAAATGAATGTGGATATGCTCAGACTCTTCTCAAACCCACCAAGTAGGGCACAAGATACGATGAATTATGAAGTAAACACAAAGAAACCAAGAAAATGTCAAATTTATTCAGAGTTACATCTCCATGTACGCTCTATTCAGAGTTACATCTTCTTGATTTTCTATTTAGTTTTGGAGGATTAATAATAATAAGCCATCATGCGCAAAACAAAGCTCGGGCCATTTAAAAGTTAAGGTTGATTTACAAGGAATTTTCCTTGGTTCTTTTATTACAATTGTTTCACTTATTTAAAGGTTGTTCCTTTGATTCAATAAAATAAAGTTTTGTTTGCTTTTTGTATTATCTATGTATGATGAATGGATACATGGATGAAAAACTACATTTGAGTTGAAAGGAATCCAAGGAATCCATGCAAGAAGATATTGTAAACTACTATTGAAATTAGCAATGATCAAGTGTTGAATTTTAGTTAAATTGTTAAAAATGAATCTGGTATAAATGTTTAACATTGTATTTGGAGATGCAACTAATCAAAATGTAGATTCTAAGAAAGGTATGAAGCACAAATGTTTAACATTGTATTTGGAGATGCAACTAATCAACATGTAGATTCTAAGAAAGGTACGAAGCATTGTGTAGATATAAAGTGGTGCATCAAAACTCTTATTATTGAGTAATAATTTTTTTTAAGTACATGGTTAAATGTAATTTTTGAAGACATGGAAAAGTGCACTAATATTCATTGTTGGATATTTAATTATGTGTATATCTATTTGGAGGAATTAGTTAACATGCTAAAAAAGGAAGTATGGGAGAATAAGGTGTTACATTATGTGACAGTGTTTTTAATTGTTTTTATTAGTTATAAATTTGGTTATTTGATCAAATTTTGAGATTTACAATAGGCATGAGAGTTGTTTGAAGCATCGATGGAAAGATGCAAATTATTTTTTTATACAAGCTAAGAAAAATTAAAGTTTTTGGTACTTACTAATATGTATGGAAATAAGACCTTACGCCTATGAATACAAACTAAGATCTCAAATATCTATATCATAGATTTGGAACATAAATAGGTTCAATTATATTCCTAATAACAAAGATAAATACTTAGGTTTATAATGCTTTGTTGCAATGGAATTGAGAAAGTGAAGTGTGTGTT
This sequence comes from Cryptomeria japonica, assembly GCF_030272615.1. Taxonomy (NCBI): domain Eukaryota; kingdom Viridiplantae; phylum Streptophyta; class Pinopsida; order Cupressales; family Cupressaceae; genus Cryptomeria; species Cryptomeria japonica. Next base: position 290,206,397 of record NC_081407.1, read on the forward strand.
TAAGAACTAGCTTAAATGATTAAAATAATGATGAGTAGAATCAAAAAATGTAAAGTACAAAATAGAAAACCAACATAGTGAGATAGATCTATAAATAAGACACAAAAAGGAACATGGATCCACAAACTGTAGTTGAAAGTGCTAGATTGTTATGATAGACATCCTAGTCTAGGGTTGTCTCAACTGAAAAAATATAGAAAAAATGTAGACATGAGGTCCTATAGGCCTATCTCCCCAAAATACAACCAAAAAGTGTCAAACAAGAGTATTGAGCACCCTAGTCCAAGTGTTTCTATGTGTCCAAAATTTGCGAATGTTCATAATTGTCTACTCTCTGGGTCATTTATAACATTTTCTATTATCAAATATAAACCTACACACAGAAAATGGGGAGGAATGGTTGTGTTATATAGGGGCTTTCCAAATTCAAGCCCCATGTTGGTATTATTACCTCCACAAGATCTATGACTGGTTTAAAAGAGAGCTTGTCCTAGGGAGGACAAAAGCTAAACAATAATGGAAATTCCTAAATAAGCTTATTATACCTTAGGTATGAAACCCTGTCATGTAGTCTCACATAAATGTGGTGATGCAATGATCTTTAGAAAATTCTTGCAAGTGTTAATGCAATAACATGATAAGAAAACATGACAAATATGAAATGATACTTGAATGTTGTAGCTGTTTTCTCAATGTGCTAATAAAGTAAAATTAGGATTCTCTAATTCTCTTAACATCATTTGGAATATATATTAAACCTCATTAATGATATAATATGTACTTTATTTATGTATCACGGGGTATTTTTTATTAAAGAAAATTGACCTAAAATTATCAAGTACTAAAATTGTGATCATATTATCAATGATGAAGGCTAATGTTCACACACATTTAAATTTGGCTCTTTTAGAGAGACTAAGATGTAGGGTTCCCTACTCGACTCAAAAGTTGACCAAAAAAAGCAATGGTGATGTGTCGAGATTGAGAATATAGGATCTAATCTTAAAATTAGTATGTGATTACAGTTAAATTGTGAGTTTAACAATAAAATTATAGGGTATGATAAGGCCCAAATAATCTTAAAATGGTCTAAGAATAAGCATAATAATGTAGGGACCCAAATAGTGTGTAAAATTATAAAACGATACAATTTACTAAAACATCAAGCAATTTCTTAAGAAAATGAATAATGTTCATGTGAATATTAACATTCAAGAGAATATCACATTCATATTTGTGCAGATTCAAAGATGTACAACAAACACAAACAAAATCAAACTCTAATGCACACATACCATAAAGCTAAAATATTCAACAAAAATTTATTGATCTTCAAAATTTTAATTCAGCCACACTCATATCATGGCATGATGGAGACCAAAAATTTGTTAATCCCTTCCAATGTCCAATTTAAACATATTTAAAGCTTGCAAAATGTAATTGTCCAATAGTTTAAAGAAATTAATTCTTTAAAGAGTAAAACATGATTAGTTTTGGGGCCTAAAAGTTAGATGTTCTCTTTTACATGGTTTTGGTTATAACTTATGCATACAAAATCAATTTTTAAATTTTAAATAGGTGTTGGAGAGCATACTTAGTCTACTACATAGTGGTTAAAGAGTATGGAGAGTTGTGTACTTGCTTGATCACTTATAGGTTCCTGAGAACATCCATTTCAACAATCTCATAGGTAGATAGTTAACCAAGAAGCTACTCCAACATCACTTTCTTCCATTTTTCCACCAATGCCCTTAATAGATTTTTCTATTTCATTCACTCTATGTATATAGTCTTCAATATTCTCATCATCAAACATTCTTAGGCTCTCAAACTTGTGCTTCAAGTTTATTAGCTTGGCTTGCTTTTTCTTTGGATCTCCTTCATATGCATATCTTAGTTTGTCAAATACATCTTTGGAAATACTCAATATTGTAACTTTAGCAAATGTTGTATCACTTGTACAACTGATAATTGCAACTCTATTCTTTGCATTGATCTCATGATTCTTAACCTTATTCAGAGTTTGAGGACCATTCTCTAGAATAGTATAGCTTATCTTCACAATTTATCAAATTTCATTTGGTAAAGTTTTTCCAAAAAGTATTTCATCCTCTCCTTCGAATAAGAGTAGTTTGTGCCATCAAACTTTGGTGCTTTCTAGTTGGACTCCTAAACCATTCCTAATCTACCTCAAGAGGTTAAGCTTCTCTAAGAGAAACCTTGCTCTGATACGAATTGTTGAACACTCTGCAAGAATGAGAGGTGGAGGAATCAATCTAAATAAATTGCTTGCAAATCTATATAATAATTAAAATTATACTATAATTGCAAAGCATAAAAGCACAAAAACACATTCAACACATGAACACCAAATTTACATGGAAAATCCTATAAGGGGAAAACCATAGTGAGAATCACACTCACAATATAATAAAATTGATTACAAGGTTTTACGCTTACTACCAAGGAGAATTATGCACCTGATGGACTTGTAATTCTAAGACGCACAACCTTAGGGCAAGATACAAAGAAACTTGCAAAACTAAAATGCACTACTTAGGGAAAGATAAGTCTACAAATAGATTCACTATTCCTTGACAGTCAAGATAAATACTTTAAACTAAAATTAGTAAGATATCCCAATCATGAGATTGACCTTGAACCTTGGTTTCAAGAAAACAATCTCATGGCCAACACATTTGATCACAAATAATGTCTTTGATTACTACTGGTCTAAAGATATTACTATCAAGGCATTTCTCAACTGACTTTTGCATCTTATAAACACAAAATCTATTTGAATATTATTCTTAGCCACTTCACAATGATTCATGCTCATTCCATACCTCAACACATACAACCATACATTCTTTTATACAAATTTATTCATCAAAACCCTCAATTAGATCGACCAAGATATAATAAGTAATATTACAAAAGTTAGATCATCTAAACCTAAAAAAATCACATGATCCTCTCCAAAAGATAAAGTGGACCCAAACACATTATCATACATTCATTCAAGAAGATACTAGCGAACCACACATGCTACCACAATCTCAAACATCAATAGCAAATAAAATGTGTAGAAAAATAATGAAACACATAAACTAGTCGGCCTAAAAACATCTTTCAATTCAAATTAGTAAGTGTGGATCACCACATGCCATGGTGAGATCTATATCAACAATATAAATATTCCTCCAAAGCATATCTAGACCAAAAGAGTATAATCAAAATATGATAGATCAACCAAAACAACTGAGACTCAACACAATAGATCATATTGAGCACATACCAACACAACTAGCTTGTTGAACAAAACCAACACCTAAAGGTTAAACTAGAATTATACACAAACCAAATGAACATGTCCTCCAAACTGTAACCCTTGGATCCACATATTCAAAAGATACCAGTTAATTTTTTGACCAGTCTAATAGATAGCCTTACTACCAATAATAGAAACAACTAACCTCATCATTAGAGCAATTAGAGGACATGCACACCTAATAGTATATTATTGACATATCATAAACAGTGTATCAAATCCACACATCATGATCTTCATAAATTGGAAGGATACAAAACATTCTGCCACTAGAGCATTAAATATTGTTTCCTGTATATTAACACATCACTTCCCAGTTCACATCTTTTCCTTGTTGGTGATACACTATATTGGTAACCTATCCATCTCATCCACACAAGTTAACAACTAACGTGTGTACTGGTAATAGCAGTGGTCATCTATCTGAATGACATTCTCTTCCTTACCTTACCAGTGTCCTACAACACAAAGTGATATCAGAGATATCTCAACCTATATTCCTCCATGATAGTGTTGCACATACATTTCTCATACCGATAGTCATCCCATACCGGTTGACATCAATGACAACACAATGCCAACAAACTCCCCCTTTGGCATTGATGTCAACACATGTAGTATTCAACATACTACATAATCCTTCTCTCCCTATCTCTAATCCATTGATTCTCAAAATATGTATATGTTGTATACTACAGAATTCCTCCCCTGCTTTGACAACAATGGCAAAGGACACTCTTAGGGTATCATTCCTCCTTGCATTTAACAGGAACTGATAGAATTATTTCTCCCCCTTTTCTTTACCATATGTCTCTCCTCCTTTGATACCAATTGTTACAAATTATTATATCTTCTCAAGTCACATCACTTGAGATGGAGGACTCAGCCATCAACTGACACTAATTGAGCATGCAAATTTTTATAGCATTTGTTAAAATACTCGATAGTAGAGGGATGTGTCAGTGAATACTACTCACCTGTCGGTCAAACTGCATCACTTCCCATTTGATCCTAAATTTCTTTAGAATCAAATGTGATTGTACTATCAATACAACCAACGAAAGGACAAGTAGGTACCCATAACAATGAAACTCTCCTGGGTATTCCTAATGTAACTTCCACCATCTGTAGTTTGGGCAATCAGCGCACTTATGTATTCAAGTTTAAGCATGTCAGCCTTGCATCATAGCCACTTGAACTCCCCCTAAGTCATACATCTCAGGTTCTCAACTCCAATTTGGTCCAATACCAAGGGATCCAATCATCTCCATGTACCATTTGAGCTATGCAAGTGAGATCATTTGATGATCTTTTAGCTTCATTATTTCACCAAAACCTATGACATGATCCTTGATGAACACAATGCCGTACAATATCATTTTCAAGTCATGATTCTAACCAGTTAGCCCATAAACATGTGTGCCTACATGGTCAATCACTTGGCCAACATATGTCATTCAGATCTTTTCCAATACCACCTGAGACATGAACTCTACATTCCATGCTACCGGGGCTATTGCAATGATCTTCAACCTCATTGTCTTACATAACCTGCAAGTACCTTTTAGCATTTATGTCGATAACATCCTACACATATCGGTTTCCTATGCTGGTCCACTATCACTACCGAAGAACGTGCCTGTGACTCTTGATCTTTTGTGTCACTCTGTATCTGATTTCAATTGTTATCTTGTCATATATTGACATAGCAGTAGAGATCCAGCATTCACCTATAGGTGTGTAGTCAAGGCAGCTTCTACACACACTCATCATCTTATTTTCATCCTTCATACCAATAGCAAGTTGTTTCTCTCCTTTGCTCCTTTCAACCAAGGAGTGAATGATTTGGTCAGTATGTAACTCCCCCTAAGTCCTGCAAGTCATTTAAGCCATAGGAGATATCACCTATGCATTGAATGCACAATGCCGATCCATGCTCTTATCTTTCATCTTCTTCCTTCAAGTCAGCTTTATTTCTTTCGTTTTCGCATCTGCAGTCTTGACGACAGGGTTGACCTTCTTCTCCTCATTAGTTCTCTCTCTGTAGATAGTGTTGTAGTGACATACAACATCCATGTCAATCTCATGATTTGGGAACCTTCTAACATACCTGTTTTCTCTTCCTTTTCTGGCCATGCCATTTTGGCTAGTTATCGATTTCCTTGAATTCCTTGATTGTGCAGGAATATTTCTCCTCTCGTTCCAAGCAGGTCTATGTTGCTCATATCCCATGTAACTTCACTCACATTGAGCATGATTGATCCATCAGTTGTCATAGGAATGCATATTCTTATTCCTGCATTCATAACTTTTATGACCTAGTCCATTCCAGTTATAACACATAATGTTTACATTTTTAGGAACAGTGCATGGATTTTTGTTAGCATAGTCATGAAAGGGAACATGCATGTTTCTAATTTGGGAAACACTCCGCTTATATGCATGAAATCTATAGCCATCTGATTTATTATACCTAGGAAGAACACACTATCTATTCCTAGACCTCATTTTACATTCCTCTACCCTATGGCCATTATCTTTACATGCAAAACAATAACCAAAGAAAGGTGGCTCATTACTTATAGATTTATTCTATCAAACATGAGGTGATCTCACTGGTTTGGCCTCTCTATTTCTCCTTCTTCAGGAATGCATCCTAGGTTATCCATGCTCTGCAGATCTCCCATTTGATCTCTTCTTCTACCATGATTGTCTTGACTTGGTGGCAGCAACCTTTCTTTGTCTTCTACCAGTGGAAGGCCTTCTAGGCTGCCTTCTCATGTTCTTGCTTCCAGTGAAGCTATCTTCTCCTATTTTCACTTTTTCTTTCAGATTTGCATTGTTCGTCCATGCAACACCATTCTTCATCCTTGGCTTCATGTCCTCACCGGTTGTAGCTAGATCTATCCTTTTCTTTGGAGCAATTCTGACAGTGAAGGTTTGACCCTTTCCATTTCCATTTGAGGAGACAAATTGAATATCTTTGTGGGAGGTCTCCTTGCTTGTAGAGCATTCACCGATAGCACATCCTAATCCTCCAGTATCCTTGGAAAGTTTTTGCTAATTTAATATTTTGTGCAAGGCTTCAGTGCTACCATCATATCGGTTTCTTACCTTGAGTTCATTTTTGCACTTCTCAAGGTATTTTCATAGATTATCCATTTCCTCTTTCATCTTCTGACGCTCTTTGTCCTTTGTTTCCACTTCTAATTGGAGATCCTCATATCTTCTCTCTTTGTTATCAAAGATTGATTTCAACTCACCAATCAATCCTTTTGCCTCTTCTAGTTGAGATGTCAATATGGAGATATTGTTATTTGATTCTTCAAGGCATATTCTCAACCGGCTCCATTCGTAATGAACCGAATCTTTGTACCTTTTAAAATCCTTTCTAACATTTTGTAGCTCTTCTAGTGCATTTACCAGTTCACTTTCAAGATCTACTTCAGCTTCATCTTCATCATCACTCCCAAACACATCTTGCTGGTGGGATCTATCTGCCTTACCACACTTTGATGTGTGCACTTCACTTTCTGTCTCTTTTGCCATGAAGGGATGGGTCTCCTCTTTATCAAAACTGTAGCAACTGACCGATCTACTATCAACACTTCCACATGTGTCTACTTTTTTGTTCTTCATACTTCCACAAGCCGATTTAGCAGCACATGGATCATTTCCATAAAGATTCTTCATTCTACCCCATAGACTCTTTGCCGATTTACACTTATCCACTTGTGAGGAAACATCGTCAGTGAGACCACTGAATATAGCCTTCATTGCTTCTCCATTGCATGAGGTTCTTCTTTCTTATTTAGGACTAGTGGGAGGACTGACATTCCTAGGGAGACCATTAACAACTGTCATCTAGACATCATAACCTAAGGAGGATAGGTAGACTTCCATTCTACAACTCCAAATAGCATAGTTTGAACCATCAAAATTTGGAACAGGGATTGACACTAAACAAACCATTGTGTCCTTAAGCTAGAATCTACCCAAGCTGGAGAAAGCTCATCTGACTGGGAACCCATGCTTTGATACCAATTTTTAGATACAATGAACCACTGAGAGGGGGGTGAATTAGTGGTTCTCAAACTTTTCCCTTTAACTATCGTATGTGGTGTAGGAGCACCGAGGAAGACAAGGTGGAGAAGGGTCACTGATAGGCCCTATGGAGGATTTGAAGAAAAATGAAAACAAACAAGACCTATAAGGTCTTTAAATTATATAACATGGCCATGTGAGCCATAAAATGTAGTGAAATGCAATGTAATGGTCAAAAAGTGTAAAATTGCCATTTTGAGCAATTACGCCTAGAAAAGGCTAAAATTGGGTTTTTGGGGTAGAAGTGTGTTTAGGTGTATAAAATATGTTTATAAGATCACCTAATGACCATTTTAATTTTTTAGAGGGTTCAGATATAGGTTTGGCAAGCTGACATACATAGTTGTCAAACTTGACAACTTTCGACCAACTTTTTGTTCTCAAAAAGTTGTCAAGAATGCAAAGAGTTGTCATAAGTTAGTTATAAGTTGGTTTTAGGTTTTATTTCAGCCTATAAGTCCTTGAGGGTTATAAATTTATGTAATTGAATCATTTTGGGGTTGTTGGTAAAGGTTTTTTGTTTGGGTTTGGAGTTTTGAACCAATAAAAATCTAATTTTCATGTGTATTTTCCAGGTTTCCACGTAGAACAGTCTGATTTTCCATTGTTTTGAGTTCTTTTATGAATTATTTTTCATTCCATCATGGTTGTAGATGTTTCTATAATTAACTAAGTTTATCTTGGCTTTGGTTTGAAGTGATTTGGTTTTGTTTTGGTGAAGATGTCTAACTTCTTGTGAAAATAGTCATATCCCTGCCCTAGGGTTAATAGTGAGCATGAAAATGTTTTATATTTTATTTCTAGATTGATCTAACCCCACAAATGGGTATTATGGTGTATTATATTGTATATTTTCATAATATTTGGTTTCAGGAGGCCATGCACAAGATGGCATGTGCATCGTGGGAGTAAAGGTCTGAAATTTTAGGGGCAAACTATTGCAGAAAATACAGTCCTAGTACGGGGGCCATATCACACATTTCCATCGTTGGAGTTTTCTAAGTTTTGGATATGTTTTGTATAACCAAGTTAAAAAGAATTTAACTAGAGCGATCAAATTAATGTTTTCATTTGCAAAAGTTATGGGTGACTGTGTAAGGATCTATCAATATGGTAGCAAGGTGGTAGTTTTGCAATGATTTTTCTTTGTCAATGCATTGAGGTAGTTTGTAAAGTCTCAAAGGGTCGTGTTTCTCTTGATTGAGTATTATGAAACCATTTGTGTCAACTTGATCATCAAATAGTCTTGTATTTTTAAGTTTGATTTGGGTCCATTGAAGCTCTGCATCAAAGTGGTATCAGAGCAAGCGAAAGGTTTGGGATATAGGGGTGAAGATGGAGTTAACAAAATCTGAGAAAGAGATAGTAGGTGCTTACAAGAAGTGTAAAGAACTAATGTTTGGTGGAAAGAAGAAAAGAGAGGAAGAAGAGTTGAGGAAACAAGAAGTAGAAAGAATGAAGAGAGAAGAAGAAGAAAAGAAACGAGGTGAGTTGAGAAGTTTAAGAAGGGATTTAGAAGCAAATGAAGCAAGATTGAGGGAGCTTAAAGAGGAACTAGAGAAAAAGAGAAAGGAAGATGAACTTAGGGAAGCACAAATGAAGTTGAAATTGGAAAACCTAGAGGGTACAAAAAAGAGTTAGCACTTGAGGGTGCACAAGAAGGTAGTTTGGCCTGTGAAGAGGCTAGTCGCAACATAGAAGAAGGCTCATGATGAAGCCTTGAAGATGGGTGAGGTTGTGGTGACATGCCAAGGAGAATGAAATTTTAAACATGAAGAGATTTCAATGGGTTTGAAGGAAAAAGATGATATTGTAATCAATGAAGAAGATTTTTTTGTTTATCCTAATGTTTTGTATGCAGGTTTGCTGAGTGTTTACAAGGATGATCATGTTGGAGGTGCTTACCTTGAGTATCATTTTCTTGAGAGGAGATGCCATGAGTTGCCAAAGAATGTATAATTTTTTGCAGGAAATACAATGCAATTTCCAATGAATTTGAAAACCAAGAAGAGGAGGCAGCCATGCAAGGGGACCTTGCATTCTTTTTATCCCCAAGAGTATCATGCAAGAGCACCTAGGAAGACAAGGTGGAGCAGGGTCACTGATAGGCCCTATGAAGGATTTGATGAAAAATGAAAAAAAAAAAGACCTATAAGGTCTTTAAATGATGTAACATGGCCATGTGAGCCATAAAATGTAGTGATATGCAATGTAATGGTCAAAAAGTGTAAAAAAGCCATTTTGAGCAATTAGGCCTAGAAAAGGCTAAAATTAGGTTTTTTGGGTAGAAGTGTGTTTAGGTGGGTAAAATATGTTTATAAGGTCATGTAATGACCATTTTAATGTTTTAGAAGGTTCAGATATAGGTTTGGCAAGTTGACATACATGGTTGTCAAACTTGACAACTTTGGAGCAACTTTTTGTTGTAAAAAAGTTGTCAAGAATGCAAAAAGTTGTCATAAGTTAGTTATAAGCTGTTTTTAGGTTGGATTTTGGCTTATAATTCATTGAGGTTTATAAATGGATGTAATTGAATCATTTTGGGGTTTTTGGTAAACGTGTTTTGTTTGGGTTTGGAGTTTTGAAGCAATAAAAATCTAATTTTCATTTGTATTTTCTAGATTTCCACATAGAACAGTCTGATTTTCCATTTCTTTGAGTGCTTTTATGAATTAGTTTTAATTAATTCATGGTTGGAGATGTTTCTATGATGAACTAAGTTTATTTTGGCTTTGGTTTGAAGTGATTTGGTGTTATTTTGGTGAAGATGTCTAACTTCTTGTGAAAACAGTCATATCCCTGCCCTAGGGTTAATAGTGAGCATGAAAATGTTTTATATTTTATTTCTAGATTGATATAACCCCACAAATAGGTATTATGGTTTATAATATTATATATTTTCATAATATTTTGTTTCAAGAGGCCATGTACAAGATGGCATGTGCATTATGGGAGTAAAGGTCAGAAATTTTAGGGGTAGACTATTGCAGAAAATATAGTCCTAGTACGGGGGCCATATATCACATTTCCATTGTTGGATTTTACTTAGTTTTGAATATGTTTTGTATAACCAAGTTAAGAATAATTTCATTGGATCGATTGAATAAATTTGTTCATTTGCAAAAGTTATGGGTGACTGTGTAAGGGTCTATCAATGTGGCAGCAAGGTGGTAGTTTTGCAATGATTTTTCTTTGTCAATGCATTGAGGCAGTTTGTAAAGTCTCAAAGGGTCGTGTTTCTCTTGATTGAGTATTATGACACCATTTGTGTCAACTTGATCAGAAAATAGTCTTGTGTTGTTAAGTTTGAGTTGGGTCCATTGAAGCTCCGCATCACTATGTGAGCATACAGGTTATTAGATCTAACTCAAAACAGAGTTATCAGTTAGTGGGGAGACCAACACAAATTCAATCACGCAAGGGGACATCACATAACACCAGTATATATGAGGAAAAGCCAAGATGGGAAAACCCTCACTGAGCAATTTTGTTGGAGTCTACTACTCCAATCCAGCCTCACAATCAAAACTCTGTTACAATGTTTAGGGCACACACCCAAGGAGCTGCAACCCCTGATTTAGGGCACCAGCCCAAGGAGCACCAACCCCTAATTTAGGGCACCAACCCAAGGATCACCAACCCCTAACTTGTTTATAGGCTACAACACAAAGAAGATACAGCCCCTGCACCAAGCTACAACTCAGTGATATCAAACATAACTTCACATAAAAAATTAATCACACAATTACAAGTGAATCCAAGTGAATCTTGTAACCATTTCATATACCTCACTCTATCAGTGAGACACCTTCTATGCTACGCCGGTACATTTCTATCTTTGTTGCTGCTTCTTTACCAATTCACCTCTCTCAGTGTCATTTCTCACTTCCTTTAGTTGCTCTACTGCTCTCCACTGATACTACACTCAGTCGGTTCTATGTCTGCCTTCTCTGCAGTCACCTTTTCCTTCTTCTCTACTGGTATAAACACTATCGATTTTTCACTTCTACCGATTGAACTCTTCAACCTCGTTCTTTGTCACACTTAGTATCTTCTTTATCTCCTTGATGAGCACTTGGCTGATCTGTTCTCACATGCAACACTCAATAACTTTGTAGAAGTCTTATCTTCCTCTCTTTCAAAGCACTACTCTCTCATCCAACAACAACCATCTCTGATTTTGGCTTGCATATTTATAAGCTAGTTTTCTTGCCAAAAACCAATTCAAAGTTTGGGTGGTTAGGGTTTCCTCACATACCTTGAGGCAAACCAAGTCCAATCACATCATGTCTGATCTCATCTACCAGACAACCAGCTATACATTTGCACCATTGTCGTGCCTTCCAATACACGTTTTCCAAATATAGAAAACATGACCCTTTATCTCGACCTGCATCTGTCAAACCACAATTAATACCTATGTTGTTTCCTTTTTGAGGTCTTCTCACAAACTGATTTTCTTGCTTTGATCTAGGCAAAACCAACACTCTATTTTGTCTTTGTTGCTCATTCTTCCCCAATCCACACTCTTCTGATCCGATCCACAAATCACGAAATCCATATTAAGTGTACACCTATAGAGGCAACTATCTCTGCACGACACTCTACTGACCTCTGCATGTTCACCACTTCATCTCCACATGGCTTCCATCTTAGCATCCTCCTCTGCTTGAACATCTATGTCGGTATGGATTGGATCACCAGCCAATTCCATTACCATGTTCATCTATAGGTATGCTAACCTTGCTAGTTAAACCCTCAAACCGGTCTGTCATCAACCTTGCATTCTACTACTCTTTTGGTGGACGGCTCAATCAGTCAACACTCTTGCTAACCTATCTTATGCACATCTTTATCAGATGGGGAGTCTTCTGCACCTGCACCCTGTCCATATTACCGATGAACTTACATACTTATAAACACTCTTGATGACACCATGTCATTAACCTTCAACATACATCATCTTCAGTCTAGCCATTCTACTCTGACTGCATCTGCACAACCTTGCCTTCTCCCTGATCAACTCTGACCATATCACAACCAGTTTGTCAAAGTGACAAATACATCACTCTTCATCTGTACTGACATCTCAACATGTCTTCTCTGTTGGTCAGTGTATAAAATTGATTTCATGCACTTAAGGGATTCCTTTGTTTCATCGATAGATCTGGTGTGGGCACACTTACTATCATTCATTGCTTCTCATGATGATTGCATCTTCATCCGGTGGGAGTCCTATTATTCTACAACCTCACAACATACATGTGACCTATTCATTCTTCTCCTCTAGTGTTGATGTCATTTAGGTAACATTCTGCCTCTTCATCATAAACAACATCCAAGTACCTTTCTCATCCTTCTTGTACACTAGTTATGACCTTTGTAGGCTAACAAACACTCACTTTGTTGATCTGACTTCTCCATGTCAATGCATCACTTACTAGTTGACATCCTTAACTTGCTGGTGATACACTGTACTGGTAACCTATCCATCTCATCCATATGAGTTAGGCACTAGCTTATGTACTTGTAACACCAGTGGTCATCCATCTGAATGACATTCTCTTCCTTACTTTATCGGTTTCTTGCAACACAAAGTGATATCAAAGATATCTCAACCTCTATTCCTCCATGGCAGTGTTGCACATACGTCTCTCATACTGGTAGTCATCTGATACTGGTTGACATCAATGCCAACAATATGGAGATCTTGACGGTCTCTATGGTGATGCTCCTTCACATGGGACTAAGGACAAGATAAAGGCCCTTTGTAAGAAAAGTCTTCAAGGTGGGATTGTTGGGGGACTTAAGTAGAATGATGAGAAATATCGATGAGAACCTAAAAATCCCTCTCCCTATTGATTATATGCTCACAATAAGAAATCGGAAAACCACTCCTTGTTTTCCCATTATCTACATCAAGGACAAGAAGCCATCCTAGGCTGGAAAATCTGGGATCAAGGAAAATGCTAATTTTTAGTGGAATCCCTTTTGTTTTACCAAGAGTGAAGATAGAGGATGGATAAAAGAATACCTAGAAGATGATGGTGTTCCTCTATCTGTTTTTGAAAGAAAAAATAAATACTTGGGTGGAAGAGATTGAAGAAATTGTGGTGGAATTAGGGCCTTATCCTTCAGATGTATCGGTTTGCTTCTCATGTGCTCCCCTCCTCCGATTTTCTCATCAGATTGCCTTCGATAACAATAGGGTCCCTCTGGGGCAAAAAATGGCAACCCCTTCCTCTGTTTCAGGTCCTGGGTGTCTGAATCTCTCCACTTTATCTCAAGCTCCCTAATTCAGGTTTTTTTGACTTCTGGTTTATCTTCTTTACCATTTTAAGTTGGTGATTAGGATTCTCTATTATTTTGTTTAAACTAGAAGATGTAATTCTCAAACTGCTCAATTGTTTTTGGTTTCTCATGCCCTAGGTGGCCATTTGACTGTGAAGCCCAAATGGAATTGTATGGTTTGGTCTCTAGCTTCAGTTTTAATCTTTTTTATGCTTTTTGATAAATATTTTTAATGTAGATTTATATGTTTAATACAAAATATTGACAAAAGGCCCTTACTGATTAAAAAAAAGGTTCAAATATAAAAAGAATGAAAAATTTAATTTGGCAACATCTTTTGTGAGAAAAAAGAGGTGTTACAACAAAAGTTTAATGATATTGATTTTAAATTAGATAATTAGGTATGACTAAGAAATTTCATATGAAAGAATCTACTTTTTCAAGAGACCTCCATAAATGAAATCTACATCATGAGATATCTTGAAGAAAAAATTATAAAATTACTTAGTTATAAGAACTCAATCAAAATACTTTAATCTTCTATAACTTAGTTAAATATAAGTAATGGGATTATTATTAATTAGATATCATCTCTCCTTATGGAGTTAAATTATCTTCATATGATGACATTAATAGGGAAGTTGTTCCTTATTTTTTTAATATATTTTTTGAATTTTATCATGTTGCTTTGGAGGAAGAATGGGTAGTTTTGTATTCTACTTCCATAGTTAATATGAAAATGAATGATATTCTCATGGAACATATTAATCATGATGAGTTGAAAAGGGTTGTTTTTTAAATGAAGAAAGGTAAGGTTCTTAGTCTTGATGGTTTTCTCATTGAATTATTCCCCAAATTTTGGGATATTATAAATAATAATCAATTGGAGGTTGTTCAACAATCTCACAATAATAAATAGATTCTTAAATATTTTAGCTCTACATTTTATAGTTTGATTCCTAAGGAGATTATGACTTATTTGTTTAACCTTTTCAACCTTATTTCTCTTTGTAATGTCATTTGTAAGATCATAACTAGAATCATTTTTTATTATCTAAAAAGGGTTCTTGACTATCTTATATCACATGAGTAGGGATCCTTTTTTAAGGGTCATCAAATTCTTGATGGTGTTGTTATTATAATAGAAACAATACATTCAATGGATCGTTCTAATAAAAAATCCATTTTGATCAAGCTTTTTATTTCTAGGGCTTATGATATAGTTCAATGGTCCTTTTTAAGGAATGTTGTCTTTTATTTTGATTTTAGTTCTAACTAGTTTAAGTGAGTTATGAGTTGTGTAGAATCTATTTCTATTTTTGTTTGATGGTTTCCTATCTTCTCTTTTTTTAGATACAAAAGCGTTGTGACAAGGTTATCCAATTTCTCCTTATCTTTTCATTTTTATTATTGAAGGTTTAAGAAGGATTCTCATTCATTAAAGAGCTCATGGTTTCATTCAAGGATGAAAAATGGATGAAAATCTTGATTCTTCTCTCATCTTCAATTTTTTTTTCATGATATTGCTTCATAGGAGTTGCTAAAAGTCAAGAAGTTTTTCATCTTTTTGTGCTTTGATTGTTATGTAATGGTTCAGGGCTCTCCCATTTTTTATCTAGTCAGAACATACCTTGAATGTTTATTTATTAGCCTTAATCCAATAGATTAATAAATCCAAGTTAAATATATTTTTCTTGACAACTTTGGAGCAACTTTTTGTTGTCAAAAAGTTGTCAAGAATGCAAAAAGTTGTCATAAGTTAGCTATAAGTTGGTTTTAGGTTTTATTTCGGCCTAGAAGGCCTTGAGGGTTATAAATGTATGTAATTGAATCATTTTGGGGTTGTTGGTAAAGGTGTTTTGTTTGGGTTTGGAGTTTTGAACCAATAAAAATCTAATTTTCATGTGTATTTTCCAGGTTTCCACGTAGAACAGTCTGATTTTCCATTGTTTTGAGTTCTTTTATGAAATATTTTTCATTCCTTCATGGTTTTAGATGTTTCTATAATTAACTAAGTTTATCTTGACTTTGGTTTGAAGTGATTTGGTTTTTTTTTGGTGAAGATGTCTAACTTCTTGTGAAAATAGTCATATCCCTGCCCTAGGGTTAATACTGAGCATGAAAATGTTTTATATTTTATTTCCAGATTGATCTAACCCCAAAAATGGGTATTATGGTGTATTATATTGTATATTTTCATAATATTTGGTTTCAGGAGGCCATGCACAAGATGGCATGTGCATTGTGGGAGTAAAGGTCTGAAATTTTAGGGGCAAACTGTTGCAGAAAATACAGTCCTAGTATAGGGGCCATATCTCACATTTCCATCATTGGAGTTTTCTGAGTTTTGGATATGTTTTGTATAACCAAGTTACAAAGAATTTAACTAGGGTGATCGAATAAATTTTTTCATTTGCAAAAGTTATGGGTGACTGTGTAAGGGTCTATCAATATGGCAGCAAGGTGGTAGTTTTGCAATGATTTTTCTTTCTCAATGCATTGAGGTAGTTTGTAAAGTCTCAAAGGGTCATGTTTCTCTTGATTGAGTATTATGAAACCATTTGTGTCAACTTGATCATCAAATAGTCTTGTATTTTTAAGTTTGAGTTGGGTCCATTGAAGCTCTGCATCAAAGTGGTATCAGAGCAAGTGAAAGGTCTGGGATATAGGGTTGAAGATGGAGTTAACAAAATCTGAGAAAGAGATAGTAGGTGCTTACAAGAAGTGTAAAGAACTAATGTTTGGTGGAAAGAATAAAAGAGAGGAAGAAGAGTTGAGGAAACAAGAAGTAGAAAGAATGAAGAGAGAAGAAGAAGAAAAGAAAGGAGGTGAGTTGAGAAGTTTAAGAAGGGCTTTAGAAGAAAATGAAGCAAGATTGAGGGAGCTTAAAGAGGAACTAGAGAAAAAGAGAAAGGAAGATGAACTTAGGGAAGCACAAATGAAGTTGAAATTGGAAAACCTAGAGGGTACAAAAAAGAGTTAGCACTTGAGGGTGCACAAGAAGGTAGTTTGGCCTATGAAGAGGCTAGTTGCAACACAGAAGAATGCTCATGATGAAGCCTTGATGATGGGTGAGGTTATGGTGACATGTCAACGAGAATGAAATTTTCAATATGAAGAGATTTCAATGGGTTTGATGGAAAAAGATGATATTGTAATCAATGAAGAAGATGTTTTTGTTTATCCTAATGTTTTGTATGCAAGTTTGCTGAGTGTTTACAAGGATGATCATGTTGGAGGTGCTTACCTTGAGTATCATTTTCTTGAGAGGAGGTGCCATGAGTTGCCAAAGAATGTATAATTTTTTGCAGGAAATACAATGCAAGTTCCAATGAATTTGAAAACCAAGAAGAGGAGGCAGCCATGCAAGGGGACCTTGCATTCCTTTTATCCCCAAGAGTATGGTGCAGGAGCACCCAGGAAGACAAGGTGGAGTAGGGTCACTGATAGGCCCTATGGAGGATTTGATGAAAAATTAAAACAAACAAGACCTATAAGGTATTTAAATGATGTAACATGGCCATGTGAGCCATAAAATGTAGTGAAATGCAATGTAATGGTCAATAAGTGTAAAATTGCCATTTTGAGCAATTAGGCCTAGAAAAGGCTAAAATTAGGTTTTTGGGGTAGAAGTGTGTTTAGGTGGATAAAATATGTTTATAAGGTCATTTAATGACCATTTTAATGTTTTAGAAGGTTCAGATATAGGTTTGGCAAGTTGACATACATAGTTGTCAAACTTGACAACTTTGGAGCAACTTTTTGTTGTAAAAAAGTTGTCAAGAATGCAAAAAGTTGTCATAAGTTAGTTATAAGTTGTTTCTAGATTAGATTTTGGGTTAGAATGCCTTGAGGGTTATAAATGGATGTAATTGAATCATTTTGGGGTTTTGGGTAAACATGTTTTGTTTGGGTTTGGAGTTTTGAAGCAATAAAAATCTAATTTTCATTTGCATTTTCTAGGTTTCCACGTAGAACAGTCTGATTTTCCATTGTTTTGAGTGCTTTTATGAATTATTTTTCATTAATTCATGGTTGGAGATGTTTATATGATGAACTAAGTTTATTTTGGCTTTTGTTTGAAGTGATTTGGTTTTGTTTTGGTGAAGATGTCTAACTTCTTATGAAAACAGTCATATCCCTGCCCTAGGGTTAATAGTGAGCATGAAAATGTTTTAGATTTTATTTCTAGATTGATGTAACCCCAAAAATGGGTATTATGGTGTATAATATTAGATATTTTCATAATATTTGGTTTCAAGAGGCCATGTACAAGATGGCATGTGCATTATGGGAGTAAAGGTCTGAAATTTTAGGGGTAGACTGTTGCAGAAAATATAGTCCTAGTACGGGGGCCATATCTCACATTTCCATTGTTGGATTTTACTTAGTTTTGAATATGTTTTGTATAACCAAGTTAAGAATAATTTCGATGGAGCGATTGAATAAATTTTTTCATTTGCAAAAGTTATGGGTGACTGTGTAAGGGTCTATCAATGTGGCAGCAAGGTGGTAGTTTTGCAATGATTTTTCTTTGTCAATGCATTGAGGCAGTTTGTAAAGTCTCAAAGGGTCGTGTTTCTCTTGATTGAGTATTATGACACCATTTGTGTCAACTTGATCAGAAAATAGTCTTGTGTTGTTAAGTTTGAGTTGGGTCCATTGAAGCTCCGCATCACTATGTGAGCATACAGGTTATTAGATCTAACTCAAAATAGAGTTATCAGTTAGTGGGGAGACCAACACAAATTCAATCACGCAAGGGGACATCACATAACACCAGTATATATGAGGAAAAGCCAAGATGGGAAAACCCTCATTGAGCAATTTTGTTGGAGTCTACTACTCCAATCCAGCCTCACAATCAAAACTCTGTTACAATGTTTAGGGCACACACCCAAGGAGCTGCAACCCCTGATTTAGGGCACCAGCCCAAGGAGCACCAACCCCTAATTTAGGGCACCAACCCAAGGAGCACCAACCCCTAACTTGTTTATAGGCTACAACACAAAGAAGATACAACCCCTGCACCGAGCTACAACTCAGTGATATCAAAGATAACTTCACATACAAAATTAATCACACTATTACAAGTGAATCCAAGTGAATCTTGTAACCATTTCATATACCTCACTCTGTCAGTGAGACACGTTCTATGCTACGCCGGTACATTTCTATCTCTGTTGCTGCTTCTTTACCGGTTCACCTCTCTCTCTGTCATTTCTCACTTCCTTTAGTTGCTCTGCTGCTCTCCACTAATACTACACTCAGTCGGTTCTATGTCTGCCTTCTCTGCAGTCACCTTTTCCTTCTTCTCTGCCGGTATAAACACTATCAGTTTTGCACTTCTACCAATTGAACTCTTCAACCTCGTTCTTTGTCACACTTCGTATCTTCTTTATCTCCTTGATGAGCACTTGGCTGATCTGTTCTCACATGAAACACTCAATAACTTTGCAGAAGTCTTATCTTCCTCTCTTTCGAAGCACTACTCTCCCATCCAACAACAACCATCTCTGATTTTGGCTCGCATATTTATAAGCTAGTTTTCCTGCCAAAAACCAATTCAAACTTTGGGCGGTTAGGGTTTCCTCACTTACCTTGAGGCAAACCAAGTCCAATCAGATCTTGTCCAATCTAATCTACCAGACAACCAACTATACATTTGCACCATTGTCACGCCTTCCAATACACGTTTTCCAAATATAGTAAACATGACCCTTTATCTCGACCTGCATCTGTCAAACCACAATTAATACCTATGTTGTTTCCTTCTTGAGGTCTTCTCACAAACTATTTTTCTTGCTTTGATCTAGGTAGAACCAACTCTCTATTTTATCTCTGTTGCTCATTCTTCTTCAATCCACACTCTTCTGATCTGATCCACAAATCACCAAATCCATATTAAGTGCACACCTATAGAGGCAACTATTTCTGCACGACACTCCACTGACCTCTGCATGTTCACCACTTCATCTCCACATGGCTTCCATGTTAGCATCCTACTCTGCTTGAACATCTATGTCAGTATGGATTGGATCACCGACCCATTCCATTACCAAGTTCATCTACAGGTATACTAACCCTGCCAGTTAAACCCTCAAACCAGTCTGTCATCAACCTTGCATTCTACTACTCTTTCGGTGGACTGCTCAATCAGTCAACACTCTTGCTAACGTATCTTATGCACATCTTTATCAGATGGGGAGTCTTCTGCACCTGCACCCTATTAATATTACTGATGAACTTACATACTGATAAACACTCTTGATGATAACATGTCAAACCTTCAACATACATCATCTTCAGTCTAGCCATTCTACTCTGACTGCATCTGTATAGCCTTGCCTTCTCCTTGATCAGCTCTGACCATATCACAACCAGTTTGTCAAAAAGACAAATACATCACTCTTCATCTGTACTGACATCTCAACATGTCTTCTCTATTGGTCAGTGTATAAACTTGATTTCATGCACTTAAGGAATTCCTTTGTTTCATCGATAGATCCGGTGTGGGCACACTTACTGTCATTCATTGCTTCTCATGATGATTCCATCTTCATCCGGTGGGAGTCCTATTATTCTACAACCTCACAACATACCTGTGACCTATTCATTCTTCTCCTCTAGTGTTGATGTCATTTAGGTAACATTCTGCCTCTTCATCATAAACAACATCCAAGTACCTTTCTCATCATTCTTGTGCACTAGTTATGATCTTTGTAGGTTGACAACCACTCACTTTGTTGATCTGACTTCTCCATGTCAATGCATCACTTACCAGTTGACATCCTTAACTTGCTGGTGATACACTGTACTGGTAACCTATCCATCTCATCCATACGAGTTAGGCACTAACTTGTGTACTTGTAACACCAGTGGTCATCCATCTGAATGACATTCTCTTCCTTACTTTATTGGTTTCTTGCAACACAAAGTGATATCAAAGATATATCAACCTCTATTCCTCCATGGCAGTGTTGCACATACGTCTCTCATACTGGTAGTCATTTGATACCGGTTGACATCAATGCCAACAATATGGAGATCTCAACGGTCTCTATGGTGACGCTCCTTCACATGGGACTAAGGACAAGATAAAGGCCCTTTGTAAGAAAAGTCTTCAAGGTGGGATTGTTGGGGGACTTAAGCAGAATGATGAGAAATATTGATGAGAACCTGAAAATTCCTCTCCCTATTGATTATATGCTCACGATAAGAAATGGGAAACCCACTCCTTGTTTTCCCATTATCTACATCAAGGACAAGAAGCCATCCTAGGCTGGAAAATCTGGGATCAAGGAAAATGCTAATTTTTAGTGGAATCCCTTTTGTTTTACCAAGAGTGAAGATAGAGGATGGATAAAAGAATACCTAGAAGATGATGGTGTTCCTCTATCTATTTTTGAAAGAAAAAATAAATACTTGGGTGGAATTAGGGCCTTATCCTTCGGATGTATCGGTTTGCTTCTCATGTGCTCCCCTCCTCCGATTTTCTCATCAGATTGCCTTCAATAATAGTAGGGTCCCTCTGGGGCAAACAATGGCAACCCCTTCCTCTATTTCAGGTCGTGGATATCTGAATCTCTTCACTTTATCTCGAGCTCCCTAATTCAGGTTTTTTTGACTTCTGGTTTATCTTCATTACCATCTTAAGTTGGTGATTAGGATTCTCTATTATTTTGTTTAAACTAGAAGATGTAATTCTCAAACTGCTCAATTGTTTTTGGTTTCTCATGCCCTAGGTGGCCATTTGACTGTGAAGCCCAAATGGAATTGTATGGTTTGGTCTCTAGCTTCAGTTTCAATCTTTTTAATGCTTTTTGATAAGTATTTTTAATGTAGATTTATATGTTTAATACAAAATATTGACAAAAGGCCCTTACTGATAAAAAAAAAGGTTCAAATATAAAAAGAATAAAAAATTTAATTTGGCAACATCTTTTGTGAGAAAAAAGAGGTGTTACAACAAAAGTTTAATGATATTGATTTTAGATTAGATAACTAGGTATGACTAGGAAATTTCATATGAAAGAATCTTCTTTTTCAGGAGACCTCCATAAATGAAATCTACATCATGAGATATTTTGAAGAAAAAATTATAAAATTACTTAGTTATAAGAACTCAATCAAAATACTTTAATCTTCTATAAATTAGTTAAATATAAGTAATGGAATTATTATTAATTAGATATCATCTCTCCTTATGGAGTTAAATTATCTTCATATGATGACATTAATAGGGAAGTTGTTCCTTATTTTTTAAATATATTTTTAGAATTTTATCATGTTGCTTTGGAGGAAGAATGGGTAGTTTTGTATTCTACTTCCATAGTTAATTGAAAATGAATGATATTCTCATGGAACATATTAATCATGATGAGTTGAAAAGGGTTGTTTTTTAAATGAAGAAAGGTAAGGTTCTTAGTCTTGATGGTTTTCTCATTGAATTATTCCCAAAAATTTTGGATATTATAAATAATAACGAATTGGAAGTTGTTCAACAATCTCACAATAATAAATAGATTCTTAAATATTTTAGCTCTACTTTTTATAGTTTGATTCCTAAGGAGATTATGACTTATTTGTTTAACCTTTTCAACCTTATTTCTCTTTGTAATGCCATTTGTAAGATCATAACTAGAATCATTTTTTATCATCTAAAAAGGGTTCTTGACTGTCTTATATCACATGAGTAGGGATCCTTTTTTAAGGGTCATCAAATTCTTGATGGTGTTGTTATTATAATAGAAACAATACATTCAATGGATCGTTCTAATAAAAAATCCATTTTGATCAAGCTTTTTATTTCTAGGGCTTATGATAGAGTTCAATGGTCCCTTTTAAGGAATGTTGTCTTTGATTTTGATTTTAGTTCTAACTAGTTTAAGTGAGTTATGAGTTGTGTAGAATCTATTTCTATTTTTGTTTGATGGTTTCCTATCTTCTCTCTTTTTGGATACAAAAGCGTTGTGACAAGGTTATCCAATTTCTCCTTATCTTTTCATTTTTATTATTGAAGGTTTAAGAAGGATTCTCATTCATTAAAGAGTTCATGGTTTCATTCAAGGATGAAAAAAGGATGAAAATCTTGATTCTTCTCTCATCTTCAATTTTTTTTTCATGATATTGCTTCATAGGAGTTGCTAAAAGTCAAGAAGTTTTTCATCTTTTTGTGCTTTGGTTGTTATGTAATGGTTCAAGGCTCTCCCATTTTTTATCTAGTCAGAACATACCTTGAATGTTTATTTATTAGCCTTAATCCAATAGATTAATAAAGCTAAGTTAAATATATTTTTCTTTAAAATATTCCTTTTGTCATTCAACAATGAATTACTATTATTCTAAGATTCAATGTATGAATTTTTCTTTGGAGTATCTTGTTATCTCTCAATCAAATGTATATCTTAATTGTGTTTATTGAAAGAATATTATTGATCAGTTTAGGATGAAAATTACTCATCAAAATTTTTATTTGCTATATTTTTTTGGTTATCTTACTATTCTAAGGTTTATTTTGCAAGATCATCCTATTAATAAATTTATGGTACTTCCGGCTCCTATTTTTTAAAATATGTTGATTCTCTTTCTAGGAAGTTCCTCTTACATGGGAATCTAGACACTCAAAATATAATCTAATTAGTTAGGATAGGTTATGCTGGCTTAAAAAGAATGGTGGTCTTGGTCTAATACATGCACAACTCAATTGCAAACATTGTATACACTAAAATCAACCTTGGGCTAAATTTGATAATTATAAACATCTTAATGATGTTTCTTTGTAGGAGGTTTTAGGAATTGATTTGATAGGTAAAGGTTTTCAGGTATGGAATAATATTAGGAAAGGTACTTCTCTTACTAAGATAGGTCTCTTTGGATTGTAAATTCTAGTGATATTTCTTTTATTTGGAATGATTCATCGGAAATTCATCCCCTAATTCTCTTCTCTATTATTCATGTACTATCTTTCTAGACGGTTGGTCTAAACTTTTTAGTTTAAGGATTGTCTTTAGGTGGTGAAATTTATACCTTTCACTAAAAAGATATCAACTATTATCCTATGGGTGAAAAATATATTGAATCTCCAGCTACTCTAGCTTCTCTCCTAGCTCATTAAACTTATTGTTCTTTAGAGAAGTGAAATGAACTAGTTGTGGGTTATGATACTAAAGGATTTTAATCTCTTTTGAAATATGTTATTTGTGAGATGGATTTTACTATTTAATATTTATTTTGATTAATGATATGTTTGATTACTCTTCTTGGTGATTTTCTTCTTTCTTGACTTAGATTTGATATCTTTCTTTACACTTTAATTCGATTACACCATTACATTAATATCGGTGTAAATGACAGACAGTAATATCAGGAGAAATATGTTGTCCAAATCACATTGCAGGGAGGTAACATAAACAAATGGTTTTGACAAATAATCAATGCACACAATAAATTGTTATGAATAATCTATGTTTCTTCATATTCAATCAAAATTATAAAAATATATTGAAAGACATTAGAAGGTGCTTCTATATAAGATTATTTCTCAAGTAGAATTTGTACTTGAATAGTTGTTATAACCGAACTCAATAAGAAAACTCAAACTAGCAAGAGTGAAAATCATGTACTCCCCAACTATGAAATATCAAAAAGGAAAATGAATATGATGTTATTTTAATGTAACATAGTTTTTGCCAACAAAAGAAAAGGCATGTAAATTCAACTTTATCTATAAATACTTGAGATTGGAGAGTTGCATAACAACAATTTATTAGATTTGGGAATGGAATATCACCAAGTTGGATTGCACATTTTCTCTTATTTTGTACTTGATATCTCTCCTATAACATTTCTTACTCACTAAAATGGATTTAGCAAATTGTCATAGGAGTGGTTTAGCCACCTTAATTACCACTACCTTGAGAAACTAAGCTGGTAGGATATGGTTATAGGGCCACCTAGAATTAAATTCTCTAAGATTCTTTGTGATTAGTTTACCCTTTAGAAGTATCTTGAAGAAAAATTTATTTAAAAGAAAATTGAGGGATACATATTTTTTTTTGGATCTTATTCATACTAATTTACTAGGGGTATTTTCCCATCAATATTTTACTAAGACAAGGTATGTTATGACTTTCATATGTGACTTCTCGAGATACACTTGGGTCTACTTCATTTAGCAAAAATATGAAGTATTCAATTTTTTTTTTAAAACTTCAAGTCTCTTGCTAAAAAATAGTTAAGGAAATCTCTCAATGTTATTTAGGTGGATTATGGTGGTGAATGCATGTCAACCATAAATCCAAGTAGTTTTATTTAGTAGAGGGGTAAAAAGTTCTTGAGAAAATCTTTCAAGACATGCTCTCATTTAGAAAAGTTATTTTATTCTTTGTAAACCTAATCATAGTGCCCAATAAAGGATTAAGGGATATTATGAAGCTCTTTGATCAAATAATGATTATCTCTAATTTTCTTAATGCCTTGAGAGGTATGATGAGCACAAATACCTTGAAATAAAATTATTAAAACAAATTCTTCCAACTTCATCTAACAAAAAATATTATCGTAAATTTGTTTTGATCATATCTCAACCACCCACAACTATAAGGTTGTTAGCTTACATATTTTGTCACTTAACTCTATATTCCAATGCCCAATAAAGTGACAATCTGAATCATACTATTGAGATACGTATGTTGATCTTCTATAAACTCTTTGCTTCTTTAACAAGGTGCAACTACCTTTAATAATATGCAGGGAATAAGTTTCAATTATGCTTTTAACTAGAAAGCAAATAAGGCATAGCTTTTAACCAGAAATAATTCAAAGGCAAAGATGCTTCAAATTTTCAAAAAGGAAAATAAACTGAACTTAAAAATATCAACTCTCATAACAAAGGATGAGAATCAGATAGTAAGCATAATATCATGGATATCATTGTGTTCAACATTCACACAAAGATCAATGCATTTTTACAGTAGACCGTAAAGAAAGCTTCAATCACTTCCATACATATCAATTGAACCATCACTATAACTAGTAAATTCAACATGATAAGAATAAAAACTCCCAAACTAACACAAAGTTTATGTTCTGAATAACTAAACTACAAGTTCCATTAAGCTTCATCAAAAGTCATTGAAACTAGAGAATTAAACATAAATATAAATCTACTTCTGACAACACAAAGTTTGCCCAAAGTAAATTCTTTCAATTAAAAACACTTCTAATGTCTTTTGAAAAACTACCAAAAGATCTAGATATCAGTTTCCTTCTCATATTTAAAGCCTAACTACATAATTGATCTAAACTAAAAAATAACGGCTTCTTGGAGATAGCTCCTTGAACTAAAGTTTAAGCATAATTATAAATAAACGACCCACCGGAGCCAATAGTTTGAGGGAAAAACCATATTAAATTAAAACATAATAAAAAGGATGACTAATATAAAGCTCCACATTATCCTCCTTTGTCCCTTCATTTGTTGTTTCTTCATCTTCTATTGGTAAATTGATTGTTCCCTCTTCATTTTCCAATGCTATGCCTGTTACATCCTGTTGAGTTTGTTGTGCCACATGTGCTTTCATCCTTTTTATGTATGCTCTAAACCTAGTAATGACCAAAGTTAATATATCAATTGTTGGAATACCAATAATATTAACCCTAGTTCTATATTTTGTAATTTTCTAATTAGCTTCCACTATTTTCCCAGGTATATCATTTACCCCATCTCTAATTGAATTGAACGGGTTTGTTGCATCTTTCAACTAGTCGAGGGAACAATATCTTGCATTCATTAATGATAGACTATCCTCAACTTTCTTACAAAACTCCCTTCTTATAACCTCTTTCTCCAACAATTAGTTTCCTCCTTCCTTAATAATATCAATACCCACTCTGAATAAATTGCCTTCTAAGTCCCTCAATGTAGAAATGTGTTGGAAGATGGTTGAGTTTATCTATGATTTCAATTCATTAAACATGAAATTTCCATTCTAACATATATTTCCAAACCACAGAATTATTCTCAGCAGGATCACTAATGATCTACTTGGACATTAGGATAGTATTATTGGCTTGTCCCATAAAATGTCTGACATAACCCTTACTGTCAAATTACTTCTCAGAGGCAATGAGCAAAAACCAAACTCAACTAATAATTTATCAGAAAACTTAGCTACTTCATTACTTTTACAAGTAAAATGAGATAAACTCTAAGGAAAGGTATATCCCTTGTTTTTCATGGCTACATACTTAATATTAAGAAAATCCATTTGATGATAAATCTCTAAGAACATAAGATAATCAGAAACATACCTCAGAAATTTCAATGGGGCTTTTTCATAACCCCCAATTCTCAAATAAGAGAAAGTGTTGAACTGGATATAGTAGAGTTGTTGAACTACATTTATCTAAGAGATGGATTCTATTGAAAATGTTTTCTCTTGGGCTCCCTCAATTCTCCTTATAAGGGTCATGAAGAAATAATCATGGACATGAGAAGCTTCTTTCATACCTTCCTTCTTTTGTAACTAGAGAAGGCAATTATATATAGGAATACAATCTGTGATAGAGCCTTCTTTCTTTAAGCCAGACCAAAAAGTTCTCTAGTGGTTAACACATAGGAAAGCATAGAACATAGATGAAATTGTTTCTTCTCACCAAATTTCACCAACTTCTCATGCAGGCACTCACTTATCAAACTCACCCTGTCCACATAATTATCATCATCACAAATTGTCAAAATAAACTAGTACAACCATTCTTAAAAGTATTCTACCTCAGGTTTACCAATGGCATGATACAATAATACAAATATGTCAACAATATCATCCCTAAATCATAGATTACTTTAGTGGCGAATATTCACCAATGGCAAATTCTTCATGTCAGGGACTTGGGAAATGGGGAATATTTTGTATCAACTGGGGGTGGCCATGTCGCCAGAACATTATCAATTTCCATCAAATTCACATCCCAATCATAATATTTTTTATGTAATTAAATGTTTCTATGCGAGGATTTTGCTAATACAATATACAGTGGACACATGGTAAATTTAACTTTTTCGCTACACTCTCTGAGGTTGCCTTAATAGACAACCATAATTCATCTATAGGCATATGAAGATTGTTAGCCAGGAGGAACCAATTTGCCTGGTATTTTGCCGACGCATGTCTCTACTCACCCTAATTTTTGCCAACTATATCGTGTTTACCAATTATTTGGATGACCCATAATCACCTCAAAAATTACATAAGTCATATTATAGTGAAGCGGGATTTGCCAAATATTTGTATACCATATAAAATTCCTACGGAATTTTCCATATAAGGATTGGTATAAATACATTCAAAGATTAGATCTATCTCTACACAATCTAGTGGGTTCTAGGCTTTGAATTCAGATCAATAACAAAGTTTCATACCAAGGGAAATCATTGTTGTTGACTGCATTGGTGACTACTAGTGACCTAAAGGTGAGCAACCATATTTTTGAAGTGTTATAATATTATTCTAAATTTATCTATATATGTTTGCACTGTTGAGTTCATTCTTATTCAGTAGGGACCCGATAGTGCCAAGTAGTCAGCCAAGAGATTCAGACCTCAGACATCTAGATTGTAGGTTGTAGGGCCAATGAAACATATATTATATGTCATAGTCTATTATTACTTCTTCAACAAATTGATATTTTTTTGTAGCCTTTATTTTGTTGGAGATATTGAACAAGAAGAAGGGTAGGAAACCTGAATGTGGGGAAGGCCATGAGAGGCCAACAAAATGCAAAATGTACAATTCATACTTTGGCTTTGGAAAAGATTGTGGTAAAAATTAGGAAGGTACAAGATCACAATTATAAGTACAAAATTCACAACCTACATCGCATGTTGAAGATGGCAGCGAACCTGATATCTCAGATAAGGATGATATTGAAGAAGATTATCTGGTAAATACCCAAGTTAGCTGGAATGATATAATAGACTTGGGTGATAATGCCATAGATGATAATGTGCAGAAGGGGAAAAGAAAAGCCAGATCAAAAAAGGGTCAACCAAAATCAAAAAAGGATCGGGAGTGCGACATGTCAGTGAGGAATTTTCAAATTAACTGGGCATCAAAGTATCCATTCATTGAATCACTAGATAATCCAATTGAAGGAGAGCCTCCAATAGAATGCAGGTGTAACATTTTCAGTTGGAAACATAACAAGGAAATTAGGTTGCAGCTAAAATTTGACACCATAGAAAAGAATATGGGTAAAGTTTATTAAAAATAAATGATAGACGGAGTTGAAAAATCAATGATTAGATGGAAAACAAAGTAGTAATGTAAGCATGTGAGGAATGCTGAAGAGTATTATTTTCATGAGAAAATACAAACAAATCCTACTAAAGTTAAAGGTTCTATTGAAGCTAGTTTTGGAAAAGCAATGCAAATAGAACAATTGAGAAAAGTTGTTCAGTTAAGTGTTATTTTTTATATTTTGAGTAGAGGATGTGCTATGACAGATTTCCCATGAATCAGTGGTTTATTACATTTTTTGAAAGTTCCAAACTATCCTAATAGTCACTGGTGAGTAAACGGTTGATGGGAATGGGCAAGTTGTCTTGTTGAGGTTGAAAAAGAAGATGTAAAGGAAAAAATAAGAGAGTCAAAATTTATTGCATTTTATTTAGACAAAGCTATGATAGTAGACAATATTGTGTGGGTATGCATGCATGTTTATACTGTACAAAATCATGCCCACCAACCTCATCTACTATCTGTTGCTAAAATGAAGGATAGTGTGACAGTAGAAAATTTATTTCAACTAGTAAAGAGATGTTTAATTGAATATGGAGGTATGGATGATATGACAGTTTCCAAAAAATTGGTGTGTTGGAGCAGATAGAGCTTCAATAATGCAAGGTCATGGGAATGGTCTTTGTACAAATATTGAAACTTCTTTTGCACCGTATAGTACTATAATTCACTGCATGGCTCACATAATGAATCTAAATTTTGGAATTGTGAGCAAGTATTCTTCAGTAAAAAAAAATGAAATTTTAATTAGAGAGCTCTACTCACACTTCTATCGAAGTCCCAAGCGATTTATGAAATTTCAACACTTTGTTGATGGAATAACTAATGGGAACAAGCTTCTAAAGAATAATGATACCAAATAGATCTCTTTGGATGGTCTATCGCATGGAGTTTTTTAGAATATACCTCCTTGATTGGACTATTTCACACAACTCGTGATGAATTAGAGCAACCGAAATTTCCTAACCTTCTTTAGAGGTTAAGTAATCTAGAGACACTCTTAACTTTAGCAGCTCTTCTGCCCATGCTAGAGGAAACAAGGAATATTATGAAGGCTAATGAATAATTATGAACAACAAATACCCTAATCGGTACTGAGAGGGGGGGTGAATCAGTACATACAAAAACTTCTCAACAACTTATCAAGTTAAAACAATGCTAACCGGTTATCTTCATCACTGAACATAACCATGGCAATACTGGTTAAACATAGTAAGACTTTAGATAGCTAAACCAATAAAACTAAATACTTCAAATAATATTCAACACTTGATAACTACTTCACCAATATACTCATGCATGTGTTGTATCAGTAATACCATAACCATTAGATTTGCATGCATATTCACCTAAAGAAACACTGCTCAATCATCACATGAAAAATGTACAACTCATGACACAAATTTTTCACGTGGAAACCCAAATGGGAAAAACCACAGTGGAAATGAATACCCACAAACATTTTTTTAAACTCTTTTGAAGCTCGCTCTGTTAGGAGCCTAGTCCGGTTAAAGACTTTACAATAACGTTCTGCTAGGAATCGATCTTGTTAAAGAACACCCAATTAAGGGATGGTTGTATACCCTATTAAAGGTTGAAACCCTATTAAAGGTTACCTCACTAGAGGATTTGAAAAACTCAATGATCTTGAGTCACCTGGTTAGAGGATTTGCAATAAGCGTGTTAAAGCTACCCAGTAAAGGGATTTTCCTACTATTGAAATGGTTAGAAGACAATAGATAAAGCTCTGATCTGATAACAATACTACATGCTAAGGCAGATCCTTTTCAGCTCCTCTACTCTGCAATCACAGTCTGTAGTTTTCCATTCATTGGTCTGACAAGTATCTCATCACTCGGATACAAACACAACATTTTCCAACACAAACAATAACAAACATCATTGACCTTATAGACAACAATTAGGTCGGTATCATAAACCCTAAACCCTAAACATTTTAGGTTTACAATTACAAGTGGTCCAATCCTGACCATTCAAACACTTTGCATAGAATAAAACAATCTCAAATAGATCACAAGTTATTCTGCATCGTCCATTCTTCACCACATATGGCATACCACTAAGAAGAATGTTCATTGCCGAGGTAGACATTTAATGCAATAAATCTTCACATGCAAGATCCTCAAGGAAATCCTTCATGTGCACAACATTGACTTGGCATCTCGATCTCATCCTTATCTCTTAGCTAACTCATCACAGAATGTCACCGGTTGCATCGCAAAAGCTAGATTGCCAAATTGAAAACCCTAGAGCTGAGTCTACCAACCGGTAGTCACACTTAGTGAAACCCTCACACTGGTCCACTTCATCCCTTCATATAGGTTCTCCTACTTGAACATCAATAATAACTTCTTCCAATCTTCATACCATTTCACCTGCA
Organism: Cryptomeria japonica; assembly: GCF_030272615.1. NCBI lineage: Eukaryota > Viridiplantae > Streptophyta > Pinopsida > Cupressales > Cupressaceae > Cryptomeria > Cryptomeria japonica. Next base: position 290,237,826 of record NC_081407.1, read on the forward strand.
CTTATTAACATCAATGACAATATACATTATCATCATGTCGGTTCATCATATGCCAACAGTCTCCCCCTTTGGTATTCACAACAATAATCAGTGTAGCATTGCAACTATAAACAACATAGACTAGTGCAACTATAACATATATCTTCTCCCATATCATATATCTTCATCACTTCAGATATCTTCTCCCCCTGTGACAACAATGCCAAAGTGGAGGCACAAGCTTCCATTCTCCACTATTGCTCTCCCTATGGACACTATAGTACCTGACTGATGCAGAGCACACATTTTTAATTTACTTCATGAAGGGGCAGAACCCCTAATTCACCTCTCAAATAGGTAAATATAGTTTTTGGTAAGGGCTTAATGAATATGTCTGCGAGCTGCTCCTTACTAGTAACATGTTCTAATACAACCTCTTTGGTTTGAACCTTCTCTCTCAAGAAGTGATACTTGAGCTCAATGTGCTTAGTTCTAACATGCAATACCAGATTCTTGGAAATATTAATTACACTTGTGTTGTCACAAAATATACTCACTAGTTCAAATATAGGTACTTTGAAACCATCCAATACATGTTTCATCTAGATTGCTTGAGTGCAATTCATAAATGCTGCCACATACCCCGCTTCAGTTGTAGACTGGGAAATACAGCTCTCCTTCTTACTCGTCCATGAGACTAGTCTTCCACCAAGAAATAACGCCCCATCGGTTGTGCTCTTCCGGTCATCCACATTACCTGCCCAATCTGCATCGGTAAATACTTTCAGATTAAATTCACCATTGTATGGATACCACAATCCATAATCAACTATCCCTTTCAGGTATCTAAGAATCCTCTTGACTACTACCAAGTGGGATTCTATTGGACTTTTCTGAAAATAGGCCACAATGCCCACTGCATGAGAAATATCTGGTCTATTGTGTACCACATAGTGCATCTTACTGATCATTGACCGATACTCCTTCTCATTCACCAACCTCGAATCATCTTCCTTAGTCAATTTGCAGCTGATCACCATCGGTGTACCAACCCGTTTTCTCTCCTCCATGCCAAAAGTCTTCAATACCTCTTTGACATACCTAGACTGGGTAATAAAGATACCCTCTTTCATCTGCTAAATCTTTAGACCAATGAAGAACTTTATCTCTCCAATCAGAGACATCTCAAATTCTTTCTTCATTTCATCTGCAAATGCATGGCTCATTTCATCATCTCCTCCAAAGATTATGTCATCTACAAACACTTCACAAAGCAGAATCTGATCACCTTCACATTTCAGGTAGATTTTGTTGTCCTCGTTTGTTCTTTGAAATCCTATCTTCATAAGATGAGAGTGTAACTATTCATACCATGCCCTTCATGCTTGTTTCAATCCATATAGGGCCTTGTGTAATCTACACACCATGTTACTATCTTCTGATAAGGAAAACCCCTCTGGTTTCTCAATGTACACTTCCTCTTCTAGGATTCCATTCAAGAATGTAGACTTCACATCCATCTGGTATACCTTGAATCCCTTAAATGCTGCAAATGTAAGTAGCATTTGAACACCTTCCAGTCTAGCCACTGGGGCAAAGGTTTCTCCATAGTCTTCTCCCTCTTCCTGAGCATATCCCTTGCATACAAGTCTTGCCTTGTTTCCTACAACTGTGCCTTCTTCATTCAGCTTATTCCTGAAGACCCATTTGGTACCTATGACATTCTTGTGTTCCAGTCTAGGTACCAAAGACCATGTTGCATTCTTTTCTATCTTGTCCATCTCCTCTTCCATTGCCTTAATCCAGTCTTCATCTGTTATTGCCCCTCTAGTGGTCTTAGAGTCAAATTCAAAAATCATGCAAGCGTTTTCTTTCACCTTTCTTCTTGTGAGTATCCCTGCATCTTTATCTCCTATGATCTGCTTCAGATCATGATGTAGTTTCACATATCTAGGAATGACTCTAGCTGATTCTACTTTCTTTTCCTCTTCTTCTTCTTCTCCATCTTCTTCTTCACCTACTACATCTTCTACCCATACAAGAACACTGAGGTCTTTGCTTGTTTCTTTCTGAACCGGTTCCCAGAAGATTACACCTAGTTCATCTTCCACTTTCTCACTACTGGTTTCCTCGGGTTTCTCAGGGGATTTATCAACCCTAACATTGATACTCTCAACAATTTTCTGAGTCCTATTGTTGTAGCACTTGAGAGCTTTTCTTTTAGTGGAATATCCCAGAAATATTCCTTCATCACATTCAGCATCAAGCTTTCTTAGATGCTCACCTCTCTTGATATAACACTTACTGCCAAATACTTTAAAATAACTCACAGTGGGAGCCTTCCCGATCCAGTACTCATAAGGGGTTTTATCTTTACCTTTATTGATGAGTACCCGGTTCATAGTATAGACTATAGTGCTCACCGCTTCTCTCCAAAAAGTGTGAGCAACCTTTCCTTGGATCAACATTCTTCTAGCTGCTTCAACTACAGTCTTGTTATTCATTTTTTCTATGCCATTATATTGTGGTGTCCTTGGGGTAGACAGCTACCTCTTGATACCATTCTCTTCACAATACTTGTTGAATTCATCAGAAGTGAATTCACCTCCTTGATTAGTTCTTAGGCATTTTATCCTTTGACCACTTTCCTTCTCTACCAATGCTCTAAAGGCTTTGAAATTTCCAAATGCCTCAGACTTATCTTTCAAGAATGTGACCCACATCATTCTTGAGCAGTCATCAGTAAGAATCATGAAATACCTATCTCCCCCAATACTTCTAGTTTTCATTGGACCACACAGATCGGTGTGCACAATATCAAGTAACTTCTCTGCTGAAAAAGACTTACCTTTGAAAGTTGAGGAAGACATCTTCCCAAGTTGGCATTCTCTGCACAAACAATTCTCCAGTTTGTTCAGCAAAGGCAATCCTCTTACTGCCTTGATCTTACTGGATTTTACAATATTGTCAAAGTTTATTTGACAAAGTATCCTATGCCATATCCAATTTTCATTAAGCTTCATCATTAGACACTGCCTAATCTTGGCATTCAATTGAAACAAGTTACCTCTGGTTTGCTCACTAGTGGCAATAATTTCACCACTCTTTTCAATTATACTGCAAACTCCACCTTTGAACTCCAAACTGAGTACTTTGTCATTTGGCTGAGCAACACTCAAAAGGTTATGCTTAAGACATTTTACCTAGAAGACATCATCCGCACTGCTCTTTCTATTCCGTGAGATGGATCCTTTACCTTTCACCAAGCATGGTGCATCATTGCCAAACCAGACAACACCTCCATCATATTCTTCTAGAGACAAAAAATTTCTCTGGTCACCACTCATGTGGTGAGAACACCCACTATCAATAATCCACTCATTAGAGTTGTCAATGCGAGAGACAGGGGATTTCTTGTCAGACACTTCTTCCTTTACAGCTACAAACACTATGTCCTCATTCTCTGCATCCTTAGATTCTTCATCAGTAACACCTTCATCCACTGCAAGAAGACAATTTCTCCTACCTCCTTTATACTTTCTAAACCTCTCCAATTTATCCTTATTGTCATTGTTAGGATAGTTAACAACTATATCTCCTATCTTATTGCAGGAAAAACATTTTAAAGGAAGCTTACCTCTATATTTTCCGATGCCTTTTGGAAGTATCTCGGCAAGAAGAGCTTCAAACTCCATCAAAATCTCTTCATCATCTATATCTATGCATTGGTTGGATTCATAACTGGTACTTAGTTCTTTTCCTTTTTTGGTTGGTGCAGCAAATACTCTAAAGGCTGACTCAATCTTCTAAACACTACCATCATAGCTATTTAACTCATATGCGGTCAACTTTGCAATGATAGAGTCTAAGGATACCTTGGTTTTTTTGATAGACCTTAGCTCCTGAATAGCAGAAACTTTGATTGCACAGACCGGTAACAATGATCGCAAAAATTTACTAACAACGGTGGCATCATCAGTTGTTCCACCAATGCTCTTGATATCTCCAACCATAGTCTTGATCCTTATGCCATATTACTGAATGGTCTCTCCTTCAACCATCCTCTTGTGTTCAAATTTTCCTCTAAGGCTCTCTTCCTTAGCTTTCTTGACATGCTCATCACCACCATAAATGGTTTCCAGAGTGTCCCATATATCCTTAGGATTTTCCTTATCTTGTACATCAATGAACTCAATATTAAACAGAGTGCTAATAAGGGCTTCCATGACTTGCCCATTTTCTTGAATCTCTCTTTTCTGATCATCGATTGCAATGCTAGTGGGGATAACATAGACATTCTCAACATAGCTCTAGTGTTGAGCACCCAAACCTTTGATATAAATCTTCATTTTGTCTTTCCATATTTTGAAGTTATCTCTATTGAACTTAGGACCTTCCCTCTTCATCATTAAAGCGGGATCTTCTACCTCAAGCAGTTAAGCTTATATAACTGAGAACCTACAGTTGCTCTGATACCAATTGATGAATAATTATGAATAACAAATACCCTAATTGGTATTGAGAGGGGGGGTGAATCATTACATACAAAAACTTCTCAACAACTTATAAAGTTAAAACAATGCTAACCAATTGTCTTCATCACTGAACTTAACCATGGCAATACTGGTTAAACACAGTAAGACTTTAGGCAGCTAAACAAATAAAACTAAATACTTTAAATAACATTCAACACTTAATAACTACTTCACCAATATACTCATGCATGTGTTGTATCAGTAATACCATAACCATTAGCTTTGCATGCATATTCACCTAAACAAAGACTGCTCAATCATCACATGAAAAATGCACAACTCATGACACACATATTTTTCATGTAGAAACCCAAATGAGAAAAACCATGGTGGGGATGAATACCCACAAGCTTTTTTTTGAACTCTTTTGAAGCTCACTCTATTAGGAGCCTAGTCTGATTAAAAAATTTACAATAAGGTTCTGTTGGGAATCGATCCTATTAAAAATCACCTAGTTAAGGGATGGTTATATACCTTGTTAAAGGTTGAAACCCTATTAAAGGTTACCTCGCTAGAGGATTTGAAGAACTCAATGATCTTGAGTCACCTGGTTAGAGGATTTGCAATAAGCCTGTTAAAACTACTCGATAAAGGGATTTTCCTAATTTTGAAATGGTTAGAAAACAACAGGTAAAGCTCTGATCTGATAACAACACTACATGCTAAGGAAGACCCTCTTCAGCTCCCCTACTCTGCAATCACACTATAGTTTTCCATTCAGTGGTCTGGCAAGTATGTTGTCACTCGGATACACACACAACATTTTCCAACACAAACAATAATAAACATCATCAACCTTATAGACAACAATTAGGTCGGTAGCATACGCCCTAAACCCTAAACATTTTAGTTTTACAATTGCAAGCGGTCCAATCCTACCATTCAAACACTTTGCATAGAATAAAACAATCTCAAACAAATCACAAGTCATTCTGCATCATCCATTCTTCACCACATATGGGAATTAGTAACCCATCACACTCTCTTCTCATACCACTAAGAAGAATATTTATTCCCGAGGTAGCCATTTAATGCATTCGATCTTCACATGAAAGATCCTCAAGGAAATCCTTCACGTGCATAAAAATGACGTGGCATCTCAATCTCATCCTTATCTCTTAGCTAACTCATTACAAAATGTCTTCAGTTGCATCGCACAAGCTAGATTTCCAAACCGGAAACCCTAGAGCTGAGACTACCAAGTGGTAGTCACACTTAGTGAAACCCTAACACTGGTCCACTTCATCCCTTCATACTAGTTCTCCTACTTGAACATCAATAACAACTTCTTCCAATTTTCATACCGGTTCACCTGCACTTATTGACATCAATGACAACATATATTATCATCATACTCGTTAATCATATGCCAATAAAGGTTTCCCAAAAAAGAGCTCTGTATATTGTAGAATATGCTACATTGTGTAAGTTGACATGCATGGCTCTCGACAATCTCTATCGAAATCAACCAACACTATTTGATGAAAAATTTGTTAAGTGGCAGACACTCACAGATTTGAACAACCCTGATAACTTTTTACAAATTGATGCAAATAGGGAGGTATGTGCCAATGTATGGGAAGTTGAGATACCAATGCACTTCTATGCCACGATCGACCCCAAGGAACTAGGAAAGCACCCTAGGAAGCAACTAGCAAGAGTTACAATGAAAGATTTTGACAAGATTGTTGAGTCTGTAACTGCTTCTTTGAAGAAAATTTCCTATGATATTTCCTTAGAGACTAGAAGCAGATTCCCTCCTGACAACCTACTCGAAGCCATGTCTATTGTGTTTCCTCAATATTGGAGCCTCAACAGTGCAGCTAATTTTTGAAGTAAGCTGCTGACTTTGATAAAACAATTTTGCATATCCAGAGAATTGAATGGAGTAACTATAAATGGAATATTAGACGAAACTCATCCGAGAGAGAAATCATCTCATTTTGTGGGAACAATGTGGCAGAATGAAGAACCCCCACGAAGAGGGATCAATAACAAGGCTTTGGAAATATATAGGTAAGAATCTAGTGTTATGTGATTCAATACTAGAATATTTGAAGCTTGCTGATTTATGTCTTACCATGATATTGGGTTTGGTGGAAGATGAGAAATTTTTCAGTGCTTTGGGGTTCCTAAAATCAAAGCTAAGAAACAAACTAGATAAAAATTTGGAAAATTTATTGAGGCTCTATACATCTAGATATGATGTCCACACTTTTCCTTACGATAGGGCATTGAAAATATGGAGATCCAAATGTGAAGGAAGAGGTTTGGGAAACAATTCAAACCAAAGTACTAGTGGGACTATTGACTCATGTACTAGACCTACTTGTAGCATTGAGATGCAGTTCAGGAAGGTAAGCAGACTCAAAGTGAAGAAAACACAGACAAGAATCAAGAAAGCTCTGAATTTGATGAGGATGAATGGAAACTATAAGAGATTGGTATTTGTTAATCTTATTACTATATCTCATCATTCATATTACAAAAGCATATTATTATGGTTGATAACTTGATGGTATTTTATGAGTCTGTCAACTTTTTGCAATTATAATTTAATATTGATTTGTAATTGTATTTTTCAACTTTCTATTTCCAGATTTAAAGTAGCATAATAAAAGACCTTAATGTGTTTATTGATACAAAGATGTTTATTTAGACATGTTGAGAACTTAGATTTTCATTAATTCTTTCAAAATATAGCCATACCATATAATTCATTCAATACACCACTTTGTGTGGTTCTCCATGCAAAAGTCAATACAAAGTTTCAGAACCCTTTGCAAATGACCCTGAATTCCCTTTTATAGAAACAAGGGAGCAACAACAACTTCAGTCAATTTCCAACATGTGAGGACTCAACATCAAAATTAATTACTAAGGCATTGAACATTGAATATGTCATCCTGACTACCATTGCTATCACAAACTCAGCACAAATTTACAAGGCCATCACAAGCCAGATTAGCAATTTAGCAATTTAACAACTTCTACATGTCTCGTGTTCAAAAAATAGAGTTCAAAATTAAATATTGATTGAAGCCATGACAAATTAAATATAGATAATAGTACTGCCCAAAACCTAGTAATCAGAAATAGAGAAATGTAGAAATGTTAGAACTTGGGAGAATTTGAGAATACAAATTTATAGGCTGAAGGTTTGCATTGTGCATCATAGATTCATAGGCTAGATTAGCAATAGCAAGTGCTAGGTTTTCCTGTTCATAAAACAGAGTTATTTCAAGCGATGCCAAACTCCAAACAAAAAAAATATAAACCTTGAAATTAAGAGTAAAAGCATAAAATTGTGCAATACATACTATGATTCTTGAGATTTCTATGCCGGTTTTTGTAGGGTGCTCCACTCTTCGTTTGATGGAAGGTCAATATTCTTTAAACTATTGAAAGTCAACTACAACTTCGTCAACAATCCATATTTAGAAGAGTGACTTGATGTATCATTCTTTCACCCAATACCACATTCAGAGTTGAAAATGGTTTGATGAATTCCAGAAAGCTTTGGGGAGTTGTGTTCTTAGGAAGCAAGTCTAAATCAGACTTCATTTTTTTTTCCATGCTTTTTTGTAATCTTCTTTTTCAATTAATTTATTTGACGGGTCAACAGATTTAGGCAAACCAAGTTTAATCAAAGTATTTGTCTTTTCATGTAGCTTCAATATCTTTTTACCACATTTATCCATAACTTTTGATGTTTCCCTTAGTTTCTGGCATTTTTTAAGGATAGATGATGTCTTAACTGTGGCATCAATGCAGCTGTTAATTCCCTTGAATGCCAAATAGTTATCACTTGTACTATAGACTACTTGCAAAATATGTTTTGCCATATCCTCTTTTGAATAAAGATGTACGCTCTTCTCAATGTTCCCTTTGATTTTCATATAAATTAATCTCAGACTTTGGTTTAATTCAAACCATTCACACGACTTGTCACTGCTCTACATTATTTGCCCCCAAAAATTTTCTTGTATATACTTCATTGTATTTTTCATATTATCTTTCAATCTATCCTCTAAAGTTTTAATTTTATCATTTGCATTGTGAAGGTCTTCTTTCATTTGTGCACATTTTTTTCTTTCTTCCTCTACTTCCTCTTCCAAATGTTTTTCTTTTTCCATCTCATGCTCCAATAGGTCCTATATTTTTCTTATTTCAGCTGCATCAAACTCATAACTTTTGTATAATTTTTGAAAACTGGCTCTTTCATCATCATTTCTTTTACTATTTTTAGCGAGTTTTTACTTCAGTTCCTTCAATTCTGCCTTCATCTTTTCCTACTCTGCAATTTCTATTGCAAAGCCCGAATTTTTTATCCTTTTATGTAAATCATTGCACTTGTTATCTGCTGCTTTCCTCTTTGATTTTTTGTTTACCAGGTCTGCCTATAACTTTTCTATTTGTTTCTCCAGTTTATTTTTTTCTCTCTCCACCTTTAGCAATGAAGTGTAGACTAGTTCGTTAGTCCTTTTTGACACACAAATTTTGTCCACATTTTGTAATTCGGAAAAATCCATTTGGAGGGTGCTGACTTGAAATTCAAAGGGATCTATCTGACTATGTGGTGGATTTTTATCTCTCTTTAGGGGCATTTTACCATGAAATCCATCATATCTTTGTGTGGGTCATTTTTTGGAAATACCCTGTTCCTTCCAAGCTATTCCTCTAAAACTTCAGTTAGAGCAACCCTCTGCAATGCTCTCTTTTTTATATATGAGCAGTACCTTTTTGTGCTGAATCTGATGAATCAAGTCCAATGACTAGTTTAAAAGGAGCTTTTGATTTTGAATCTGATGGAAGTCGTACCTCAATTGGAAACCAAATGCTTTCTCCTCTGGGACCTAGACCACCACCTTCAAAACCCATTTTTCCATAATGTTTGCCCCTTTGCTATATTTTTCTTTCATGGACTCATTGACTCCACCTAATATTGCAAGGACTATATTAGTTGTTGGAGTGGCCTCAACCTCATACTCATTTTCATCATCACTCCTACCATATGTTGTTGTAGGATGATCCATATTCCACAATTTGCTAGACTATGCATCCTCATCGATGGTTTGAAAATCTGCACTAGTCTTTGGTTCACCGAGATTCTTCCTCATATTCTAAAAATCATTTATTTTGGTTTGAGTCCAAAATACGTGCACATTCTTGCATAATTTTTTTGGGAATAGATTTGTTAGATGGATTAGTAGATTTTTGGTAGAAATTGTAGGACCTCCTATTTTGGATGCCCTCCTATGTTGTCCTTTGTGTGTGCAATTGCATAATTTGTGATGAGAATTCATCGGTTGAAATGTTATTGTTAGAGGAAATTTTCTCCATCTCTTTTTTTACCTCATCCCAGGAGTCCATGTTTCTATGCTTTTCTAGCAATGGTTTACTTTCATGTAGACATAACACTAAAGAGTTCCCATTTTTCTTAAGCCTTTATTGAACTACACTGATTGGATCATACTGCCAGATACCCTCATCACCAAAGCTTAAAACTATCAAAAAATTGTGCCACATTGAATGCTTTTCTCTCAAATGTGAACCCTACACATGAGAAAGGTAAGGAAGAAAATATGTGCTTCTTTTGTTGACCATGAAAGTGCCTATTTGTGCTCTCCAACTGCCATACATATTCCAATGCAAATACCCTCTTTGTCACATGTATTGGAAGTCTGTGCGGTTTTACTGTTGATCCGTAAAACCTTAACACAGTGTATTCTTTCATGAAGAACCAGTCAACCAATTGTATTTGACTTTCGAGTTCAATGCAATCTCTACAAGAAACAGGCAATCTAGGCATTGGAGTGCTTGTAATTTCATTATACATTGGTGCCAAAAAGAAGTCTATGAAATGGTTGTAGTTCTTTTTGTTATCGTGCATCCTTATCTTAGGTGTCCATTCATATATTCGACACTATGTTATGTTCTGAGTCTTCTCATCAATCTTATAGTTCACAATGTGAAGATTGTTGGTATCAAATATTGCATGATACTTGGATAGAAGAAGATAACACAAGTACGATGAGAACCTAAATGTCTTACAGGAACCTTTTTTATCATTAGTAATTGTTTTTGCATGGATTGAACAATGCGCTCAACAAAATTATATCTTACAGGTTGACTTACACAATGAATATTAAAAATCATTTCAAGAAGGCTAGCACACACTTCCCTATCATTTTCCAATCCCAGGCAAAATGTCAGCAGGGAAATAGTATCCCGAACCCATGGAACAAAAATGTTACAATCATAAGGAGGCTTATAATTCTGATCCAACAAAGTACCATGCATTATTAGAGCTCTGATAGATGAATCTCTATGACTTGGATCGAGACTCTCATAATTCTCTGCCATCTTTAGTAGGTCAATGTGGATGTTTGAATTTTGTGCTTCAAACCCTAGGTTTAACAAATGAGAAAATTCTCCCTCATTTATGGATAGAATTTCCTCTTTTGTATTTTTATTGACAATTGATTTTTTATCTTCATAATAATTTTTGGCACAGACCATGATAAATTCAGGGCAAGAGAATACTTCAGGTAACACCATGCTTCCCAATCCAACATCCCACGATGCAATTTAATTTGTTCTTTGTTTAACATTGTGTTGAAAACAATAAAGTTTTCCCTGCTTGGATATATCGCCTTATTAGACAATGCCTATCTAATTTCTATGATACGCTTTTCACTATGGATAGCAGGATCATAAATATCATGGTATTAATCAGTGAAACCTGGTGTTTTAACCAGTTCAGTTAGGTATATTTTTTTATTCACTTGGCTTCCTGTTGAAATACCGCTTCCCAATTTCCCCATCGTTATTACTATTAATAATTTAAAATAATTCTAGATACAATTAAAAAAATTCTAACCCTCAAATTGAACCACGAGATTAAAATAAATAAAAAATACGAGATATAGGTGTTCTAGATTTTACCCAAAATTTTTATTTCACTAGATTGGCACAGACAGACTCTGAGAATAGTAGACACGTCACCATGCTCGAGTGACGAGTCACTTTTCCATACTATTTTTGAAGTCTTTTTAATCCTTTTCAACTTCTGCCCAAAATAGAGCTTAATTATAGTTAATTAAATGTAAAATGTTCAATTCCGGGTCAAGTTCTCAAAAATGTGTTTACTTTTCACATTTGAGCTGAAATCCACCCTAAGCCATTGATTTGTGCTCATCCAATGGATGATGGTATATGTTGTCAGTTATCGTGGGTCCCAGGACTTTTGCCATTTTCAGCCACATCACCAAACTCGAGTCACTTTTTGCGAATGGTTTTGAAGACTTTTTAATCCTTTTCAACTTCTGCCCGAAATAGAGCTTATTACAGTTGATTAAGTATATATTACAAATTTATAATTTAACTATACTTAATTAAATGTTTATCATTTTGGAAGTTTTTTTGCAAAAAAAATTATTATTCCCACATTCGGCCCAAACTACACCTCACGTCATTGATCTGTGCTCATCCAATAGATGACAATATCCTTTGTCAGTTGTTGTGTTTCCCATTATACATAGGATTTCTTCCACCCAAATGCCACGTCACCTGACACTTCATCATCCCATGGGCCATAACCTTTCTTTCCTGTCGGTGTTCAATGACATGTGTTTCTGGTGAAAGTTTACAAAAAAAATTAGAGATCCCACATTCGGCCCAAAATACACCTTAAATCATTGATCCATGCTCATCCAACGGATGACAGTATCTATTGTTAGTTGTCATCCATCCCATTATCAATAGGATTTGAATATGAATTAAATATATAAATTTATAATTAATTAAATATATAATTTAATTATGTAATTTCAAAACTTGCATGATATTTCAATTTTTTATTGATAATTTTCTTATTGTATTACTTGGAAACAAAATATTACAAATATGCAAGTATAGGTGGTATAGTAAAACCACTAGAGTTTTGCCACCACAAAAAATACCCCCAAGAGCCAAAACCACCATTCCCAACAAAAAATAAAACCCTACTACATGCAAAAACCCTAGAATTCCAATTCGGCGTACCAACATTTGTAGCAGACATCCCCTCATACATACAAAGTTGGGGAGAAAATGGACATGGAATGAAAAGATACAAATAGACAATACCAAATTGCACCGGCCATAGTAGGATTACCCCAAAAATGACATATACTTCGGGTCATCATAGAATTCTGAGAGTCACTTCATTGCTTGGGTAGTCTTGGGTCTCGGATGCAACTCTCGACCCACCTTTGCACATGCCACTTCATGAAGGACCATTAAAACCTCATCACACTGCATCAACCTTTTAAACATTTTGAAGTTCTTCCACCCGCAACAAGCAAGAGCTCTGCATCTTGCCTTCAAATCGTCATCAACCCACTGAATGAGTGGTAGTGGCTCCAAAACAATGCCCACCTTTGGGACCACCCGAGCACACACACTATCCAAATTTAATAGGTTGTGCCCATCAATTACAACTCTCAGGGCACTTTTTTACCCTGTCCACCTCATCGTCAAATTGGAAACCCCAAGTGGCAATCAATGAATATGCCTCTATGTTTGTCCTGTAGCGATGACCTACATGGACAATATCCTCTCCCAATAGCATTTTCACACTCTCATGCAGTCACTCATCCTTAAACAAGAACAAACCTTTCAGCCTCCTATCCATAAATGGTCCGAAAAATGGGACTAATTTCTTATCAGTATGGAAGGAGAAATTGGCTTCCATGATGCTTAAGAAACCCAAGACAATGCTGCAAGTGTAGATAGTATGATACCAAGACTTCCAATCACTGCATATTCATTGTCAGTTCCTGTGGATCCCATTATACATAGGATTTATGCCACCCAAATGCCACGTCACCTGACGCTTCATCGTCCCATTGGCCATAGCCTTTATTTCATGTCGATGTTCAATGAAACATATTTTTTGTGTTCAATGTACATGTATCTAGTTAGTTGGACTTTTTTTATATATTGAAATTATGCAGAAAAAATTACAACAAGTTGGACTTTTAATTCGTTTGTTTTTTGTGAGATAAACATCTTTTTTTTATATATTAATAATCAATGATAATCAGTGTACAAATAATTAATGGAACAAACTGGTTTTTTTTTTTAATATATTAAATATAGAGGAAGAAACATGACAAAAAAACATCACAGTATTAAATTTATTTCCATTGTTTAACAAAATATTGAGATAACATAGCTCATAGACAAAATAAAATGTAGCTCATAGACATTGTGATCCTTATTGGATGCTATCACTTGCAGCCAATCCTTGACATTATGTTTTTTCAAATACTTCTTTGTCAAGAACTTGAAATATCTTGTAGAAAAGGTCATCTCATAAGTGACACTGAGTTTGTTCTTTAACTTTAGAGAAGAAATTAGAATAGACCTGCTCTTCTTTTATGGCGAAAATTAAATCTTATATCCACACAAATGAATAACTATTTAAGATATTTCAAAACATAATGATATTGCTAAGTATCCTACCATGGCATGATGGCAGCAAAAATTAATAAAATGAAATAGAAAGCATTTTTATATCCATAAGAGGCAAACTGAAATGAACTGGAATTCACAAAATTATCATTGATATTTATGTTTCGCAAATTTACAATTTTTACATGTCAGAGTCCCTCAAAAAATTTAAAGCTAAAATTAGTGAGGTTGTGAGAAAATAGCCAAAAAAATGAAACAACTAGGGGGTCGGGGCTAGGGCACAAGCAGTGGACACATTCATGGTTTATCCTAAGAATCTTACCCTCCCTCTATGTAGATCTCTACATATCTCTACAAATCTTTCTCATAATTGCACTAGTGTGCGAAATTGGAAACAGCTATAAACTAGTACCAAATACCATATTGGAAGTTGTGGGGATAGAGTGGATTGTAGTTAGTGACTAGACATATATTAAATGACCAACATTATCGATTGTGATATTTGATATGTGTCTATTGAATCCAATTCCATTTCGGGCATTTTTTGGAGAACTACGTTCTCTTCAAAAATTTGGGTTGAAAGAAAACTTCAGCCATTTTAGCCATTGATCTGTGATCATCGAATGGTTTAAAATCATTGATGGATTTTTGGTACATGCCACATGTCAAAGAGGCCACATCATGCAGAGTTCAGACTCAATGTGATGTACTGATGTGATGTGATGTGCCTTGTCTATTAATGACAATGAATTCATGAAATCATCAATAAAATATATATTTCTCCATAAATAACGAAATATTAGCCAAACAAATTAAATAATTTTCAAGCAATGGATAAAAATCGCCAATAAACTTAAATAATTTTTCCTTCCAAGTAAAAATTTTTGCCCATACACTTATATATTTGTTCCTTTAAATGAAAAATATTCACCTCCTACAATATATTTTTTCCCCACAAAACAAGGTATTATTAGCCAAAATTTTATGGAATTTTCGTACTCTAAAAAAAAATTGCCAATACAAATTAATTTTTTTTTCCTACTTTGAAAATTTGTTTTGCCATCAATATGAAAATCACCCCCCCCCCCCCCGCCCCGCCCCCAAATAATGCCTGATTCGCCAGGGTTTTACAGTTTTGCCCATGGGGTGCTTTCTTAAAGTTATCCCTGACTTAAATAGATCAGTTTTATACAAGAATGTAATTTGGGATTGCCCTTTTGTTCCACTTTTAACCAACCCTAAGCTATATGAGAGAGACACCAATCTATTTGATTTTGGAAAAATTCTCAACCTATCTGTAAAGAAACACTCACAGGCTTCTCCCTTTCAAGTATTTGGAGTGCAAGAGCTACTGAGACAACATCAATTCTAGCTACTGTAGACCGGTTTAGGCTTCAAATTTTGTGACAATTAGGATGATAATTTTGGGCACATGTAATGGTTGGTGGGTACCCTCTAGCTTGTAAGAGCCCACTATCTATAATTTTCTATGCTATGGGCGACCTGTTTTGATTTTGTATTCTCCGAATGATATCATTGAAGGTGAAGTCTCCAACATTCGATTCTCTTATATTGTTCAAGAAACTTTTTAAAGGGTGTTGTATTTTAGGCTTCATTTGGCATAGAAAATAAAAATCTAGGGCTTCGGTAATTGTGGAGGAAGTCAAATTGAAAGGTAGTGTAATAGGAGTGCAAGAGAAATAGGTAGTCATGAGCCTGAATGAAAGAACCTACTTTCAATTTACCCCGCTGATATTTTGGAAAATCAACTAAAATATAAAAAAAATAAAAAATCTTTCTTTCAAACCTAATTTTCAGATGCTGACAAGTTTGTTGTTTCTTAAAAACTCTCATACAACCTTAAGTTCATCCTTCAAATGCAAATAGACTAGCTAGAGAGGTGATGACTATAATCTTTCCTAGAGCATTTAATTCATTTATTTTTTATGACTTCCTATACTGTCTAGGTATTTTAAAAAGAATGAGTTGTCATATCCTTCATTAAATTATCTTGATATGTTATTCTTGTTGACATCACCATGGGAATGTATCCATAATATTAGAAACCTTTTCTATTTAGGATTGGACCATCGACCATATTTTAAACTATCGAAACATCAACATGTGTGTGTGATATTTCCCTAAAGTTGTGATCAGTTGATAACCATGATGTGTGAGGACCCTTTTACTAGGCTCAATGAACTGACTTGATCGAAGATCGATGATCAAGTACAAAAAAGACTTTGGAAATCATAAGTCCTTAGAATTAACATTCTAACTAAGTGCAGTTGGCTGATAATAAAGGATAGGGCCCTTTGACAAAACTACATGACTCAAATGTTACATCATTAGAGAATCAATCAATTGAGTCTCCCATAAAATAAGGGGATAGAGACTCTGGTTCTTAAGGGTTACAAAAATTCAATGGGATGACACATATGCTTTGAGCTTTGAAATAGGTAAAGAGGGTAACAAAGGTAAGATATAAAGGTGTTGAATGTGAGCACCATGGTAAAAATGTATCCATGACAGTTAAATATAGTTGGTCAAAAAAATTAGACGTGAAGAAAGTATGAGACCTATAATTGGTGGCGAAACAAAACCAAAACATAAAGGTTGAACATGAATACTGCACAAACCAAATGAATATGTCATACAAACTGCAGCCCTTGGATCCACATATTTGAAAGCCAGCTGCTAATTTCTAGACTAATCTAACAAACAACCTTATTGTCAAAAAATAAAAACAACGAAGTTCATCATATGAGAAATCAAATGACCTACACACCTGATATTACATCATTCATAGAACATAAACATAATATCAAATCTACACATCATGTTCTTCATAATTCAAAATAATGCAAAACATTCTTCCAC
Organism: Cryptomeria japonica; assembly: GCF_030272615.1. Taxonomy (NCBI): domain Eukaryota; kingdom Viridiplantae; phylum Streptophyta; class Pinopsida; order Cupressales; family Cupressaceae; genus Cryptomeria; species Cryptomeria japonica. The sequence continues at coordinate 290,254,679 of NC_081407.1, forward strand.
TACAACATTAAATATTATTTCCTAAATATTGAAACTTCATGTACCGTAACCTTTCAAAACCAACTTATGTATGCAAAACATCAATACTAAGAAATATGATAACATCTGAAAAATCTAGTCCTGCATCATATAAATTACCGAACACTTGAAATAAAAAATAAATAGCAACTAAGAATGACATATAAAATTGATATCCATGGCCACACAATACATCAACAACCATCATCTCCAAGTTTCCATACATCTCTATCATAACTAAATATGTCTTATATACTTACACAAACTAGTTGTGACACACTAGACAAGGTACCATTTTCTCCACATATGACATAAATACTCTTTATTCCATATCAAAGGTTACTCAACATTACTATCAAATAACATATTAGTTCTCTTTTCCATATGAAAATATCCACAACTGTAGATGTCAGGAAAGCCACACACATATAATAATTTACATGACATAACATGGACCTAAATCAAATTTGCAAACACTCAACTGCACCAAAAATTATGCCAATATAATAATTTACATGATATAAAATGGACCTAAATTAATTTGCAAACACTCAACTACACCAAAAATTATGCCAAGATCAACCACAACACGCTACACCACTAGAAATATCACATAACATGGAAATCATCACTAGTTCATTAAAACCACCAAAAACTCATACAACGATCAATGCGTATCACCAAAAATATAGGACACAACTAAGAAACAACAACAAGCATGTTAGAATCATCAGGAACAACTTCACCAACACCACTTATCAAATCTTCATCTGTTAATGTCTGAAAGCCCAAGAACACAAGCAATCAGCAACTGTCACAAAGAAGGATAACTTGAAGAGCACTAAATCATGATACATCTGAAATGAAGATACACAAGACCATTCCAAACAATATACCAAAATCACAGCACAAGATCTAATCACAGCGGAATATACTGGAGGAAATACTGAACTCTGCAAAATAGTGATCAGCAAAACAAAACTGCAAAACTCGATCATAAGATCTTCTCAAACACACTAGAGAAAATCATAGGAATATGTTGACATCAATGACAACAACATATCCTAGCACCAACAATGACCAACAATCTGATGTGATAGTAAATGTATCACATCAGAGTCTTTAGTCAACCACAGTGGGCCCCATTTCAATATAACACATTCAGTCCAATAAAAAGAAAAGGGGGCTCTTTCCGAAACTCCATCTCTCACTGGAACAAGGTAGTATCGCTGAGACATAAACACCATCACTCTTAAAAAGGTCATTTTGGTGTAACCGAAAGAGGCAGCTGGAAGGAGAAAGGGTCTTGTTGAAAGGGCAAGTCATGTCAAAAATGCACTTTAGCCAATCCACCACCACGGGGTGCCACAAGAACACCTCACCACCAAGATAAACCAATGAATGGCTGCCAATTAGATGTCTGCAGACACATTAGACAAAGTGAGCCCGATAATCGGAGGTCGAAGGTTGGCTAGAAATTAAAAGTGAGAACAAAGAACCAATAGAATTCGACATTTCTACACTTCACATTTGAGCTTTCTACATCATCTTAAATAAAAATGGATGGCCAAGATCATCGCGCTATTTGTTAACATTGTTGCAAACAAAAGCATTGAGAGAGACACAAAAATAGATAACCTCTTTTGATTACTAGAGTATTAAATGTTATCTTAGAAGCATTTGAATTATTCTTGGCTCTATGCTCAACCTATATAAATTGCCTAAATTTAAATTGTTGTTCAAATATCATGTGTTAGTCCTCATCATTTTTTAGTGCCTTAGCATCTTAAACTCTATAACATGGAAGTAAATCATAGAGTGTGCTTCACACATTTTCTCACGTGAAAAAAATAAGTGAAGACATTCAGATGACCTAAAGTACTTGTAGATCTCAAAAACTATTGAAAATCTCCTCAACAAAAAACTAAAAAAAATATATCAAAAATAAAATAAATATAACCTAAATTAAATCTAAAATGAAGACATTAAATAAAAAATGATTCTATATATTTATATACATTCTAATACAGACCTAAAACTCATTAAAGATTCTAAGAAGTTAGTGCATGAAAATTTACATTCAATACTTATATATTTATTTAGTGTAGATGGAAACCTTAGATGTAATGTATGCGATATATTTTCCTCATCCTATGTTTTTGGTAAGTGATGCCTTTTAACGGGGGTGCTTTGATTTGTCCTTATATACATTGCATGAATTTCATATGATTTAAATCTTCTTTTTTGTGGAATAACACGTAAGATCCTAGGAATATTCTTCATTATTTATCTCCTAATACATGTCAATGCTCCATATCTTAGAAGAGATTCTATGTTTCTGGGAGGTATATCTTTTAACTTTCAGAGGTGCATCAATCAACGAAACACTTCTTAAGAAAAGACCTTTCCTACCACACAATTATTGATTTTTAAAGTGGACAAAGACACAATTGCAGCTTCTACAATGTTGGATATGAAAGTAGGAAGAGGGAAATGAATAATATATGCTCATACTATTCTCAACCCCGTTTACGTCAAGTAATTATAGTGTCCATTCACTTGTACATTCACTCGATGTTTTAACTGGAAACAACTTTCTTTCGATGTGCAAACCATCGTGTCTTTCCTTGTATTTCTTTAGGAAATCTGAATTGTTAAAAAAATCGAATTTTACATTCCCTTTTCAAATTTGAATTGACATCGCAAAAGAAATTTGGCCATTAGACTAACATCAGTTTAAATAAATGTACAAATGGGCAAGAAATGAAATGATATATAACGAGTAATATCATGAGAAATGTTGGAGTTAAACCCTCAAAATAAAACACAGACCACACAGAGACTGCAGTTGTGTTTTGCCAAGCAATTAGCAATGTATAAAAATAAGATTGACATTTACAAAATAATTTTCAATTAAGACTATAAACAATTACAAGTAGTTTATCTCTAACTTCTAAAGCTGCATCCAATCACACCATCTGGGACTTCTAAAGCGGGGTGAGAGAAAGTTCGTGGTCTTAAAAAATCTCCATACACATGGTAGAGTATTGCACAAGGAATGGTTATCACCTGCATCGGAGTAAACATGGAAAAGAAAACATGAAGAGTTCAACGTGTAGGAATTTTTTTTATATATATAAATACAATTAAACCCAAGAAAAGATGATCATCTCCAGTTAAACCCCACTCTTAAGTCTATTCTCTGTTACATTTTCGTAAGCCGGGTGACAGAGAAAGTTCGTGGCCTTAAAAAATCTCATAACCGTAGAGTGTCGTACAAGTTTTGGTGATCTGGTGCTTCCAAGTAAATATCAAAAAATAAAAATTTAAAAATAAAATTGTTGAATTTTCAAATCAGAGTTTGAACAATAGAACTAAACTCAAGCTAAAGATGATCATCTCCTAAGGGTGCTCTTACATTTTCTCGATCATCTGTTCAGTTTGAGAGGATAACAATTATAAGTCATATATTGTTGGGAATGAAAAGTCCAACGGTCAAATGATCTTTGGCCTTCTCCTAGCTATTCGTTTCATAGCTGAATACGTTTGTATAAATGGCTGTGTGCAGTCCATGTATGATTGTATTGGATATTGGTTAAAAGATCATTCTCCCTGCTTTCTGGTGGACGTAGCCACTTAGTGGTGAACCACGTTAAAACTTGTGTTATGTGTTATTTTGTATGTTTGTCTTAATTCGCTTTCAGCTATTATGTGTTGTTTATATCTTTTCTCTACTTGTTTAAATTAACAATTGGTATCACAGCTTAGGTGAAGGCGTTAGGTAGAGATGGAAGAAGATAATTTTGTCATCGAAGAATTTCTTGATAATGTAGAATTTGTTGATTTTGTTATTGAAGAATTTCTTGACGATTTGGATTCGGCTAAAGAAGAGGACACTGAGGCGAGTGAAGATGAAATTGAGGAAGTTGAGACCAAGACTCATGAGGATTATGAAAAAGAAAAATTTATGCGGTTGAAGGAAGAGAATCTCCTACTCTCAGACAAACTGATTTGTATGGACCAGAAGTTGATGGTTTTGAGTCACATGATGAAAATTGAAAAAGATAACTTTGAGAAAGAATGGAATTTTACCGAAGAGACCGTATTTCAGCAAGAGGAAAGTGATGGGAAGCTCCTAACAAAGGACTCTTTCCTCACAAAAATGCATGTCTTGTTGATAGGAAAGCTTTTCTTTGGTGGAAAGAATTCACAAGAGGATCTGAGGTGCCTAGCGACTGAACAGAGCTCAAGGTTGTGCAAGATCCAAGAGTCTATGAATATGGCATGAACGAATTGTAGAGAGTAGCCACGGAGAGGGAAGGCCTGTGTAACGGCCAAGAAGAAGTTTTTACAAACTTAGTGGTTATAGAAGAACTTCCTGAACGAAAATATGAATCAGACGAAATGCTTGCTAGTAGCGATGTAGGAGAACACAAGAGTGGACAGCGTGGGTGTGATTGGCCTATAGAAAATGCCCAATGGTGTGCAAGCGAAACGGTTTGGCTTCCGGACGTGGATAAAAAGATTCGTGAGGTGGATAAGGAGGATTGGATTTATGAAGCTTTAAAGCACTTTTCTGAGGACAAAGCAGTAGAGTCGCAGCATGTGAAGACTAGAGAATTTGAGAGTTTAAGAGACATGAAGCAAGTGGAGTGCTTGGAGAAACGATGTGAAGTTCAGCCAAGCGGGAAGATTTCGCTGTTTACCGATCTTAAGGGTGATCCCATTTGTCATGTATGCCACTCTCCTGCTTATGTAATGCTGGTAGCGGAATTCGAGCCTGGTGAAGAAATTGTGGAGCTCATTCGCACTTGCATAGAGTATGTTACATGTGGCAAGAAAATGCCCTCTCTCTACGCAAAGGCAGTGTACATTCTTAGGTTTCACATATCACCAACTCACAGACGGATGGGGATTGGACTCAAGCTGGTGTAGAGTCTCAAAAGGTGGTTCAAAGAAAACGACGTAGAGTATGCTTACATGGCGGCCGAGATGGAAAACACGACTAATAACTTTGCATGTGGTTTTTCAGCGATGATAATGAAAGCACAAGCTTCAGAGCTTGAGAAGCTTCAGGGCTTGTTTTTGTAGGAGCAGGGTCAGAGTCGAGGCCGAGCAACAACAACAGCTATGTCCACTACGTTGCCCCAACTTGATGTTAAACTTTTTGATCACTACACTTTTGAAGATGTTGAGGTTAGTGACTTTTTTCTGCAAGATTACATAGTTGTTTCAGCATGAAAGCATGCAACATTTTCTCCCCATATCAGAGAATGTAAATGTGTGGAGGACAACTTTCAAACCACTCCTGAAAATATAGAGCCTGGAAAAGAATAGAGCCAAAGCTCATCTGAAGGAGTTGATCATGGTTATAGTGGCAGTTGGGGGAGTCTGGTGCCATGGGGTCGTAGTACTGGTGTTTGTTATGGTGAAAGGGAGAGACAACATGGGTTCCAATCTGGCTAGTTTGATGTAAGTAGTAATGATTCATTTTAGTTGTTTATGTTGGATGTCGTGGGGATGAATGAGAGTTGGTGTGTTCCAGATGTGGACAGTGAGGCAACCATGAGAATTGGGAGTGATGCGCTGAGGCTCTTCATGCATGAACGATATGTGTAGGATGAAAGAGTTTCTAATTTCGGTTTAATTTGGAGAAGGCGTAATCACAACATATGTGAACAAGAGTTCGCAAGGTTGAAGTCCTACAGGCTGGTTGTAATGTGAATTTTGAAATGGAGAGCAGGGATGTCAGAGTGCATGGCGGTACGAGTTGGCCTCCACGAGGGTGATTGTTGGGAATGTGAAGCCCAACGGTCAGATGACCTTTCGCCTTCTCCTAGCTATTTGTTTCATAGCTCAATATGTTTGTATAAATGGTTGTGTGTAGCCCATGTATGATTGTATTGGATATTTGGTTAATAGATTGTTCTCACTCATTTCTGGTGGACGTAACCACTTAAATTTGAACCATGTTAAAACTCATTTTGTGTGTTAGTCTTAATTCGCTTTCAACTATTATATGTTCTTTATATCTTTTCTCTACTTGTTTAAATTAACATGTATATCATGGGGAAGACAGAGCTCAGTTTTAAGACAAATGCTCGTGACAAAGTTAACCAAGATATAAAGGAACTCCTGAACGCTTTAAATGGAGTTGAGGAAGTTGTTATCAGTGGGAGAAGCATTACCGTAAAGCATAATTATAATAATAAAGACGGATCTGAGTTTGGTATATTATGTCATATGACATCGATAATTACTTTCTTCTTTATATTTCTATGATTTCACCAAATGGTTTTGGAACATTATTCTGATTTCCTTTAACAATTTCTAACCAGTTTTTATTGATGGTTCTGATCATCTGTGTGCAGTTACGGCCTCATTTGTGAAGCTTACCAAGGAGTAGATTTGTGAAGCTTACAAATAGAAATAAAATTGAAAGAAGAATATTTCTATGGTGACAAAAGATTAGGTTGAGCGTTCGATAGACTCCTTGGCGAGTTCAGTAGTCTTCTAATAAAGAGTTCATTACTATAATATTTCTATTGTTTGTTCTTAATAGAATATTAAAGAAATAATTTTTATGTAGACAAGGCTCTTGTTTCTATTGTTTTGTGATGATTCTTTTGTTGTAATTTAGAATCAATTTCCTTCCCTGTTTAATCAATAAAAGATATATATCATTTAAAATTAGTCATTATTGTTTTGTGATGGTTTTTTTGTTGTAATTCGGGATCAATTTCCTTCCATGTTTAATTAATAAAAGATATTAGTGAACTTTTTTTTTTGAAATGGCTGTTGAAAAAAGATTGTAAATATTATAATTTATGAAATATAATTTATAGAGAACAAATAAAAAGAGATAAAAATTTGGTCTTGAAAATGTATTTCATATATAGATTTATTTTTTTAATAAAAAAAGTTTATAAAATAAATCTATCTGTGTTTTAGAAGAGACATTAATAATACAATTTTAACAAGAGAAACAATGTCAATATAACAAAAATATTAAATGTAATATTTTGATAAAATGAATATACATTAAAAACTACTCAAAGTCTATCATGACTTTAGTTTTCATTCTTATACAAGTGTCTTCAATTAACCTATTAACATCTTATTTTCTGGTATCATTAATTTAAAAATTGTTCATTGATTAATAAGATCTGAAAAATAATCACAATGCAAACCAAATCTACATGATAAAACTTTAAGAATCTAGAAAAAAAAGTTTGGCTGAAATGATTACTTAGCATAGCTGTGCTAAATTATTGAATCATTGTATCATTATGAGATAAAAATAAAGAACATAAGATGTATGAAAGAATTTAGAACTAATACATGTAATGAATTATGTTCAATGACTTTTTCTCTCATTTTGGAAAGATTTTAGAATTAATATATATGATGAATTATTATAAATGGATTGTTCCCAATATATGATATAATAATAAATTTATATTGAGAAAATGTGAAGATCCTTTTATCTCCAACATCAACAACAAATGAAATGTGTAGAAAGATAATGAAACACACCAACTGGTCAGCCCGAAAACATCTCCCAATACAAATTAGTAAGTGTGGATCACCACATGACATGGTGAGATCCATATCAACAATATAAATCATCCTCCAAAGTATATCTAGACCAAAAGCTCATAATCAAAACAAGATAGATCAAACAGAACAACTGAGACTCAACACAATAGAGCATTTTGAGAACATAGCAACACAACTAACTTGCATAACAAAAGCAACACCTGAAGGTTGAACTAGAATACTGCACAAACCAAATGAACATGTCCTCCAAACTACAACCCTTGGATCCACATATGCAAAAGCCACCAGTTAATTTTTTGACCAGTCTGATAGATAGTCTTACTATCAAAAAGCAACAATAACTGACCTTAGCATTTGAACAATCAGAGGACCTACACACCTGATAGTAGATCATTCATAGATCATAAATATTATATCAAATCCACACATCATGATCTTCATAATAAGGAAGGATACAAAACATTTTGTCACTAGAACATTAAATATTGTTTCATGCATATTGAAACTTCTTGTTTACATAACTTTTTGAAAGTAACTTATGTATGTAAAACATCAATATTAAACAATGTGATAACATTTGAACATCTTGTCCCAATGTATCATAGACATTATTGAACACTTAAAATATGAAACAAACATGAACTAAGAAAATGACATATAAAATAGATATCCATGACAATGAAATGCATCAACAACCATCATCTCCAAGTTTCAATGCATCCCTATCATAACGAATGGTTTAATTTAATTGTATTATGACAGCCATAGACAGTGAAACTAAAGATGACCTCCTCCGATTTGCACAATGTTACCCACAATTATATGAACTTTCTTTCCAATTGCATCACTCATGTTTATCTATACGAAAAGGAAGGTGCACCATTATGATACCCACAATTAAATGAAAATTCTTTCCAATTGTGAAAATAAATAACTTGTAAGAAAATTTAAAAACTGGGAAATTTCAGATAAATTGGTAGCTTTGATTTGTAAACGCTGCTTTTTTCCTGGTTTCTAATTTTAGGTAGAGTGTGGCACAAGTATGATGAATTATGAAGTAAACACGAAGAAAACAGGAAATATGTCAAATTTATAACGTCTAGAGGAGCTTTTTTGGGTATAAATACGCAATGCAATGTTTAATTAGTGACAAGAATCAAAAGGCGCTCTGCTCTATTCACAGTTACGTCTTGCTGATTTGCTATTCAATTTTGGAGGATTAATAATAATAAGCCATCAGGATGCGCGAAACAAGGCTCACACTTAAGAACACATACAATGACGCTCACAGAGAAGAAATAGAGAACCGCCTGAGAGGTTTACAAGGAGTTGAGAGCGTTCAGGTAAATTTAAAGAGGAAATCCATCATCGTATGCCATAATCCAACAACTCAAGACAATTCTACAGAACGAGCTGCGTTTGGTATATTATTTCATATGACTGACACCAATATTTCCCTTATCATAATATCATGAAAGAGTTTTGAAATATTATTCTGGTTTTGGTGTCAAGTGTCGTTTCTAACCATATTTTCTTGCTTGTGTTGTTCGTGTCTGTGCAGTTAACGCGCTTGGGGAACGTTTCAGGCTCACATCTGAAGGGAGTTTTGCTGACCGCAAGTAGCGTCTACATCCGCCAGTTCTGTTTAGTCATAGCAGCAACTTTGTCAATTCTATTTAGTTATGTTTGGTCATCACGACATCTTCCAGTATTGGAAGATTCTATTTTCCTAAAACACTCTAGTGAATAATTTAGTTATTTTCCAAATGTTGGATTAAGATCAGTTCTTATTAGTGAATAATTTAGTTGTTTTTCAAAACTTTAGTCGAGAAATATTATTTATTGTAGCTCTCTTGAATTACTAAATCATCTCATCATCAGGAGATAAAACTAGAGAAGGTATGAAGATATTAAGAAAACATTTAGAATAAATACATATGAGGAAATGTTATGAATGGTTAGTTTTTTTCATACTGAAATGTAAATAATTGTAAGTTTATAGTGAATAAGAATACGAATATTCTTCTATATATACAAAATTCACTGAGATGAAAATGTGTTTGCATAGTTGTTATAACTAGCTACTCAAAAATTAACTCAACACTAATGCAAAAACCATGTATTTCCCAAATGAAGAAGATAAGGGGTAATTATTGTCAAATATGTTAATTTAAATATTTTAAATCCCTTCATCAAACATATATTGTGTATTTTGCAACCATAACATGTCACATGATAGTAAAATTTATTCAAAATCGACATTTAAATTTTTACCATACAATTCACATATGGAACTTGTATAGTTACCCTTGCTTTATTTAAATCTCAAAAAGAAAAGAAAATATATAAGGGGTTTAGAATACTGATAGAACTAGAAGTTTATATCCACGTTAAATCTCATTGTAGTTCAATGGGCTCAAATAAACATACCATTTAATGTGTAGATATATTTTTCACAGCCCAGAGCTCATTTCCACCCTCCCACGAAAGAATTAATTGAGTCTCTTTATCCAATTGTATATTACAATTCTCAATCTCTTCTAGGAGAGTGCAGGAATTTGAGGTAGTTTCAAGCAATTGAAGAAAGAGTCTGTATTAAAAAATTTTAAGGTTCAAAGTCACTGGCCATTCCCAAATGATAGGATCCCTTCTATTATTGAGGTATTCATTATGTAGATTGTTTTGTTTCCACCCTCCCATGAAAGAATTAATTGAGTCTCTTTATCCAATTGTATATTACAATTCTCAATCTCTTCTAGGATAGTGCAGGAATTTGAGGTAGTTTCAAGCAATTGAAGAAAAGAGCTTGTATTAAAAAATGTTAAGGTTCAAAGTCACTGGTCATTCCCAAATGATAGGATCCCTTCTATTATTGAGGTATTCATTATGTAGATTGTTATGGGATACAATGGTAAAGTTTATTTTCCTATTGATTAAGGTTTCAAATGTCTCCACTTTACATGAGATATTCAAATGTTGAGTATGAGTCAATGACTAAATGGATATGGATAAGTTATTTTAACAATATGGATTGGCTAGTGTGGGGGATGTCAACTACAAGCATAAGTTTGTAATGCATTTTTTTTTTCTCTAATCATATGAAACGTTAAGCAAAGAGAAGGTGCTCATTTCTAATACAACATAATAAGGGAACAAACTACATAGAATGATGAGGTTAAAATTTCTCTTTCTAATTGGATGTATCATCAGTGAAAGTTGACATCTAATGGATTTTTCAATTGAAGGGGGATAGTAATAAAAATTATTATGTTAGTACTAAAAGGGTGTTAGAAAATAGTCCTTAACACAAGATTAATTGGTAGTTAGTTGTTAGATAGAAATTTTTCTTAGGTATTTAGATGGTTGATAGGTTTTATAAGTCACTATAATATAATGGTTTAATTGATTATTAATGAATGATTATTTGTTTTTAGATTTGAGATTTTCTCAATTCTACAATATGTTCATCAAATTTTCTAATTCTTACAAAAATAATTTGGGAGTTGAAGGTGGACATACTTTCCTTGAAATCTGATAAGTAGGTAGTTTAGTGGTGGTCAGATTACCCGATGCCCAATAGATTTATATTTTTTAGGCATTGGTGGTGGATGTTCTCTCTTGCTTCCCTAATGGGTATTCTTCCTAAGGGAGGTTCAAGAATTGATGTCTAACACAAGAAGGCTACAAGAGTTGTCTAGGATTGTTGGTGGTTTCCATGTTTCTCTCCTAGATTCAATCATCTAAAGGGTAGATGATTCCCTTATATTTTTATTGTTCCCATTTCCATTTCCTACTAAGAGATCAGCTAATAACCAAGTACACGCAACCTAATTTATTTCAAAAAAAAATTATAGCTTTAAAGGTATGCAATGATTGACTGCTTCCCAAAATGGAAATAAATTTGCAAGAAAAGAGCATCCACAAGACAAGAATCATAAAATAATGTAGAAGAAGTTGTACAATAGGACATGTGACATTGGAGAAATCGATTGCGATAAATACAACATTTTAAAAAAAGGGTAAAAAAACAAATGGGATCCCATTTATAAATTGGGATTGCAATTTCATTTTATGATCAGAATCTTGTATCCTAAACGAGATCTCCATCCTAATTTGTATGTTTAAATTTAAAAGAAAATGGCCGAGATCGTGAATCCTAAATGGGATCTCAATTACTAAGATCTCGTTCGTAAAAAAATCAATTTTTGGTCTAGTTTGCCCTTCAGATTTTAGTTTAGGAAATGGCTTGGAGAGTTTACCCTTAGCCTTGGATCTGGTTTAACCTACAACTTGAAGGCCATATCAGTGTCTATACAAAATAATGACTTTGGACATATATCTAAACACCCTTTTTAAGAATTTTTTGAAAAAATGAAAACCCATTACAAAAGATACTGTCTAGATTCCAACTATGTAATTTGTTTTAAAAATGGATTATAATTTTATTTTTAAAATAATTTCTAATCAGAGAGATCCATAACTTTGAAATAATAGGGTTTCTTAGTTTTTTCATAACATTTTTGTTTTTAAGTCTTTTGAAAAATAATTTATCTGCATCAAAATAGAGACAATTCTATACAGTTTCAAAAGAAATTAAAATAAATGTTAAGCTTTGGTCAAGTTATCCTTGTCATACATTAGGGTTTTTCAAAACAGTAATTATGCCCAATAAAAAATTAACCAAAAAAAAAAACTAATGGTATGATCCTATAAAGGTGACTTTTAAACTATAGGTTTTAGAAATGTCTATTGAAACCTAATTTATATAATTTGGGTATTAAAATAAATTACATATTTGGAAGCTAGATTTTGAGCACTGCATCTTCTAAATTATTGAATTTTTTCAAGATTCATGCTTTAAGTGCTTCAAATTTCTAGGTCAATTGAGATAAATTCTGAAAAAGAGGAAAAACACTTCCACATTTTTGTCGAAAAGTGGACTCAAATTCTTGCACACACCCAAGTGAATGCTCTAATTATAAAAAAATCACAACTTTTGATTTGAGAAGTTGATTAGACCTCTTTTCCTAAATTCAATATCTCAAAGAGAACTATGTTGAAATTTACAACATGTTCATGTTCAACACTTTTCCAATCTTAAAACTAATAATCTAGACCCTTGAATTTTCTTTTCTAAAATTATAATGAAAATTTGAAACACCTTTCCTATAAAAAAAATAAAATAAAAATAAAGTTAATATATATAAACCTTGAACTTATTAAAAATATCCAATGTTACTTTTCAACATGAAATTTACATTCAATGCTTATTTATTTACTTATACATAAAAGCATTAGATGTAATCCATATGATATATTTTCCACTTACTATATTATGTGGTAAGTGATGTGTTTTAACTAGTGCTTTAATCAGTGCATGTACACAATGCATGAATTCCATATACACGAAACAGAAGGTGGTTCGTATCATCATTCCCCGCTTCGTTTACTCCTGTTTTGAAAAGTTGTTTACCTGAACTTTCTTTCCAATTATAAAACGTATACACCGCGGTGTAGAACATAAATAAATTGTAAGAAAATCAAAACCTGGGAAATTTCATTAGCCACGTAAGAAACAGTAGATAAATGTATTTCTTAGTTTAAGATCCCTCTGATATTCATTTCATCACAGGCGTATTCATATAATTTAGTCCTATTTGAAGAGTCTTGTATCCACAATTATTTGAACTTTCTTTCCAATTTTAACGTACGTACACGGCAGTGAAAAAAATAAAATAACTTGTAACAAAATCAAAATTTTGGAAATTTCATAAGAGGGATGGGAAAGAAAGCTCATGGTCTTAAAAAATCCAATTTGCAAATTGGGAGCTTTCTTGCTACATTCATGGTAGAGTGTTGAACAAGGAAAATGTTATTTACAAATTGAATTTCAAGGGGGAGGGATTTTTTTGGTATAAATACAATGCAGTGTTTACAGAAAAGAACATCATCTCCGACTAAACCTATCTGCCAGAGGGCGCTCTATCAGTGTTTCAATTTTAAAATTCAATTTTGGAGGATAACAATAAGGCAGCATGGGTACATACAAGGACTCCTGCGCATAACCGGAGTTGTGTATGTTGAAGTTAATATCAATGGGAGTTCAACTGAAAAGATTACTTAGTATAGCTATATTGAATTATTGGGTCATTGCATCATCATGAGAAAAAACTAGAGAGTTTTATATGAGAAAGAATTTAGAATTAATACACAATAATACATTGCTACAAATGACTTGTTTTCCTATTTTGAAATTAATATATATGATGAATTTTTATAAATAGATTTTTTCTCATATTGGAAGAAAAGTTGTAACAAATGCCACTTTGATGTAGTTAAAATGCAACCATTTTTTTCCATTAAACCATAGAACTAACATTTTAATTTATATAATAAAATCCACATTAATGTATTATACATACAAAAATAATAAATCTTTAATTGTCTTGTACAAACCCATTAGTGGAGGTACATACTAGTTCCACCGTCAATGCCATTCCATATAACAAGTAATAAAAGTTTTAATTAAAAATATATTGTAAAATAATGCATCAAGATGGACATCAAGTGTATAACTATCCCACCTACTAGTTAAATATGTTTCATCAAGTGTATTACTATCTCACCTACTAGTGAAATGAGTTTTAGTAGTTTCATCTAATTCTATGAGAATGGTTGATAAACTCCCAGATTCTTTCTTCACATTTCTCAAATCTAAGCAGAGAGTGTGAAGTTTATCCATGAGGGAAATGTAAGCTTGTAAACCATTCTCTATTAAAGATAGGTCATTGAGGATAACCTTATTCTCTCAATTGTCTACTATCATAGTAACAACCTGGCATCTCTTAAGTTGCTCTAATTTATCAGAGCCAGTATATTCCATTATTGATGTACCTGAAGAGAAACCAATAGTCTGAGCATTGGTAGACAAAGTAGTTTGGATAAGATAATTCAAGGCACTTAACTGTTAAGTTAGTTCTTGATTTTTTCTTTCACTCCTTTTGACAAATTTCCCACAAAGAATTTGGCATGATAGATATCTCCTTCATTTGTCAAAGGACCCATATCAATTGTTCTTATATTGAATTCTTCCTATGTGATTTCATGTTCATTTTTGTCTACTCTAGGATTAGCAATCTCCAACATATGATGTACTAATTTTTGGATATAGTGCCTATTGAGATCTCTAGTACAGGGATGTACTACTTTTTCTATTTCTTGACAAACTTCTTTAACTAGGAAGGAGATGGGGCCATAGCTATGTTATAAATGATATTGAAAAGAGTATCAACTATGGTGGCAAGAGGAGGTAGAGAAGCAACTATGGTAGGAGTTTGGGAACCAAGATCATTTGCCAACAAATCCAGCAGGTTATCTCCTTCTAATTGATAAAAAATTAGGGTCTCCTCATCAACAACGTCAACAACTAGGATTAGTGTTTGTTGCATGGATGCTCTTCTCCTTTTAGGAAAAATGGGAGTGCTAGTATCACAAATGAATTTCAATTTTTATCTCCTCCAAGGGGTCCTCATTCCCTCCAGATTGTGAATTAGCTCTTTGAGGGGTCAATTTCATAACTACATTGGTCTTCATTCCTTGAGAGATTTGGGATGAACTACCTCCATCCTACAATGTTCTCTTTGGTAAAAGAGAATTGATGTGAGATCTTAATTTATTTTCTAGCCATCTATATGCTATGTCTAAAACATTGGCAGTTCTAATCCTAATAACAGTATTTTCTTCTTCTTTAGGCCACTGAAAAGGTTCTATAATAGAATTTTGGTGTGATTCATCAACCATGACAGAACCATCATTAGTCTATATCTCCACAAGCATTAGTAGGGATAAATAAAATGTAACAAACTAATCCAAAGACAATCTCATGAAATCCCTTTTGAGGACTTCTCTTTCATCAATACAATCTTCTCATAAATATTCTAAACAAGGCACATGAAGGTATTGGCTTGCCCCATAAAAATTGTCTGACATAACCCTTACTATCAAAATTTAGTAGCTTCATTACTTTTACAAGAAAAATGGGATAAAGTCAAAGGAAAGGTATATCCCTTCATTTTCATGACTACATACTTAATATTAATAAAATCCATTTGGCAATAAATCTCTAAGAACATAAGATAATAAAAAAAAAATACCTTAAAAATTTCAATGGGGCCTTTTCATACCCCCAATTCTCAAATAAGAGAAAGTGTTGAATTGAATATAGTAGTTGTTGAACTACATTATCAAGGAAATGGATTTTGTTGAAAATCTTTTATATGGGGCTCCCTCCATTCTCTTATAAGTGTCATGAAAAAAGAATCATGGACACGAGAAGCTTCTTTCATACATTCCTTCTTTTGTAACTAGGGAAAGAAAATATATACAAGCATACCTTATTTGATAGAGCCTTCTTTCTTTAAGCCCAACCAGACAAGTTCTCTAGCAGCTAACACATAGAAAAGTATAGAACATAGATGAAATTGTTTCTTCTCACCAAATTCCACTAACTTCTCATGTAGGAACTCTCTTATCAAACTTTCCCAATCCACATAATGATCATCATCACATATTGTCAAAGTAAATGGGCACATCCATTCTTCAAAGTATTCTACCTCAGGTTTCCTAATGGCGTGACACAATAATACAATTATGTCAGCAATATCATCCTAGTAAAGTTCAGTCTTTATATAAGAAAGTAATTTTTATTTTCCCTTTTGTGCCACTTTCAACCAACCCTAATCTATATGAGAGAGACACCAATCTATTTGATTTTGGAAAAATTCTCAACCTATCTGTAAAGAAACACTCACATGCTACTTCCTTTCAGGTATTTGGAGTGCAAGAGCCACAAAGTAATCATTAATTATAGCTACTATAGACAAGCTAAGGCTTCAGATTTCATGATAGACAAGGTGATAAGTTTGGGCACACGTAAAGACTAATTTGGGACATGCAACAGTTGGTGGGTATCCTCTAGCTTGTAAGAATCTGCTATCTATAATTTTCTGTACTATGGGAGACCTATTTTGATTTTGTATTCTCCTAATGATATCATTGAAGGCGAATTCTCTGACATTTTGTTCTCTTATATTTTCCAAGTGACTGTCTAAAGGGTGGTGTATTTTAGGCTTCATTTGGCTCAGAAAACAAAAATCTAGGGCTTCGGTAATTATAGAGGAATTCAAATTGAAAGGTAGTATAGTAGGAGTATAACAAAATTAGGTACTCATGAACCTAAATGCAAGAACCTCCTTTCAATTTACCCCATTGAGATTTTAGAAATTCAACTAAAATATAAAAAAAATCCAAAATCTTTCTTTCAAACCTAATTTTCAGATGCCTGTGAGTTTGCTATTTCTCAAAAACTCCCATGTAACCTTAAGTTCATTCTTCAAATGAAAATAGACTATCTAGAAAGGTGATGACTATAATCTTTCCTGGAGCATTCAATTCATTTATTTTTTATAGCTTCTTGTACTACCTAGGTACTTTAAAAAGAATGAGTTGTCATATCCTTCATTAAATTCTCTTGATATGTAATTGTTACTTACATCACCATGGGAATACATCCATAATGTGAGAAACCTTGTCTATTTAGAATTAGACTATTGGCAACATTTTAAACCACCAAAATATCGAACATGTGTGTGCGATATTTCTCTAGAGGTTTGACCGACCGATAACCATGACACATGAGGACACTTTTACTAGGCTCGATGAATTCACTTGATCAAAGATCTATGATTGGGTAGAAATAAGACTTTGGAAATCAGTAAGTCCTTAGAATTAACATTCCAACTAAGTGTGGTTGGCTGATAATAAAGGATAGGGCTCTTTGAAAAAACTACATGACTCAAATGTTATATCATTAAAGAATCGGTCGATCCAACATCCCATGAACTAAGGGGATAGAGACTCTCATTTTTAAGGGTTACCAAAATTCGATGGGATGAAACCTATGCTTTGAGATTTGAAATAGGTAAAGAGGGTAACAAAGGTAACATAAAAGGTGTTTAATATGAGCACCATGATAAAAATGTATCCATGATAGTGAAATATAGCTAGTTGGAAACAATAGATGTGAAGAAAGTATGAGGTGTAATTGATGGCGAAGCAAAACCAAAACCTAAAGGTTGAACAAGAATACTACACAAACCAAATGAATATATCATCCAAACTCCAACCCTTGGATCCACATATTTGAAAGCCACCAGGTAATTTCTAGACCAGTCTAACAGACAACCTTACTATCAAAAAACAAAAAACAACTAACCTCATCATATGAGAAATGAAATGACCTATACACTTGATAGAACATCATTCATAGAACATTAACTTTATATTAAATCCACACATCATGATCTTCATAACCCAAAAGGATGCGAAAAATTCTTCAACTACTGGTATCGATAAGACATCAGAGTGGTCTAGGCAGAGTTGTTTTTTGTAAGACAGTAATGTTCGGTGAGACAATTCAAGCAATTTTTTGGAGGCATGTCTCGCACTAATGGACTATGTTTTCGATAAGACAATTGATGAGTCTTGGCAAAAATCTATGATTTTGTTGTGACCTTGGTGTTCGATAATCTATTTTTCAAGCTGGTAGTTGAAGTCTTATTTTGTGGCGATAAGACTATTTTGTGGTGATAAGACTATTTAGTAGGTTGCCCTACTACGAGCAGCTACAAATTGTGCATTTGTTTGATACTATGCATATTGGAAAGAATATAATAGAGACATTATGGAAAATATTGGATGGAAGGCATGACAAAGAAAAAATTGTCAAAATTGGTATTGACATTCAGGAATCCAATCATGCAATGAAAAATGTCCTTCAATCAAATAGCGATGGAGACCAGATTAATATAAGTGCCCTTCCTTGGTTATTAACAGAGCAACAAAGCAATACTATAAAAGAAGTCATATGAAAAATTCGATTTCCCACAGGATTTGCTACAAACATAAACAATCTCATAACAAAGAAAAGTGTATTTGGGCCAGGGATGAAAATGCACGATTGACATACCTTCATTAAGGTAATTCATGTTATTGTGTATTTACAATATATTTGTATACTGCATGTACTTTTCATTGTATTATGCTAGAAATCAACGAAAAAAATCATTTTATAATTGTTGTAGTAAGTTCTACCTCTATCTCTACCAGACCACTTCGACAATAATGTCAAACAATTTATATATGATCCTGGAAAATACATGAGGTAAGTAGTGATATTTGTTCAATTTGTAGTGATATTACTTGTTATGTAATATATTGTATATTATTTTGTAAAGTATCGTTAATATATTTGTGTCTTGAATCGCTTGTAGGTGGTTGTCATCTAAAGATCCATAAAGAAGATATAAAATATTGGAAGAGAAAAATTCCTTGTCTAATGTGTGAAATGCAAAAGTGTCTGATAGCCCTGAGAAATTGATTGTATGAAATTTTCAAATTTAAGCCCAAAACATTGATTTTTAGGTTTTACTTGTATCCTCTGAGAACAATTCAAGGTCTAGGGTTTAGGGTTTATCAAAACTTCTTACATGTTTGTGAAGAAAACCCTAGTGATGATATATTTTGTTGTTACTTTTTTCCACTTAAAACCAAGGGTACACTTTCCATGAGTAGGGCCATCTTATTCCCTAAACAAAATGTTGATAAACCGGTTTGTGAAATAATAATTCCCCTAAGTCAAGTGCATAATTTTCTTAATACTGGTTACCTTTTAAAATACTTATGCCTATGTTTGTATTTTTCTAAGTATGAAAAGTCCTAAATACTTCGACCATCTGTTAAAGAAAGGATGGATCCAACGGCTAGTGCTTCCTTGTGATAAAAAAAATCCGAGGATTTTAATGACCACGACATCACGAGATTGTGTCACATGTTATTGGTGAAACCCAGCTAGGTTAGTAGCGCAATTGGTTGAAAGATTTGTGTTATCGGTTCTCAGGCGGTAAAGGGCAGTTTACTAACAGTCCCATCAATTCGCACGTGCTCAGAATAAATGAGGATGTTTTATCTTGAGGTAAAAGGTGCTCGACTTTTAAGTCCTGGAGGAGTTGATGCTCAACATGCAAAGTGGTAAAGATTGAAAAGATCAGACGGCCCTCGTATTCTTGAGATGGAATTTGCAGGGAGATTATGGACCACGACATCAGGAGATGATGCCACATGTCCCAGGCTGATCAGGAAGGCTTACAGGGAAGTTGCTAATGGAGCTTGGTCAAAGGATGATATGGCACTGACCTGTTAGGATTTTGCAGGTACACAGATACAGTTGGAAAGTCAAATTGCTAAGTTGGAAAGAAAGGACCATTAGATTTGCCCAGTTGGATGAGATTTGTGGTTGAGTTTTAAATAAGAAGTTTGGAGGGATTTTGGAGACACTGGTCATAACTCGCGGGAAAGGGAAGAATGAATGGGATTCAGACTGGTCGATTCAGGATTGATTTGACAGTCAAGCTCAGATATCTGAAAGGATTTGGATAAGCTTCCAATTCAAGTGTGATGAATCACGAGTTCTCTGATGAATTCAAAGATTTGCTTGTTAATAGAAATCCTGAAGCATGAGACTATACACTAAAAAGAGGGGGAATAAGATCAGAATAAAATCGTTCACATTAGGTGAAACTTGACAGAAGAATGTAGTAGATATGATATGCATGAATTATAGTGTCCATAGCTAGTAGAGTAAATTTAGAACACCAGAGTGATGATGTTTTAAGAATAGGCACTACTTGATGATGTATGGTTCAGCTATAAATACAGCAAGGTGGTGATCGAATTGGTAGAAGTCTATGAAACCTTTTCATTTTCTAAGTGCAGTTTTTCTTTCTACAAAAGAAATAATGTTTGAGCAAGCTTATAGATGGAGTTGCAATATACTCTTTGATACCGGATGGATTTTTTCTCTCATGTGTGAGTATGTCTATTTCCATAGGGGATGTGAAAGTGGGGAGGATTTCTAGAGGGAGCGTGAAAGCCTTTTCTTGTGAAGAAAGGTCACACATGGCACAACCTCTTTGTCTACTCAGTCTCTGGGTGGCAGAGGGTTCTGAGACATATCCCGCAGAGAAATGAAAAAGGAACATGTCTGGGTAGGGAGAGGCAATAATCCATCCATGTAGCTGCATGGAAGCTTCGACCCCCCCCCCCCCCCCAACATATTATGTTTTCCCTCTAACTCCCCCTCCCACTAGCTCTGATCCTAGGCATGAAAGTTTAGTTCCCCCTCCAGCTTGAGGGGCGACTCGACCTCTTGCTAGGATCCTATTTCCATCCCTAAGGAAGGGAAATTCTCTATGGGACAAAATTGCAACATCTCACACTCCAGGCCGATAATGGCCTGACTCAAATGGTTTTCTCTTACCAATTTTTGGTTATAGAATAATGATTCACAGGTGCCAACGCATGGACACATAAACATTTTGGAACAAAATTGTGCACTGCCTTTAAGGCTCAGTTTTATTGACAAGTGTCTTATGGCTTGTACCTTGTCGCTCCCTTGTTTTCTATAAAAGGGAATTCAAGGCCATTAGTTAGGGTCCGAATTTTCTGAGAAATATCTTTCTAAAAGAGATCTTTTCTGCAGGGTTAGGTCTAAAATAGTTCTAGAGATTCATAGGAAATAACAAGGACTATAGTGTTATTTTGCAATGAAAAAAAGTAATAGAATAGTTGCAGGTTCCCCTTTTTCAAGTGGGTCATTCTGTATTTGAATTTGTTGGCTATCATCTAATAAAAGATAGTTTATGATATTAATGCAAATATATTTTCCTAATCTTTACTCTCCTATGTGCGATTTTATCTTCTTTTAAGAAAATGGGATGAAGGGTTTCGTTTATTTATTGCATTCTTATGATATATGTATTCTTCTATTCAATGCTTTATTCCAATGGGTTAATTAAAATGCTTGAATAAGATTATAGAGGAAATAAGGCTTGCCATAAGATTTGATAAGTAGTTCAGATGAAGGGTTATAAGCAGAGCAATATTGTAAGGTAGTATTGTTTCAGGCTAGACCATCTATTAGATGAAATTTTATTAGATTTTTAATAACACTTTTCATAGACTCTGTAACCCAAATGAATGAGGAACTGATATTCACTAGAAAATCTCATTAGGTTATCAGTTTCCAGTTTTATCTTCTTTATGATTCTCTCTGAGTGAATCTTATAAATATTATAACAATCATTTTCTAAGATTTATGTATTTTCTGAAAGTAGTCTCACCCTCTCTCATACTCTAGCTTAAGGATCATTGAAGTAATTTCCATCCTTGAGCATTCTCCCTTTCTTTTGATTCTTATTATGAGATAATCTATTTTTTTTTATTAAGTTCCTGAGTATCCTTGCAGAGAGCAGGAATTTATTACTGGTGGGATCACCATCCCTGGTTTTGCAGAGCCTAAAGCGCAGAAGGACTTTCCATTCTTGTTATTGTTGGTCTAAGCCTGACAGATATTGATAGTTGGAGGTATCTCTCCATAGATATTTGGAGGAAATCAGCTTGGTCTCTACCTTATAAGCAGTGTAAACCCATTGTCCATTTTCGGAACCAATAGTGTCTACCTTCAACTTTTTTCAATGCACAAGAACACTACCTCATACACCAAGTTGAGGAGATTGAATTGTGTGGACCTGTACACACGAGGTCAATATAGATGTTTGAGAGGCACTTGAAATATTTGAAGTCGTTGGTTCAACAAAGAGCACATCTTGAGGGTTCTATGGTGGAGGCATATATGGTATACCAGACTATGGTGTACATTACTGAATACCTTCCTAAGTTCATGGCAAAGATCCATGTAGATCGTATTTGGGATCCCAAATCCATTAACAAGTTTGAGGGGGAGAACCTGACGGAGAAAGGTACAATAGGAAAATTGAGAGGTAATTATTTGATATTGTAGTTATTTTTATATATATTGCAGTTAATTTATTCGTAATCTTCAATATACTTTAGTTGTAAATTTCTAGTTATTTTTTGCATAGTTACTCGAGAGTGGGATGCACTACATTTTTATGTTGAAAACAATCTTGATTTGCTGACGGTATGGATTCAATGATTTCAGCAATTTGGTCACGCATTAACATGGGAAGGTGTGACTTCATTGGTTAAAGAAGCTCACCGTAATGGAGATTCCAGTATTACACAAAGAGAAATTGATTTAGCATATGGTTTAACAGATAAACATGTACATATAAATATATTAATCACCCATATTATTTAATTTTATTCCAATTGTAATGATGTACATATTATATATGTTTGACATTTTGTAGGTGAAACAACACAAGGCTATGTGGTGCAATGGTCATAAATTTTGCATCAAAAAGTTGGATGACATGAAGAAAAATTTTGATTCTAGAATAAGTGTAGTATTTCAAGTGACTAATGTTTCATCTAGAAGTGATGTACATCCTCGAGTCTCAGAAAATTGATACTATGGGATTTTGGATGATATACTTAAGTGTGACTTTAGGTCCTTCAATTTAGTTATTTTCGTCATCCAATTGTATAGGCTACGATTGAATGAAAATGATCTTGACAAAACTGTTATTGAACATGATGATGGATTTATAATGGTTAATACAAGGTCATTTGAGGGAGCTAGAAATGAGCCCTATGTTCTTCCAATCCAATGTGAGTAGGTATTTTACTTAGAGGTTCCTCATAAACTGGGTTGGTCATTTGTTGTTAGACATGATCCAAGAGGAAGGGCAATAAAGTATAATGAGATGGAAGAAGAAGATACAAAAGAAGTAGAAGAAGATGTAGATAATGATCATGATCGACATTTAGTTGATGATGTTTTTGATGAAAATGTTCATGATGAAAAAGAAGATGATGATAATGATGGCAATGATGATGATGATGATGAGTTGGATGAAGAAGAAGATCAATAACATGATTGAAATGTATTGGTATGTGATTAGAATATTATCTATTTGATATTGATTTCTTGATAGAAATTTATTTCAATTATATATATGGTCACATAATTAATTCATTATGTTTTAAATTCTAATGTCATTACATAATTTATTCATGATGTCCTTATAGTAGAACCATGCCACCCATGATAATGAATGAAGGTTATGTTTCATTAATGGATGAAAGAATGTTAGATGTTAACGAAGAATTTAGAGTAATATTAGGGGGGGGCAAATGAGCTTCCATCTTCTTGTGGTTGGCGCTGTTAAGTAGAGAATATTAAACTTTCTTGAAACAAAGAGAAGCTCAATAATGTAACACACTTTTTAATATTTCATTATGCTCCACAGTTAATCTTATTGATGCTAAGCATCTTGTTTGCAGGTTACATATTCAGTGTTGCAAGTTGTGAACATGCTTCTACGGGACAATTCCCCATGTTACGAGTGAATACATGCCTCATTGGTTTTGTAAGTTTATTTTGTTCTAGAATACACATACTTTCTCTATTCATTCCTTAACATTTGTTCATTTCATTTTAGAATAGACACACTGCCTCATTTTTTCATTGATAGTTCATTTTGAGTTTATTTTGGGTTGAACTTAAAGAAAGAGCATGCATAAAAGGAGGTGAAACTACTAGAAACTCGCTGTTAAACTAAGTTACTAATTCTTCACTAAAACCCCTAGATCCTGATTATGATTCTACCTAGGTCCTAGTCCAAGCGTGATTCCCCTTGGATTCCTCCAAGGTCCTTCTTAGGTGGCTAGGTCCTCAATGATTATTTATCATCTTATGTGCCTAATTTTGGGGAAAATTAATAAAGTAGTGCTAGTTGCAAAGTGTACAATTTAAATTGCTATCTCATATATGCTACAACCTTTTGAAAGGGGTTTGATTTGACCCAAACTAGTATTCAAATTGCAATTGTCATAAATACATAGCCTGTCATCATTGGTTCATTCTGATCTTTATTTCTATTTTTGTTGATTTCTTCATACTATCATAAGGATATGAAACTACTATTAGTCATTTCTTATTGGTCAACTGGTTATCATATTGATTAGTAATCAGCTCTAAGATCTTCCAATAGTTATAGTGGCATTATTTATCACTAGATTTTGTCGTCCTACAATCTTGATGACTAGATCTGGTATTGCCAATATTTTTATGAGGGTTTCAAGACCTAATTAAGCATCATTAATCAAATTAGTTTTTGCATCTATGGAATTCACTGAATGAGTGTTTACTTTGATTTCATTTTAGTCTTTCATGAACCAAATAAATTCAAGATTACATTTTCTCTTAGTTGGTTTTATATCATTGGAGTAGATTTTATGTCATATATATAAGTTTGTGTGTCTGTATAGACATACCCATACCCATACCCAAGGATATTTTTTTGTCAATTCCATGAATTTGTACCCGATTCCATATTCATATGCGTACCCAAATCGGTAACTTAGTTGTTAAATTATCTAAAAGCTATCTTGTCTCATGTATGACCTATGAGGGGCTTCTAACTAATGTAGGACTGATGAAATTATCTTTAAAACTCCACCTTTCTAGGCCTCAAAGTGATGATGAACTTATATATCCATATTTTCTCTAAAAACTAATGCCCGAACTGATGAATGATACTAAGAACTTGCATTCTAACTTGAAGTTCACTTGACTGAAACTCCCACCCTTTAGTCATTTCCATGTGCATGTTTATGGTAGTCCAATCTAGTAAAAAATACTATCATGACTACACTTTCATTTCTCATAGAAGGTGATCATATCTCCATGTTGCATTTTCTAATCTCAAACTTACTGTCATGTGCCTCTGTATTTAGAACCTGATTTCTATCGCAATCCTTATTCTTCACTCCTCATTACTAGTCTGCAACACTATATCACCATTGTACTGAGCCTTTGTGCATGCCTTATGATTATTACATCTTTGAATGCCTTAGAGTTCTTGTTTTTCTTTGATAGAATTGATCTTCTTATCTCTCTATGACTATACTTTCTCTTTTATTTTCTTTGCGACAAGGCTTTATGAACTACAATTGGCATTGATGAAATCTCCTTGTGTTGCCCTTAAGTTTGGGGCCTTCAAATGGAGTGTACGCCTTATGGTGGCACTGTCTACTTTGTGTTCTACAATATTCTCATGTCTCAAACTCAGATGATTATCTTTTATGACTAGATATATCTTTGTAAGTGCTTTCTTTGTTAATCATTATCTCCTTGAGCTATGTATGCCTAAGACTGAAATACTGTTCTTTATAGTCTTGTTGCTCACTATTTTGTAAAGTATTTCTTAGGCACATGCACTATCACATGTTGCCCTTTAAACAAGGTCTAGGACTATACCTATCCCTACACTATTATCCATGACCACATACTGAGTTCTAGGTCTCTATCTTTATAATATCCTCCTTTGATAGTATTTTTAAACAACAATATGACTATCTATATGACTATTTATGAATGCTTTATGTAATGGCTACAAGACATTTTTGGCATTTACTATTATGATTCCTTATGATAAGTCGTCTCATGCATTCTTGTAGCTATTTCATCTTTATCTTCTTAATAATGAAGTACTTACTATGCTTAATCCTTTGTAAGCTCACTGATATTAATGCGGTTGATATTAATCCTTTGTAATCAACAAAAGTCAATCCGATGGTAACACCGACAAGTAGAAGCATGTGATTGGGATAGCATACACTGTTTAAATCCATCGATAGAACACACGCTAGCAACAATGGAGAAATATTGTCTTTCCGATAGCCGACGCTCACACTTAAGAATACATACAATGACTCTCAAAGAGATGAAATAGAGAACCTCCTAAGAGGTTTAGAAGGAGTGGAGAGTGTTCAGGTAAATTTAAAGAGGAAATCCGTCATCGTATGCCATAACCCAAAAAACTCGAGAAAATTCTACAGAACGAGCTGCGTTTGGTATGTTATATCATATGACTGACACCAATATTATTTTGTTTTATTGATCGTGTATGTGCAGTTAATACGCTTGAGGAACGTTTCAGGCTCACATCCGAAGGGAGTTTTGTTGACCGCAACTAGCGTCTACATCCGGCAGTTCTGTTTAGTCATAGCAGCAACTTTGTCAAACTCTATTTAGTTATTGTAACGTATTCACCAGTTGTGTTTGGTCATTACGACATCTTCCACAATCTACTTTGGCCTATTGCAAGATTCTATTTTCTTACAACACTCAGTGAATAATTTAGTTATTTTCCGAATGTTGGACTAAGATCAGTTTTTATTAGTTAGTTTCTGTTTTTTTGGTGTAATGTTGTTAATATTGTATTAAGTGTGGTTTCTATATAAGTTGCTATGTTTCCTTTGTAATGATACCATTTTTACAGAATAATAAGTGTGTATGCTATTGATAAAAACAGTTTTTTTAAGATTTGTGTAAATAATATTGCTGCAAGTGTTAATTATTTTTTTTTTTAAGCTGTTATATATTTGTTATTTTTATTTTGAGACAATTCTTCATGCACATAATAAAAACAAGATTGTGATGAGAGTTGGTTAGACTCTCTGGCGGTTTGAGTAATCTTCTCGTTTACAAACTATTTACTTCAATAATGTTCCTGTAGTGGGAGACCTGGTCTATCTGTGACGAGTGCAGTGATTTAATCTTTGTATTGTTTATGCATAATAGAATATTAAAGAAATAATAATCTTCATCTAGACAGGTTTGCTTGTTTCCATTGAAACAACGCATATTTTATCAACTATATTTTAGCTATATTTTCATTGTCATTTTTTTAATTTTCTGACATGCTTAAATGAATCGCTTTAATAATTATTGATATCACAAAGAAAAGATGTTGAATGATAAATAATAACATGGACCCAATGAATAGTTTTAAAAGCAAAGTCATGATATAGTTAAAATTTTAAAATTGTATTCATTTTGACAAGAAATTTTATTTAATATTTCTATCATATTTGTACGTTTTCTTTATTTTCAAATATTATAACATATTTATTCTATAAAATATAGGAGAATTTATGTCACAAATGTTTGCATACAAATCTTAGTAAAATAATTGTATAAAAAATTCTTTTTTAGTATCAAATTTTCATCTCTCAAAATTTCTATTCATTTTTAATGCATTATATTTTATAGGTTCATATTAATTATAATCTATTTCTACAAATATATAATAAGTATAAAAATATATATTAATGTTAAATTGCACATAGTAAAAAAGTTATTGACAAAATATATTATGTTTCAAGGGTTATAGGGACTTCAACGCTATTGCTAATCTTATAGAGGTGGATTTTAGAGTTGTGTAATGTCATAAATTTTTTCCCTATACAATTTTGTCCTCACCTAGGCCTCACTTTTACGTTTTGGCCTTTCATGCCCTAAATCCATTTTGATTCTACTCACACTAAGCTAAAATCTGCATCTTCTATACCTTCGTGGGACATTGTTCAAAGTTGAGTCTTGATTGGTACGACCAAGATGCCTTATGCACCATGGTCCTCCCCAAAGGGGCACAAATTTAGACTCTAAAACAATGGAGATAGGAAAACATTCTTCATGTTGGCTTGCTCTGAAATTTCAAACATATTTTTACTTTGATAACAAGTACATGTTAATTATCTATGGGAATCAAATTTGTCATCTTTGATTCCAATAAAATGTTTAAGTTTTATATATATGCTCATGCTAAAAATTGAATATTTGAGATCAAGTGTATAGAATATGTATGTATACATATGCACACATACATACGACAAATATCTATGTATATGCATATGCACATACATACTTTAAATATTTTTATGATTAATAAATATTTTATATCAAGTTAAATAATATTTTTTATAGACTCTTCATGCTTGGGATCTATAACATCATTGTTATGTATGGTTATCAAACATCAAAGTTACCTAGAATTGGTTTAGATATCCAATCAAAAATTTCTCCTAACCATAGATACACTTGAAGGGTTAATGATCGATTAGATTTGCACAATTGAATCCCATTCAATGAAATCATATATTTGGGTAGTGCCAAATGTACTCATTTAGCTCCTATTAATTTCTATTTCAGATATTATCTAGTTTCATTATGCTAAAAACAACATTGATTAAATATTTCCTTTTAGTAAACTTAATAAACATTGAAGATATTATGTAACACTAGTTTTCATCATTTTGTCTAGAGGTAATCACATTTTATAGGATCTTTGGTTTAAAAAATTAAATGCTAATATGCCAATACTACGAGTTTAAAATTAAATTAAGAAATTAAAAAAAAACTATTATTACAAGATTGCATTTTCACCCTAGGGAATGTTATCTCCCACCATTTCTTATAGATCTAGGGAGATTATATACTAATATTATAATAATTTAATAATTTTGGTTAGGAAATTAAATTTTTTAACACATTGAATTACCTGCACCATTATAGAATTTCTTGCATTCAATTGATTTGAACATTTGATTAAAAAATAGGCAAATGCAACCTAAATTGGGTTACAACTTGTTATTCGCAGAGGGCATAAAAAAGTATAATTAGAAAGTGATTCACTTAACATCATTAAATGCTTGAGTAAACAGATGCCCCCTAACTAGACGATCAATCATTTAATCTAGAAGTGTCATATTATGATGACCAAATTAGATGAAATTCAAATTTCCCATGTTTTTTGAGAAGGAAATTTGCCTGTAGATTGTGTGGCATATGTGTCCCATAATGTGAAGAAATCTATCTACTTTTTTAAGCACCACATGTTGATATAATCCTCTTCTTAGGGGATTCCCCTCATATCTCTCACACTCAACTAGCTTGTCAACATACACCTTTAAAAATGAATAATCATATTTCATCTTTTACCCCTATTACACTTCTCTCTCAACTTCTAAAGCTCTATTAGTTATTATTAGAGCATAAAGATAAGAACTCGAGTGAATTTATTCCTTTAGACTTCAATATCACACCTATGTAAATCACTAGATTCCTCTCTTACTATCCCTTGGCTCTTGTCTATCTCTATAGAATTTTACTACTCACCTTAAAAAAATAGTGTCAAACTGCATTTATGAGTCACTTAACATCATTAAAAGCTTGAGTAAACAGATGCCCCCTAACTGGATGATCAATCATTTAATCCAGGAGTATCATATTATGATGACCAAACTGGATGAAATTCAAATTTCAAATATTTTTCAAGAAGGAAATTTGCCTGCAGATTGCGTGGCATATGAGGAAATAAGGTGGTGGATGGCAAGGGAAAATTTCCCCATACACCTATGTGAACGGACAGGAAAGGATGCTGAAAATATTTTCCAAAGGCCTACCATTTATGATGACATCCTGTCAAATGAGTAAACGATTTTCTTGTAAGATGTGGCATCAATTCAAAACCAGGGTTTCTAGACTATTATTTGTTGTTTGGCTTTTCATCTCTTGGTTTGGGTTTGCAATTAATACCTATGAATCTCCAAGTTTGTAGAGGCAAACTAATTATTGGTAGGGATAAGAGTAGGATGGAGCCAACTTCATGTTAGAAATGGGAAAAGAACAAGGATCTATGGATGGAAGTTTTTGATGGTGGTCTTGCACCATACCACCAAACATTACATGACTGGGACCATAGGATGACATATGAGTTTGTGAAGGGTCGAAACAATGGCATCCTTAGTGCTTTCGGCATGGAATTCAGAATTGATGAGCCTTTTATAGTTGAGACTACTGGTTTATAGATGGAAGGGAAAAATTTCTACAAAGAGAGGAAGGCAATGAAGGAATCCTTGTCAGTTTTCTTTGATAAACAAAGTGAAAGGGATAGAGTGAAGAAAAGGGTGAATAGGGATATAATAGGAAAGACCTCATGACTCTTTGGGCGGCGTTATCCCACATTAATGGTTCCCACTTTTGCCAACGAAGGAAATTGATGAAAGTGGAAAATTTTGTTTATGGGGGGTTCAAGCAAAGTGGGGATGTTCAAATGGAATACCCTTTGGGGTTCAAGAGAAGACCCCACTATGCTCGAACCCCCTTTTTCAAGCGAAACACCTTTAATGCTTGTTTATGTCATTTTTCAATTATGGCCTAGGGGTTTGATTGAACCCCTCTAAAAATGGGGGGTTTTCTCAAACCCCCCTTCATTCAAACCCCTTTTTTAACACTTCTTTGAAGGTTTCTACATTTTTTTGTAGATTTTTGGGCTTGAAACCTCTGGTTGAAGGCTAAAATGGAATGATCTTGGAAACCCAAAATGTCGTATTGTAGTCCTCGAAGAAAGCTTTCCAATGACTATAATTTTATTACATATTGAGTTTATTATGAACTTGTTTTTTTTATTTTACCAAACATAGGTTTTTCACCGAACATGAACTTCTCTATTCAATGCATTGGGAAAAATAGGAAACTAATTCAAAAAAAATCTAAAAAATATCTAAGCCCCAGGTATTGATGTCTTCTTTCTAACAAAAAAAAAAATTGAATTTTGATATATATAGAACAAGTTATGTGTTCAAACTTAAACCTATGTTTGAATTATGACTAGTCAGACTTCAAAACTTAATAAAATGAAAAATATTTAACATATCACTATCAAACCAACTGCAAGCCTTGTATTTTGATGTTACAAACCAAAATTAGAAAGAATTGAGTTTTTATCATTTATAGAAAAAAAAATTATGCGTTTCAGGAGGAACATCACTCTTAAAAAATGTAGTTTGTTGTTAAAAACTACTTTTCGAGGGAGATGGAAAAATTAAAAAAAATTGAAAAAATATATATAGAATCTATAGACAAAATGCTACAAATCACTAATTTACATCATATTCAAATTGTTAATAGTTTAAAATTTATAGTTGTCAGAAGTTGAAGATTATTTTAAAATTGTTCATCTCAGTGTCAAAAGTGGCAAAAAAGTGGGAACCATTATTGTGAGTTCACCCGACAGATATGGAGGAAGTTATATTGAGGTACATAACTTTGGATGACCGTTTTGCTAGCATTTTTTCTTATCATTTCACCATTTTAAATCATTTTAGACATGGTAAAAAGATATCCTTGCCTTTTTATTTACTTTCCTCTTTAGAGCATAGTCTGGCAAATTATGCCACGAGGGTTTAATTTTGCTTATTATGGATTATGCTAAAGCTCATGAGATCAAGCACTCCCCTATTGTGAACAACCATAAACCCTCGGATAGCTCTGAAATGCAAGTTGTCACAGACATTGAGATTGATGAGAAGGGTATGGGAGATATGGCCATGGACTGGCGCGACCTCCATGTGTAGGATGACCTTGACTATTGGCCCTCTGAGGAAGAGAGACCTGCACAAAAATCTACTCTCGATACCAATAGTAGCAGGAAAAGAAAACATCCTAAATTTGCTAAATATAAGTTTAAGACCCTCACATCTAAACCCCAAGAATTGGGTCCACCAAACTCCAAAGAGATAAAAGTGGGGAAAACAGAGAAATCTAAGGGTAAAGGGGAAAATGAAATCAAACTAGACATTCCCCTTAATGTGGATCAATTTGACCTAGGGGAGAATAAAAAGGAGATGGAATTTGATGTACTCCTGGCACACTCTACCAATTGCTAGGATAAATGTTTTTGCTGGGTTATCAAAGAAATTCTCTTCATTAAATAGGGGCATTAAAGACATATTCAACACTTTCATAGGGGATCCTATGTAGGACAAGATTGATAAACTCCCAAGATTGACTCAAAGACTAACTGATGGTGTGAAAGTTATAAAAACTGAACATGAGTTGAGAATTTCTCATCTAGAGAAAAATGTGGAGGAGCTAAAGGGAAACCTTAGGGGTTTGGTGGAAATAAGAAAAGAAGCCATGGATAGTAGTGCAGAAGGTCTTAAAAAGGTTAATGAGAAAATTGTTGTTTAGAAAGATCAACTAGTTAGCAGTGTTCCACCTTTAGCTGCTAGGTCGAATAAGAAGAATCTGGAGACAAGTTCTCAAGGGGTGGACATGCAGGTAACTATTGGTCCCTACACTAGAATGAGAAGCAAAAACTAGGAGAGGAGTGCCACGATATTCATAATGGAGGAGCTCAAGGAAATTAATAACAATGTTATACAAAATAATTTTGAGGTCATGTATGCTCTTGGCTAGCTTCTTTTTTGTTAGTGTTGCTAGTTGTTTTGACTAGGTGACTTTGTTTGTTTTGGTGTTGTGTAGTGTTTCCCATGTTCTTGATGATGTTTGGTTGTTGGTTTTGGTCTGGTTCACTATTGTTTTAATATTTTTTGTATTGTTTGGGGTTTCAGGTCCCTCTAAAACCCGTTTATCTTAATCAAATATATCTAATTAAACAATAATTAAGAGAAAATTTTATTTTTTTATATTAACAATTAATATAAATAATTAGGTATATATAAAACAATTGTAGTCTTCATCTTAGCCTTGTCTATATTTATGTTAACAACCAAGTCTAAAATAGCTTATGTTGGGAACATGATAACTAACTCCTCCAAGTTTATTAATTTAATTATTACTATATGAACCATTCAACTTCTTGCGAATTAAATTAGTAATAGAAAAATAATATCAAACATAAAAAAATCTAAACAACTTAAAATAAAAGGGATTAAACTTAATTTCTTTTCTTAAACTAAATAATAATTGGGAATAAATTTCTCTTTTGATCATGTTTTTATTTGAACTCTAATGCTTTGATTGTAAATAGTTTAGATCTAGGTTATTTGATTGGTTTTTCACTACTTCACAATTGAAATATTATCAAAAGGTTAATAGAGTTGGTAAATGTTCTTCTCTTCTTGTGAATGTTTTATAAATAAATGTTGATGGTTGTTCTAGAGTAATCCTAGTGTAGTTAGGATTGGTACGGCCTTGTACGTGTGATAGTACTAGGTAATGTTTCTAAATTAGGATGGAAATATGTTATTTTTGACAAGGATTTTTAATAATTTTACTTTGATTTTTGAACAAAGATAAATTTAATGACTCTTCTTGATGATTGGCTTCTTTGGTGTCTTAGATTTTATATCTTTCTTGAAACTTTGATTACATCTACTTTGTTGATATTCCTCCTCTTTTTGTTGATTTTATTTTCAAATGGGCTTCTAGGAATCATCAAAGATGGATTTTTTCTTATTGGGATTCATTATACCTTGGTCAAGCTATTCAATTTCTCCCTATATTGAAAAATGATAAGGTTTGGTTATTGTTTCAATATATTAAGTTTTATTAGATTTTTTGATTCATAATAATGGTAGATTTGTGGGAAACCTCATTGGTTTTTCCTATTGTTTTTTTGTGATAATGATTTAAATTATTTATAAATATTTATATAATATTTTCTAACTTGTTTATTAATATAATTTTATCCTTTTTCTTAAAGTAAATACAAAATTTGTAATACTTATTTCTAATATGGGTTCCATAATGTGAAGAAATCTATCTACTTTTTTAAGCACCACGTGTTGATATAATCCTCTTCTCAAGGGATTCCCCTCATATCTCTCACACTCAACTTACTTGTCAACATGCACCTTTAAAAATGAATAAGTATATTTCAGATTTTAACCCTATTACACTTCTCTCTCAACTTCTAATGCTCTATTAGTTATTATTAGACCATAAAGATAAGAACTCGAGTGAATTTATTCCTATAGCCTTCAATATCACACCTATGCAAATCACTAGATTCCTCTCTTACTATCCCTTGGCTCTTGTCAAACTGCATTTATGAGTCCTTTGAATAAATTCCTTATTTTCTACCACTTTCTAATTTCTCACTTGTTGACTAGTCTTAACTACCTTACTTCCACACAACTCTCGGCATTTTCACTTGAACATATAGGCATAATTTTCCACTGTATTCTCTCTTATCCAAAGTGCGTATGGTAACGTAAACAAATGGAGACAAAAGAACGGTGTGCTAAAATTAATTTATTGTTGTTTGCATTGTCAACTCTTCGAATTAACGTTTATTTGACACTGCATTTATATACACATAAACGAAGGCGCATCATGATAGTCTGGTTCTCTTGATCACAAGCGAATTTACTCCTATTTTTAGGAGTCCTATACCCACAATTACTTCAACTTTCTTTCCATTTCCATACGCGGGAGAGTACCAAATACATTAACTTGTAAACGCGGCTTCTGCTTCTGCGTTTACAATAAAAAATTTATATCACCTTTTAAGCACTCCAAAAGGGAACATTTGAGTTTCCAAATAAATTGCACACAAGACCTAGGATGAAGAAGTGAATAAAATTTAAACAAAATTAAGGACATTCAATTACTCAAGTGGGCATATAACTAAATAAACCTTTTCCCTCAAATTACTAAGATGGGGGGATAATTAATTACTAAGATGGGGGGATAATTAATTGAAAGGAATAATTAATTTCTCATTCTTCCACAACTTGAATGATAAAATGATTATTTAGGTTTTTGGTGGATCTCTTGTTCTCCTAGTGGCCACTTTATAAATATCCTTCGCAACATCTGCAACCTCTTTTTTTTAGAACAACTTCCACCTTTGCAAATTCTGACTCCACCTACACATGTGTTCTTCAAACTGGAAACCCGCAATCTTCTTCTGACACTTAAATCTTCTTTAACTAGCTCTAATACGACTTGTAGGTAGTGGATAGATATAACATATTTACAACATATATAGAAATACACAAATTGAAAAATATGAATTTAAAATACTCATGTATTACAACACATCTATTCATCGATCAATTATTTAGTATAAATTCACACTGCTTGAATGCTACAACATTCACATCCTCCTTCTCATAAAAACTTTATTATCTAAACAATCTAAATGATTAAACATTACATGATGCTTTATTTCATAAAATTCTTGAGAGATACAATAATAATTATAAAACTTGGACTGACTCGGCAAAATAAAAAATATTTAATACATTTCTCTCTTTTCTTTATCATGAAACTTACCAATTTCATTCTTATAATACTTCATTTAGAATAAATGATTAAGAGGAGAAATTACAACATGGCTCTCTTCCTATATTATAATTAATTCTATTTTAATTGTATC
Source organism: Cryptomeria japonica (assembly GCF_030272615.1). Classification (NCBI taxonomy): domain Eukaryota; kingdom Viridiplantae; phylum Streptophyta; class Pinopsida; order Cupressales; family Cupressaceae; genus Cryptomeria; species Cryptomeria japonica. The sequence goes on from NC_081407.1 coordinate 290,290,276, forward strand.
TCCTTGATAGGAATCACAAGTGCATAAATTAATTAAAAAAAACTTATTAAGAAAGTACAAAGACATATTGAACATTATTTCTCAGAAAGGAGAGAGATGTGAAGAGGATTTATTAACTTGTGAAGCAATTTCATCTACTTCTCACCTACTTCATAGTATTCAATATGAAAGTGGGAAGAGAGAAATGAATGTGAGTATGCTTAGACTCTTCTCAAACCCACCAAATAGGGCACACCTATGGTGAAATGGATTTACAACATGTAATTACAAGGTTGTTTCACTCTTACAAATAAATATGTAACAAAAAGAAGGATTAGTTAGTTAGGCTCTTGGGCAAGTAGACTAATCTTCGTGTTCTGAGACAGAAAAAAAAATTCTTCTTGATCAATCTTGTTGTGGTTGACTACTAGTTCGTTTGTCTACATTGCAATAATATAATATTTGTATTGTTCATCTATGTTTTTCATGTTTGATAGGATAGAAAAGAAATAATAATATTCTTATAAAGAAGGTATTTTCTTTCAGCCAAACATAACATATTTTGTCATTTGTAATTTGTATTTTAGCTAGACACAGTTTAACATTAATATAGTTGTGTAATCATATTTATTTGTTCACATTTCTTATTTGATTTCATTTTTTTTTATCATTTACTTAAGTACTCAGTTCAAAATCGATTGTTAATATTACAATCTATAAAATTTGTATAGAAATATTTGCATACTAAATTTATATATATTTTAGAGAACAAGTTTGTAATAAATTTTTTACATAAATAAAATATCTCAATATCATATGTAATATTTTGGCAAAATGAATATATATTTAAAACAATTCAAAGTTTATCAAGACTTTACTTTTGAAACTATTCATTTGAATACATGTCCTCTAATTAATATACTAACATGTTATTCTATAATCACAAGATAACACAAGTTGCTCCATTTTATCACGAAAAATATCAATCTCAACATTGCTATATTCAGCTTCTAATAAATCACCACCATGAATATCATCTATTATCACATTTTCCATGTCTTTCAAAGAAGGATTTGAAGATGTACCTAGATTTGAATATGTAGTAGTATTAGTCTCTATAATTGTATTATCTTTCATATTTGCATCATCTACATCCATCATATCACCCATGGGATCATTTTGAATGTTTGTCTCTTCCATTGTCATGGATCTAGAAGCATCAATATTATTCAATATCTTGAATCCTCATTCTTATATCTCTTTGACATTTTGCCTCCTTATCTATTTGTGCTTGAACTTAATTTACAATCATGTCCCTCCTTTGTTTCTTCTTTTGACGTTGTTTAGTTACCATGATTAAAAAATTATGACTTTAAAGGTGTGCAATGATTGACTTCTTTCAATGACTTTAAAGGTATGAGAAATAATTTAGAATTAATACACATAATGCATTGCTACGAATGACTTGTTTTCCTATTTTAAAATTAATATATATGATGAATTTTTATAAATATATTTTTTCCCGTATTGGAATACAATACTAAATCTATATTGAAGGAAATTTAGAAGATTATATACAAAAAATATATCATGATAAAGAGGTATTTGAGAAGTTGTCATTACCAACTACTCAATAAGAAAAATAAACACTAGCAAGAGTGAAAATAATAGGCTCCCTAGTTTCCAAATCAAGAAGTTAAGAGAAAAGAGTTATGAAGGAGAAGAGGTAAATATGGAAAAGGTAAAGGGATATGATGTTAATAACATAGTTTCAATGTCAAGAAGTAAACCATTGGGTATTAGAATTTTTTGGGATCTAATAAATAGCCATGAATAGAGGGACACAGATATAAACAAAAGTTGTAACAAATGCCACTTTGGTGTAGTTAAAATGTAATCAATTTTTTCTATTAAATAATAGAACTAACATTTTAATTGATATAATAAAATCCACAATAATTTAATATCCATATAAAAATAATAAATCTTAAATTGTATTGTACAAACCCATTAGTGGTTGCACATACTACCTCCACCATCAATGTCATTGCATATAACAAGTAATAAAAGTTTTAATTAAGAATATATTATAAAATAATGCATCAAGATGCACATAAAGTGTATAACTATCCCACCTACTAGTTAAATATGTTTCATCAAATAAAAATTTACGATATGCATAACAATTTTAATACAAACAAATAAATTAGAAATAACACAACCCCAACCCTGTAGACCAAAAAAAAACTATCTATCACATTCAAGTGGAGTTTAGTGGTGTGTCAAAAATATGGTTCTTAAACCCATTATCCCTATGTACTTGGGTAGACACAATCTTGATAACACCTAGAGTTGGTATGTTATTCCCCTCTTAATTTTTTGGTATACAAATACTAATTATGTAACCAAAAAATGTGGATGCAACCTTATTCCTTCTACCAACTTCCTATTGTTGATTCAATTATCAATTAAAACCCTTGATAGATATGTGACATGAAGAAAAATGGAAACTAGTACATCCCATACAACATATTGAGTCTATCATTTTCCTTGGTGATTGCTAGCTATGACAGTGGAAAAAGAATATCATCATGCTTATGAACACCATTAGAGAGGGCATAAAAATTTTAGTTTAGACATATGCTAGTAAAATCTAGTTCTATGTGCTAGGATTATGAATCTAAGTTAAAAAAGTATCTCATAGCCCATTAAACATATTGATTTGGTGAATCATAGACACTATAACAAACATGGCACAAGAAAAATACATCCAATCGAACAAGCTATATTTTAACAACCATCACTTCCATGCTACTAGTGAAATTTAGCTAACATTATGATATGTTTGATCACTCGTATTCACAAAGAATAATCCTTGTATCCTATCAATATTGACTACTATTTTTTATAACAATAAACAGGTTTTATAGGTACCTAAAACCCAAAGTTTTATAGACCAAGGCCAGTAGCTAAATATACATTAAACATAAGGGAAATAGGGGATAAACTCCACACAGACCCAAATCCAAAAATAACATGAAAAGCCCCAAAAAACATGAGAAAGAACTCAATTGAGAGAGTGCACCATTTCAGAATTCTTCTGAATAATCTTCTTGTTGATTTTCTCTAGATCCTCCATGATGAATCTGGAGGTACCCTAGTCCTGGCTCTTACTCCTAGTCCTAGTACAGGGACCCAAGATAGTCTTCCCTCCAACAACACTCTCACCACCCTCTGAAGGATTCTTTTTGTGTTTTTTCCCCAAGGGAGGATCACTGGCTATGGGTCTAGTTCTATATTCTGCAATCATGGAATTGATATTTTTCAAACCCCTGGTGATGTTACTCATCATCTCCCTGCTGATTTCCACCAAATTATTTAGGCTTTCTTTGATATCAACCACATACTCTTCTAGCTTATCAATTCTACAGTCGTGGTTGATCTTCATAGTTTTGAAATCATGAGAAAAATTCGGAGTCAAGGTCATGAGCTTCTCAGTTTTACTAGGCCTAGGGGAATCTGTGAAAGTGTCAATACAGTCCTTACTCCCATCTTTTAGGGTTCCATTTTCCATACCAACCCACCTCCAGCAGCTCTTCTAGCCCCTAATGACCTTCAAAATTAGGTCTTCTAGCACCTTCTCCCCCTTTTGACCACCTTCATTTTCTTTATTCATGGTCCCATGTTCCTCATTATCCACATTGATGGGGATGTCTAACATAATCTTATGGTCCTTGTCTTTGGACCCACCTGAACTGGTCAATTTCATTTTCTTCCTTATGGGTAGCTCCAGGTCTTGCATTTTCCTACTACTGGACTTAAACTTGCTTGCTTCCCACCTTGGACGATTGTTTTTCCTTCTGCTATTACTTCTAGGGGTCACCATAGGCTCCCCTTCTTTCTCTAATCTATATTTAGGGTCCTCTAAATCCTTGATATCATGCCAATCAAGGATAGTGCCACTATCATCCTCATCCATCTCCATATCAGAAATAAACTGCATGTCAAGGTTAGATGAAGAAATGTGGGTTTTATCCATGGGAGAAATTTTCACTTCATGAGATTTGGCATACTTCATGATTAACATGATAAGCCCCTTATGAAGCATTGGATAATCCTAGTTCTTAGCATGTTTGGCTAAACTATTATCCAAGGATGAAACCAAGTAGAAAGGGATGGAGATAATTTTACCATTCCTAAAATGGTTTAAAATTATAAAATGATATGAGAAAATACTAGCAAATCTGCCATCAAGAGTGATATACCTCATGATGAATTTTGACATGTTAGCCCAGAGGGAATTTAGGTCTTTCCTTTTGTAGCCACCATCTACCATTTTAGTCACCCTTCATCATTCCTTTTCCTTGTCCAAAAAGAAGTGATGGCCTCCTCACCAGATTTCCTCTCTCTATAAAATTTCTTGCCCTTAGTAGCAAGTCAAGTAATAGTGGCAACCAAGGTTTCATTACCACGGAATTATGCCCCATAAATAGCCAACACACCCTTTTTCTGCCCTTTGACAAAGCTTTCAGTAAGTAGCGGAGAATTATTATGTAATCTCTCCAAATAGGGAACCATCCCACCATTAGAGATTTCCTCCCAGACCTCCTTATTCTTCTGCCACTTATCATAGGTCATGGTTTCATGCCTATTCTTGTCACCACCCATTGTATTGCATAGGTAATCCAGACAATTGCAAACCAGGTGCAAAGCCAAACAAAAATTAAACTAGAAATAGGGCGAGCTGAAGTTTCTAGAGCTTCTCAAAGTGGTAATAATTTGAAATACATTCCCAACAATGCCCATCCCATCATAATCTCTCATCATTAAATTAATTTCTAAATCCAAAGATATCGACATCATTTCTTGCCAAGTCGCATAGAATTTTCGAGAAGATTTCCCTTCCTCCCAACCATCTAACCACCATATTTTCAATAGCCAATTTGGCAACATTATCTGCCGGTTTATTTCCTCCCCGAAAAATGTGCGAAATCTTGAACTCATCATTTCAAGGCAATCCTTATTCAAGTTCAAAATAGTATAGCTTGGATCCATACTACCCCTGAAGCACTTTACAATGTTGAGTGAGTCACTTTCCAACCAGACCCGTCTAAACCCTTCCTTGCTCACCATGTGTAGCCTCGTGTAGGAAGCATTGGCCTCTGCATAATGGTTAGTCTGGGTGCCCAAAGGGAGTGCCACCACAGAGACCAGCAAACCCAAGTGATTCCTCATCACTCCCTCATATCTTGTCGGCCCAGGATTTCCTTTGGTTGACCCATCAATATTGATTTTGATCCACCCCGGAGGAGGCAGATCCCATAAAACATTCACTCTACTATGTTTTATTTTATATACTGAAAGAGGGATATTCCAACAAATTTTCCATCTTTTGATAATGTCCCATTCCTCCTAGTTAGAAACAAGTGGAGGGTCATTTTCCTACGAGGGCAATAATTGAAAAATTTTTCCTTATAGAAATCCTTATTCTGATCACCACCACTTGAGCCGTGGACTCCATATCTATGAAAACCCTATCATTTCTTTCCTTCCATATACCCCAGGCAATATGGGGCAGGGAGATATTCCACATAATAACAAGTGCATGGTTATCAAAGGGGCACTTCCATTGGCATACAAAGTTCTATAAAGAATTAGGGGAGACCCAATTAGTATTCCACAGATTGAGAAAGAAAGCCAAAATATCCTTAGAAAAGGAACAATGTAAGAGCAGATGTCCAACATTGTCAAATATATTGATTTAAATATTTTAAATCCCTTCATCAAACATATATTATGTATTTTGCAACCATAGCATGTCATGTGACAATAAAATTTATCCAAAATCCAAAAAGATCTAGACATTTAGATTTTTACCATACAATTCACACATGGAACTTGTATAGTTACCATTGCTTTGTTTAAATCTCAAAAACAAAATAAAATATATAAGGGGTTTGGAATACTGATAGGACTAGAAGTTTATATCCACGTTAAATCTCATTGTAATTCAATGAGCTCAAATAAACGTACCATTTAATGTGTAGGTTTATTTTTGAGAGCTTAGAGCTTATTTCCACCCTCACACAAAATAATTAATTGAGTCTCTTTATCCAATTGTATATTACAATTCTCAATCTGTTCCAGGAGAGTGCAGAAAGTTGAGGTAGTTTCAAGCAATTGAAGAAAAGAGTTTGTATTAAAAAAATTTAAGGATCAAACTCACTGGTCATTCCCAAATGATAGGATCCCTTGTATCATTGAGGTATTAACTATGTAGAGTGTCTTAGGATATAGTGGTAAAGTTTCTTTCTCTATTCATTAAGGTTTCAAATGTGTCCACTTTACATGAGATATTCAAACATTGAGTACGAGTCAATGACTAAATGGATATTGGATAAGTTATTTTAACAATATAGTTTTCCTAGTGTGGGGATAAAAACTACAAGGATAAGTTTGCAATGGGTTTTTTTCTCTAGTCATATGAAGCATTAAGAAAAGAGAAGACCGTGCTCATTTCTAATACAACATAATAAGGGAGCAAACTGCATAGATTGACGAGGTTAAAATGTCTCTTTCTAATTGGATGTATCGTCAGTGAAAGTTGACATATAATGGATTTTTCAATTGAAGGGGGATAGTAATAAAAATTATTATTTTAGTACTAGAAGAGTGTTAGAAAATAGTCCTTAACATAAGATTAATTGGTAGTTAGCTGTTAGTTGTTAGGTAGTTTTCTTTTTTTTTTGGGGGGGGGGGGGGTTCGTAGTTAGATGGTTGATAGGTTTTATAAGTCATTGAAATATAATGGTTTAATTGAAAATTTATGAATGATTATTTGTTTGTAGATTTGAGATTTTCTCAATTATACAATATGATCATAAAAGTTTCCAATTCTTACAAAAGAAATTTGGGAGTTGAAGGTGGACATACTTTCCTCGAAATCTGATGAGTAGGTAGTTTAGTTGTGGTTGGATGACCCGATGCCCAATAGATTTATATTTTTTAGGAATTCATGGTACATGTTCTCTCTTTCTTCCCTAATGGGTATGCTTCCTAAGGGAGGTTCAAGAATTGATGTCTAACACAAGAAGGATACAAGAGTTGTCTAGGAATGTTGGTGGTTTCCTTGTTTCTCTGCAAGATTCTATCATCTGAAGGGTAGATGATTCCCCTATATTTTTGTTGTTCTCATTTCTATTTCCTACTAAGAGATCAGCCAATAAGCAAGTACACTCAACCTAATTTATTTCAAAAAAAAAATTAGCACACTCCAAACCACAATAAAGACTTACAAGACAACACCAAATCATAACAAAATTCAACAAGGAAAGAATGTAGGGTACACACTATTTCTAACTTAATTGTAAGAAGACCCATTTAATAGGTTTGATTTCATATCAAAGGAAATTCTCTTTCTCTCATACCCATCCCCCTTAAACCCTATTTTCCTTTTCTCAAAAGGAAAACATATCTCCCTTAAAAGAAATTCTTAAATTCATAAATACCACCTTCCAGCCCAATTTTACTCAACGTGAAATTTATATAAAAAAAATTCCTCTAACATTCCAAAAAATTAGTCTAATAAGATATCTAAGCCTACTATACTCGGGTAAGGGCCTTTATTCTATATAAAGAGCATACAAGACCTAGGGTGAAGAAGTGAATACAATTTAAACCAATTAAGGACATCCAATTACTCTAGTGGATACATGACTAAATAAATATTTTCCTCCAAACTACTAAGATGACGGGATAATTGGGAGGAATAATTAATTTCTCATTCCACCACAACTTGAATGGGAAAATGATTATTTAGTTTTTTGGTTGATCTCTTGTTCTCCTAGTGGCCAATTTATGAATATCCTTGGCAACATCTACAACCCCTCTTTTTTAGAACAACTTTCCACCTTTACAAATTTTGAATCCATCTACATTTGTGCTCTTCAAACTAGAAACCCACAATCTTCTTCTGACACTTAAATATTCTCAAACTTGCTCTAATATGACTTGTAGGTAGTGGATAGATATAACATATTTACAACATATATAGAAATACACAAATTGAGAAATACGAATTTAAAATACTCATGTATTACAACATATTTATTCATTGATCAATTATTGAGTATAAATTTACACAATTTGAATGCTACAATATTCCCATCCTACTCATAATCACATAATTATTTAGATAATATAAATGATTAAACATTGCATGATGCTTTATTTTATGAAATTCTTGAGAGATACAATAATAACTATAAAACTTGGACCAACTTGTCAAAATAAAAAATATTTAATACTTTTCTCTTTTTATCTTTATCATGAAACTTACTAATTTCATTCTTATAATACTCCATTTAGAATAAATGATTGATGGGAGAAATTACAACATGACTCTCTTCATGTATTATAATTAATTCTATTTTAACTATATCTCCTCGACATGAATCATAGGTGCATCAATCAATCAAAACAACTTATTAAGAAAGTACAACGACATAGTGGACATTATTTTTTAGAAAGGAGAGAAATGCAAAGAGGATTTATTAACTTGCGACACAATTTCATCTACTTCTCACCTGCTTCATAGTCTTAGATATGAAAGTGGGAAGAGAGAAATGAATGTGGGTATGCCCATACTCTTCTCAAACCCACCAAATAGGGCACACTTACAATCTTGTTGTGGTCGACTGCTGGTTCGTTTGTGTACACTACAATTATATAGTCTCTGTATTGTTCATCTATGTTTTTCATGTTTAATAGAATAGAAAAGAAATAATAATCTTCTTATAGAGAAGGTATTTGCTTTTAGCCAAACATAACATATTTTGTCAATTGTATTTTAGCTAGACATAATTTAACATTAATGTAGTTATGAAATCATAATTATTTGCTCACATTTTTTATTTGTTTTAATTTTTTTAAATCATTTACGTAAGTATTTAGTTCAAAATCGATTGTAAATATTACAATATATAAAATTTATATAGAAATATTTATATACTAAATTTATACATATATTAGAAAACAAATTCATAATAAATTTTTTACATAAAAAAAAATGTCAATATCATATAAATATCATATGTAATATTTTGGTAAAATGAATATATATTTAAAAAAATTCAAAGTTTATCAAGACTTTACTTTTGAAACTATTCATTTGAATATATATCCTTTAATAATATATTAACATGTTATTCTATAATCACAAGACAATGCAACTTGCTCCATTTTATCATGAGCAATATCAATCTCAACATTTCTATATTCAAATTCTAATAAATCATCACCATGAATATCATCTATAATCACATTTTCCATGTCTTTCAAAGCAGGATTTCAAGATGTACCTAGATAATTTGAAGATGTACCTAGATTTGAATATGTAGTAGGATTAGTCTCTATAGTTGTATTATCTTCCACATGAACATCTTCTATATTTGCATGATCTACATCCATCTTATCACCCGTGGGATCGTTTTGAATGATTGTCTCTTCCATTGTCATGTATCCAGAGGCATTATTAGTCAATATCTTGAATCCTCATTGTTATATCTCTTGGACATTTCGCTTCCTTATCTCTTTGTGCTTGAATTTCCTTTGCAGTCATGTCCCTCCTTTGTTTCTTCTTTTGATGTTGTTTAAATATAATGATTAAACAATTATGGCTTTAAAGGTACGCAATGATTGATTGATTCCAAAAATGGATATAAAATCGAAAGAAAAGAGAATCCACAAGTCAAGAATCATAAAATAATGTAGAATAAGTTGTATAATAGGACATGTGGCATTGGACAAATTGATTTCTATAAATGGGATCCCATTTATAAATTGGGAACCCAATTTCTTTTTCTGGTTAGAATCTTATATCCTAAACGAGATCTCAATCCTAATTTGTATGTTTAAATTTTAAAGAAAATGATCGGGATCATGAATACTAAATGGGATCTTGAATACTAATTGAGATCTCAATCGTTAAAAATTCAATTTTTGGTCTAGTTTACCCTTCGGATTTTGGTTCAGGAAATGGCTTGGAGAGTTGACCCTTAGCCTTAGATCTGGTTTAACTTACAACTTGAAGGCCATATCAGTGTCTAGACAAAATAATGACTTTGGACATATATCTAAACACCTTTTTTTAAGACTTTTTCGAAAAAATGAAAGCCCGTTACAAAAGAGGCTGTCTAGATTCCAAATATGTAATTTTTTTAAAAATGGATTATAATTTTATTTTTAAAATAATTTCTAATCAGAGAGATCCATAAAATTAAAATAACAGGGTTTCTTAGTTTTTCAATAACTTTTTTGTTTTTAAGTCTATTGAAAAACAAATTATATGGCATCAAAACAAAGACAATTTTATACAATTTCAAAAAAAAATTAAAACAATTTTTAAGTTTAGGTCAAGTTATGCTTGTCATACATGAGGGTTTTTCCAAACAATAATTATGCCTAATAAAAAATTAACAAAAAAAAAAGTTCGCAAAAATATTCTCATCAAAGGTGAGTGAGTTACAAATCTTTTTCCAAAATGATTCAAACAAAAACAAATTCATTTAAAGGTCAAAGTATGCTTGTCATACACAATAATGGTATGGTCCTACAAAGGTGACTTTTAAACTATAAGTTTTAAAGAAGTCTAGATTTCGAGCACTGAATCTTCTAAATTATTGACTTTTTTCAAGAGTCGTGCTTTAAGTGCCTCAAGTTTCTAGATCAATTGAGATGAATTCTGAAAAACAAGAAAAACACTTTTACATTTTGATCAAAATGTGGACTCAACTTCTTGCACACACCCAAGTGAATGGTCTAATTTTAAAAAATCACAACTTGTGATTTGAGAAGTTGATTTGACCTCTTTTCCTAACTTCAATATCTCAAAGAGAACTATGTTGGAATTTACAACATGCTCACATTCAACACTTTTCCAATCTTAAAACTAATAATCTAGACCCTTGAATTTTATTTTCTAAAATTAGAATGAAAATTTGAAACACCTTTCCTATAAAAACAATTAAATAAAAATAAATTTTATATATATAAACCTTAAACTTATTTAATATCCAATGTTACTTTTCAACATGAAATTTACATTCAATGCTAATTTATTTACTTATAGATGAAAGAATTAGATGTAATCCATACGATATATTTTTCCACTTACTATATTATGTGGTAAGTGATGTGTTTTAACTAGTGCTTTAATCTATCCATGTACACATTGCATGAATTCCATATGCATGAAATGAAAGGTGTATCATCATTCCTCGCTTCGTTTACTCCTGTTTTGAAAAATTATTTACCTTAACTTATAAGCACAAGCTATATTTAAGGTGGTGTTTACTTCATTTGAAATATAACATATTGTAGTGTCATAAATTTGTACTCCTTTAATTAATGAGTCCAATTTCATACTATTCTAGCACTATTTTCTTAATTTTCCCATTCCTGTAAGAGATCTAGATCAATTTTAGTAGCATAACAATATTTGGAATTTACTCAATAAAACTATTCATCTCAAGCACCCAATGAATTGGAGATTAAATATAGAGAACCATCAAAAAATAGTTACAAAAACTATAAGCTAAAACCACCCAACATGTGATTCCCAAATCTCAATTTGGGATGAGAGGCTTAAAAGGTCATATTAATTCCATCTCTCATAATCTACTCACTAATTCGATTGCTCTATTTTTTATTCATTATCTCCAATCAAACGTGTCTCGCAATATGTCATAAAATATGTCATTTGTTCATCAACAAATGGTACTTTCTTTAATAACCCTCTCATGTGTCATAGAAACTATTAGATTTCAAATGTGGGAGGCAATAACTTTCAATTAGAGAAGTTGATTAGCCTCCAAAATCAATTATATTTCATTGTTCTAAAGTTTTCATAACTAAATTATTTCATATTGTTACAACAACATTAATAAACTCCAAACAAACAAACAAACAAAACCACAAAATCTAATCATAATCATAAACTATATAATTACAACAGAGGAAAAAAAAATTCTAAAAAACGTAAGCTTCTCTCTTGATGACAAACAATTGCTTAAACCAATACTTTGATGCATAAACCATTACATGATGTATCATTATAGAGGTTTGGGAGATTATAATGATAATTCTAAAACCTAAATAGACTTGCCCAAAATAACAAGTTATTAACAATAATAAATATATCTAAAAACTTTCTATCCTCATCTAATAATGATTTCCCTCTAGAAATTTTCATTTGTTATTTTTCTTTAAATTTTTTTGTGGGAGAAATTATAATACTCCAATATGCTTGTTGGTTAGGGTTTCTCTCACAAATAATATGTATACAATTGAAGACAAACTAATGCATGTGCAATGACGTTAAAATATTTTTCTTTTTAATTTTAATTATCCTATTTGTGATCTTCCTCATGTATTAGAATTAATTCTATTTAAAATCCATGTCTTCGAGAGGCAATATCTTCCTACTATGAGAGGTGCATCAATGATTTCAAACTCAGGGCATTAGTTTTTTGAAAAGGGGAGAGAGGCGGAGAGGATTTATTAACTTGGGAAGCAATTCACCTTCGAGAAAAATGAATGTGGGTATTCTCATACTCTTCTCGAACCCACCAAATAGGGCACACTTATGATGAAATGGATTTGCAGCTAGTAATTAGTGTTCGTTCATACGTACACATTGTGCTTTTATTCATTTTTTTTAATATGGAACAACTTTCTTGGCAATTTCAGTTTGTGTGTGCAAAATGCTAGTGTGCTGCGTTTCGTAACAAAATTTGAATTATTCAAAATTCAAATTTTACTCTCTCTTTTCAAATTTAAATTGGGATGGGCAAGGAAATTTCGCCATTACGGTAATATCGGTGTAAATGACAGAGACAGTAAGATGTTGTCCAAATCACATTGCAGGGAGGTAACGTAAACAAATGGCTTTGACAAAAGAAAGGTGCCCTAAAATGGCTCAACGGTATTATCGTTTGCATAGTCAACTCTTCGCACTCACATAGAAAGACCACTAACATTTATTTGATTTGAGGCGCATTCATGTCACATGAAAAGTCCTATACCCACAATTAATTTCATAATCGACGTGAGAAATGGCAGATAAATAGGAAGCTTAGATTTGTAAACGTTGCTGCTTTCCTGATTTTTTCATGTTAAGTTGAAAGAATCATATGTGAGGTAGAGTGTTGTACAAGATACAATGAACTATGAAGTAAACACAAAGAAAACAGGAAAATGTCAAATTTATAACGCGTAGAGGATGTTTTTTTTGGGTATAAATACAATTCATGTCCAAGGCAAAGATCATCTCCAAGTGCATCAAAAGGCACTCTATTCACAGTTTCATCGTCTTGATTTTGTATTCAGTTTCGGAGGATTTATAATAATAATAAGCCATCATGCGCAAAACAAAACTCAGGCTTCAGGGTACGTACAAGGAATCCCAAAAACAAGAGATTGAGAAACTCTTGCAAGCTTTGGATGGAGTAGGGGAGGTTGAAGTTGATTTGCAAGGGAAATTCGTCATCGTACACCATAATCCAAGATCTCAAGATGGATCTGCCTTAGGTATATCATGTTATATGACACTAATAATTATTTTATCATCATGACATGGTATATTTTGATTTTCATTAAGAATTTGTAGCAATATTTTATTGATGGTGTTGATCATATTTGTGCAGTTAAAGCGTTGGGGAAACGTTTCAAGGCCTCAATTGAAGGGTTTACAGACTATTAGATTTGTATTTATACAGTTCCTCTATGTATATAGTTGCTTTCCTCATATTGTTCCTTTTTTGATATTGTATTTATGTATCTTTCCCTAAGTGCAGTTAGCTTCAGGCTTGCAAGTCTCTTTTTGTATCTTGCCCCATGAACAGTTAGCCTTGGTGTGCAAGTTTGGAGCAATTAGCTCCCTTTTGTAATCATTTCATATGTAGTGGATTATTTTGTGGGTTCACTCCCACTATAGTTTTTCCCATTTCAGGTTTTCCACTTATAAAAGTCTTTGGTGTTCATTTGTGGTTGATTTATGTTAAAGCTCATTTTTCTGCATACATGAAGTAATGTGGTTTTGTATGTTTGCTATTCAAAAAATTTGTTTTTGTTGATCCCCCCCTCTCAACATCCGATTTGTGTTCAACATAGTCATGAATAAGAGGCAAAGATATCGAGGGGGGAGGCACAAAGATGGATGGATAAAAAAATTTGTGATAACTCTTGCTTGAATATAGTGAAAATGGATACTAGTTTTTCTATTAAAGAAATGTAATATATGCATCTAGCTACCACAATTTTATTTTACGTAAATATTTAATAACTATTCAAATAATTATTTTAAAAATAAAACAATCCTTAATTATTTTCTACTAACCCATTAATGACCACACACACTAAGTCCACCATAAATGTCACTACAAACAAGTAATACTAAAATTTATGAATAAATGCATGTAAAAAACATTGCATCAAAATTGAAGATCAAGCATATAATTTCACCATATAATTAGATATGTTTCATCAAAAAAAATGTGAAATATTTGCCAAAATATCAACATGAATTTAAAATTTGAAGTACCTTAGCTTCATTTGTTCACTAGAGTTAGTGCATTTCACTTCAAAAATTTACATTATCCTTTGCTTATATGCTAGAGTTTAAAACAACTCAACCATCTAGATAAGAAACATGTATCCATTAAATTGAAAGTAGAGTTTAGAGTCATCTGAGGAAACGTCAAAATACCTCCATGACATCTGAAAGGTGAAGGGGATAGTTTTTCTTGGTTTAAGTGTAGAAATGGAATAGAATACTAATTTCTCCATCATTTTCATTCAATAATCTTTAAGTTTCAAGAATTCAAAATATTTCAAACCTAAGTGAAGATTATATAAAACCAAGGCCTTAACAAACTCATTCCATTGAACTTGCCTATGTACTTAACATATAGAGTGCAAAAATTCAAGGGGTCTAAATATTGAATACATGGTGAGTGTTTTAGGTCATGTCATGTGCACTTCCATATTTCTTTCAACACTTTAATTTTAAATTTAATTTTTACAACAAACTCACATTTAACATGAAGTCAAATCAAATTGTCATACCTTTAACACATTTAATTATTGTGCTTGGAAATTAAAATTTTAAAACTTGTGCTAAATAATACTAGATTGTATAGGGTAATAATGGGGACTGAGAAAGAACTTACAAGTGAGAAAGCTAAAGAAAATTGGTTTAACAAATATGCTCAAGACTTCATATTCCTATGTTTAAATGTGTCTCTTGAACTCCTCTTTCATGTGGAATCTTTATATACATAAAGTGAAGTATGTCTTGCACTACAAAAATCTTTTGTCATGACTAAAAAAATATTTTGTCATGAGTTAGAGAATGAGCTCATAAGTTTGAGACCTAGTCCCTTTGACACCCTAAAGTAATTTTTTACTAAGTTCAAATCAGTAAGATTGTAGTTTAAAGAATATGAAATAGAAACAAAAGAGGATCAACTAGTTCTTTCCATACTCACCAAATCATGTTATGACTATTTTTTGTTTGTATCTACCTTCTACTCCATCAAACGGTCTCTTATAACAATGTGGAATATGCCTTATCTAGATAACTTTGTTGATAACTTGACTAGGAAGTATAATAAGTTAATATATATGGGTACATTGAAGTTCTTAAAACATCAAGTATTTATTACAAGGAATGATAAACAAAAAAATTTGAGAAATAAGGGGAAGAAAGAAACAATCAAGAAGAGAAACAAATATTAGAAATTATAATCCTTTCAAACCAACAATAAACATATTCAAAAAAGGGGAAACCTAAGAAAAAAAGTTAATTGTTCCTATTGCAAGAAACTTGGGCATGATGAATGAACAAATTGATGATTAAATAGATTGGTCATCTCACATATATTCTTGAGAATAACATAGGTTTTCTTGAATATATCAAAAAATATTCATTAGCCCAAAAATCTACTACGATAAAGAAAAATAAAAAGAGAAATCCAATTTCAATTATCAAGCTTTCATTACATCATCATTATTAGCTCCATATTGGATCATTAAATCATCTACCTCACACCATGCATGGGCTACTGATAAGTTTATTTTTCTTTCTTATATATTTATGTTGTATGTCTTTTATCACTTTGGGTTATGATACTCCAATAATATTTATATGGAGAGATTTTTCTAAATTTAAAGTTGCAACATTCATAAATAATGTAATTATACCTTATCTTTGAATTAATCTCATATCAATGTATTATATTGGCAACAAAAGAAAAGACATGGAAATTAAAATTTCTTTATACATAGTTGAGAATAGAGATTTTTGTAACAATAATTTATTATCCTTGGGAATTTAATATCACTAAGTTGGGTTGCACACTTTTTCATATTTTTCACTTGATATCTCTCCTATAACATTTCTTACTCACCTAAATGGATTTAGCAAATTATGATATGAGTGGTTTGGCCACCTTAATTATGACTAACTTGAGAAACTAATCCGATAGGATACAGTTATAGGGCCATTCTCTAATATTTTGTGTGATTATTTTGCCCTTTAGAAGTATCCTAGAGAGAAATTTTATTTAAAGGAGAATTATTAATTAATACGTCATTTTTTGGATATTATTCATACTAATTTACTAGGGGTGTTTTGCCATCAATATTTTACTAAGGCAAGGTATGCTATGACTTTCATAGGTGACTTCTATAGATACACCCGATTCTACTTCCTTTAGCACAAATATGAAGTCTTTAATAGTTTTTTAAAACTTCAAGTCTCTTTCTAAAAAATAGTTAGGGAAATCTCTCTAATTTTGTTAACGCCTTGAGAGGTATGATGAGCACAAAGATCTTGAAAGAGAATTATAGAATTTTTTTATTCCACCTTCATCTAATAAAAATATTATCATAAATTTGGTTTGATCATATCTCAACCACCCACATCTATAAGGTAAGATAAAAGGTGTTTTATGTGAGAACTATGGTAAAAATGTATCCGTGACCGTGAAATTTAGATAGTTGGAGACCATAGACATGAAGAAAGTATGAGGTGTAATTGATGGTGAAACAAAACCAGCACCTGAAGGTTGAACAAGAATATTGCACAAACCAAATGAACATGTCTTCCAAACTACAATCCTTGGATCCACATATCTGGAAGCCACCGGGTAATTTCCAGACTAGTCTGGCAAACAACCTTATTGTTAAAAAATAAAAACAACTTACCTCATCATCTGAGAAATCAGAGTACCTGCACACCTAATAGTACATCATTCACAGAACATAAATATTATATCAAATCCAAACATCATGATCTTCATAAAGTAGAAGGATGCAAAACATTCTTCTTCTAGAACATTAAATATTGTTTCCTACATATTGAAACTTCTTGTATTGTAACCTTCTAAAAATAACTTATGTATGCAAAACATCAATACTAACCAACATAATAACATCTAAACATCTAGTCCTAGATCATATAAATTACCAAACACTTGCAATAAGAAACAAGCAACAACCAGGGTGGAAAAGCTTTTTGAATAGAGTTGGGTGGGAAAGTTGATTCTCGTAATTGTGATAGAATCTCTGCACCTCCATCACATGGACAAAAGGATTCAACACACTTGGTGAAGTGCATACAGATTGAGATAGCAAGAACGATGGGGACCCATCTAGGGACCCTCCTTTTGACCCTGGAGATAAGGGAGAATCACGTGATGGGGTCTCAAATGGGGAGGGAATCTTAAAAGAGGGACCTAAGAAAAAAAATATTGTTGTACAGAAAGATCCCTTGAGATCTTGGACCGATATTATTGGATCGAGGGCTGGAATTCAAGGGTTGAAACTCACTGGAAAATCTTCCTATCCTTGTGTTTTTGACTTATTTGACAAGGCGGCGAGTAAGTTTGCTATCTCTATTCCTGACGTTGTCATTGATCATAACATAACTCTAATGGCCTTCACTTTAGTTGGGAAATTTTTTGGTCCTAGACCAAATATTGATGTGGTAAGAGATTTTTCCAAAAAGAAATCTTTGTTATGCCTAAAGGGTTTTTTCCTTCAACTTTACATGCTCAGAAGATTTGGAATTTTCTATGTGGAGGACCTTGGATGGTTGGGAGATCATTTCTCTCCTTAAGAAGATGGTCCCCTAACCAAAAGTTAAATGATTCCTTTTTTAACTCGGCTCCTATTTGGGTTAGGTTGCTTGGTTTTTCGATGGAGGTTTGGTTTGAAGATGTCTTCAAGGGTATTGACAGTTCCTTTGGGGATATTCTTGCCATAGATTCAATTACTACAACTAGAAAAAGGATGGTGTATGCTAGGATTTGTGTTAATGTTTTTCATAATACTGATCTTTCGTCTTCAATTGAGATTTTCTCCAAGTTGGGGAAATGGGAGCAAGCCATAGAATATGAGTCTTTACCCTTTTTTTGCTTCCATTAGCAAAAGGATGGACATTGAGCCAAGGGGTGTCCTAGCATTAAGAGAAATCTTCCTAATGGCAAAGGGTCTCATAAACATATTTGGAGAGAGAAACAAAATAAAGATGATGGTACCTTGCAAGGGGAGATGCATTAGAAAAAGGGGATTCTGGCCCTCACCTCTATAGGTCCCTTTTATTAACAAACAGATCCCATCTCTTTCTCAAATGCACATATCAGAAGATCTGGGCAGTGAGGGATTTAAACCTACAGGCATTGACTACTCTGCCATGCCTCAAGGCTAGATTTCTACTTCTAGTCTTGGTCAAGAGGTTATTATAGAGGTAAGTAATCTTGAAGAAGGAGAAATTGAAGTTCCTCTAACTAGTGGAATCTTGTTCCCCAAGTAGAAAATGAAGATTATTTCATGGAACATCAAGGGCCTTAATGGCCTTCACAAATAGGATATTCTCTAGAATCTGGTAAGAAACCATAAAGTGTATGTTGTTTTAATCCAATAAACTAAGATGAGTAAAGAAAAAGTTGAAAAAATTAACCTTTTTAAATCAGGAGGGGTTATTGGTAGTAGCTCTGATGCTTCTTTTGGTGGTGTTGCTATCTTCTAAAATATGAATACCATTGAGGGTGAAACTATTGTTGTTTATTGTAACTTGATCTCTTTTAGGTTACATCATAAAAGGGATGACTTCAATTGGGTCCTATCTAATATATGCCCCCAATACAAAGGCGGCCAGGTTTAGGTTTTGGAAAAAGATAGAGAAGATGAGGGGGTTTTTGGCTCTTGAAAGTCCCTCTCCAAGAAACTAAAAAAATTGGGGGATCTCAAGTTCATTTGGATAACAAAATGGATTTTATGGATCTCATCAATAATATGGCTCTTCTAGATGTTGAGTTTCAAGGGGGTTCCTATACTTGGTCTAACAGGAGGGATGGTGATGAGCTGATCCAGGTAAGGTTGGATAGATCCCTGATTTCTAATGAATGGCTTGCTAAATACCACTATTATTTATTTACCATTAACAAACATGGGTCAGATCATTTCCCCATCTCCTTCAGTGCTGATAATCTTGTTAATAAACGCAACTGTCCCTTTAGATTTGAGAAAATATGGTTATCTCACCCTTCCTTGGAGGAAAATATATTTAGATGGTAGAATATTTCTGTGGAGGGCATTGTGATGTTTAAAGTGGTTAAGAAATTAAGATTTTTCAAGGACAAAGTCAGATCTTGGAATAAAGAAGTCTTTGGAGACATTTTTGCTATTGAAACTGCTTTACAAATGGAGTTAAAACTAGTCCAAGATAGTATTCAGAAACAGTAATAGAAGTCTATGTCAAGAGCTAAAGAAAATGAAAATATTTCTAGATATCATAGTATTATAGCCAATGAGAAAGAATTTTGGAGACAAAGATCAAGAGCTTTGTGGCGTTTTGCGGGGGACAAAACTACCAAATATTTCCACATGTCTATTATGAAACACAAAGCTGCTAATAGAATATCCTTGCTAG
This sequence comes from Cryptomeria japonica, assembly GCF_030272615.1. Classification (NCBI taxonomy): domain Eukaryota; kingdom Viridiplantae; phylum Streptophyta; class Pinopsida; order Cupressales; family Cupressaceae; genus Cryptomeria; species Cryptomeria japonica. Next base: position 290,310,248 of record NC_081407.1, read on the forward strand.
TGTTAAATGGAAATGCCATTAATGAAGAGGAGGAGATTGTGGCTGAGGTTGTTCATTATTTTTCTACTCTTTTGACTGTTGAGCCTAATCTTCGCATAAGAAGTCAGGACTCTTTGCTGAAAAATATCCTAAAAGTTATTGTGGATGATCATAACAAAAGCTTGTCGGCTATTCCTATGGCTGAAGAGATTAAAAAGGCTATCTTTTCTTTTTTAGGGAGATAAAGCCCCTAGTCCAAAGGGGTACCCCATTTTTTTCTTCTAGTCTTTTTGGCACATTGTGGAGAAGGATATTCTTAATGTTGTCAAGGAATTCTTTGGGTCTAAATCTCTTCTCAAGGAAATCAACTCAACTTTTCTGGTTCTTATCCCCAAAATCTTTGGGGAAGACTCTTTGGACAAATTTAGACCTATTAGTCTCTGTAATTCTTTGTACAAGATTATTTTCAAGGTGTTCACTTCGAGGATGTTGGATGTTCTCCCCTCCCTCATTTCCCTACAACAAAATGGTTTTGTTCTGAGAAGGCAAATCCTGGATTCCATTATGGTTCATGAGAATAGTCACTCTCTGGTTGTCTCCAAGAAAAAGGTGCTTCTTATTAAGCTTGATCTTTCCAAAGCCTATGACAAAGTTGACTTATTTTTTCTAAGAAGAATTCTCCAAGGTTATGGCTTTGATGATAGAGTCTCCAGTATTATGTGGCAACTTATCTCCACTCCTACTTTCTCTATTATCATTAATGGGTCCCCCTAAAAAAATTTCATGTCTTTGAGGGGTTTAAGACAAGGGGATCCCATCTCCCCCATCTTGTTTACTATCATGACTAAAAGTTTGAGCAGATATCTTCAAAATATGGCTAGTACTAGAGAAATCACAGGATTGAGACCCTCTTCTTCTAGTATTTCATGTTCACATCAACAATTTATGGATGATACCATCCTCCTTGGCTTTGCCACTATCCATGAAGCTAGATCTTTCAAAGGTGCTTTAAATTTATATACTGAATCCTTTGGTCAGAGTATTAATTGAAACAAAACTTTGGTCTTTTTTTATCAATACTCCCCCTCGGAGGCAGAGAAAAATTGATGACATCATTGGATGTTCAGTTGAGTCTTTTCCCTCAATTTACTTAGGTCTCCCGCTAGGATTATCCCCTCCTGATTTCATTTGGAGTTCCATTATGGAAAGGTTCAATAAGAAGTTGGTAGGATGGAAAGGTAACTTTCTTAGCCAAGCTAGGAAACTACAGTTGCTAAAATATTCACTTCAAAATATTTATGTTTATGCTTTGAGTCTTTTTATGATCCCTTCCAAATATGCTGATGCTATTGAGAAAATTCAGAAAAGATTCTTATGGTCTAGAGTTGAAGATAAGAAAAAGATGCCTTTGGTTGTCTGGGAGAAGGTTTTCTTACCTAAAGATTTGGGGGGGCTTGGCTTAAGGGAAATTAAAGACTTTAATAATGCTTTTCTTGCTAAATAGGTTTGGAGGTGTTATGGAGATAGAAATTATTGTAATTTGGTTTGGTTCAGCAAATATCTTAATGGTATTCCTAATATGGTGTCTTCTTTCATTCCTCTGATATTCCACGTGGTTCCTTCATCTGGAATATCATTCTCAAGAATAAAAAGGTGGCTGAAGTTGGAGCTGGTTGGGTTTTAGGTAAGCGTTCTTGTATCAAATTTTGGGAAGATGTTTGGATTTTTTATGAACCCTTTGTTTGTGCCCTGATCTATTGCCCTTTGTAAATATTTGCAAAGCTAGATTTGGCTCTTTTGTCTTTGACTATTGGAAGAATCATTCTTGGGTTAATCTGGAGGAAATCAATGTTGTCTTTTCTCCAATCTAGCAAGCTATGTTGTATTTGTTTGTTAATCCTTCAATTGAAGATTGTTTTATTTGGAGGTCAACCAAGGATGGATCTTTCTTTGTGGCTTCAGCTATTAATAGATTGGTTTCTCCCCTACCCCATCCTCCTATTTGGGCCAAGGCTTGGGTTAAAAACCTCACCCTTAAAGTTAATATTTTCTTTTGGCTTCTGCTCCAAAAGAAAATCCTTACTACTGATAACTTAAGTAAGAGAGGATTCTTGATCCCTAATAGATGTCATTTGTGTCTCAATGCTGAAGAATCTATCTCTCACCTTGTGCTTCACTGCCCCTTCATAATTGACATTTGGAGTTTAGTCTTGAAGAAATGGAAGATAACTTGGGTGTTTCTGGATAAGGTGGAATATTTCTTTGTTCAATGGAAGTGTCCCTATTCCATTTCTTTTATCAAAATTTGTTGGTCCTTGTTATGTCCCTATGTCTCATGGCATGCTTGGAAGGAAAGAAACAACCAAATCTTTAAGGAATCTTTTTTTCAGCTGAGATTATTTTTGACAAGGTGTGCAAAGCAATTAAAGAAAATCTGAAGTTAATTTGTAGTGGCATTAACGACCTTCCCTACACTTCTATATCTAAGGAGGATAAAGGATCTTTGTGGAGGGGGGGGAGTGGTTAGAGATTCTAGTGAGTTTTGTGTGGCTGTGGTGGCTCTTCCCTTGGTCTCCCAGACCAATCATATAGATGAAGCTATAGATTCTACGGAAAGTCTTATAATCAATGAGAAATTGTAATTTAAACAAGTGTGGATAGAAGGGGATTCCTTAAATATTATCAATTGACTAAAAGGATTGGCTCTTGGAAAATTAAAAATATTGTTATTAGAGCCCTTAAGATTATTGAAGGCTTTGATAGGTATGTTATAGTGCATACCTATAGGGAAGAAAACAAGGTTACCGAAACTTTTTCTAACTTAGGAGTTAAGTTATCGACCCCTTTTATGTGGCAAGGTGAAAACAATGTCCTTAGAGGCTAATTAGAGAAATAATTTTTTGATCATATAAATGGGAAAGGATGCTCCCTTGTTATCTCATGATGGCCCTTAGATCGAGTTGTATCATTAATGATGGCTAATATAGTGAGAAGTTTCTAGATTGCATGAGGTGGAGTACCCCACACACTATTTGGGCGATTAAGAGCTTGCTTTGACTCAGCTATGCTATTCTTTGTGGTTTTTGTAGAGTTGATATTTTATCTAGCAAAGGAGGTGTAGCTGGAATTGCTAAAACCATGGGGGGCAATATTAACAGGAATGAGATGACTAGCTATGAAGGTTGGAAGAAGTAACAAAAAGTTTGGAGAAGATTACAAAAAGGGGGGATAACCAATTATATGGAGAAGCTTCATGAGAAAAAGGACTAGGTTTCCAAACTCTTTGTCAAGGGATGGAATAAGAAGAGAGTCACCCTATTTGGGCAGATAGTGAATTTGGATGAGAAGCTGATTGTGGAGGTTACAAGGTTGTTGACAGAAGGGGTCAAGTTCTTTAGGGATAGAAAATTCTCTAATAATGTAGTGAAGGCCTTTCTCAAGAATGAAGACGAAAAGGAGAGGCCTATCAAGCACAACAAGACTTACTTCATTCTCAACTAGGTAAAAAGCTTCTGGTGTAAAATGTTGAAAGTGATAATGGAACTTTTTATGGTTGATGGGAGGTTTACTAAATTTTATAGCTACCATTTATGTTACTGAATCATTTTAGATATGGGAATAAGGTTTCCTTTCCCCTTTATCCGCTTTCTTCCCTTAATGACTGTCTGGCTGACCGCATTAAGAACCCTAAGTCGAGCCTTTCGCTCATCAGGGGTTAATCCTTTTAATTTATAAGCATTTGGAAGCTAGGTTTAACAGGGTTAAGGCTAGTTTGGATTATAAAGAGGAGGAGTATATCCATAGTGATGGTTTAGATGATTCTGAGTCTGATGACAAGGTTGTCGCCTCTAACCCCCCTAAGAAGAGGGTTAGAATCCCCAAGATCAACAATAATATTTTTTCAAAGGAGGAAACCTCTACTAGCAAGGTGAAGCCAAAGGGAAAGGTAAGAGGATTAATTTATCTGATTTTGATTCTAGGGATAAGCAACATCCTAAAGTTTCTGAAAACTAGGAATCAGAACCAATGGACTTGGATTCCCAAGACTTACAAGACAAGCTATAAGTGATGTTTGATATCTTGGGAACTGCTAGAAGTGCCTTGGTTGATTTGTATTGATTCCAATGATGGGCATTTCATAAAACTAAGACTCTGCATCTTAAGTAGAGAATTTCCTTAGCTAAATTGGAAGGGATTGAAGGGATTGTGGAGAAAGAGGGCCAAGAGAGAACTAAGGAACAAGGGAAATGAAGTGTTTTTGAAAGCAATGAGTGTGACCTGTGGAAATAAGATGAAAAAGGACTGGTGTTGGACTACCTTCAAAAAAATGGTGAATCTATAGAGCTTTTTAAGTACAGATATGATGAAAGGTTTGGGGAGATCAGCTTGAAGATGTAGAAAATTGAGATTGCCCTCAAGAAGATCATGGAAAATAGTGCGGTTATGGTGAGAGTGTCTACTACCAATATGTCAGCTAGGGTGGCTAGATTGGAGAAAATGCACAATGAAAGGAGATTTGTGGACCTGGAGATGGATGTTGGGGTCTCTAGCTCCAAGGATATCCCTCGCTCCACGAGGAGGATCAAAGAAAGCACCAAGGTTGTGGAGGCTTCTATGCCTCAAGATCTTCTTGACCTTAAGGAAGCTACAAGGACCATGTTAATGTTGAACAAAGAGGCTACTGATAGTCTCAATATTTTTGTGTAGTTGGGTGGTTGTTTTTTTTCCAGCACCTCACTGGTTTTTTGTTGTCTTTTCCTCTAGTTGTTGTGCTTTTGTTGTCCTTTTCTCTTGCGAACCATTTTGTTTTTATGTTGTTAATGTTGGTCTAGATACTCTATTGTTCTATCTTTCAAAATAATGTATGGGGTTTTGGGTTCCCTCAAAACCTATTTTTTCTTAATAAAAAAAAGCAACAACTAGGAATGACATATAAAATAGAAATCTAAGACAACGTAGTGCATCAACAACCATCATCTCCAAGTTTCCATATATCCCTATCATAGCTAAATATCTATTTAATGCATACATAAAGTGATGTGACACACCAGACAAGGTACCATTTCCTACACATAAGACATAAATACTCTTTCTTGCATATTGAAGCTTACTCAACATTTCAAGTAATCAAACAACATGTACCTGTTCTCTTTTCCATCGAAAACATCCACAACTATAGATGTCAAGAAAGCCACAGACACAACTACCATCAAATAGATAATCAACATCTGAACCCATAATTAGTAGTGTGTGCACTAGTATATTTGAACCATGTAGTCTGCATGATTGATCATCAACTAAGCACCAGAGAAATGATCAACAACTAAATAATCAAATCATCAACCGAAACACATCAACTAATAACCAATAAAATTATTGACTAAAACATAAATACATCATCAAATCATCAACTGGACATCATCAGATTATCAACTGATCACTAGGAAAATCATCAACTGAAACACATCAACATATCAGGTGAACATAAGACAAGTTTGACATCAATGATAACACAAACAAGCATTATTTAGATTTTCAACAATTTCCCCCTTTTTCATTGATGGCAACACTTGGACCATCAAAATCTAATAAAATATCTCCCCCTTTGACATTAAGGACAAAGGAAACACAATTGAAAACAACTACTTTACCATCTTACTTCCTAATAACTAGTGATAAGTACACATGTTTGCAATACAAAACCACCAAATTGCAACCATATAATTGCTCCCCTTGAGAGAAACCACTACATCAAAAAGATAAACTATAAGATTGCACTGGATAGATGCACACCTTTATCAATTAACAACTACATTGTGGACTTCCAAAAACATCCAGAAAATCTCCATAAAATATCTTCCCACACTTTGACATGCCGAGGACATCTCAACACCCAAAACACGAGGGGGAGGGCACACTAGATATACATTTAGCTCTCCATAGATTAGTTTTCATAAGAAGAATCAGCACCAATAGAGGGTGTGAATCCAACTTCATCATTTTCTTCAATTGTCTCATCTTCTTTCTTTACCCAAGTTATCTCCATCTTTTATCTTTCTTTATTCAAGTCAATATTCTAAACCAAACTAGTCTTCTCATTATTCCCTCTACAAAATTTGGCAGTGTGTCCTAATTTGTTGCAATTATAGCATGTTGGACCTTGTTGTTGTCCACTTCTATTCATTCTGCCACCATCAATTATTTTGAATCTTTCATTAGACCTACACTCAACAACTTTATGCCCATAATTGTTGCAAGCATAACAATATCCGTTGAAAGACTGAACATATCTACCACAATTTGTACTTCCATATCCATTCCATGCCATACTACTTCTTCATTTAGTATCTCTATGTCGAAACTTCTTGCATGCATAACATCTTCCATTAAAAGATTATTTTTTTATCTAATCTCTACATTTGCTAGCCTTATGTCCAAATTTATTATAATTGAAACACTATCAATTAAACATTTTTAATTTGATTTGACTTCTACTTTCACTAGTTATATATCTATTACCACAAAAAAAAAATTCTCATTGAAAGTTGAATACCTAGTTTGAGTACTGGGAGAACTTTTGACATTCTTCTTGTTTCAACTAGAGTGAAGACTCAGTGATATGTACTAGAGTCAATCAATTCAACCTTCACCATTTTATTTTATTCATTCAACTGGGTTTCTGTCAAGGTAGACATTGGTTCCATTTTCCTACTTTCTTCCACCTGATTCTGCTCTTCCTCCATTATGCTTATCTATCTATTACCTTTTTGAGTAACCTTTTCTTTAGTTTTAGGTTTACATACATTTTTAGTTTGATATTGTTCTTCACATACTTGCACTAGTAGGAAATTGTCATCACTATTATCCTTCACACACTAGACATTTCCCTTAGCTCTTACTCTTTCTGCAACAACTTTTTCGAACCTTCCTTTTTTTATTTCACATCTGGTATTTATAAATATAATCTCGTACCATTTTTTTAACATTTGACTAACACTCATTAAATTATGTCTTGGATCTTTAACATAAAAGATAGATCATTTGTCTTATGCTTACCATCAATAGTAATGCTTCCTTTTCCACAAATAGAAGTTTCCTCTTCTCCTTCAAATTTTACTAATCCGCCACAATAATTTTCAAGGTTAATGAACTTCCCTCTATCACTTTTCATATGGTTTGAGCATCCAAAGTCAATAATCCAAGCTTTTGGTTCAATTTTAGCATGAAAAGTAGTTATTTCTTCCACTAGGTTTTCACCATTTAGTCTTCCAAGTCTTCCCTTATCCTTCTACTTTGTAGGAAAAAACAAAGACTCTTCATTTGCATCATCATCATCTTCATCCTCAGATGAATATGCCTCCATTGAGAAAAATACCCTTTTTCCATTACCTTTGTCATCTAGCTTCTTGTCTCTATCATTTATTTTGTATATATCCTTCTTCTCACCATCACTTGATCTCTTTTAGTCTTCCTTGTACATATGTATCTAGAAATATAATGACCAATTCTTCCACAATTAAAGTATTTTAAGGGTAACATACCTTTGTAGCTTTGGGTTCCTCTCTTCAGTCTTCTCTAAAGTTTTGTTTGATTTCATCCATATCTTCACTTGCTTCTGGTTCAACTTCAGGCTTACTTGACACACTGAATGCAACCTCTTTCATTTTCATTTTGATAGCATTCATTTCATAAATATCATAGGAAGATAGTGAACCAAGGAGTTGATCCATTGTTTACTTATCCAAATCATGACCTTCTTCAATAGCACAATTTTGAGGATTGTAGGTTCATGGTAGAGTCACCAACACTTTTCCGACAACAACACTTTCTTCCATTTTTCCACCAACACCCTAGAATTTATTATTCCATTCACTCTGTGTGTATAGCCTTCAATATTCTCATCATCAAACATTCTTAGGCTCTCAAACTTGTGCTTCAAGTTCATTATCTTGGCTTGCTTTATCTTTGGATCTCCTTCACATTCATATCCTAGTTTCTCCAATACATCTTTGGAAATATTCAATCTTATAACTCTAGCAAATATTGTATCATTTATACAACTGATAATTGCAACTCTAGCCTTATCATGTTTCTTAACCTCATCTAGAGTCTGAGGACCATTTTATGGAATAGTAAATCCTATCTTGACAATTTCTTAGACTCCATTTGGTAAAGTTTCCAAAAAACATTCCATCCTCTCCTTCAAATAAGAGTAGTTTGTGCTATCAAACTTTGGTGTTTTTAGTTGGACTCCTACACCATTCTAGATCTACCTCAAGTAATTATGCTTCTCTAAGAGGAACCATCATTTGATACCAATTTTTTAACACACTGCATTACTGAGAGGGGTGGGAATTGGTCCATATCAATTCCTTTCATATCTATATAATAATTAAACTTATACTATAATTATAAAGCATAAAATCATAAAATAAATCAACACATGAACACTAGATTTATGTGGAAAACCCTATAAGGGAAAAACCGCAATGAGAATAACACAAACAATATAATAAAATTAATTAAGTTTTTAGGCTCACTTCCAAGGAGTAATATGAACTTTATGGACTTGTAATGCTCAGACACACAACCTTGGAGAAAGATACAAAGAGACTTATATAACTGAGATGCACTAATTAGGGCTTGATAAGGAAGTCTACCAATAGATTCACTGTCCATTCACAGGCAAGAGAAATAGCTTAAAATAAAATGAGGAATATCTCTTGATCATGAGATAGACCTTGAACCTTGGTTTGAAGCGAACAATATCATGGCCAACACATTTGATCACAAATTCTGTCTTTTTTTTTTTCAGTTTGAAGATATTACTATCAAGGCACTTCTCAATCAAATTTTTCACATTACCTATGTAAAATCTACTTGAATATTATTCTTATCCACTTCACAATGATTCATGATTGTTCCATACCTCAACACATACAACCATACATTCTTATATACAATTTTTTTCATCAAAACCACCAATTAGGTCAGCCAAGATAGAATAAGTAATATTACAAAAATTAGATCATCTAAACCTAAAATAATCACATGGTCCTCTCAAAGAGATAAAGGGAACCCAAAGATATCATAATAAATTCATTCAATAAGATACCAATGAACCAAACACACTACCATAATCTCCAACATCAACATCAAATAAAATGTGGAGAAAGATAATGAAACACATCAACCAGTCAGCCCAAAAACATATTCCAATGTAAATTACTAAATGGAGATACCCACACACCATGGTGAGACCCATATAAAAAATATAACTCATCCTCCAAAGAATATCTATAATAAAAGAGCATAATTGAAATAAGATAGATCAACCAAAACAACTGAGAATCAACACAATAGAATATTTTGAGCACATGCCAACACAACTAACTTATGAAACAAATCCAAGACTAGAAGGTTGAACTAGAATACTACACAAACCAAATGAATATGTCTTCCAAACCATAATCCTTGTATCCACATATCTGAAAGCCACAAGTTAATTTTTGGACCAATTTGATAGATAGCCTTACTGTCAAAACATAACAACAACTAACCTCATCATCTAAGCAATCAGAGGACCTAAACACATGATAGTAGATAATTCATAGATCATCAACATTATATCAAATCCACACACCCTGATATTTATAATCTAGAAGGATACAAAACATTCTCCCACAGGAGAATTAAATACTATTTCCTTTATATTGAAACTTATTGTTTATGTATCCTTCTAAAACTAACTTATGTATGAAAAATATCAATACTAGGAAACATGATGACATCTAAACATCCAGTCCTAGATCATATGCATTATTGAACACTTGTAATTAGAAACAAATAGAAACCAAGCATGGCATATAAAATAGATATTTATGACAACATAATTCATCAACAACCATCATCTCCAAGTTTCCATACATCTCTATCATAACTGAATGTATACTACATACTTACACATTTAACTGATTATGACACACCAGACAAGGTACCATTTTCTACACATAGTCCACATAAATACTCTTTCTTGCATATTAACGCTTACTCAACATTACTATCAAACAACATACCAGTTCTCTTTTCCATACATAAACATCCACAATATTAGATGTCAATAAATCCACACACATAACCACAATCTGATAGATCATCAACATCTAAACACATAATTAGCAATGTTTGCACAAGTATTTTTGAACCATGTATTTTGCATGACCGATCATCAACTAAGCACTAGATAAATGATCAACAACTAAATCATCAACTAAAACACATTAGTTGATCACCAAACAAATTATCAAATGGAACACATAAACTAAACATCATAAGACCATCAACTAATCATCAACTAGATCATCAATTGAAACACATCAATATTGCATAAACTGAACATCAGAAAATTTTGACATCAATGACAACACAATAGAAAATTATTCAATTTTTTAGTAGATATATACAATTGCTAACAAACCACCAATCAGGAATCAATCCTAAATTACCAATACCTCACTATCAGAAGCTTCCACTAAAAAGTGTAATCAATGAATAACCAAGCTATCATGACATCATGATAATATAAATGCAACAAGTCCCAACACCAACTATCTAGGTACTATAAGTTCATCATCTATCCTCTAATCTCAAAGCAAACATACCAATGCACTAATGACCATGGACAAGGCCAACTAACAAATTATGTAACAACAATGAATAAAACTCAATGGATATAGATAGTCCACATCCAAGTCATCCCACTATAATCAATAGGTTGCATATCGTACAAATCACTTAACTCGTAGATATGATCACTACATAATCATCACCAACACACAACCATGATACCATGATCATCACCAACATTGTACCTACACTCAACTATGACACACATGAGACTCCAAGTCTCAAACCATATCCAACCATGTCCTAAAGCTAAATACAACATTTATATTTGTCTCCATCAAATTCCAACTCTAAAAAATACCTATAAACTTATACCAAGAAGCACCAAATCTGATAATCAGTTGTAACATTATAAATATCTAATAAAACATGCATATCCTGAAGGTGTTTCCTCTGGATTGGCTTTGATGCTCACACAATCACACCCCAAATCTCAGGCACCTACAAGTGATCAAGAAAGTACACAACTCTCTGTACTCATTAACCACTATTTAGTAAACTGAGTATGCTCTCCAGCACCTATTTGAAATTGAAAATTTATTTTTATATGGAAAAGTTATTACCAAAACCATGTAAAACAAAACATCTAACTTCTAGGCCCCAAAACTAATCAAAACAACAAAATCATGGAACCAAACCTAACCCACTACATAATACTCATGACTAGATTTCCAATAAGTATAAGAAGTCAAAAATCTAACATCCAAGGTGAAAGTTATGAAGCATTGAATCAAAACAACCTATTAGGTTATAGTGGCAAAATTTGGTGGATTTATGATGCAGAGAAAAACCAACAAACACAATGGATGAACACAACTAGAGAGATCTTTCTCCCATCTCACCTACTCAAATAGGTGACAACTCCTCTCAAATTCTCAAGAGCCCTCACAAGGCTAGTAGGTGCTCACACACCTTCAATACCTCAAAAGTGAATTCATGCCTCCCAAACCTTGTCCAACCTTTGAAAGACATTAGAGTAGTGTCAAATAACTTTCTCAAGGATAATTTGAGACTCTCCAATATCTAGGCCACACTAAACCCTCAAAACCCTACTCATAGAAGACTATCTCCCATTAGGACTTCAAATTATCCATAGGCACAAATCACATTGTCAAGTAAATATTCAACCACCCAAGGGATTTCATGACACCCTTGAAGAGACTTCTCATCATAGACAAACCACTATTCTTCACCCCCCATCCACCCCAAAGGACATAATAAGACCTATTGTTGCACCACTAATTCACTATGGTAGCCACAAGCAACTAGGGCAATCATATTAGTTTGAGTCATCTCCTCTCCCAAGGGCTTTCTAACACCTTCAAAGTTTACTAAGGACCCTCAAACACCTTTCACAAAAGTCTTCCACCCTTAAAACCCATTCATTGCATCATATTCCCAAAGTCTCAGTCCACTAGTTCATTAGGATAATCATATGCACAGTTTGAAGATAGTCATATAATGATGAATTTTCTTGGCCAACCAAGGACCACAATACTTTGGGAAGGGTCTAAATTAACTCCTCACACCCCACAAGGATATTTTTGGTTGTGGATTTTTTTCTATTTAATTTTTACCATATCTTTGCAGTGCTCCTTTGTTGGTTTTGGATTTTTGAAAAATTTGAGGGTTTCAAATCCCTTTAAAACTTGTTGTATGGGATTTCTAGTCCCCTCAAAACCTATTTATCCTAATCAAAAACTACTCACACCCTACACTACCTTAATATAGCCTTTGGGAATCCAACTTTTCACACACACCACCCAAACCGTATCAATTCATTACCTTTCAGTCTGAGACACAAAGAAACCAGCACTTCGCACCATTTTTGCATGTTTCATCTTCATCATGGAACCCTGCATTGAAAAAGGAAACAAATTAAATGTTTACAAGGGTCATTATACACTTTGGCATGATTTTTTCAACATGGATATGACCCCAATCCATTTTAGACTATCTCGGGTTCCCCTAATCTAGGGTATTGACAGATTTTATAAAAACTATTATCTTTGTCAAAAATGAATGAAACAAAATGAAACCAAAAGGAAAATGGAGGGGGTTCACACCCATTTCACATATAACCAGTATCCAATAATGGAACAAATTATTTCACAAAAGAAAATATAGTATAACAGACCGTAACGTCTGAAAAAGCAAGGAAATTGCAAGGTAAAACTTTAAATTATATTGTTTATGCTTCCTTATATCATCCAACCAACCCTTTGGTTGATGAAATAGACAAACATATAGGTTCCTCCATGTTTCCAATTTCCATAACCAAAATTTGAATATTAACTAACATCAAACTACCCTTAATGCACTTTTTGCAACAAAAATTGCTTTGACAACTTTTGTCAATGTTGAAAATTTTGACACTACTTGACTCAAAACCCAAATTAGGACCTTTATGACTATCTACCATTGTGAAATACATTCAAAAATGCCCAAATGTCATTCACACATGTTGTAATACCTTATTTTATGACTTTAATACACTTCCACCCAATAATGACAATTTGACAACATTGAGACAACATGACCACAATTGGACTCAAACATTACATAATGGTCTCAAGGACCTTATTACATGAAGAATTGTCTTTCATGACCTTATTCCATCTTAAAATGATATTAAACAAAATAATTCATAATGGCGAAAATGAAGCATATGATCAACTAGGTGATCATACACCATACAACCCCCCTAAAGAATAACTCATGTCCCATGAGTACCACCATGCTCCAGGTTGCCATTGGACTCCTTGTACACCTGGAAAAAAAGGATACAAACCTACATACAAACACATATCAGATGTAACATGATTAAATTCCTTTGCCATCTATGTTTCAATTCCAATTTGCCCTTTGGTACTTGCAACTGCTCCTTTTTCTTTCCATATTCAATCCTCCCACCTTAGATGAGACCCTCTATACCTAAAAACTCAATTTTTTTACTGATTTCATCCTCCATGAATGGACACGTCACTATCCTGACTAGAACACCATCAATCAACATTTCTATCTTAGTATGGTCAAGCCTTGAGACGGCTTCAACTTCTTCACACCTTATGTGTTCTCTCTTGCCAAACATGAAAATCTTACTTTTACATTTTTCATTCTCATTTTCCTACAAAGAAGTTAGTCTAAATTACTTCCCATCCTTCTTGATAAGGTAGGTGTTCTCTCTACCATCATAAATTGATTGTCTATCAAATTGCCATGGTCTCCCCAATAGCAAATGGCAACAATCCATTGACAAAACATGACATAGGACCCTATCTTTGTACTCACCAATCTAAAACTCAAAAAATTCTTGTTCAATCACCAATAATAATTGATTATCATTCAACACATGCTTTCTCATTCACCAATATGCCTCTTATTTCCTTCATCAATCTTCACATTAGCACTCTCAACTATTTTTCTCAGTCTTTTGTTATAACATTGGTAGGCTTTACTCTTAGTAGAATAACCAAGAAACATACCTTCATCACATCTAGCATCAAACTTTCCTATATCTTCATCTCTTCTGATATAGCATTTACTTCCAAAAAGTTTGAAATATCTAATAGTAGGAGCATGACCAAACCATAACTCATAAGGAGTCTTACCGGTATCACTTTTAATATGCATCTGATTGAATGTGTACACTGTAGTACTCACATCTTCTTTCCAATACACTTGTGGAACATTTCCTTCAACCATCATTGTCCTATCATCTTCCTGAATTGCTTTGTTCTTCCTTTCTAGAACACCAGTCCTCTAAGGGGTCCATGGAGCAGATAACTGTCTCTTCACCCCATGTTCTTCACAAAATGCATTAAACTCACTGGAAGTGAATTCACCACCTCTATCAAATCTCAGGCACTTCAGATTTAGAACAGTCTCATTCTCTACCATAGCTTTGAAAATCTTGAAGTTTTCTAATGCTTTAGACTTCTCCCTTAAGAAAGTAACCCACATCATCCTTGAATAGTCATCAATTAGCAAGGTGAAATACATGTCACCTTGCAAGATTCTCACTCTAGAAGGACCACACAAATTAGTATGCACAAGATCCAAAAATCCTTTAGAACAATGTTATTTAATTTAAAAAGAAACTCTTGTCTGCTTCCCTAATTGACATTCCTTACATATCGGATTAGTAGGCTTTACCAACTTAGGAAGATCTCTCATTGCTTGAGTGAAACTTATCTTAACCATGCAGTCAAAATTCACATGACACATTCTTCTATGCCATAACCAACTTTCATCATTTTGAGCAATCAAACAACTTTTACCACCAACATTCAAGTCAAATATATTACCTTTAGTCTTAATACCTGATGCAATCAAAATTTTGGAGCTACTCAAGATCTTACATTTGTCATTCTTGAATTACAAATCATATCCCTTATCAACCATCTGTCCAACACTCAAAAGATTACGCTTTAGACCTTCTACAAATAAGACATCATCAATATTGTGCTTACCATCAAGATAAATAGAACCTCTACCTTAGATTATACTAGCTTTGTCATCTCCATACACACAAACTTACTCTTATCACCTATCATATGATGAGAGAAACCACTGTCAATAACCCATTCATCTTTCTCCTCAATTTTAGCAACCCAAGATTTCTCCTCATTAATGTAGCTAGTAGAATTAGTAGTCACCATATCATCTTCCTTGATAGCAATGAACACCCACTCATCTCCTGAATTTCCTTTCTCAAACTCATCATCATTCACACCTTCATTAGCAACATAATAACATTTCTTCTGATACTTAGGCTTATAAGGCTTAAATTTCTTCTTAGAAACTCTTTTTGTACACCTTGATGCAAAATGTCCTATCTTATTACATGAAAAACATTTAAGAGGTAACTTTCCTTCATACTTACCAGCACCTTTAGGCAATCTTTTAGCAATAAGTGCTTTAAGCTCCTAAAGCTCTCTTTCTTCATCTTCCAGCTTTTTCATCACTTTCTCATATCTAGATACTCTTGTATAAATTTTTCCCAGATCATATCTATGCTTCCCAGATACAGTAGCTTTGAATGCAGATTTGGTCTGAGGAAGAGATTCACCAAACTCACTCAATTCAAAAGTAGCAAAATTACCAACCAACATGTCTCTAGTAACATTAGTCACTGTCTGAATCTCCTCAATAGTAGCAGCTTTAGCTTTGTAATCAAGAGGCAAGGATCTCAACACTTTAGCAACAATCTCAGTCTCTTCTAATACTCCACTGACACATCCAATATACAATAGAAGCTCATTCACTTTTTGCATAAAGGAGGTAATGTTTTGATCTTTAGTAACTCATACTTTTCATTCAGGCTCTACAAATTATCAGCTTTCACATGACTATCACCTTCATATAGGGTTTCCAACTTTATCCAAATCTCATGAGCTTTCTGTAATTCCATCACATTAGTCATCTCAAAATCACTCAAGGCACTCAGCAATGCTTCCTTGGATCTAACATTGTATTCAGCTTCCTTGATCTCATTCAGAGTTGAAGGACCATTCTGAGGAACAATATAAGCATTCTTAGTAATCTTTGAGTAGTCTTCACTGATGCATCTCAAGTGACACTCCATCCAGTTTTTCCAAAGAGAGTAGTTCATTCCATCAAATCTTGGACTATCATTCTTGTAAGCAAAGGTTGCCATCCTGGATCACCTCAAGTGGTCATGCTTCTATCAAAGGATCTAGCTTCGATACCAATTGTTGGCAACAATGCAAAAAAATGAGGGGGGGGGGTGAATTAGTTCTCTCAAAAAATCAACATAACTTAATCACAAATTCAGATCTCATAATTAATAGTGAAAGCATGAATCAACACCACATCAACAACACACATAACACCAAGATTTTTTACATGGAAAACCCGGTTAAGGAAAAAAAATGCAGTGGGAACACACCCACAATGAGATGATACCCTGTTAGGAGTATATGAAATATTACAATGGAGAATGCACATGCATTCAAGCACACTTCCTAGAGCTCACTACTCAAATCACAAAACAAGGAGGGCTACAACACTTAGGAAGACTCATTATCATACAAAAACATTTGGATTACATCCAGAAGATCATGAACTGATAAGATAGAATCTCCTCATTCCTGAGTACAATTCCAATTAACCACAAACACTCAATTTGCTCTTTTGCACTTCTTCACACTTCCTCATTGCTATTGAATGATTAATACATTATTCACACACATAGATATCTCTCTCTGATGATTATTACATATATTTATACATATCATCAACCTATATTTCAAGGTTGGCTCAACACTCATCTCCTAATTACAAAATATAACCATACATGCTACAACATTACATGCGGACCAAAATAATGTCCGCCTAGACATAGTATGGACCCAAATCAACATCTTGAATATGAAACACCTCCAAGAATTATGCCTTGAACGTCCGCAACATGCTACAATCATCATGTTGGCCAAGAACATGAAGAATAGCACTTAATGAAGAAGTTCATCCATAATGCACAGAATGATCAATGTAGACCATCAACACAAATAGGACACGATCTAGAAACATCCACAAGCAACATGAATCACCACAGAAACATCCGCACCAACTCAAATTACTAGTCATTGGATCATCACACCGGATGTCAAGAACCAATATAACTGACTACCAAACTAAAAGAATCACTTGTGGACCTCCAAATCACAAATCATCTAAATTGAGGACACATATGAGCATCCCAAATACACTTCATACATCTGCAACTAAAGGTATTACAATTCTGAAGCAATACGGATCAAAATCCAAAATACTGTTCAACACTGAACACCTGAAAACCAACCAAAATACCAAATCTCACAACTCAATCAAATCATCATGCAGACCTCTGAAACTTTTGTTGAATCAACTAAAGATACTTATCTCAAAACCCATTAATCTGTAGTAGACTAGCCAAACCAGCTTACTTAATCTGACTACAACATTGGAACACATAGAGAAATATATTAAAATCAATCACAACACATTTCTCAGCAATACTGAATAGAAATCCCTAAACATAATATATGTGATATGTTTCTTCATACAATATTTTTGTAGTAAGTGGTGTCTTTTGATTAGTGGTTGAATTGGGCCATATACACATTGCACAAATTCCTAGATTCAAAACCAAATTTTGAATTGTTCAGAATTCAAATTTCACTTTCCCTTTTCAAATTGGAAATGAGATAGGTATGGAAATTTCATCAATGCACAGAGGTAACATAAACAAATGAAGACAAAAGAAAGGTGTGCTAAAATTAATTTATTGTCATTTGCATTGTCCATTCTTCAAATTCACACAGAAAAACTATAGAAAGTGATGCTAAAATTGACCTCCTCCAATCTGCACTAGCATTTATTTGACACTGCATTTATATACACATAAAGGAAGGTATATCATGATTCCCCAGCGCATTTGATCACAAGCGCATTCATGTTGTTTACTCCTATTTTGAATATCACAGTCACTTCAACTTTCTTTCTATTTCTATACATGAGAGAGTACAAAATACGTTAACTTGTAAGAATATCAATTTTTTTAAAATTTCACAACCAATGTAAGAACGACAGAGATGAATAGGCAACTTTTATTTGTAAGCACTGCTGCTTTCCTGGTTTCTTCATGTTAAGTTGATAGAAGCATATCATATCCCAAATAGATTGTTGCACAAAACATGATGAATTATTAAGTAAACACAAAAGAAATAAGAAATATGTAGAATTTATAATGCGTAGAGGATTTTTTTTGGATATAAATGCAATGCAGTGTCCAATGCAGGTGAGCACAGGAAAAGTGTTTAAAATGGGGAAGGGCACGAAGAGGATTTATTAACTTGCGACGCAATTGCAGCTGCTTCCCACCTTGTTCACAGTTATGGATATGAAAGTAGCAGGATGAAATAGATTCTTTAGTAACAGTGCTTAGAAGCACAACACCTTTATAAATAATAAGGTCACCTCAATAAACCCATTATTCACAAGCATAGAGCTAAACACAATATCTCTGCAAATAGTGTTGAATCTTGAAATAGATTATAACTTTGTTTGGAGGAGGAGGTAGGGTTTCTAGCGATGACCAAGGTGTAGGAGAAGATGATGATCCAGATGGTTGTTATTCTCTTCCATGCACACCCCAGAGTGTGGATTCTATAGCTTTTTAGTTCTCCCCTAGTTGACTTTGTGTTATGGGGTTTTATCTCTATGCTCTCTAGTTTATCCTTTAGTGGTGTTTCTTGTTGCCTTTGCACTTTTGGGTCCTTTGATTTGTGCTTGGGCTGGTGTGGTCCCCTCTTTGGGGTTTGGTGTACATTCCTTGATGGTGGCAGAAATTGTTTAGTCTTTGTTTCCGTTTTATGAGGCCATTATGCTTGCGCTCACCGCACGTCTAGTGTGTTTGTGGTTGGGGATCCTTTGTGGTGCTACATCCTTAATTCACCCCCATTTTTTGGTTCATCCCTACTACCGTCTACCCTCAGTGAAGGGTTTCTTGGTGGTGGATGCTTGCATCTTTGATAGGGATTTTCGATAGTGATGCGGTCCTTTCCTCTCCCATCTCACTGTTTGTTTCCAAAATGGTGTGCTTAGCTCAGGTCTGCTTCTTTGCTTGGCGTGTTGGGGGTTGCATGCTACATTTTCTCTCTAAGGCCTGCTTTTTTGGTTATACTGCTTCCCAATGCAAGGCTTCGTATCAGTGCTGGTGGCTTTTTGACTTTTCCACTTGTTTATCATCTCAAAATCCTTATGTTTTGGAGTTTTCTCCTTTGTATCTGAATTTTGGTTTTGTGTGCTCAGGGTCCTTTTGGGTTGTTGTCCTTTATTTTTATAAGGCCTTCAGGTCACTTATTAACATTGTTTGTAGGTAAAGAAATTAGCGATATTCCAAAAGAGGACATTTCATTTTATTCTTTTTGTACCCCATGAGGTACCACCCACAAATATGATTAACAACTATATACCATTATTTTGTGGTCAGATATCTAGATACTAGAGTAAAACATGACTTAGAAGATAATGGATTTGGGTTAAACAAATGCGACATTAATAATTTCTAAATGTGGTCCAATTTAGCTATCTTATTCTTCTAAAAGTTGAAGTCATAATAAAAGTTTTTAATAATGTTATATGGGAATCCCATTGTAGTATCATTTTTCTTATTACTTTAGGGCATGTCAAGCTTTACATCACTCTAAATATGATTCCTAGAGTTTAGTTTTCTATGTCGTTCATGCAATATGGGTTTTCCTACCCTCCATCACAAAATCAAGTTTACTCATCAAAATAAATAATATGCAACCTGCCTATTGATGATAACCAATACAAATTTCACAAAATATTTAAAAAGTAAAACATTGGTCTCTCCAACAAAACTAATTATGCCTAAAACATCTTCATTGGTTAGCATGATTTGTATTCATTCTCATTCTAAACTTGAGGATGATTGGGGTTCATTTGCTTTTGATACATTGATTTCTAGATATATAAGAGCACTAGAATGGTAATCAATCTTCCCCTTTTCCCATTGACCATGATTTACATTATATGTCATCTCCAAACTTTGATACAAATACCCATTCTAGTGAAGGTGATGTCTTTCATGAATCTACATTGATCCATTATTATTAGGAGGAATGTTTACCATTATTTAATTTGGTTTAAAATTATTATGAAAAATGATTATCATCATACAAATTCCTAGTTATAAGGAGAAAATATTAGGTTTCAATACATAAGGTATTTGTTAACCTTGTGGATTTCTTGAATATAATGATACTAAGAGAATCAAGTTTTCATACACCATTCATGGTGACATTGATATTCCCTTAACTTATTTAGATTTCATTTGGGATTGTTCTATGGACACTCATTTCCCTTTAGGAATATTTGCAAATGATGAGGTCCTAGCCAAATAATTACATATTTAAGAAGATCCACCTACATATCATCATGATATGGGATTTCTCCATGTGTTTGAGGCTTGTTCATACTTTGGAAAAGATTATCCACCTCCACTTATTGATCTTGATATTTTACCAACAAGCAACCATTTATTGAAGATCATAATAGACTTATGGTTGCTGATACATACGACAAAGTTGAGACGGATCTAAATAGTAATTAAAATATACTTAAAGTTGGTGAATTTTTATAATAATATAATTAACATTGTAATGGAAAATATTTGACATGCCCTTCAATTCCTTTTAAATGCCATGTTTTGCATTCATTTTAGTGGATCCGTTTAGTGTGTGTTTTTACCCCCTTTTATCCCCTCATTTAGCCCTAGTTTATCCTTGGCCTCTTTCTTATCCCTTTCTCATGGGAGCTTCTTAGCTCTTAAGAAAGCCTTTTTATAGATATTTAATGTGTACATTATCCTTTCACCTCTAATCTAATATTTGTGGCTTCTCATCTATGTAGCAAACCTTTCTCATTGTCTACTTAATTCTCACACTGCATGGATCGAATTAGCATAACATCACCACCATCTATTTATTTTCTACCCTCTTATCTTCTCTTCGAAAAGCAAGTCTCCTTGTATAAAGGTTCAATCATGTTTCCTAGCATATATTTGATTACATGATATTCCTTGACTAATTTTGCTACCAATATTAAATACTAGCTCATCAATTTATATGCAATACATTTTTATTTCCTCTTTCTAAACAAAATAGTATCATTAATTTATTTCGAGGCTATATCATATCATTTCTCTTCTTTGGTTGATATATTAGATTATCTTATATTATAGTTATTGGAGGATTTAATCCTTGGAGCATCAATTTAGCGATCTACAATATTTTAGGTCCTTATGGATATTGATACAAGAATTTTTGTCTCTAGCTCTAATTTTCCTTTATCACCATTATCTTATCCTATTTGTATTTCTATATCTATTATTTTTCACCCAATTGGTATCCAACTCTCCTTGTTTATATTCTCCTCTCATCTCTCTCCATGCCCAAACAATTTTGCACCATTTTTTTTTGTTTGATATCCTTTCTTGTTCTCCCCATATTTTCCTCTACCTCCTATTTTCCTTTTCATAATTCTTATGCATTCAATTATCATTATTGTTACTTAAATTTGATTAAATACATATTTTCCTTATCATGTTTATATGTATTTCCTTTTAGTATTTAGAAGAGGTCTATACGATGATCAAATAAGTAAATAGTATGATTGAGAAGTTGTTGATCTTTTTCACCAATTTAATGATGACAACAATCTTTTTTTATTTTTTCTTCCTACAATATTGAAATTTGATTTTCTATTTATTATGAGAATTATGAACAATACTCAAATGGATGGGAATTAATGTTGTACACATGACCACATGAACAATAAAACTCAAAAATATAAATGAAGTGCAACAGGAAATATAGAAGTGCATGATGAAGACACAACAAAATGAAGTGCACAAGGACAAAATACAAGGCCACCACATTGATTGAACATTTGAGAACCTACCCAAAAATATTTAGTGTTGAAACATAAACCCCTAAAAAGATGTGCAATATAAATCACAATGTTGTAAATTTTGGATATCTAAATTGACTATTTATAATGTATGACAATTTTTAATATTTTGATAAAATAAGCTATCCAAAACATAAAATTCCATGCATATATGGATTCCTTATCAAAATAAATTTACAAATTTTTGATAACAAGGCAAAAGTTATACCATATCAGAATTTGCCTGCAAAAGTTAAATTTGGAGGCCAAAAAGTTTTAAAAATAGCACAATTTCAGAATTTTGATCACAACACTATGTTTGTGATGGAAAGATCTTTCCATTGACTATTTGAATGAAAAAAAATAAAAACTTTCAAATTATAGAAATTTAAAAAAAAATTCTTTACAAGCACTTAATACTTTGTATAAACTACTAATGATTTAGCTAAAATTTGATTATGCTAATAAAACTAATAGTAAATGTGAAAATGTTAGCAAACACATGTAATTATGGCCTAGGTGGACTAAGAATTTAGATGTCATTATACTTGTAGAGGTGGTGATCATCTATGTAAGTGGATCACCAATGAAGAAGGTAATTATTGCTTGTGAGAGGAGAGGTGAATGCATGAAGGGTTTGACCTCTTCTTATGGGGCTTGTTCACTAGTGTGAATCACATCTTTGAAATACACACAAATTTCTTGAGGAATCAATTGAATTATATTTAGAAGCAATTGATGAATGGTAAATCATAACCAGAGAAGACCATATAATGTAAATTATTGATCCTGTTGTCCTTTTAACCTTGACTATATTGAAGACATTCAAAGCAGTTGATGCAGTGATGTGTTTGGTTATATAAACAAGAAAAGACAAAATTCCAAATCCTTCCAAAACTCAATAGTAAAGTAGAGTTTTTTTAATGATGATACCAGAGAGTTTGAAATGGTGGATTATTGGTCTGATTTGGAGTTTACACCACGAAAACAATCTATGTAAATCCTCTGAAATTTGAACAAAAATGCCCACAAAATATGCACAAGAGAAAGGGCAACCCAAAAAGGTAGAAGGGTAGGGGCAATTTGGTTTTCTATTAAAAAAAAATTACATGTTAGAATAAAAAGTTTGTATAATATAAAATTGCATGGTTCCATATGGATTTGTATGGAATCTATAATATTCAACTGAGTAAAATTGCAAAAATCAAGTTATCCAGTTTTGTTAAATGAAAGGTATTTTTTCATTTCCTTAAGCTCTTTAGACTCAATGTCCAAAGGCAACTTAACATAATTTAGTTTACCAATATTCCTAATTTTAGAGCTTAAAAAATACAACTTAAGAAATTGTGAAATTAAAATACACTTATATATTTAGGTCTCACATGTCAATGGAGACATAATAGGTAACCATGACCCTTCAACATCTCACTTTAGACTTCTTTCATAGATTATAGGATAAAATTTACACCATCCAAAATAATATTATTGTAATCAAACATTAATTAGATTTAAACTTTTTTTATTTCTTCCTATTCTTATTTGAGTCTTGACAAAAACTTAACTTAATAAAAAAATTAATAATATCATTTTAACTCTTCCTAAAGATCTAACAAAATTAAAACTTTCCATCGAAATAACCCTAAATAATATCATTGAAACTACTTTTGATTATAAGCGTATTCATATTTTGAAGTCTTTTATACACAGATTTGAATGAATTTTCTTTCCAATTGTATCACGTGCACACGACAAACTTGAAAATAAATAACTTGTTAGTAAATAAAAAACTAATAAATCTTATATATGACCTAAGAAATGGTAGAGAAATAAGCAGTTTTGATTTGTAAATGTTCCAGTTTTCCTCGTTTTTTCATGTTAAATTTGGAAAAAAAATATAAAAGAAAGTACATTACCACGATGACAAAATATAGCGCTTAGAGCTGGTTAGATTCTTTATGGGATATGTGTATGGAAATTTTGCCATTACAGCAAGCTTGGTGTAAATGACAGCCAATAAAATCAGGAGAAAGATGTTCTCCAAATCACGTTGCACGGACGTAACGTAAACGAATGGCTTAAACAATTGTGCTAAAATTAATTGTATTAATTGTATTATTGTGACACTAAAGATGACCTCCTCCAATTTGCACAATGTTATTGTCAATTACATGAATTTTCTTTATCTATACAAAAAGGAAGGTGCACCATTATGATACTCACAATTACATGAAATTTCTTTTCAATTGTAAAAATAAATAACTTGTAAGAAAATTTAAAAACTGGGAAATCTCATTAATTAGGCTATCATTTGATTACAAAACTTCCATTGGGTTACCCTCGCGACCACTTTGGGTCCTGACCCCCAAAAGAAGCCACTCCCCCTACTTGCACCTAGGATTCAAAATAAACCCAAGGCCATGATATCTAAAACACAAGGATACAAGATCCTGACCATAGCGAGGCAATGCCCACTTGCTAGAAAAGATCTCCAAATGGAGTACAACAATAGGCTAGGAAGGAACATCTAACACACAAAAAATGCACTGATCCATAATATCAGGAGAAGCAATACAACATTGTTCAACAACAAAGACTCGACAAAAGAGGAACTCCAACGCTGTTCTAGACTCTTGGTAATGAAATACACAAAAGCTACAAAATCGGGGAATCCAACTAAGGTAGACAGAAATACTGTTACCATAGTCCCATAAAACCAAACATAACAGAAAATTCACTCTTTTCCCAAAAGGAACAATTTAATACAATCATGAACACAAATTAACACTATTACCATCCGCCTAACACATATAATTATGAATCATTTTATTCCCATATTAAGATACTCCAAATTAAAGACATTACTTAACCTATCATTATAATTGACTCTTATCTAATTATAAAAATAGACACAAGTCTTTTATCCATTATTGCCCATTATCACATTAACGTGCCCCATAATAACAAAAGGAATCCTAACCATTAAATAGATATACATAAGTGCACAAATGACTTGAATAAAACTAAAATAACGCTAAGAACTAATATCTTGATTCCAATCATCTCTATTTATTCCATTTTTAAGTTTGCACTATAGAGATAGTATAACGTTCTTCAATTAATTTAATAAACCATTATGCTATCTTGAAATAATCATCTGCAATTAAAGATGTAATTCAGAAAAGGAAGGTAAAATAATTCATTACTTGTATATATAAATATATATACATATACATTTATATATATACTTATTTGTCTAATTAAAAATAAATAAAAATAAAAAATCTAGAATAAAACAATTGAACAAGAACTGAAAGCTTTATTACAAATACCCAAATAATAAACCCGGACAGAACTCTTACTGGATAGTGATATATATATATATATATATCAATCACGAACCAAGCACATCGCATAATTATCTAACTGACCGCAAGAAGAATGGTGGCGGACAGCGAGAAGAACGGAGGCGGCCGTTGCAGGGAGTTACGAGAAGGAGGGGTGCCGCAGGCTGTCCACCCCATGGATGAAGGCTCCCCCATGGCTGTGGGGAGAGCCAACCCACTACGTGGGTATTGGCTCCCCCACAGTCGTGGGTTCGAGTCTCCCCACAACCCATTAAAAATAAAAAATAAAAAACAAATTAACACAGAGCTGATAAATATACTTCGATAAAAACAGTCATTCGGATAATAGTAGACATGTCGATATAATATATATACAAAAAGAAAGTGCTACAGTACAATTCATTAACATAGATAAAATAGGTTTCCTGAAAATGTGAATTCAGTTATCCCCAAAATTTATTATTGACGAATCCAATCTTCTCAAGATTTAAATAGATAAGAAACAATAAACATCAATTCTACAAGATCTTAACCACAGAATCTATTAAATCATTTGAATATCGAATTTCAAAACAAGAAATACGAGAGTTCCACATTCCTGATAACTATCCCAAATTTATTTTAAACATGCAAGAGGAATAACCAGATTGCATAGCTTATTTTTTTTCGGGTAAGAAAATAGTGAAGGAGCAGAATATACAGGCTCCAAACCAGAATTTTACAAGCTAATCCTGAAGATCCCTTCCCAAAATTCGTTTTCCAAAGTTTCCCCCAAAAAAATTCCTCTTAAAACCACAAACCAGAAATCCAGAGAGAAAAACAAAATAGAGAGCAATCTTCACGACAAAACTTCTTCCCCCTCCACGCAAATTCCTACATTATTTAAATTCATTAAATTATTTTGTAACCCCCCCATGCACATGCATGATATTAAGTAAAAGAAATAATAATTATTTTCTTTTTGATTAAATTTTATTTATTACTATTATTTTATTTTTTTTAAACAATTTAAGTGATAAATGTATTTTTTTTATTAGATTAATGTTTAATTAATTATTTGTAATCCTTTATTTACTAAATCCTTCTAAATAAGGTAATAATAATAAATCTATTAATTATTTAATCTTAAAACGAACAAAAGGATGTTATTATTAATTCTCTTAATAAATACTCTTTTCCAATTAATTAAATTAATTTAAATAATCTAAATCTTTAAATTCCTCAATTTTCAATTTATTGATAAATTAACCAACCATAACCTAAATACCGAGAGAGGTAATATACTAATCACTCCACAAAATTATTAAACTATAAGCAAAAATGACAAATTACGACAGATCAAAACATGGAGTACTGACAGAGGGTGATGACTCACAAGACCCGGCCAACAAGGAACTAGGATACCTGACGGGGGTCCGACTAATACCTCTTTGTCCACTTTACCATTGGGTTGGAGAGCATGCTCAGACCTGAAAATTCAGGTGGAGTCAATGCTCGGTACCTGCAGTTGCATAAACAAACTGTCAAGCATATATATATATATATATATATATGAATAACAAAATATCATACCGTGAGTAGAGAATGGAAGCGGAGTAGCTTGCCCGTAGCGAGCAATGCAGTGCTTTTCCCCCTCACTCAAACACATCAACATGGAAGCAATGTACATCAAGTCAATATACATGAATAAATATAAATAAACTCATAAATAAACTAATGAAATATCATGTATGAATACATCTAATAATCACATCATAAACTACATCATATGTTTCCATTGAAGACAATGTCATTCAAATAATGATCACAACCACATAAACACATGAAAGATAATAAGAAACACAAGATCAAGGCAGATATACATCTATAATCATCTAACTCGCATAACAAATGAAGATACATCACATAACCTCACTATTCTAACCCAACACATAACATGTAACCTCTTAGCCATATAGAGATCCCGGAAACATAAACAAGCCTCACACTCTAAAACCAAAATTGACTGATACCAAAATCGGGGTCGAACCACACAGAGCACAAATCACAAACACTAACAAGCCAAAAGAGGGAGGGGCACTACACACATTTTGGAGGTAGGAAAACATTCTTCATGTTGGCTTGCTCTGAAATTTCAAACATATTTTTGCTTTGATTACAAGTACATGTCAATTATCTATGGGAATCAAATTTGTCATCTTTGATTTCAATAAAATGTTTAAGTTTTATATATATGCTCATGCTAAAAAATGGATATTTGAGATCAAGTGTATAGAATATGTATGTATACATATGCACACATACAAATGACAAATATCTATATATATACATATGCACACATACATACTTTAAATATTTTTACGATTAATGAATATTTTGTATCAAGTTAAATAATATTTTTTATAGACACTTCATGTTTGGGATCTATAACATCATTGCTATGTATGGTTTTAAAACATCAAAGTTACCTAGAATTGGTTTAGCTATCCAGTCAAAAATTTCTCCTAACCATAGATACACTTGGAGGGTTAATGATCGATTAGGATTACGCAATTGAATCCCAATCAATGAAATCATATATTTGGGTAGCGCCAAATGTACTCATTTAGCTCCTATTAATTTCTATTTCAGATATTATCTAGTTCCATTATGCTAAAGCCAACATTGATTAAATATTTCCTTTTAGTAAACTTAATAAACATTGAAGACATTATGTAACCCTAGTTTTCACCCTTTGGTCTAGAGGTAATTACATTTTATAGGATCTTTGGTTTAAAAAATTAAATGGTAATATGCCAATACTATGAATTTCAAATTATATTAAGAAATTAAAAAAAAACTATTATTACAAGATTGCATTTTCACCCTAGGGAATGTTATCTCCCACCATTTCTTATACCTCTAGGGAGATCATATACTAATATTATAATAATTTAATAATTTTGATTAGGAAATCAAATTTTTGAACACATTACATTACCTGCACCGTTATAGAATTTCTTGCATTCAATTGATTTGAACATCTAATTAAACATTAGGCAAATGTAGCCTACATTGGGTTGCAACTGGCTATTCGCAGAGGGCATAAAAAAGTATGGTTAGAAAGTGATTCGCTTAACATCATTAAATGCTTGAGTAAATAGATGCCCCCTAACTAGACTATCAATCATTTAATCGAGGAGTGTCATATTATGATGACCAAACTAGACAAAATTTGAATTTCTCAAGTTTTTCAGGAAGGAAATTTGCCTGCAGATTGCATGGCTAATCTTAGTGTGGTGTATGAGGAAATAAGGTGGTGGACAGAAAGGGAAACTTTCCCCATACACCTATGTGAACTGACACGAAAGGGTGCTGAAAATATTGTCCAAAGACCTAACATTTATGATATCGTCCTGTCAAATGAGTAAAGGCTTCTCTTGTAATATGTGATATCAATTCAAAACCAGGGTTTCTAAACTATTCTTGGTTGTTTGGATTTTCATCTCATGGTTTGTGTTGGAATTAATACTGTGAATCTCCAAGTTTGTAGAGGTAAACTAAGTATGGGCAGAGATAAGAATAGAATAGAGCCTACTTCATGTTAGACAAGTCTGCGAAGGGTTGGAACAATGGAATCCTCGGTGCTTTTGATGTTGAATTCGGAATTGATGAGCCTTTTATAGTTGAGATTACTGGCTTACACATGGAAGGAAAAAAGTTCTATAGAGAGAGGAAGGTGACGAATGAAGCCCTATCGGTTTTCTTCAACAAACAAAGTGAAAGGGATAGAGTGAAGAAAATGTCGAACTGGGGATATAATAAGAAACACCTCATGACTCTTTGGGCGGATATGGCCGAAGTTATATTGAGGTACATATCTCTAGACGACCATTTTGCCAGCATTTTTTCCTTATCATTTCACCATTTTAAAATATTTTAGGCATGGTAGAAAGATATCCTTACCTTTTTATTTACTTTCCTCTTTAGAGCATAGTCTGAAAAATCATGTTAAGAATAATGAGAACCCTGTTCTCCATGAGGGTTTAATTCTACTTATTATGAAATATGCTAAAGCTCATGAGATCAATCCCTCCCCTATTGTGAACAAGCCTAAACCCTCAGATAGCCCTGAAGTGCAAGTTGTCTTGGACATTGAGATTGATGAGAAGGGTATGGGAGATATGGCCATGGAATAGTGCAACCTCCATGTGTAGGATGACCCTGACTATTGGCCCTTTGAGGAAGAGGCACCCCGACAAAAATCTACTCCCATTACCAATAGTAGTAGGAAAAGAAAACATCCTAGACTTGCTGCAAATAATTTTAAGACCCCCACATCTAAACCCCAAGAGTTGGGTCCGCCAAGCTCCAAAAAGCTAAAAGTGGGTAAAATAGGAGAATCTAAGGGTAAAGGGGAAAATGAATTCAAACTGGAAATTCCACTTAATGTGGACCAAGTGGACCTGGGGGAGAATAAAAAGGAGATGTAATTTGATGTGCTCTTGGTGAACTCCACCAATTGTCAAGATAAATGTTTTCGTTGGGCCATCAATGAAATTCTCTTCATTACATAGGGTATTAAAGACATAATCAACAATTTCATAGAGAATCCTATGTCAGACAAGATTGATAAGCTATTGAGATTGAATCAAAGACATATCGAGGATGTGAAAGTTATAAAAACCAAACATGAGTCGAGAATTACTCATCTGGAGAAGAATGTGGAGAAGCTAAAGGGAAACCTTAGGGGCTTGGTAGAAATAAGCAAAGAAGCCATGCACATTAGTGCAAAAGGTCTTAAAAAGGGTTAATGAGAAAATTGTTATTCAGAAAGCTCAACCAATTAGCAATATTCCACCTTCAGCTACCAGGTCAAATAAGAAGAATCTAGAGACAATTTCTCAGAGGGTGGACACACAGGGGATTATTGGTCCTTACATTAGAATGAGAAGCAGAAACCAGGAGAGAAGCGCCATGGTATTCATAATGGAGGAGCTCGAGGAAATTAATAAGAATGTTATACAGAAGAATTTTGAGGTCATGCATGCTCTTGGCTAGCTTCTTTTTTATTACTGTTGTTGGTTGTTTTGGCTATGTGACTTTGTTTGTTTTGGTGTTGTGGGGTGTTTCCCATGCTTTTGACGTTGTTTGGCTATTGGTTTTGGTCTGGTTCACTATTGTTTTAATCTTTTTGTATGGATTTGGATTTCGGGCCCTGTAAAACCCATTTATCTTAATAAAAAATATCTAATTAAACAATAATTAAGAGAAATTTTTATTTTTTTATATTAAAAATTAATATAAATAACTAGGTATATATAAAACACTTGTAGTCTTCTTCTTAGCCTTGTCTTTATTTATGTTAACAACCAAGTCTAAAATAGCTTATGTTGGGAACATGATAACTAACTCCTCTAATTTCCTTAACTTAATTATTACTATTCAACTTCTTTCTAATTAAATTAGTAATAGAAAAATAATATCAAATATAAAAATTCTAAACAACTTAAAATAAAAGGGATTAAACAATTTATTTTCTTAAACTCAATAATAATTGTGACTAAAGTTCTCTTTGGATCATGTTTTTATTTGAATTATAATGCTTTGATTGCGAATAGTTTAGATCTAGGTTATTTGATTGGTTTTTCACTATTTCACAATTCAAATATTCTCAAAAGGTTAATAGAGTTGGTAAATGATCTTCCCTTCTTGTGAATGTTTTATAAATAAATGTTGATGGTTGTTCTAGTGTAATCCTAGTGTAGCTAAGATTGGTGGCCTTGTACATGTGATAGTACTAGGTAATGTTTCAAAATTAAGATAGAAATATGTTATTTTCGACAAGGATTTAATAATTTTACTTTGATTTTTGAACAAAGATATATTTAATGACTCTTCTTGATGATTGGCTTCTTTGGTGTCTTAGATTTGATATCTTTCTTGAAACTTTGATTACATCTACTTTGTTGATATTCCTCCTCTTTTTGTTGATTTTATTTTCAATTGGGCTTCTGCAAATCATCCAAGATGGAATTTTTCTTATTGGGATTCCTTGTACCTTGGTCAAGCTATTCAATTTCTCCCTATATTGAAAAATGATAAG
Source organism: Cryptomeria japonica (assembly GCF_030272615.1). Classification (NCBI taxonomy): domain Eukaryota; kingdom Viridiplantae; phylum Streptophyta; class Pinopsida; order Cupressales; family Cupressaceae; genus Cryptomeria; species Cryptomeria japonica. The sequence continues at coordinate 290,341,823 of NC_081407.1, forward strand.
GTTTGGTTATTGTTTCAATATATTAAGTTTTATTTGATTTTTCGATTCATAATAATGGTGGATTTGTGGGAAAACTCATTGGTTTTTCCTTATGTTTTTTCGTGATAGGATTTAAATTATTTATAAATATTTCTATAATATTTTCTAGCTTATTTATTAACATAATTTTATCCTTTTTTTTGTATTTTTTTTTGGTAAAGTTGTAAGAAAAGTTGGAAGAAAAGTTATAACAAATGCCACTTTGATGTAGTTAAAATGCAACCATTTTTTTCCATTAAACAATAGAACTAACATTTTAATTAAAATAATAAAATCCACATTAATTTAATATCCATATCAAAATAATAAATCTTTAATTGTCTTGTACAAACCCATTAGTGGAGGTACATACTAGTTCCACCGTCAATGGCATTCCATATAACAAGTAATAAAAGTTTTAATTAAAAATATATTGTAAAATAATGCATCAAGATGGACATCAAGTGTATAACTATCCCACATACTAGTTAAATATGTTTCATCAACTGCATAACTATCCCACCTACTGGTTAAATAAGTTTTAGTAGTTTCTTCTAATTCTATGAGAATGGTTGATAAACTCCTAGATTCTTTCTTCACATTCCTCAAATCCAAGCAGAGACTGTGAAGTTTATCCATGAGGGAAACGTAAGCTTGTAAGCCATTCTCTATGAAAGATGTGTCATTGAGGATAACCTTATTTTCCCAATTGTCTACTATCATTGTAACAACTTGGCATCTCTTAAGTTGCTCTAATTTCTCAGAGCCAGTATATTCCATTATTGATGTACCTGAAGAGAGACCAATAGTCCGATCATTGGTAGACAAAGTAGTTTGGATAAAATAAATCAAGGCACTTAACTATTAAGTTAGTTCTTGATTTTTCCTTTCACTCCTTTCGACAAATTTCCCAATAAACCAATATAACCAGAGTGCCAAATCAACAATGTAGACCTCCAGAAAGATAAGTGTTGACATCAATGACAAAACAAATGCAACATGAGACAAAGTCATCCATAATACCAACAATATCCCCCTTTGACATTGATGGCAACACTAGATGGAAAAACATCTAAGTGCCAAAACAGAATGCCAACAATCTCCCTTAAATAGATTAACACAAATTTTTGTACCAAAAACAAAAACAGTATAACCAAAACCAAAATACATCTTCAAAGTACAATGTTTTTCCATAGACATCTCTCCCCCTTTGACATCAAATGCCAAAGCAGTTAAAAATCAAAACATAACATACAACTAGTTACTCCCCCTGAGTAGTAGCTCTCCTTCATCAATCTGGAAATAGGTTTTTTTGTTAATCCTTGTCGGTTTGATGCTAATCTGCATCATTTATGTCTCTATCAGTGGGGTGATTATCCCAAGCTTCTGTCTGAGATATTCAAATGTTTCCTTAGGCAAAGGCTTTGTAAAAATATCTATAATTTGCTCTTTAGTGTTCACATAAACCAATCTCACTTCATTTGCTTCAACATTTTCTTTCAGAAAATTATACTTAATAGAAACATGTTTTGTTTTAGAGTGAAATATCAGATTCTTTGATATATCTATTGATGTTGAGTTATCACAGTGAATAATTAATGGTTCATTGCATTTTACCTTGATATCCTTCAACATTTGCTTGATCCATAATACCTGAGTGCAATTAGTTATTTCTGCAACATATTTTGCTTCTACTATAGATAATGATGTGCAGGTCTGCTTTTTGTTGATCCATGAAATTAGTCTTTTGCCAAGAAAGAATGCACTGCCAGTGGTACTCTTTCTATCATCCACATCTCCTACCCAATTTGCATTTGTATATGCACATAACTCAAAATTGTCATCTTTAGGATACCATAAACCAAGATTTGTTGTGCCTTGCAAGTACTGAAAAATCCTTTTTACTGCAGTTTCATGATTTTCTTTATGATTGCTCTAAAATCTTGAAACAATACATACGACATTCATTATATTAGGTCTCGTTTGTGTCAAATACAATAACCCTCCAATCATAGATTTCTACCTTGTCAGATTTATAGGAGCTGAATCATCCTTTGATGTCAATTTATCAATTGTAGTCATAAGAGTGCTTATCGGTTTGGAGTTTTCCATTCCAAATTTCTTCAAAAGTTTTTTCAAGTATTTTGTTTGACAAATGAGTATACCTTTATCTGTTTGAGAAATTTGCAAACCTAAAAAAAAATTCTCTCCAATCATAGACATTTCAAATTCTTCATGCATCTTATTAGCAAAATCTTTGCATAGCTCTTCTTCTCCTCCAAAAATGATATCATCCACAAATACTTCAATAACCAAAATATCATCATTGGTAATTTTGTAGTACAAAGTACTGTCAGCATTACCTTTTGTGTATCCAAGCTTCAAAAGATATTTATCCAGTTTAGCATACCAAGCTCTGGGAGATTGCTTCAATCCATATAAAGCTTTTCTTAATCTGCAAACCATATCCTTATCATATGTTAATGAAAATCCATCAGGCTACTCAATGTAAACTTCTTCTTTAATATATCCATTCAAAAATGCACATTTTACATCCATCTGATAAACCTTATAGTTCTTGTGAGTTGCAAATGAAAGAAACAGTCTCACTGCTTCAATTTTGGCTACCGGTGGAAAGGTTTCATTAGAATCAATTCCTTGTTTCTAAGAGTAACCTTTACAAAATAATCTTGCATTGTTTCTGATTACTTCACCGTCTTCATTAAGTTTATTTCTAAATACCCATTTAATTCCAATTACATTTTTATCTTTAGGTTGGGGAACTAATGTCCAAGTATTATTCTTTTCAATCTATTTTAATTCATCTTCCATTTCTTTTATCCAATGTTTATCTTTACATGCTTCAACAACTGATGTTGGTTCAACTTGAGAAATTAAACATACCTCTTCATTTTCCAATCTTCCTCTTGTCATAACACCTTGATTTTTATTTCCAATTATCTGATTTTCTGAATGATTCAATGTTACATACTTGGGTTTATTCTAATTTCCATTCATGGGCTATTGTTCTTTAGTCACAGTTGAGTTTTCTGATGATGTTAGTGTGACTGATTCTTCCTTCTGTTCTATTGCAATCTGTGTCGATTCATTTATAATCATTTTTACTGTTAGTTCAGAACCTAAAGGTCTTGATTCTCCTCTAAAATGTTCATCTATATTCACATTAATACTTTTAATGATTTTCTACAATCTTTTATTATAACATCTATATGCCTTGCTTCTAGTTGAATAACCAAGAAATATTCCTTCATCACTTCTAGGATCAAATTTTCCAATAGACTCATCTCTCCTAGTAGAGCATTTTCTTCCAAATATTCTAAAATATTTAAGAGTAGGAGTATGATTGAACCATCGTTCATATGTGGTCTTACTGGTTTCACCTTTGATGTGAACTCTATTGAAAGTATAGACCGTTGTATTTACTACTTCTCTTTAGTACATATGAGGTATATTTTCTTTCATCATCATGGTTCTTGCTGCATCCAGTATAGTTTTGTTCTTCCTTTCCACAACTCCATTCTGTTGGGGTGTCCAGGGTGCTAATAGTTGTCTTTTGATTCCATTCTCTTCACAGAATGCATTGAATTCGCTAGATGTGAATTCTCCTCCTTGATCAGATCTCAAACATTTGATTTTCTTGCCGGTTTCATTCTCTACCATTGCCTTGTATATCTTGAATCTCCCAAAAGATTTTGATTTCTCCCTGAGAAAAGTAACCCAACACATTCTAGAATAATCATCAATTATTAGCATAAAGGATCTATCACCTTGAGGACTTCTTGTTCTTGCTGGACCACATAAATTAGTGTGAATTAAATCAAGAATATTATTGGATTTCTCGTAAATGCTCTTAAATGTTGTTCTAACTTGCTTTCACATTTGACATTCCTTGCATACCATATTATGAGGTTTCACAATCTTAGGTAAATCCCTTACTGCCTTGGTTAAACTGATCTTTACAATGCAATCAAAAATTCACATGATAGAGTCTTTTATGCCATAACCAACTTTCATCATTTTGAGCAACGAAAGATGTCTTATTTTTGATATTCAAATGAAAGATATTACCTTTAGTCTGATTACCGGTTGCAATCTCCAATCCAATTTGGTTTCTGATTTTGCATTTTCCATTCTTGAATTGTAATTGAAAACCTTTTCCCACTAACTGACCAACACTCAAAAGATTATGCTTTAAACCTTCAACATAATAAACATTGTCAGTATTGTGCTTACCATCCAAAGATATAGTGCATCTTCCTTTGATTAAACAAGATTTGTCATCTCCAAATCTTACTAGACCTCCATGATGTTCATGTAATGATAAGAATTTGCTTTTATCGCCAGTCATGTGATGTGAGCATCCACTATCAATGATCCATTCATCCTTTTCTTCATTTTTTGTTGCTAAAGCCTGCTCTATTGGTTTGACAATAGGTGTCAGTTGATCTTATTTTATTGCAACAAAAGCCCACCCACTATCTGTTGGATCTTCATCAAAATCATCTGTAACACCTTCATTTGGATAGTAACATGACTTATTTATGTTTTTCTTAAATTTGTATCTCTGATATTGAGGAATAGGCTTATATGTTCTCTTTGCCGCATCTCTTAGTCTTGAATGTCGATCGGGACACCTAGATGCCATATGACCGACTTTATTGCAATTAAAACATTTGAAATGTGCTTTACCTTCATACTTACTTCCTGGTGGACCTTTAGGCATATTCCTTGCAAATAGTGTTTCAAGTTCTTCAAGTTCTTCATTTTCTCATTTGATATCTTCAAGTTCTTTTGCATAAAGTGCTTTCCAATCAGATTTGTCAAATGATGATGATGATGATGATGCTTTGAAGGCTATATCATTCTTAATTGTAGCAATAGGACCAAATTCTTCAAGCTCAAATGCTGAAAGTTTTCCAACCAAAGTATCTCTAGATATTGATGTATTAGGCATTGTTCTCAACTCATTAATAGTTGTCACTTTCATTTTGTAAGTTGGTGGCAAAGATCTTAAAACTTTAGAAACAATTTCATCTTCTCTTAAAGATCCTCCACAACATTGTATTCCTAAAACAATTTCATTAACTTTTTCCATAAATGCATAAATTCTTTCATCCTCTTCCATTTAAAAATTTTCATACCTGACCTGGTAACATTCCAGTTTTGTAATTTTGATAGTGGAATCTCCTTCATTCAATGTTTCCAGTTTATCCCAAATAGCTTTTGTTGTAGATTTGTCTGATAATCTCATGATTTGTTGATCTGATAATGCACTCAGAAGTTCTTCTCTTGCTTTGCAATCATTCTCGAAGTCTTTAGCTAAGGTTGGTGGATTAGGGTTATTAGGATTAGGAGCAACATAGCCATTCTTTGTAACATCCCATATATCTCTTCCAATGCAATTCAGATGTGTCTCCATTCTAATCTTCCATATACCATAGTTAGTTCCATCAAGTTTGGGATTGTCCTTCCTGAAGATATTTGTTTCCACAGGATCTCCTCAAGTTGTTAGGATTCCACAAAAAGAAGACTAGGTTTTGATACCAATTGTTACAAATGGGGAAGGACAACTAAGAGGGGGGTGAATTAGTTGTCAATAAATATCAACCCAAAATAAATTATTCCAACTTAAAACTCAGTGTCGGCTGTTGTGCCTATGAAGTGTGATACCTGTAGCTGCAACACAAACACTCAATAGATCATTACAAGCATGGTTAGCAAATAAGAATCAAATGAAAGATGAACCATGACAAAGATAAAGTTGGATTATTGATAAAACTTGATTGATTAGATTGATAAGATCGAGATTCAGTTTGGTTTCGAGAATGACACCTCTTGTATAAGACAAATATGATCAAACATCTTGTTTTAGGAACAATATATACTACATAAGACATGATCAAAATGTTTGGTTCTAGGAAAGATACATCTTGTATAAGACATGATAGAATCGATTTAGATTCAATCAATTGATAGAATTGATAAGGTTGATTGAGAAAAGAACTAACAGATTTGTTGATATCAAGCTGCAGGAAGATTCAGATATGTGGATGTTGGTTCTGTTGAGGGAGTGACATTAAATTTGTGTTGGGTCGACAATATCTGGAGAGGGATGAGTCATCAGTGTGATTGTGTACACGCTTATGATGATACCTTGATGATTATTGTGATAGATTTAACCTTGGATAAAATGAGCATGCGGGATCCCATGCAAGAATGAGATGCAAGCTAAATGCAAATGAAATGCAAAGCTACGACCGGACCAGTCACTGGGTTATTGATTTTTGTCATCATTGAGATTTTGTAAATGTGGGAAGTGAGTGCAAACATTGATGGTATAATTAAACCATGATGAACTGAGCACTACTTTCCTAGATTTTGATATGGCAAGTTAGCACAAACATTGAGGTATAATTGAACCAAGATGACTTGAGTGTTGCTTGCATAAAACAGACAATATTAACAATTTCACTACACAAATTGGAAATATCTTCAATGATACTCCAATGATCATGTCCTCAGATAGATTTGCACATATTAATGATTAATTTATAAACAACTAACAAGAATAATATCATGTTCCTTCCTTGTTCCTCTAGTCAGAGACATCCTGGAGTCACTCAGAAATCATGACAGCGAAAAAATCAAGATAGAAAAGTTGAACAATCATGTTAAAATCATTATCCAAAAGATATCATCTATTGAAAGGTGTGTGAATATGCTTAGACTGATATACGATAGTTTGATGGTTGACAATTTGATCTTATGTTCAACCTTGGATGTGTCTCAGTTTTTGCTTGATAAGAGTTGTCTAACTATTGTTCTACCTATTTGATTAAGCTCAAAATGATTGATAATTTTGTCCCCGGCTAGGTGCTAGATTTTTCCCCAAGCCTAGAAACAAATTCATTATGATATACCCAATGATCCAAACCATGGCGAGAAGCCACCCAGGATGCTTGTGTATATACAAAGGTTTTATTATGGATATGAACAGCACTAACAAAAAAGAATGCAAGGAGGGGGATGCACTTTTTCTCATATTAGATTTTTTATTTTTTTTAAATTTCTTTTTCACTGTTTTTGGATTTTTCTACTTTTCAATGTTTTTGGATTTTCTACTTTTTCAGACATAAAAGCCAAAGTCATGATTTCTTGCCAATAAAGTTGGTATCGATAAGACATTAGAGTGGTCTGTGTGAAGAGTTTCTTTCAATGTGACTCAAGTAGTTTTTCATAGGCATGTCACTCACAAATGGACTATGTTTTCTATGAGATAGTTGATGACCCTTGGCAACAAGCTAGGAATTCATTGTGACCTTGGGGTTTGATAAGCCTCTTGAAGATGGTAGTCAAAGTCTTATTTTGTGGTGATAAGACTATTTTGATATAGTGATAAGACTTTATCATGCTGAGGATATCTTAGCACCAAAAAAATGAGGGGGGGACACACTATATTTTTCATTTAGCTTTCCTCCTTAGACAATGCACCATTTATTAGTTTCCAAAAGAAGAATAAGAACTAATAAAGGGTGTGAATCAAACTCTAGCATTTTCTATATTTCTTTATTCAATTCAATCTTCTTAACCAAACTAGTCTTCTCATTCTTTCTTCTATAAAATTTGTCAATGTGTCGTAAGTTGTTGTAGTTATAACATGTTGGACCTTGTTATTGTCCATTTCTATTCATTCTACCTATATCAATTCTTTTGAACCTTCCATTAGCCTTGTACTCAACATCTTTGTGCTCAAAGTTATTGCAACTATAATAATATTGATGCAGGAGCATCCCCAGTTCATAGAAATCTTGCATCAACCAAAAATATTTTCCTTTTTGTTTTTCTTTCTATTTGCAGTTTTAGCATTTCTTTCTATGTGTCCTAGTTTTGGCTCACCAGATCCTATGGAGTTGGATTCTACTTGAAGACTTGATCATCTTCCTTATTCTTAAACTGCACAGCATTTGGATTTTTTTCCAGAAATTTATCGCTATCAGTTTCCATGACAATTTCTTGTTACTAGTTGCCTAGACCTATTTACATTTGTGATCTACTGGAACCCTTTTGTAGCTTGAGGAGCCCTGAGCATTGATTCCAATGTTTCTTGACATATGGCCGACCTTTTCCCATGATCTACACTTCATCCTTTGGATTTTTTGGAGGAATCTCTTGGCAAAGGTCGACCTTGTTGGTTTTACACATTAGGTCTTGTTCTTTGGGTTTTTATCCCTTCTGGGCTGATCAGATCCCTTGGATCATATAAATCATTGTATTGACCATTAGAATGTAAGGATCGAACAATGAAGTAGCTAGATCAAGCATAGAAGATAGATATTAAGATTGAAGGTCTTGGTTGTGACCTATTATATACTTTGAGCATGTTTTAGCAGGCATGTGAGTCGGTTTATGTAACTCAGTTGTTACCAGTTGATTGTAATTAGTTTTCATGAAATAAATCAATATGTTCTACATTACCCCCATCCTATATTTTTTATTTCATTGTGTTTACTCTTGTTGATTGGCTTGGATTCATCTGTTTGAGGTCCCTCCTAACTGGTGACTACTTCAAGTGGTATCAGAATGAGTTTTTCATTCTAAAGGTTGCGTGTCTTAAGAATTTTGTTGTAGGGTGGCAGATTGTGGATCTGACCTGCCGTTGCAAAGGACTGGTGTACATGATGGTGCAAAGAGGAACTATGAATGGTGGAGTGTGTGGTAATGCAGACCCTATTATGATGGAAATGTTGCAAGGTATAGCAACCCGATTAGAAGCCGTGGAGACAACCCAGAGAAGAGGCCGATACATTGAAGATGTAAGTGAAGATGAAGGAGAAGAAGCCCTGATAGAACAAGTAAATTCACCAGTGGTTGATCTGGATAAGGAAAGTTTTTTGAGGGTTTTGAGTAAAGAGAATACTAAACCTCATTTTACCCAACTGGAATATGATGGGAAGTTGGATTTAAATGAATTGATGGATTCAATCTCGTAGATGCAGAAATACTTTGATTTTGAAAACACTATAGAAGAAAGGAAGGTGAAATATGCTTGTAATCAGTTGAAATGCCATGCATCTCTTTGGTAGGAAAATTTGCAAGTTGATAGACAAAGAAGAGGTAAAGAGAAGATTAAGACATGGGATCGGATGATTGCTAAGTTGAAGTCAAAATTTATGCCAGTTGATTATCAAGTGAATCTATTCTACAAGCTACAAAATTTAACACAGAAGGAATCTAGTGTGAAGGAATACTCTGAAGAATTTTAGAAATTGAATATCAGATCTGGATATGTTGATGCTGAAGTTGAACAAGTTGCAAGATATTTGAATTGATTGCGGGTGTCTACACAAGATGAACTTAGTTTGATCAAATTAGAGAGTGTTGAAGAGGCTTACTAGTATGCTCTAAAGGTAGAAAAGAAGCCAAACAAAAGACATGAGCAGAGGCAGAGAGGCATAGGTGGAAGGCTTATCGGAGGAATATTTCAAGGAGGAAGAGGATATACCAAGGCTAAAGGAACCCATATAGATCAAAACAAGGACAAAGAAGTGAACAAAGAAGGTAATTCATATAGGAAAGATAATAGAAATTTTTATCAGAGGAGAGAACCGGATGGCTACTGGAATGAGAATTTTGGAAGACAAGAAAAGACAACATTTAGAGAAACTTTCTTTAAGTGTGGAGGAGAAGGGCATCGTTCTTTCAAGTTTTAGAAGATAGAGAATACCGAAAGAGAAGCAATGGTGGAATAAAACCCCACTAGATCATATAATAAACCAAAATATGGAGAGTTGTTGATGATGAGGAGAGCTTTGTGTCATACCGAGACAGAAGAAGAGCCCTTGCAGAGGAGGAATTTGTTCAAGACCAGATGCAAGGTATCCGATAAGTGTTGTAAAGTTGTTTTTGATAGTGGTAGTTCTGATAATCTTGTTTTAGAAGAGATTGTGAATAAGTTGAATTTAGAGAGATTGAAACACCCTAGACCTTATCAGATAGCATGGATTCAGGGTGAACGTAAGTTGTTAGTAAGTGAGAAATGTTTGGTGAAATTGAAAATTGGGAATTATCATGATGAAGTCTTGTGTGATATTATGCCTATGGATATTTGTCATCTTTTGTTGGGTTGGCCTTGGAAGTTTGATAGACAAGTAGTACATGATGGGAGGAAAAATACATACACTATTGTAGCCAATGGGATGAAGCAAACCTTGTTGCCCTTGAAGGAACCTTCGAAGAATGAAGTCTGTACGAATGCTACAATTTGTTTGGTAGATGGAAGGGAATTCTTAGATGGATTGAGACATGAGAATGTGTGTTTTGCCTTAATTCCTAAGAAGACTGAGAATCTAGAGCATGAAGGGGAACAATCGGAAGAGAAAAAAGATTTGCTGACAGAATATGGAGACATCATTTCAGATAATGTACCTGATGGATTTCCACCTATCATGAGAAGTATCAGTCATTGCATGAACCTGATTCCCAAAGATAATTTTCCTAACAATGTTGCACACTAGATGACACCGACAGAGAATGCAGGACTGAATAGACAAGTGCAGGAGATGTTGAAGAAAACTTTGATCAAGGAAAGTATGAGCCTTTGTGCAATACCGACAATATTAGCACCTAAGAAGAATGGAGAGTGGAGAATGTGTACTAATTCCAAAGTAATAAACAAGATCACAATGAAATACCAGTTTCCTTTGCCTAGGATGGATGACATAATTGACTATTTGAGTGGAGCCGAATACTTGACAAAGATAGATTTGAAGAATGAATATCATCAAATCAGGATCAAAGAAGGAGATGGGTGGAAGATAGCATTCAAGACAAATAAAGGACTATATGAATGGTTGGTGATTCCCTTTGGGTTAACTAATGCACTGAGTACTTTCATGAGGCTGATGAATGAGTTACAGAAGAAATTCTTGGGTAAGTTTTTTATTGTATATTTGGATGACATTTTGGTTTTTAGTAAGACAAAAGAGGAGCATTCGTTGCATTTGAGACAAGTTTTGTAGAGGTTAAGGGAAGAAAAGTTGTTGATAAATATCAAGAAGTGTACTTTCATGAAGGATGAGTTAGTTTATTTAGGATTTGTGATATCTGAGGATGGTTTGAAGATGCACCCTATGAAATTAAAATCAATTGTTGACTAACCTACACTGGAAAGTGTTAGAGAGATAAGATCATTTTACAGATGCGCTAGTTTTTATCGAAAGTTCATCAAAAGTTTCAGTTCAGTTTGTAACCCTATGACTAAGACCATGAGAGGAGATCGAAAGGAATTCAAGTGGACCACCAGAGAAAACAAAAGTTTTGAACTATTAAAGAAAAAAGTAACTGAGTAGCCTGTGTTAGCTTTACCGGATTTCAATAAAGTATTTCAAGTGGATTGTGATGTAAGTGGAATAGCAATAGGAGCAGTATCTTATTTCAGTGAAAAATTGAATGATGTCCAAAGGAGATATTCAGTGTATGATCAGGAGTTTTATGCCATAGTTAAAGCCTTGAAGAAATGGAGACATTACCTATTTCCTAGAGACTTTGTGTTGTATATAGATCATCAAGCTTTGCAGTATTTGAATAGTCAGAGTAAGTTAAATCAAAGACATATGAAATGGATAGAATTTTTGCAAAGCTACACCTTTCTATTGAAGCATAGAAGTGGAAAATCTAACAAAGTTGTTGATGCGTTGAGTAGGAGAAGGAATCTGCCGACAGAGATGAGAGTGACAATATTAGGATTTGAAAATTGAAGACATTGTATGATGATGACCAAGATTTTGCAGAACCTTGGAGAGCATGTAGAGAACTGGTTATGGTAGATAGAAGCAAGTGGTTTGATTACTTCATTCAGGATGGGATGTTATTCAAAGGAGTTTAGTTGTGCATACCTAAGAGTTCTATGAGGGAGAATCTGATAAAGGAGAAACACAATGGAGGATTAGATGGACATTTTGGTACTAACAAAATAGTAGCATTGGTAAGTGAGTAGTACTTTTGGCCCCACATTCATAAGGATGTTAAGAAATATGTGCAAAGTTGTAGAGTTTGTCAAGTTGCAAACGGTAGTAGTTAGAATGTGGGATTGTATAAACCTTTGACAGTACCTATAAAACCTTGGGAGGATATAACCATGGATTTCATATTTGGATTGCCTAAAACACTGAGATGGAATGATTCTTTATTTGTGGTAGTGGATATAATTTTTGAAGATGGATCATTTCATACATTATAAGAAGACATTAGATGCATTACATGTAGCATACCTCTTTTTCAGGGAAGTAGTGAGATTGAATGGATTACCTAAGAGCATAATTTCAAATAGAGACACTAAGTTTGTTGGATATTTTTGGAGAACACTTTGGAAGAAGACGAAGACAAATTTGAAGTTCAGTTTTACTTTTCACCCACAGATAGATGGGCAAATAGGAGTAGTTAACTAGAGCTTGGGAAATTTGTTGAGATGTTTAGTTGGAGATAAAATCAAAAGTTGGGATTTGATTCTTGCACAAGTAGAGTTTGCCTACCACAATCTAGTAAACAAAAGTACCAGAAGAACACATTTTGAGATTGTTATCGGAGGGCATCCTAGAGGTATATCAGAATTGAGAGATATTAGGAGTAAAGGCTAGAGAAGTTCAGAAGCAAAAGACTTTGTAGATAACATGGAAGCCTTGCATATTCAAGTTATGCAGCATTTCAAAGACATGAACAACAAGTATAAGGAGAAGGCAGATGAGAAGAGGAGACATAAGGAATTTGAAGTTGGTGATGAAGTGATGGTATATCTAAGAAAAAAAAGATTCTCGGTTGGACCATATAAAAAATTGCAGATGAAAAAGTTTGGACCTTGCAGGATTTTGAGGAAGTTGAGTTCTAGAAATGCATATGAAGTGGAGTTATCGGATAGTCTGAGTATTTCACCTATGTTTAACATTGTCGATCTTCATGAGTATCATGACCCAGAATTCAGTGAGGATAGTATTGCAGACTTAGAGAGATAGTTTTCACGGAAGGAATTAGATCATATTGAAGATATTTTGGATAGTAAGATTGTGCGTAGTAGCCATATTAGTCAGTATAAGGAGTATCTTGTGAAATGGAAGGACAGACTAGTTGAATATTCATCTTGGATTTCTTAGGCAGAGGTAGACTGCCTTGGTTTCCTCTAACCCTAGCAAAGTGAGAGGATCACTTTTTCAATAACCTCAGATGTCTGATGTAGAAGAATCCTTGGTTCATAGAAATCTTGCATCAACCAAAAATATTTTCCTTTTTGTTTGTAGTTTCAGTATTTCTTTTTGTGTGTACCAGTTTTGGCTCACTTGATTCTATGGAGTTGTATTCTACTCGAAGACTTTATCATCTTCCTTATTCCCAAACCACACAACATTTGAATCTTTTTCAGGAAAGTTATCGCTATCGGTTTTCATGACAATTTCTTGTACTTACCAATTGACAATTTTTTGTTACCGGTTGTCTGGACCTATTTACATTTGTGATCTATCAAAATCCTTCCACAACTTGTGGAGCCCTGAGTGTTGATTTTGATGTTTCTTAGCGTGTGGCTGAACTTTTCCCATGACCTACACTTCATCCTTTGGATTTTCTCGAGGAATCTCTTGGTAGAGGCCGACCTTGTTGG